>NC_062549.1:105481335-106091528 GCF_016906955.1 Phacochoerus africanus | reverse complement strand
CAATTTCTTGTTTTTTTAATTTTCCTGCTAGCATATTTAGGTGGTTATTGCTTAGTCTTTACTATATATTTGCCTTTAGTAGTGGGATTTTTCCTTTCCTAGCAATACTTCTTGTTACAGCCTTTTCTCTTCCACTTGGAGAAGTCCTTTTAACATTTCTTTTAGGGGAGGTTTTGTATTGATGAATTATTTTACTTTTTGATAGAGAAGTTCTTTATCTCATCTCTCCTTCAATTCTAAATGATAATTTGCTGGATAGAGTATATTAGGTTACAGGTTTGTCTCTTTGATCACTTTAAATATATCATGCTACTTTCTTTTGGCCTGCAGAGTTTCTGCAGAAAAATCAGCTTATAGCCTTATGGAAATTCTCTTGTAGGTGACTCTCTTTTTCTATCATTGCCTTTAGAATTCTCGCCTTATTTTTAACTTTTGCCATTTTAATCATGATATGTCTTGGTTTGGGTTTGTCTTGTTTTGTACCCTCTGTGCTTCTCTACCTGAATATTTGTTCTTTCTTTAGGCTCAAGTAGTTTTCGGCTATAATGTCATCAAATACATTTTTGACTTCTTTTTCTCTCACTTGACCCTCTGGGACCCCTATAACGTGAATGTTGGTATACTTGGTGTCTCAGAGTTCCCTTAAACAATTGTCATTTTTAAAAATTTGTTTTTCTTTTTGTTGTTCTGATTGGGTGATACATTTTTCTGTCTTCTAGATCACTTATGCATTCTTATGTATCACCTAATCATTTGTTAAATCATCCTAGCATATTTTTCATTTTAGTTATTCCATTCTTCAATTTTTACTGGTTCTATCTTGTAAAAATTGTTACATTTTTGTAATACCTATCTTGTTAAAATTCTCACTGTGTTCATCTATTCTTTTCTCTAATTCACTTAGCATTCTTATTACTAATGCTTTAAACTCTTTTATCTGATAAATTATTTATTAGTTTCATTAGTTGTTTTTTAGGAGTTTTGTTATATTGTTGAAGCAAATTCATCTATCAACTCATTTTGCTGTTTTTTTTTTTTTGGCTCGATATAATTAGGTAAGAAAGTTAGCTGTTGAGGTCATGAAGTGATATCCTTGTATAGTCGCATCTGTGTATGCCCAGTGGCTGTGGTGGAGAGCACGATCTGATGTGAGCATGAGTCATGTCTTTTCTCAGCTTGTGTTGGCAGCTGTCACCTTGGTAGGAGGTAGTGCTATATAGATGGAGAGACTAGAGCCAGAACCAGGTGTGTTCTGGGTTTTCTCCTCTGCTCAGTATCCAACACCACCCCATTAGGGGCAGAGGCAAGGGTATGTTCAGGTCCCAAGTTGTTCAAGCAGAAGTCCTAAGGATTGGGTCCTAACTGTATCCATTCCTTATAAGTATGTGTTCTCCTCCCCAACCCCTAGTATTGGCATGCTCACCCCAGGGGGAGCAGTGCTGGAGCAAGAGGGACTGGTGCAGGTGCTTGGTGTGGGTCTAGGTGTGGGCTGTGGCATCCATGACCACAGTCAGGGTCTTGACTACTTTTGATGCACTGCCTCTCAAAGCACCGTTAATAGCTGCCCTGCCCCATTCAGATGGTGTTGTGGGTCTGAGCTGCCTTTGTCCCTCATAACTATGTACTCTCTTTGGCCACTACAACCATCACTCTAGCGTGGAACTGGGGTGTAGAACAGGCAGGGCTGTGGGGGTATTAGCTTGCAGTCAGAGCCTGGGACTGCTTCTGATGCATCACTTCTGTAAGTGCGGGTAATGGTTGCTCCTCTCTGTTCACATACCCTTTTGCATCTATACCGGCATGGTCCTGCATGACTGAGCACTCCCCTTGGCTTCAGCAGCCCTTGCCCTAGTGTGGAGCAACATTTTGAAGCAAGTGAGACCTGAGCAGGCACTCGGCTCAGGCTGGGTGGCACATTATGGACATCTTGGGAAACAGGCCATGGTCCAATGCAGTTTAAATTTGCTTTCTCTACCTTGTTTCAGGAGTAAGCAAGTGTTGTGCTCTTTTCATGAGTTGAGTCTATGTTTCTTACAGCTGTCTCACTGGTTTTCTAAGCAGTTAAGGAGATTTGTCTTCCTGCCATTAACCCCAGGGCTAGGGTGCCTAATACTGGTTTGAGTGGTTCACTCCCAAGAAGGGTTCCTCTCTTCTGTGTTTCCTCACAGGGACCCAGATCCCAATCTAATTGCTTCTCTTCTTTTCCTATTAGATTCCATGTTGATCTTTCTTATAGCTTTGGTTGTCCAAGTTTTTCTGGCAGTGCCCAGTTAGTTTTCAGCGAGAATTGCTCCACATGTAGATATATTTTTGTTGTATTCCTGGGGAGATTTGAGTTTTGTATCCCCCTACTCTGCCATCTTGATCTTGATTTCCCTTAATTCTCAAATCTTTTGTTTGGATCCTCTTTCTACCTTGAAGAGGAATATTTAGAATACCCTTTAGTGAGAGTATGCTTGTGATGCTCTCTCTTCTATTTTATTTGTGTTAACATTTTTTATCCTTTCTCATGTGGAAAGGATGTTTTAAATGATACATATTTCTAGTTGGCACACTATATGCTATTCCTGGAAATTTCATTTAGCACACTAAAGGTATCATCCTGCTTTATATTGGCTTCCTTTTTGTCATTGGTCAATCTAACTGTTGAACCTTTGAAGATAAGGTATCTTTTCTCTTGGGGCTTTTCATATTTTCTTTGCCTCTTGATTTTTTTTTTTTTTACTATTTTCAGTATTGATATGTTAAGATATATGCTTAATTTTATTTTACAACTTCTTGAATCTGTAAATTAGTATCCTGTATTTTTGCTTTTCTTCAAGCATTTATTTGCTCTATTCTTTGTTCCCTCTCCTTTGGGAAATCTGATTAAAAATCATGTTACTTTTCTTGGAGTTCCCGTCATGGCTCAGTGGTTAACGAATGCGACTAGGAACGATGAGGTTGCGGGTTCGATCCCTGCCCTTGCTCAGTGGGTTGAGGATTCGGCATTGCCGTGAGCTGTGGTGTAGGTTGCAGACACGGCTCGGATCCTGCATTTCTGTGGCTCTGGTGTAGGCTGGTGGCTACAGCTCCAATTAGACCCCTAGACTGGGAACCTCCATATGCCGTGGGAGTAGCCCTAGAAAAAGGCAAAAAAAAAGACAAAAAAAATCATATTGCTTTTCTTTTTCTTTCCTTTTCTTTTCTTTTCTTTTCTTTTCTTTTCTTTTCTTTTCTTTCCTTTTTCTTTTCCTTTCCTTTCCTTTCCTTTCCTTTCCTTTCCTTTCCTTTCCTTTCCTTTCCTTTCCTTTCCTTTCCTTTCCTTTCCTTTCCTTTCCTTTTTCTCCTCTCCTCTCCTCTCCTCCCTCTCGTCTCCTCTCCTTTCCTCTTCTTTCTTTTTCTGGGGCTGCACCCACAGCATATAGAGGTTCCCAGGCTAGGGGTCTAATCGGAGCTGTAGCCACTGGCCTATGCCAGAGCCACAGCAACACCACATCCAAGCCGAGTCTGAGACCTACACCACAGCTCCGGGCAACGCTGGATCCTTAACCCACTGAACAAGGCCAGGGATAGAACCCACAACCTCATGGTTCCTAGTTGGATTCATTAACCACTGAGCCATGACAGGAACTCCTACTTTTTTTTTCAATTTAATTTTTATTTTACATTGGAGTATAGTTAATTTAAAATGTTGTGTTAGTTCCAGGTGTACAGCAAAGTGATTCAGTTATACATATACATATATCCATTCTTTTTCAGATTTTTGTCCCATATAAGTTATTATAGAATACTCAGTAGAGTTGCCTGTACTATACAGTAGGTCCTTGCTGATTATCTATTTTATATATAGTAGTGTGTATATGTTAATCCCAAACTCCTAATTTATCCCTCCCTCCAGTCTTTCCCTTTTGATAAGTATGTTTGTTTCTGAAGTCTGTGAATTGGTTTCTGTTTTGTAAATAAATTCATTTGTAACACGCTTTTTTAGATTCCTCATTTAATGACATCATATAATATTTGTCTTTCTCTGACTTCCATCACTTAGTATGAAAGTACATCCATGTTGCTGCAGTGGTGTTATTTCAGTTTCTTTTATGCCTGAGTAATATTCCATTGTGTACATGAACAACTTCTTTATCCCTTCTTCTGTTGATGGACATTTAGGTTGTTTCCATGTCATATCTATTGTACGTAGTGCTGCTATGAATATTGGGGTGCATGTATCTTTCTGGCTTTTTTTTTTTTAAGGGCTGCACCTGAGGCATATGGAGGTTCCCAGGCTAGGTGTCGAATTGGAAGTGTAGCTGCCAGCCTACACCACAGCCACAGAAATGCCAAATCTGAGTCACCGTTTGTGACCTACAGCATAGCTCATGGCACTGCTGGCTCCTTACCCCACAGAGGAAGCCAGGGATTGAACCTGCGCCCTCATCGATACTAGTCAGGTTCTTTTCTACTGAGCCAGAGTGGGAACTCCCTCATCTATCTTTTTGAATTATGGTTTTCTCTAGATATAGGCTCAGCAGTGGAATTGCTGGGTTAAATGGTAATCCTTTCTCTCTCTCTCTCTCTCTCTCTCTTTTTTTTCTTGGTCTTTTGGTCTTTTTGTCTTTCTAGGGCCGCACCCGTGGCATATGGAGGTTCCCAGGCTAGGGGTCCAATTGGAGCTGTAGCCACCGGCCTACACCAGAGTCACAGCAACGCCAGATCTGAGCCACATCTGTGACCTACACCACAGCTCACGGGAATGCCAGATCCTGAACCCACTGAGCAAGGCCAGGGATCAAACCTGCAACCTCATTGTTCCTAGTCAGATTCGTTAACCACTGAGCCCTGACGGGAACTCCCTCTTTTTTTTTTTTTTTTTTTGGCCATACCCTTGGCATCTGGAAGTTCCTGAGCCAAGGATCGAACCACCACCACAGCAGTGACCCAAGCTGCTACAGTGACAACGCCAGCTCCTTAACCCACAGCACCACAGAAGAATTCCCTGTATTTTTAGTTTTTTAGGGGCACTCCATACTCTGCTCCATAGTGGTTGTACCAGTTTACATTTCCATTTACAGTGTAGGGGAGGGTTCCCCTTTCTCCACACCTTCCCTAGCATTTATTGTTTGTAGACTTTTTGATGATGGCCATTCTGACAGGTATGAGGTGATACCTCTTTGTAGTTTTTATTTGCAGTTTTCTAATTACTAGTGATGTTGAGCACCTTTTCATGTGCTTTTTGGCCATCTAAATAGAAATGGTCTATTTAGATTTTATGCTATTTTTTTTAATAATTTTTTTTATTTTCCCACTGTACAGCAAGGGGATCAAGTTATCCTTACATGTATACATTACATTACATTTTTTTCCCCACCCTTTCTTCTGTTGCAACATGAGTATTTAGACAAAGTTCTCAATGCTATTCAGCAGGATCTCCTTGTAAATCTCTTCTAAGTTGTGTCTGATAAACCCAAGCTCCCGATCCCTCCCACTCCCTCCCCCTCCCATCAGGCAGCCACAAGTCTCTTCTCCAAGTCCATGATTTTCTTTTCTGAGGAGATGTTCATTTGTGCTGGATATTAGATTCCAGTTATAAGTGATAGCATATGGTATTTGTCTTTGTCTTTCTGGCTCATTTCACTCAGTATGAGATTCTCTAGTTCCATCCATGTTGCTGCAGATGGCATTATGCATTCTTTTTTAGGCTGAGTATTTCCATTGTATAGTATGTATATATATATATATATATATGTATATGTATATATATATGTATATGTATATGTATATATACATATACCACATCTTCCGAATCCAATCCTCTGTCGATGGACATTGGGTTGTTTCCATGTCCTGGCTATTGGAATAGTGCTGCAATAACATGTGGTGCATGTTCTTTTTTAAGTAGAGTTTTGTCTGGATATATGCCCAAGAGTGGGATTGTGGGTCATATGGAAGTTCTATGGATAGATTTCTAAGGTATCTCCAGACTGTTCTCCATAGTGGCTGTACCAGTTTACATTCCCACCAACAGTGGAGGAGGGTTCCCTTTCTCCACAGCCCCTCCGCACTTGTTATTTCTGGATTTATTAATGATGGCCATTCTGACTGGTTGTGAGGTGGTATCTCATGGTAGTTTTGATTTGCATTTCTTTATAATCAGTGATGTTGAGCATTTTTCATGTGTTTGTTGGCCATCTGTATATCTTCTTTGAGAACAGTCTATTCAGGTCTTTTGCCCATTTTTCCATTGATTGATTGGTTTTTTTGCTGTTGGGTTTATAAGTTGTTATATATTCTAGAGATTAAGCCCTTTTCAGTTGCATCATTTGAAACGTTTTCTCCCATTCTGCAAGTTGTCTTTTTGTTCTTTGGGTTTCCTTGTCTGTGCAAAAGCTTTTCAGTTTGATGAGGTCCCATGGGTTTATTTTTGCTCTAATTTCGATTGCTTTGGGAGACCGACCTGAAAATATTCATGATGTTGATGTCAGAGAGTGTTTTGCCTCTGTTTTCTTCTAGGAGTTTGATGGTGTCCTGTCGTATATTTAAGTCTTTCAGCCATTTTGAGTTTATTTGTGTGCATGGTGTAGGGTTTTGTTCTAGTTTCATTGCTTTGCATGCAGCTGCCCAGGTTCCCAGCAATGCTTGCTGAATAGACTTTCTTTTTCCCATTTGATGTTCTTGCCTCCCTTGTCAAAGATGAATTGACCATAGGTGTCAGGGTTTATTCGCGGGTTCTCTATTCTGTTCCATTGGTCTGTCTGTCTGTTTTGATACCAGTACCACACTGTTTTGATGACTGTGGCTTTGTAGTATTTCTTGAAGTCTGGGAGAGTTATGCCTCCTGCTTGGTTTTTGTTTCTCAGGATTGCTTTGGCGATTCTGGGTCTTTTGTTGTTCCATATAAATGTTTGGATTGTTTGTTCTAGTTCTGTGAAACATGCCTGGGTAATTTGCTAGGGATTGCAATGAATCTGTAGATTGCTTTGGGTAGTATGGCCATTTTTACAATATGATTTTTCCAATCCAGGAACTGGAATATCTTTCATTCTTTACATCTTCTTTGATTTCTTTGATTAAAGTTTTATAGTTCTCGGCATATAGGTCCTTTACCTCCTTGGTCGGTGTATTCCGAGGTATTTGATTTGTGAGGTGCAATTTTAAAAGGTATTATTTTGTATTCCTTTTCTAATATTTCATTGCTGGTATATCAGAAATGCAACTGACTTCTGAATGTTAATCTTATATCCTGCTACTTTGCTGAATTTATTAATCAGTTCAAGGAGTTTTGGGGTTGAGTCCTTAGGGTTTTCTATGTATAGTATCATGTCATCTGCATACAGTGACAGTTTTATCTCTTCTCTTCCTATATGGATGCCTTTTATTTCTTTGGTTTGTCTAATTGCTGTGGCTAGGACTTCCAAAACTATGTTGAAGAGCAGTGGGTGAGAGTGGGCATCCCTGTCTTGTTCCAGATTTAGTGAGAAGGCTTTCAGTTTTTCCCCATTGAGTATTTATTTGCTGTGGGTTTCTCATAAATGGCCTTGATTATATTCAGGAATGTTCCCTCTATACCCACTTTGGCGAGGGTCTTGATCATGAATGGATGTTGGACTTTGTCAAATGTTTTTCTGCGTCTATTGAGATGATCATATGATTTTTGACTTTTTTTTTTTTGTTAATGGGGTTTATGATGCTGATTGATTTGCGTATGTGAACCATCCTTGTGAACCTGGGATGAACCCAACCTGGTCATGGTGTATAATTTTTTTGGTATGTTTGGATTCGGTTGGCTAAGATTTTGTTGAGAATTTTTGCATCTATATTCATCAAGATATTGGCCGATAGTTTTTCTTTTTTGGTGGTATCTCTGTCTGGTTTTGGAATGAGGGTGATGGTGGCATCATAGAATGTCTTTGGGAATATTCCTCTTCTTCAACCTTTGAAAGAGTTTAAGGAGGATGGGCACCAATCCTCTTTATATGTTTGATAGAATTCGCCTGTGAAGCCATCTGGTTCGGACTTTTATTTGTAGGAGTGTTTTTATGACATCTACAATTTCATTTCTAGTGATCGGTCTGTTCAGTTGTCTGTTTTCTTCTTGATTCGGTTTGCAGCTGTAAGATTCTAGAAAATTGTCCATTTCTTCCAGATTGTCAAACTTGTTGCCATATAGTTGTTCATAGTATTCTCTTATAGTTTTTATTTTCGCAGTATCCATTGTATTTCTCCTTTTTCATTTATAATTTTAGTTATTTGGGTTCTTTCTCTCCCTTTTAGTGAGTCTGGCCAGGGGTTTGTCAATTTTGTTCACCTTTTCAAAGAACCAGCTCTTGGTTTTATTAATTTTCTCTATTGTTTTTGAGTCTGTATTTTATTGATTTCTTCTTTGATCTTTATAATTCCTTCCTCTGCTGACTTTAGGCCTTTTTGTTTCTTCTTTTTCTAATTCATTTAGGTGGAGGGTTAGTTGTCAATTTGGGATCTTTCTTCTTTTTTGAGAAAGGCCTGTATTGCTATAAATTTCCCTCGAGCCACTGCTTTTGCAGCATCCCATAGATTTTGAGAGGTCGTGTCTTCATTACATTTGTTTCAAGGTAGTTTTTAATTTCCTTCTTGATTTCCTCATTGACCCATTGGTTTTTTAGTAGCATGTTGTTTAGTCTCCATGCAGTAGGTTTTTTCTCTTCCTTTTCCCATGGTTGATCTCTAATTTCATGGCATTGTGTCAGAGAAGATACTTGAGATAATTTCTATGCTCCTAAATTATTGAGATTAGCTTTGTGCCCAATATGTGGTCGATCTTTAGAATGTTCCAGGAGCATTTGAGAGAATGTGTATTTTGATTTTTTGGATGTAGTGTCCTGAAGATATCATTAATTCTAACTTTTCTATTGTTTCCTTTAGGATCTCTGTTGCTTTATTGGTTTTTTGTCTAGAGGATCTGTCCTTGATGTGAGGGGGGTATTAAGGTCTCCTACTATGATTGTATTCTCTCAATATCTCCCTTTATGTCTGTTAATATTTGTTGTATGTATCTGGGTGCTCCTATATTGGGGCATATATGTTGACGATAGTTAACATCCTCTCCTTGGATGGATCCCTTAATCATTAAGTAGTGTCCTTCTTTGTCTTTCTTTATGTCTTTTGTTTTAAGTCTATTTTTCTGATATGAGTGTTGTGACTCCTGCTTTTTCTCTTTGTCTATTGGTGTGAAATATTTTTCCCCACCCTTTCACTCAATCTATATGTATCTTTTGTCCTAAGGTGAGTTTCTTGTAGGCAGCATATTGAAGGTTTTTGCCTTTTTATCCACTCAGCCACTCTGTGTCTTTTGATTGGGGCATTCAGTCCATGGACATTTAAGGTGATAATTGATAGATTATTATTATTGCCATTTGAACCTCGTGTTCCAGTTGATTCTATGGTTCTCCATTCTTCCTTTCTTTTTTTTTTTTTTTTTTTGTGATGGTCTCCTGTTTTATCTGCTTGAGTGTATTTTTTTTTTCATTTTTTGCAAATGCAATATTTGGTTTTGGCTTGTGGTTGCCCTGTTTTTTAAGTATGCTAACCCCTTCCCATAATGGTGTGTTTTAGCCGGATGGTCCTGTAAGTTCAAACACTTCATACTGTATTAAAATTAAGAAGAGAAACATACAAACAAACAAAAAGGGTTATTTACTTCTCTACCCTTGCCCACATTTTATGGTTTTGATGGCTCTTTTTTATTTTTTTCTTTTTAATTTTATTTTGTTGAAGCATGTTCATGATTAAATCGTATGCTGGCTTATTTGAGTGACTGCTCTCTGATTGCGGTTTCCTCAGTCCTAGTTCTTCCTCTTCTTCTTTTTTTTCTTTTCTTTTTTCTTCCCTTTCCTTCCTTTCTTTTTGGTTTAGAGAAGCCCTTTCAATATTCCTTTAACCTGGGTTTTGTGTTGCAGTATTCTTTAAGTTTTTTGTTGTTGGAAAAAATTTTTATTTCCCCTTCTATTTCAAATGATATTCTTGCGGATAGAGTATTCTAGGTTGCATATTTTTTCCTTTTAGCACTTTAAAATACTCTTGCCATTCCCTCCTGGCCTGTAGTGTTTCTCGTGAGAAATCAGCTGATATGGGGGTTCCCTTGTAAGGAACATTCTGTTTTTCTCTTGCCGCCTTTAGGATCCTCTCTTTATCACTAACTTTTGCCATTTTTATTATGATGTGTCTTGGTGTGGGTCTGTTTGGTTTCAGTTTGTTTGGGGCCCTCTGTGCTTCTTGTATCTTGAACCCAGCATCCTTTAGATTTGGGAAGTTTCCATCGATAATTTCTTCAAATATATTTTCCATCCCCTTATCTTTTTCTACTCCTTCTGGAATTCCTATTATGCGTAGATTGGCCCGCTTTATATTACCCCATAGGTCTCTTATATTGCTTTCCAGTTTTTTGATTCGGTTTTCTGTCTGTTGACCGGATTCAGTGATTTCCATTATTCTATCTTCCATATCACTGATTCGTTCTTCTGCATTATTCATTCTGGTTTTTACTGCCCTTAGTTCAGTTTGCATCTCTGCAAATGAATGTTCTAGTTTTTCTTGGCTCCTTCTTATATTTTCTAGTTCCTTTCTGAGGGTATCTGCATTACTGTTCATATCTTCTCTTAATTCCTTCAGTATTTTCACTATTTCTCTTTTGAACTCCAGGTCTGTCAGACTGCAGAGATCTGTTTCATTTTTGACTGTTTTAGGTGAGTTGTCCTGTTGGTTTGACTGGGGGTGGTTTCTCAGCTTCTTCATCTTGCTTGTTGTTTTCTTTCTCCTGAGGGAGTTGTACTCTCCGTTATCGGGCAGTGTTTGCCTTGTCACTGCCGTGGAATATTTCCTGAGGGCTAGCGTTGTTGGTCAGTCTTTTTTGAGGCAGTGTGGTTTTTCTGGAGTGTTGATGGGGCTAACAGTGTTTCTTTGAAGCAAAGGAGGACTTCCTGAGGGCAGACAGGACTGGGAGGTCCACACCACGATGGTAGCAGATTTCTCTTGGTCATGCAGAGCTTGCTCTGGTGTTTTTAGGCTGTGGGGTTCTTGCAGGGGGTTGGCGGTGTTGGGCAGCTGTTCCTTAGGGGTGCAGCACCCCCTGGGGGCTTGAGCAGCTATCTGGGTCACTGAGAACCTAAGAGGCTCTTCCCTAGGGCAGCCCAACTCAGAAGGACGGCCTGAGAATGTAGGCAGATCTTTTCACAGTCTGGCCAAGCTTGTTGCAGCTTTTCTGGGCTGCAGGGGCTCTTCCAGGGGGCTGGTGGTGCTGAGCATCTATTCTGCAGGAGTGGGGCACCCCCTGGGGGCTTGGGCGGGTAGCAGAGCCGCTGGAAACCCAAGAGGCTCCTCCCCAGGGCAGCCCGACTCAGAAAGACCGTCTGATATCTTTTCCTGGCTCGGCCAGGCTTGTTGCAGCTTTTCGGGGCTGCAGGGGGTCCTGCCTGGAGCTGGCAGTCCTATGCAGCTGATCCACTCAGGCACCCCCTGGGCGCTTGGGCAGGTAGCAGGGCCGTTGGGAACCCAAGAGGCTCCTCCCTGGGGCAGCCTGACTCAGAAAAACTGTCTGAGATCTTTTCTCGACTCGGCCAAGCTTGTTGCAGCTTTTCTGGGCTGTAGGGGGTCCTGCCTGGAGCTGGCAGTCCTATGCAGCTGATCCTCTAGAGTTTGCACCCCCTGGAGGCTTGGGCGGGTAGCAGGGCCACTGGAAATCCAAGAGGCTCCTCCCCGGGGCAGCCCGACTCAGAAAAACCATCCGAGAATTAGGCAGATCTATTCATGGCCTGGCTAGGCTTGTTCTAGCTTTTCTGGGCTGCAGGCCTTTTCTCGGGGGCTGGTGGTGTTTGGTGCTACTCTGCGGAAGTGTAGCCCCTCCAAAGGGCAAGCAGGCCTGTGCAGGGACAGCCCCTGTGGTGGTAGGCTTCAGGCAATTGTTGAGGCCAGCCCTCCTGGATGGCAGGCAGCCCCAGGTTTGCCGAGAGCGTAGGGGGTGGTGGGGGTGGGGGGAGGGGATGTACTGGGAAGCACAGCTTTCAGCTAGCTAGCGGGCCTGTAAGCTTGCTGTGGCGTGGGGGGTATTCTATGGGGACCCACCCCTTCTTCTCTCCCCTCCCCAGCACGGGCCGCAGACCAGGCTCTTTTCCCAGGTTCCCTCTGATGCGGCTTTCCACTTCCCCGCCCCTAGAGTATTGCTCCCTTCCTCTGCGACAGCTTTGTTTTCTAGTCTCCCAGGCAGTCTCTGCCCCGTCAAATGGTTTCTAGACCTCCCAAGCAGTTTCCACTCTGCCCCGCCCCCCCAGCCCGGGGACTATCCTCTGGAGCCTAGGTCTCGGTGCCCAGCCCCCACCCAGGCGTCCCCCGGCCCTTTCCCGGGGACTAACCTCTGGAGCCGAGGACTCGGTGCCCAGCCCCCACCCAGGCGTCTCAATTTTTGGTGACTGTGCCCGTAGTTCAGATGGTCTGTTCGGTTCTTGATTGGCTTTTCCGTACTCCAACTTACTGCTACACTCTTCTCTGCATCTGGAGATTCCTCCGGTTCGTTTGATCTTTCTCCCATGTAGGTGACTTTCCAGGGTGCGGGATCCCTTTCTCCTCAGCAGTTCCCTTTCGGGAGCGCCCGTCCCGCTAGGATTCACCTTCTCTCACTCTCCTCTTTTCTCCCGTTCTGCCCAGTAATGTCACGAACTTCTTGCCGTCATTGGAGTTTAGGTTCTTCTGCCAGCGATTGGTTGCTGTTCTGTGCGAGTCATTTATTCTGTAGATGTGCTTTTTTTGTTGTGTTTGTGGGAGAGGGCGAGCGTGTCCCCCTACTCCTCCGCCATCTTGTCTTCTCTCTTATGCTATTTTTTGATTGGGTTGTTTTTTTGAGATTGATTAAGCTGTTAGCGTATTTTGTAGATTAATCCTTTATTGGTCACTTTGTTTGCAAATGTTTTCTCCTATTCTCCCTTTGCTGTGCAAAAGCTTTTAAGTTTATTTAGTCCCATTTGTTTATTTTGTTTTTTATTTTCATTACTCTAGGAGTTGGATCCAAAAAGATATTGCTGTGATTCATGTCAAAGAGTGTTCTGCCTATGTTTTCCTCCTTTGCTATCTGGTCTTACGTTTAGGTTTTTTTTTTTTTGTCTTTTTGCCTTTTCTGGGGCCGCTCTTGCAGCACAAGGAGGTTCCCAGGTTAGGGATCTAATTAGAGCTGTAGCCACCAGCCTACGCCAGAGCCACAGCAATGCCAGATTCAAGCCAAGTCTGCAGCCTACACCACAGCTCACATCAACGCTAGATCCTTAATCCACTGAACAAGGCCAGGGATCAAACCCGCAACCTCATGGCTCCTAGTCGGATTCGTTAACCACTGAGCCACGACGGGAACTCCATGTTTAGGTCTTTAATCCATTTTGAGTTTATTTTTGTGTATGGTGTTAGAGAATGTTCTAATTTCATTTTTTTCCCAGTAGCTGTCTAGTTTTCTCAGCACCACTTATTAAAGAGACTGTCTTTTGTCCATGGTATACTCTTGCCTTCTTTCTTGTATGTAGATTAATTGACTATAAGTGTGTGGGTTTATTTCTGGGCTTTCTATCCTGTTACATTGATCTGTATAACTGTATCTTCTGTGACTGTTAATTTCTTTTCCATATTTTCACAGTTTGCCTTTCTATTCCTTATTCTGGGTGATTTCTTTGACTTACCTTGTCCTTCTCTTCATTTGTTTCTCATTCAGTATGAACTCTTCCAATTTTATTTTTAGTTGTTAAGATGTTTATTTTAAGGTTCTTACTTTTCAAATCTGTTATTCTACTTTATGTAGTTTTCTGTTATCATTTTCAGGGTTTTTATTCTTTAAATATACTCAGAAGAGCTGTTTCTTTCTGACAATTTTTTATCTTAAATGTGCGCCTCATACTGTCTTTTGTTTCTGATTTTTTTTTGTTCAAAATCTTTGTTTTATTGAATGCCTTGTCTTTGACTCCATGTTCATTATTTTTCTTGAAAAAAAATTAGTAGGTTTAATAAGGCTGCCTTGTATATAGGTAAATTAACTTCCTCCTTGGAGGATTTCCATTTACTTTTACCATGTGTATGGTGGCTCTGGTCATTTTAAGTCAGTTTCATGTCTTGGAATTACTTGGACCACTCAGATGATGTGAATCTGTGCTTCATATTTGCTTGATCCATATATAATGATTGTCCTAGCTTATTGTACAGTTCTGGGACTCTCTACCCTATGCAGTCTTTTGATTTTTCATATTTCTTTTCCTCACTTCATCATAATTTAAAATCAAAGTTCAGCTTTGCCAGAACCTGCAGATTCCCTTGGAGCAAAAGCAGGTTTTATGCTTAGCTTACTTTTCCAGGTTTCTAACTTCTTTTCACTTTGTAACTATTAATTTCGTATTATTTTGTCAGGAGTTTAATGATTTTAATGCCCTTAATATTTGATCCCGAGTTTTTAATTCCTTTTTAGTGGAATGTTGGTTTGAAAGGCATACCTCACCAATAATCCAATGGAGTTTTCAGTTTCAATTTTATATATTATTTCTAGATAAGTTGTAGTTTATGGACATTTTCCTTCTTTTAGTTTTTAAAGAATGATATAGTACTAATTTTTAAAATTCACCACCAGTAATTCTAACATCTGCAATCTCGCAGTCAAATACAGGTCTGTCTTTTGTTCATTCTTGTGACTTTGCTCATGGTGCTTTATTTATTACTCTTGTGATTCTTGATTGTGATAACATGTAAATTCATCTCTGGAAATTGTTTCAGGCCTGAATTGAAAGTTTATTTTTCCTGAAAAAAAATTTATATTTGTAGTTTCTGGGATCCTGGGAGAAAACTTAGGAGAACTTACAATTAATTTTTGGCTTGGAGATTTTTAGGATATTCAAGCGGCATATAATCAGTTCCCGTAGGTGGCTGAGTACTAGTTTATGAACATGATTTCTCAGAGGGGACATGTACTAGCAGACCATAATAAACAGTATCCTAATGGACAGTTTTAGTTATCATTTCCCTCTCTCCACATCTACTTTTCCTGTTTTTTTCCTCAGGGCAGGGTCACTAACTACGTCATTTCTACACATGTTTTAAGAATGGAATTTTTGAAAATATAAACCTGAGACATTATTCTGTTACTTACATCCTTCATTGTTTTTCCAGACTTATGAAGCATACACCTCTGAGCAAGCTGTATAAATCTTGTTTTAATTTTGTGATTTCTCCCTTGTTCTTTAAGTTTCATGCTTTTAGACTCCAGAATGTGTAAGTCTGTCTCTTCGATTTTACCTTTGTCTATGTTCTTTCACCTCTCTTTCCTCTTCTAACTCTTATTACACTTGTTAATTGTTGCTGGCTTTGGAATGTTTCAACTCAGCTCTCACTTTCTGGAAGCCTTTGTTGAACTTTTCCTTGATGTCTGTCTTCCCTTACTTTTAACCCTTACTCATCCTATTTGGCTTAGGTGCCCCCTCTATGTATATTCCCAGAACTTATAGTGAGTACCCATCAACACTTATCTTTGATTGTTTGTCTGCTTGTCCAATTGTATTGTAAGTATCTTGAATTTTAAGGTCCAGTTTCTGTATACACCGTGCCATCTGTTGACCATATGCTAGATACTGTGGTTAAAGTGTTTTAAGTTGCATCATCTTATTTAATCTTAATAGCAACCCTTCAGTACATGAATAAATATCATTTTCCATGTGAGAAAAGTAGAGACAGACTGGCTAAGTATCATGCCCAAGTCTGGATAGCTGGTAAAAGGAATGAGAATAATTCGAATCCAGAGAAAGAACATGAACTTTTTTCCCATAGTGTTTTTATGAAGTTTAAAAGTGAAACACAGATATAAAGCATATAGGCTAGTACCTGGCACTTAGAATTTAGTAAATATTAGCTGTCAGGTGGAGTCAATAGCTCTTTTCATAATATTAAATGAAGTAAGTGTAATAATATAGAAAAATCAAGAGAGGAAATAAAAAGTAAAATCAAGAATAATTTTACCATTAGGAGATAAATTACTTTTGAAATTTTTATGTGTATTCTTTCCTTTCACATGAGCTAGTTATATAAACACTGCTTTTAAGTTGTTTTTATTCTATGACGTATGAATATCCAAATTAGTAATAAATAAATAAACACCTGTATCATCATTTACAGTTTCTACATGGTATACCCATTGTATACATATATCACCATAATTCTCTCTCCTATGGGATATTTAAATTGTTTCCAGTGTTTAGTGATGAATAAAAATGTAGTAACAAAAGTTTTTATATATTCATCTTTGAGTGCTTGGGTGATAACAGTCTTGAAAAGTCAATAAAAGTCTATGATGACCAATACCAGCGCGTCTATAGTTGCAGAATTCTCCCTCATTTTGGGGTTTTTTAATAGAGGAAAAAGTAATTGTTACAAATAATTTGTTTTCTTGGTATTTTCTATTAAGTACTACCTATGTTCAACTTTCTCTTTTAGAATTACAGAATGAAAACTTAAAAGAATCAAATGAGAAGCAAGATCATTTGACATCAGAACTCGAAGATATTAAAATATCTTTGCAAAGAAGTGTGGTATGGTTTAAAAACTGATTTGTGTGTGATAATTCTCATACCGTCAGTCAGTCAACAAATATTTATTGAATGCTAATACTATGTACAAGGACCTGAAGCTTCAAATAGAGAAGATACAATCCAAGTCTGCAAAATGCTTATAGTTTAATTAGAGACATTTGATAACACATCAAAAGTATAACTAAAATACAAGTCTTTGCTAGGTACAGACATGATTCAGGCAAAAATTCTACAGTAGTTAAGAATTGAAAGAACACTATGGGCTAGATTGGTTAGAAAGACTCCATGGAGAGATTTGGACTATAGTTGGGCTTTGAAAGAATGGTGAATTAAGAGTAGTGATGGGGCATTCCAGATTGGTAATGGAGTAGAGGGGAGGGTGAAGGATAAGGAGAAATGGAGGGAGAGGCAGCAAATTATAGAAAGTGAATGAATTCAGCTTTTTTCTTAAGGCCCTTTGTTTATAAATTTTGTTTGTACTTTATTTCATTGAGGGTACTCAAAAGGCTTTTGAGGAAGATTTACAAATAGCAACAAAAAAAATATATCAGCTCACTGGAGAAAAAGAAGCTCAAATGGAAGAATTTAATAAAGCTAAAGCTTCCCATTCATTTGTGGTTACTGAACTTAATACTACTATCTGCAACTTGAAAGAATTATTGACAACAGAACAACAAAGGTAAAAATACTTCTGATAGTTGAATAAAAACAGTTTACTTCTAGTATTCAATAATTTCTAGAGTATCTATAGTCAAGTTTCTTTTTTATGAATGTAGTGGAAACATTTTAAGAGTTTGTTTTCGGGAAGCAGTTTTCTTAGGAAAAAATAGCGCATATTCTCTAGGATAGTTCTCATGCATGCTTTTCATAGAGTTAAGCAATATGGAGACTCTCATAAGGGCTGATGCAGTGATGTGACACATTTGATTAAACTGTGGATTATTATATAGAAATAACTTAGGCTCTTGGTTTGTTTTACTGGGGTCTGTAACTTCTTTTCTGATTTATAAATTTAGCCACTTGCCTGGTACAGAGTTAGTTACTCAAAAGTTTTTGTTAAATTGATGGATTAATGAATATGGTTAAATAAATATAAAATAACTCATTTGCATTTTATCTAAATAGTTTCTCTAAAACTTGAGTTAAAAACTTGCTCTGTTTTTTACTACTTTGTATTAAGGAAATATTTATATAAAGCTGTGTTATGAGGCCTAGGTAATTATTTAGGTCCCATTGGTATATGGGTTAATTAAGTCTGGAGTGTGAAAGAAAGGAACAAACCTCCCTGAAGTCATGGTCTGTGCCTAGCAGAATTTCTTTTCTGTTGATTGTATATGGTAAAGGAAGAAAATCTAAATTTTCTAGTTCAGCTAACCTTATATGTTCTATCTAGGTGATTTTCAGATTTTAAGATGTAAGCGACCTTAGATATCATCTGTTCCAATTACTTCAGTTTTATAGATGAAGAAACGGAAATCTAGAGGAGTGAAGCAAATATTGCAGTTCTCATATTTATATTGTTCCTAAGGCAGGCAGAATTTGGTATAAAGTAGTTACATACTCAGTTTCTTTCTAAGTTTTAGAATACATTAATTTGATTACCATCAATAGCTAAGAGATAAATCATGATAGTGAGCTTTAAGGTCTTATGTAGATATAATTAATATACTACTATGTATGTACAATATTAATATCTTGTTTTGAAATGTTACACTATCTGACACAGTTAAATCAAAAAATTGTAATTTCAGTGTAATTACTGAATAAGTAAATCTATGTTAAGATATATCATTGCTAAATTGTGCCAGTTTTAGTTATTAGATGAATTCTGACTAAAAGAATATTTTACATTGTGAACTAATATATTTTACAAGATTGGAAAAAAGTGAAGATGAATTGAAAGTACTTACCATGGAACTTCAGAAGAAAGCATGTGAACTGGGTAAGATTTAGAGAATAACATGTGCAAATGATGATATTAGCCAGTTATAAAACCATCAACATTATTTCAGAATAAAATATAGTTTCTGTTATTTACCAATAATGATTATCTGATAACTTTTTATTTGACTTTTCAAAGATAGAAAATTTAAATCTTAAAATAGATGGAGTTCCCCTCGTGGCTCAGCAGAAACAAATCTGACTAGTATCCATGTGGACCCAGATTCTATCCCTGGCCTTGCTCAGTGGGTTAAGGATCCAGTGTTGCCATGAGCTGTGGTGTAGGTCGCAGATGTGGCTCAGATCTGGCATTGCTGTGGTGTAGGCCGGCAGCTGCAAAGAACTTAAAAAAGACTATTCACTTTCATTATGCAGCTCAGGGATATCTAGAAGTGTAAGGAGCCTAAGTGATGTTTTTGCAGTCTTTTTTCTTATTTTAGGATTTGGAGGCCTTAATAATAATTCTTAGTGGGAAATGTCTGTTATATTTAATTTATTTATTTATTTTGCTATGTTAGGGTTGCACCTGTGCATGTAGAGGTTCCCAGGCTAGGAGTCGAATCAGAGCTGTAGCCACCAGCCTACACCACAGCCATAGCAACATGGGATCCGAGCCACGTCTGAAACCTACACCACAGCTTGTGGCAAATGCCAGATCCTTAACCCACTGAGCAAGGCAAGGGATTAGATCTGCATCCTCACTGATCCTAGTTGGGTTCATTAACCACTGAGCCATGAAGGGAACTCCCATATTTTAACTGAATTTTAAAATTTCAGGATTAGTCATGTTGGCTTATAAACTGATTATAGGAATATAACCTGATTTTATCATATAGTGTTGTTAATATTCAACTTTTATGGCCAAAAGAAAGAAATTTTGTAGTTGTTTTGTGAATTTATGACCATAGAGTTAGTAATCCTAATAACTCTATGTTTCATATTTATAAAGTTTCATATCTACAATTGCGGAGATTTATAAAGATATGAAAGCCTTTTTTCCCTGAATTTTGGTTAAAGAAATTAATTTTTTTTTTGCTTTTTAGGACTGCACCTGTGGCATATGGAAATTCTCAGGCTAGGGGTCAAATCGGAGCTACAGCTGTCAGCCTGTGCCACAGCCACAGCCATGCCAGATCTGAGCCCAGTCTGTGACTTATAGCACAGCTTATGGCAATGCCAAATACCCAACCCATTGAGCGGGGCCAGGAATGGAACCCACATCCTCATGGATACTAGTTGGATTCATTTCCGTCGTGTCACAGCGGGAACTCAAGATAAATATTATTTTCATAAATTAAAATTATTCAGGAGTTCCTGTCACAGACTTGGCTCAGATCTGGCATTGCTGTGGCTGTAGCACAGGCCTGCAGCTGTAGCTCTGATGCAACCCGTAGCCTGGGAACCTCCATATGCTGCAGGTGCGGCCCTATAAAGCAAAATAAATAAGTAAATAAATAAGAAATTCATGGATTGGCAGGTGTTTTTCTATAAATCTCTAATTTTCATTAATCTTTATTATTAGCTTTGAATACTTATATAATTAAAATGATTAGAAATTATACTGCCTTGTTAGGATGTTTGGTTATACTTTGAAACTCTATTTACGATTTTCCTTTTGCAATGCTTAATTTCCACTATAGACTAGACTAACTTTTGGACATCCAAAATTGTACTGTTCAGTGGTAAATATTTTATTTTTTATTCATTGCAGGTTTATTTGCTTTTTTATTATAGTCGATTTGCAGTGTTGTGCTTTATTTTTTAAGAAATACTTTTTAGGGAGTTCCTGTTGTGGCTCAGTGGTTAACGAGTCCAACTAGGAACCATGAGGTTGTGGGTTCTATCCCTACCTTTGCTCAGTGGGTTAAGGATCTGGCTTTGCTGTGAGCTGTGGTGTAGGTTGCAGACGCGGCTTGGATCCTGCGTTGCTGTGGCTCTGGTGTAGGCTGGTGGCTACAGCTCCGATTCAACCCCTAGCCTGGGAACCTCCACATGCTGTGGGATCGGCCCAAGAAATAGCAAAAAGAAAAAAAAAAAAGAAATACTTTTTAGTATGATTTTATATTAGAATGATTATAAATGTATTTTTACCCAATTTTTAAATCTTTTTTTAGAGCATAACATACCGCTTTAAATCACTGCATATAACTGTGTTCTTTAGAATTAGTTTAATTGAATGTTGTAGACTTAGGAGTTATTTCAGTCCATAAAATATCTTTAATGGATATTTATTTATAACAATTCAATCTGACATTGAATATAAGTGGCTGTTATTGTTATATTAAAAAAATGCATGATATGATTTTTCTCTTAGTACTAAGAGCAATATAAGAAGTTTGGGGAGTTCCCGTTGTGGCGCAGTGGTTGACGAATCCGACTAGGAACCATGAGGTTGCAGGTTCAGTTCCTGCCCTTGCTCAGTGGGCCGCCCAAGAAATAGCAAAAAAAAAGACAAAAAAAAAGAAGTTTGGATAAGGAATTCTAAAACTGTCAAACAGTTCTATGTGTGTTTCTTAGCGTTCCTTAGATGTTGTGGAAACATACAAGATGTGAAATACTGTGTTCTTGAGAAATTTCTAATGATTGTAGGAGAAAGTTTAGACATAAAATGATTAGGAGCAATGTTTTCAAAATTAGAGGAGCAAGAATTCTATTTAGGATAAAGGACTTCTATTTCTGTTTATTTCTATGCTTTACATATGTTTTATAATGATAATACAATACACATATAGTACAATTATATAATACACATAGTTATATTTTATAAATTTGTATAAAATATAAGGATGTATTTATACAAATATTTGTACAAAATTTGTATTGTATATATTTGTACATTTGGGGTAAATGCTCACAGATTTCATATTGATGGAAATGTGTTAATGCTAATAAGAGGAAGTTAAAGGTATCGATGTGGACTGCAGAGCTGAAAAAGGCTTTATGGAAGAAGTAAATTTTAAAAGTAGACATTAGGGTATAGACAGGCTTTGGGTAGTTGTAGAGAATGATAGAGTGTGCAGAGTATTATGTGTAGGAGAGTATCATTAACAATGATGCAAGTACTCAGTGTTAGTTTATTTCCTTTTTAGTTAATAGTATAGTTTTCAAAATCAAAAAATCTTTCTCCCTTATCTTTCACTTAACTTATGATTGGTTATCCAATGCTGCTGTTTCTAAAAATGTAACTAATTTAAGAGTTTCTAAAATTTTTTTTCCCTTTTTGGGGTCGTACCCTCAGCCTGTGAAAGTTCCCAGGCTAGGGGTCTAATAGGAGCTACAGCTGCCGGCCTACGCCACAGCCACAGCAATGTGGGATCTGAGCCGTGTCTGTGACCTGCACTACAGTTCACGGCAATGCTGGATCCTTAATCCACTGAGCAAGGCCAGGGATTGAACCCGAATCCTCATGGATCCTAGTCACATTCTTTAATGGCTAAGCCGCAAAGGGAACTCCCAAGAGTTTCTAACTCTTAAAATATCTCTTAAATGCTCCCCCTTTTCTTCATTGACCTTGAACAGTTTAAGTCCTCATTTCCTCTCCTGGTTTTTAGAGTTTTATGCACATTCTCTTAGCCTAGCAGATGGATGCAGTGAGTAACATAATGGAACACAAATTGTATATGACAGATTAATCATCAAAACATGTTTCCAATTTCCCTCATTTGTCCTTGTCTTTGTTTATCCCTTTTTGTATTTACTAGGCTTCTGTTGCTTTGGCTTTCATTCATATCCTTCTTTCTTAATTGCAATAGCCCTCATTCTTACTGCTTTTGTTTCTGGCTACACTTTGCATTCTTCCTTGCTGGTATTTTCTTAGCTTATATCTTGGTTAGAGTATGCCTCCATTTTTCCCTCAGCTATCCCATTGACTTATCCTAAGATCACTTTTTTTCTATGCACTACTCAGATATAGCTTGCTCTACCCCTTCTAGCTTAACATTAGGTTGGGATCAGATTAGATCTCTGGCCAGAAGTAATTGCACTATCTTCAGAATCAGTTTTTTGTTTCTAGTGTTGTCTACCTTTTGCTCATTTTCTGCATTTAAGCTAGCATGTTCCTTAAATACAAATCTGACTGTACTGTGTTGCAAATTTAAGAGCCATCTAATTGCCTAAGTTCAAACTCTAAATATCAGCTGTCTTTTCATTGTTCATTTAAAGAATGAGGTAGTGCATATTAAATGTTAAAACCAGCTGTAAGTACAGAATCTTTGTCAGTAATTTTTTCTCAGTTTCTTTACTTGGTACAATTTGCTTTGCTTGTTTATGTGTCTCCTATATTTAATTCATTTAATATAGCTCTAAACAGGTTTTACTCCTATGGTTTTTCTTCTAAATCTGTATCCACATTTATTTTCACTCTGCTTATGTAACAGATTCTCCCTCTAGTTTTTTCTACTGCTTCGTCTTTGGTTATAAGATATTACAGTGGGGCGTTCCCATTGCGCCTCAGTGGTTTAAGAACCCGACTAGTATCCATGAGGATGTAGGTTCGATCCTTGGCCTCACTCAGTGGGTTAAGGATCTGGTGTTGACATGAGCTGCAGTGTAGGTTGCAAATTTGGCTCACATCTGGTGATGCTATGGCTGTGATATAGGCTGGCAGCTGCAACTCTGATTTGACCCCTAGCCTGGGAACTTTGATATACTGCAGGTATGGCCCTAAAAAGTTATATCGAATTAATACCTAGATGTTTATTTCTCATTTAGCTTTGGATATAAAATTAGGAACATAACTATGTGGTCTTTGTTCTTAACGAGATTTTTCACTCTACTTGTGGGACATAAAATGAATAATCAAATTGAGATAAGTGCTATGAAAGAAATGAAAATTACAAAATATAGAAAACTGGAGGAGTTCCTATCATGGCACAGCAGAAACGAATCTGACCAGTATCCTTGACGATGCGGGTTCAGTCCCTGGCCTCCCTCAGTGGATTGGAGATCTGGCACTGTGGTGAGCTATGGTGTAGGTCATAGACGCAGCTCATATTCTGCACTGCTGTGCTGTGGCTGTAGCTGTAACTCCGATTTAACCCCTGGGAGCCTCCATATGCCATGGGTGTGGCCTTAAAATGCTATCTATCTATCTATCTATCTATCTATATAAAAAAATAATAAGGCCTGATTTAGATTTGGTGATCAAGGTTGGCCTTAAACTGAGACCCTCATAAGTGAGATTTAGTTAAGGGTAAAGCATGTGAGTTGGAGAGAGCATTTCAATCAAAGAGGAAAAGCATGTGGAAATGCTCTGAGGTATGAAAGAGCTTGTTCAATTCATATGACTGAATGAAAGCCTTTGTGACTGAGTATAAGAAGCAATATGGAAAGAAGAATGAAGTAAGTAGGGGATGATAAGGACCAAATCAAATAGGGTCAAGGAAAGGAATTTTTATTTTATTCTAACAGCAAAGGAACACCACTGAAAGATTTTAAGTAGAGGAATGACATGATCTTGTTTACATTTTAAAGGATCACTGTAACTTCTGTATGAAAGATAAATTTGATGTTGGAAAAGGAGTGTTGGTAGTGGGGAAAAATTAGAAGTAGAAAAATCAGATTGGAGGCTCTTTGAGTGGTATAAGTGTGAAAGAATATCTTTTAAAAATGGAATAATATCACACTTATGCTAGCATTTGGTGAGCCCATTGAGGATATCTTGTCTGTCTTCAGCTCTGAAAATTTTTCTTTTTTTTATTCTCTTCTAGTGTTATTATTTTCTCTACCTTTCTCTCTTTCTTTCTTTGTCCCTCTTCAAGTTCTGATAGGTGGATTTTGCAAATTCTTTTTTTTTTTTTTTTTGGTCTTTTTGCCTTTTCTAGGGCCACTCTCAAGGCATATGGAGGTTCCCAGGCTAAGGGTCTAATCGGAGCTGTAGCCTGTAGCCTGCAGCCTATGCCACAGCCACAGCAACTCGGGATCTGAGCCACATCTTTGACTTACACCACAGCTCACGGCAACGCCAGATCATTAACCCACTGAGCAAGGCCAGGGATCGAACCCACAACCTCATGGTTCCTAGTTGGATTAGTTAACCACTGAGCCGCAACAGGAACTCCGGATTTTGCAAATTCTTTTTTTTGTTGTTGTTGTTATTGTTGTTGTTATTGTTGTTGCTATTTCTTGGGCCGCTCCCGCAGCATATGGAGGTTCCCAGGCTAGGGGTTGAATCGGAGCTGTAGCCACCGGCCTATGCCACAGCCACAGCAACTCGGGATCTGAGCCACATCTTTGACTTACACCACAGCTCACGGCAACGCCGGATCGTTAACCCACTGAGCAAGGGCAGGGACCGAACCCGAAACCTCATGGTTCCTAGTCGGATTCGTTAACCGCTGCGCCACAACGGGAACTCCTGCAAATTCTTAATTGATCCTTCATGTTTAAATTTTTTTCTCTTATACTTTCCACTTTCTAGTTCTCTCTCTCTTTTTTTTTTTGTCTTTTTAGGGTTTCGCCCACGGCATATGCAAGTCCCTAGACTAGGGGTCGAATTGGGCCTATGCCACAGCCACAGTAATGTAGCATCTGAGCCGTGTCTGAGACCTACACAACAACTTATGGCAATGTTGGATCCTTAACCCACTGATCAAGGCTGGATATTGTACCTGCATCCTTATGGATCCTAGTTGGATTTGCTAACTGCTGAGCTACAAAGGGAACTCTATTTTTGCAGAATTTGGGGAAATTTTTTTTGTGTGTATTCTCTCTCCTAATTCAATCTTTTTTTTTTTTTTTTTTTTGGTCTTTGGTGCATACGAAGTTCCTAGTCTGGGGGTCAAATTGGAGCTATATTGCTGGTCTGTGCCACAGCCATAGTGGCGTCAGATCCAAGCCTCATCTGTGACCTATACCACAGTTCATGGCAATGCTGGATCTTTAACCCACTGAGCAAGGGAAGGGATTGAACCTGTGTCCTCATGGATACTAGTTAGATTTGTTTCCATTGAGCCGCAACAGGAACTCCCTAAGCCAATCTTGAGGTATGTTTATTTCACTATTTTAAAATTTTTGGTTATCTAATTTTAAATGTTCAAGGGGTCTAGCTAATTTTTTTTTTTTTTTTGCTATTTTAGGGCCACACCCATGGCATATGGAGGTTCCCAGGCTAGGGGTCTAATCGGAGCTGTAGCTGCTGGCCTGTGCCACGGCCACAGCTACGTGGGATCTGAGCTGCCTCTGCAATCTACACCACAGCTCAAGGCAGTGCCGCATCCTTAACCCACTGAGCAAGGCTAGGGATCAAACCCTCATTCTCATGGATCCTAGTTTGCTTCATTAACCATTGAGCCATGAAGGGAACTCCTGGGCTCTAGCTAATTTATCTTGTGAATATAGTATCCTGTTGGAATATACTACACTTAGCAAAATATGTACTTCTATTATTTTTTCCCCTTGAGTTCTATTTTAATTCTCTTAATTGAATTTGATGCCTCTTTCATGGGTATACTTTTCTTCACTGCTGATTTTTTTTTTTTGTATGGCCACATCTGTGTCACATGGAAGCTCCTGGGCTAGGGGGCCAATTTAAGGTACAGCTGCTGGCCTGTGCCACGGCCACAGCAACACCGGATCTGAGCCAGTGCAACATTCACTGCAGCTTGCAGCAACACCAGATCCTTAACCCACTGTGTGAGGCCAGGGATCAAACCCATGTCCTCATGGAGACTATGTTGGGTTCTTAACTCACAGAGCCACAGCAGCAACTCCTAATAGTTGATTCTTGATTGTTTACTCCTCTAAATATTTGAGAATCCATATTTATCCGTGTGTATATTATAATCTGATTCTTCTGATTGTGGGGAGAGATGGGAGGTGCTGTATGGAAGGGTGGACTTGGTAGCTTGTCTTTTGGGTATAGGGAATACTTATCTTGCTTAGAGATTATGAGCAGTTAGGGGCAGTGCCATGTCCCTTTGGCTCCAATTCCCAGAATCCTTGATTTAATCTTAGGTGTACTATGTGGTGAAGAGGTTACCTTGTCTAGTTGTTCACATAGCCTTATTAAATTAATATGAGTTCTCCCCATCTCAACCCCTAAGGATCCCTCAACTCTTTGATTTATTAATGGTAGGCTGTCTGGTTTTGTTAATATTTATATGTATGTTTTTTTCTTTTTAAAAATTTTATAGGATTTGTGGTGAGAGAGAGCCCACTATCTTATTTATTTTTTTGGCTTTTCTAGGGCCACTCCCATGGCACATGGAGGTTCTGAGCCTAGGGATCTAATCGGAGCTGTAGCTGCCGGCCTACGCCAGAGCCACAGCAACTCAGGGTGTGAGCTGTGTTTGCAACCTACACCACAGCTCATGGCAACACTGGATCCTTAACCCACTGAGCAAGGTCAGGGATCGAACCCACAACCTCATGGTTCCTAGTCGGATTCGTTAACCACTGAGCCACGATGGAAACTCCACAGCCCACTATGTTTTAACCAATCCTCGAGTTTTAAAAAATTAACTACTTTTACCTAAAATGAAACTTTGTAGTTAAGTTTTGCATGTGACAGGTTTTTCTTTTATACTCTCTACTGGCATTTCTCTCTCTCTCTCTCTCTCTTTTTTTTTTTTCTTTTTTTTAAGGCCACACCCTCAATATATGGAGGTTCCCTGACTAGGGGTGGAATTGGAGCAGTAACTGCCAGTCTTCACCACAGGCAGTGTGGGATCCAAGCTGTGTCTGTGACCTACACCACAGCTCATGGCAATGCCAGATCCTTAACCCACTGAGCGAGGCCTGGGATCAAACCCGCATCCTCATGGATACTAATCAGGTTCATTTTCCATTGAGCCACGACAGGAACTCCTTTTATTTTATTTTATTTTTTGTCTTTTTTAGGGCTGCTCCTGTGGCATATGGAGGTTCCCAGGCTAGGGGTCCAATCGGAGCCATAGCTGCCGGCCTGCACCACAGCCAGATCTTTAACCCACTAATAAGCGAGGCCAGGGATCGAACCCGAAACCTCATGTTTCCTAGTCAGATTCGTTTCCACTGTGCCACGGCGGGAACTCCTCCATTGGCATTTCTTATTTTGTTGAGTTTTCTTAGAGACTTTCTTAGAAACTGGGTAATTATTACAATTTTTTATTTGTTTTTAATGTACAGTCTGGACTCTTCAGTTAATCTATCATATGTCTAATAATTAATAACTCTTAAGAGTGAGGGAAGACAGTGTTTCAGATATAAAAAATTTTAGTGACAACCAGACTCATTTGGGAACTTTGTAGGTGTTTTAAAAATTTAAGAAATGAAAAACAGGAGAGTTGAGCTGAAAGTTTTTCTAATTCATTAGCCTAGTGTTGAATTCATGGAAGTATAGAAAGAAAAGCATTATAAATCATTGTTATTTAGGGTGACAAGAAGGAAGGGTGTTGGCAAAGAAAACAAGAGCAAGAGGTAGGAAACAGGAAATCTTAATAATACAAGGTTTTGAAAATTGAAGGAAGATAAGTAAAGAGTGGGCTAATAGTATCAAATGTCAAAAGTTCCACAATGATAAGAATTGTACCGTAGAATGATTATTGGTGATCTTTGAGATCATAATTTTATTAATGGAGATAGGTATTAGTTTTTCATGGGATTAAGAAAGAACTATAGAAGACAACAAACAGGAATTTGGTTACAAAACAAAGTAGGAAATTTGACAATAGTATGAAAAGGGCAGAAAGGTCAATTGGATATTTTTGTTTTGTATTCAAATAGATGTTTAGATGGGATGGAGGAAATTAAAGATTCCTCTGCAGAGAGTCATTGTGTGTATTAGTAATATAGCAACCGAAGTCTTAGAGGAGGTGGGAATGTTGAGATCTAGAACAATGGTCAGAATTAGCTTGAAAAAAGTGAATTACTTCTCTTTTTAAGTTTGGAGTGAAGAGTAAGAAGCCAGATGTTTAGATAGTGATGAATTGAAGGTAAAGGCACATGCTTTGTGACTTCATTCCAAATATATTTTATATAGATCCAGTGCTTATTTTGTTTAATGAACTTTGGGCTCCTTTGGTTGTGGAATTAATTTTACAGAAATATCACTGTTAGTACTTACCCATTATTACTTTGCATATAGTTCCATTTGAAATTCCTCTGTGCTTTTCAGTGCTCTTGTTGCATCAGCCCATCTCTTTTAATTTTTCCTTTTCAAATGGTATTCTTTTTTTCTTGTCTCTCTTTTCCTATTCTTTTAATCTAGCCTTTAACACATTTATATTCTTTTACTTTTTCTAGAAGAGATGACTAAGCTTAAAAATAACAAAGAAGTAGAACTTGAAGAAATGAAAGAAATCTTGGTAAGTATATTGTTTCTTTTATTAATATATAGCAATTATTTTTCAAAATAGTATTGAATTCAATGACTTAGACTCTCATTATATAGATTTTTTTGGTAGTTTTTTCAGAAAAAATATAAAGAAATTACCTTTGGCTTTAGTAAATCCATTTTTCTTTTTTTTAATGATTTTTTATTTTTTCCATTATAGTTGGTTTACAGTGTTCTGTCAATTTTTACTGTACAGCAAAGTGACCCAGTCACACACATATATATACATTCTTTTTCTCACATTATCCTCCATCATGCTCCATCACAAGTGACTAGATATAGTTCCCAGTGCTATTAGGATCTCATTGCTTATCCACTCCAAATGCAATAGTTTGCATCCCAGATTCCCAGTCCATCCCAATCCCTCCTCCACCACATTTCTTATCTGTACCAATTTTTATACATTTTAATAACTGTCTTAGTGAAGGTACTTATATTATTTGAACATATGTTGCAGTATACTTAAGTAGGATCAAATATGCATATTCTGCAGCTGATTGTAAGTTTGGTGGGGCTTTGATACTTTTGAGCCACAAAGCTGCAACTTTGAGAAGGATATGTATGGTATAAATTAATTATCTGTAGGGCTTCATTTTTATTTTAATTGAGCATGGGTTGGTAAACTTTTTTGGTAAAGGACTAGATAGTAAATATTTTAGGCTTTGTGGCTGTATACAGAATGTTAATTTTTTCCTCCTCCTTCTTTTTTTCATTTTTAACATTCTTGTAAAAATGTAAGAACCATTATTCAAGGGCCTACAAAAGAAGTCTGGGTTGATTTTGTCTCAAGGGCTATAGTTTTCCAGCCCTTGCTTATTGAAGATAGTGTTGTTTATGATTATGCATATTTGATTTTGGCTTTAACCTATCACATTTTTACCTGATTTTGCTACTCCTAATTTTTTTAATCTCTTAGGAAGCACTGTTTCCAAATGCTTGTCCTTTCTTCAGTGAATAGCTTTTGTACAAATTCTTACAAATAATAATAATGATTACATTTCTCTCAAATTTGATCATGCAAAATTATACTTCAGGTCACAGCTTAAATATCAATTCTTTAGAAATGTCTCTTGGTATTCTTGGCTAGTTAAGTCTCTTTAGAGTTGTTCCTATAGCACCCTGCATTTTTCTTTTATAGCACTTATCAAAAATGATATTTATTTTTGGTATAAATGAAGCTTTTTAATAGCTTTATTTGACCTTTAGAGTCCCTCTTTCTTAAAACAGTGGATGGCACATAGTAGATGGTCAGTAAATAAATAGTAAAATGAATGTATACTCCAAAAAGAGCTAAGATCCTATGTCCTGTTTGCCCTGTAACCTCAGTACTTGGTACATCACTGACACTTTGTAAGTTCTTTATAAGTATTTGTCAAATGAATTAATACTACAGTATTATTTTTACACTCCTACATGGGCAAGGGTTAGTTTAGGCTTTTGTTATATGTGAACAGCCACAGAGCATCAGAAGACCTTCATCCTTAGAATGACAATGCTTGTTTGGTATCCAGCTCTTTTCTTCTTAGCTGTGTGACCTAGCATAATTTACCTAAACTCTTGATGCCTTGGTCTTTCTATCTATGAAAGGGGGAAAATAACTGTACATATCTCATAGGATGGTTGTGAGGGATGAATAAGAAAATACATTTATTCATTTAACAAACATTTTTGAGTCCTTTTTATGATATACACTGGGGATGCAGTGGAGAGCAAATGGATGCATATTCTGCTTGCATGGAACTACAGTCGTGAAATAATCACACTTAAATACAAACAGTCATTTAAAGGTAATGATACAATGGTGTCTGGGTAATAAAGGATTAGTTCCCAGTGCTATGAAACCTATAATAAAAGGATTTGAACTATTGAGAGAGTTCAGGAGAGGCTTTTTTGAAAAAAAGATTGAACTGAAATCCAGAGAAGGAAAGAAGTGCTTATCAGGTAGAGGAAATATTAAAATGCAAAGGTCCTTTGATAGGAAGGAGTATGATGACTACAACATGGAGTGAAAGGAAGAATGTGGTGCAAACTGTGACTAAAGAGGTAGTTAGCCTGACAGTTCACAACCCTTTAAGTCATATCAACACAATTTTGTATTTACCCTAAGAAGAATGAGAACCTCTAAAGAATCTCATCAGGGAGTGACCTGGTTAGATTTGCATTTTGAAAAGCTTACTTGTCTAGCACTACAGAGAACAAAATACAGTAAGACAGGAAAGTTAAGAATAGATGGATGAGAGGTTCTTTTGTGGTGTAGCGCTTAAGGATCCGGCGTTGTCACTGCTGTATTGTGGGTTTGATTCCTAACCCAGGAACTTCCACATGATGTGGGTGCAGCCAAAAGAAAAAAAGAAGACTAGGCAGATGATCACAAGACCCAGAGAAAACTTAGGCTGGGAGGTGGTGGTAGTATGATGAAAATGTGGATGGTTTTGAGATATATTTAAGATATAAGTATTTTGCATTGATATAGAATGATAATAATACCATTTATTGAAAAGATTATCATTGTTCTTTTTCTTTTCTTTTCTTTTCTTTTTGGCTGTGCCTGGAGCACGTGGAAGTTCCCAGGCCAGAGATTGAACCTGAGCCAGAGTAGCAACCTTGGCTGCTGCAGTGACAATGCTGGATACTTAACCTACTGTGCCACAAGGATACTCTGAGACTCCTTTTTCTATTGAGTTGCTTTTACACATGGATTAAAAAAAAAAATCACTTGACCATATTTGTTTGGGTATGTTTCTGGACTATTTCCATTTAATTGATTTTTTTTTTTTATTTTGGTCTATCTATTCACCAGTGTTTGGATTACTGTAGCTTTATAGTGAGTGTTATGTTTGGGTAGTGTGATTCCTCCAGCTTTATTATTCTTGTGCATATAACATTTATTTTTTAAATGTATTTTTTGAATATAATTGTATTTTTTTAAAATTTTTTAATTAATTTTTTTATGTATATAATAATTTGTATTTTTTTCCATTATAGCTGGTTTACACTGTTCTGTCAGTTTTCCACTGTACAGCATGGTGACCCAGTTACATGTATATATATTTTTTCTTCTAGGAAAAACATATGTTTTTAGGAATTTGTCCATTTCTTCTAGGTTATTCAGTTTATTGGCATATAACTATTCATAACATTCTCTTACGATTTTTGTATCTCTGTGGTATCAGTTGTTTTATTTCCTCTTTCCATTTCTTATTTTGCTTATTTGGGTCCTCTTATTTTTCTTGGTAAGACTGGCTTAAGGTTTATCAATTTTATTTTTTCAAAAAATCAGCTATTTTCCTTGTTATTTTCAATTTTTTTTTCCTTTTTTTGGCTGCACCCATGGCATATGGAAGTTCCAAGGCCATAGCAGCAAACTGAGCCTCTGCAGTGACAACACTGGATCCTTAACCTGCTGAGCCACAAAAGAACTCCAGTCGTTTCTATTTTTTTGATCTCTTATTTATTTATTTCCTCTCTGATCTTTATTATTTCCTTCTACTGAGTTTTGTCTTTATTTTTCTTTTCCTAATTTTATTAGATGATAGGCTAGGTTGTTAGAGATTTTTTTGTTTGTTTCTTGAGGAAGACCTATATCACTATAAAATTCTCTCTTTAAAACCTGCTTTTGCTGCATCCTGTAGATTTAGGAAAGTTGTGTTTTCATTTTCCTCAAAGCATTTTGATTTCCCCTTTGATTTCATTGCTGACCCATGTTTTTAGTAGCATGTTGTTTAGTTGCCATGTGGTTGTTCTTTTCCTGTTTATTTTTCTGTAGTTGATTTCAGGTTTCATACCATTGTGGCTGGAAAAGATACTTGATGTAATTTTTGTCCTCTTAAATTTGTTAAGGCTTCTTTGTGACCTAGTATGTGACCTATCCTGGATAATGTTCTGTGTTGATTGATTGTGAGAATGTTGACTTGAAAAGAATGTGTATTCTGCTCTTTTTTTTTTTTGGATATAGTGTTCTGTAGATAACAATTAATTCTGACTGAGATGTTGTGTCATTTAGGACCTTTGTTGCCTTACTGATTTTCTGTCTGGATAATCTGTCCATTGATGTCAATAAGGTGATAAAGTCTTGTACGGTTGTTGCATTGTTATCAGTTTCTCCCTTTATGTATGTTAGTATTTGCTTTATACATTTATTTATTTATTTATTTATGTCTTTAGGGCCACAACTCTGGCACATGGAGGTTCCCTGGCTAGGGGTTTAATTGGAGCTGTAGCTGCCGGCCTATGCCACAGCCACAGCAGTGTGGGATTGAAGCCGCGTCTGTGACCTACACCACAGCTCATGGCAATGTGGGATCCCCAACCCACTGAGCGAGGTCAGGGATTGAACTCACAACCTCATCGTTCCTAGTTGGACTTGTTAACCACTGTGCCACAATGGGAACTCCACTATTTGCTTTATACATTTAGTGTTTCTGTATTGGGTGCTTATATGTTAACAGGTATCCTTTTAAAATTCTATGAACTATTTTTTAAAGGGTAGTTGGTTTACAATGTCATGCCAGTTTCTGATTTACAGCAAAGTGACTCAGTCATACATATATATACATTATTTTTCTCATGTCATTCACCATCATGTTCTATCTAAAGAGATTGGATACAGTTCCCTGTGCTATATAGTGGGACCTCCTTGCTTACCCATTTTAAACATAATAGTTTGCATCTACTAACCCCAAACCACCAATCCATCCTGCCCTTGGCAACCACAAGTCTGTGCTCTATGTCTGTGAGTCTGTTTTTCTTTTGTAGATAGGTTTTATTTGTGCCATATTTTAGATTCCACATATAAGTGATATCATATGGTATTTGTTTTTCTGTTTCTGACTTCATTTGGTATGAGAATCTGTAGTTATATTCATGTTGCTGCCAGTGACTTTATTTCATTCTTTTTTGTGGCTGAGTGGTTTATTCCCTTATGTATATGTACCACATCTTCTTAATCCATTCATCTGTCAGTGGATATTTAGGTTGTTTTCATGTCTTGGCTATTGTGAATAGTGCTCCTATGAACATATGAGTACATGTATCTTTTTGATTGAAAGTTTTGTCTGGATGTATCCCAGGAGTGGGATTGCTCAGTCATACGGTAGTTCTATATTTAGTTTTCTGAGGTACCTCCATACTGTTTTTCCATAGTGGTTGTACCAATTTACATTCCCACCAACAGTGTAGGAGGTTTCCTTTTTCTCCACACCTTCTCTCTTTGGCATTTGTTATTTTTAGGCTTATTAATGATGGCCATTCTGACTGGCATGAGGTGGTTCCTCATGGTACTTTTGATTTGCATTTCTCTGATTTTTTAAATTAGTGACATTGAGTATTTTTTCATGTGCCTGCTGGCAATACACCTGTCTTCTTTGGAGAAATGTCTTTTTAGGTCTTCTGCCCAGTTTTCAGATGAGATATTTGTTTTTTTGTTGTTGTTGAGTGTATGAGTTGTTTGTATATTTTGGAGATTAAGCCCTTGTTGGTTACATCATTTGCAACTATTTTCTCCCATTCTGTTTGTTGTTTTTTCTCTTTTTTTTATGGTTTCCTTTGATTAGGTTCTATTTGTTTATTTTTGTTTTTATTTGTATTGCTTTGGGGGACTGACCTAAGACAACGTTTGTACAAGTTATGTCAGAGAATGTTTTGCCTGTTTTCTCTTCTAGGATTTTTATGGTATCTTGTCTTATGTTGAAGTTTTTAAGTCATTTTGAGTTTACTTTAGTGCATGGTGTGAGGGTTTGTTCTAGTTTCATTGATTTACATGCAGTTCTGCCAGCAGCACTTGCTGAAGAGACCATCTTTTCCCCATTTTATATTCTTGCCTTCGTTGTTGAAGATTAATTGGCCATAGGTGTCTGTGTTTATTTCTGGGCTCTATTCTGTTCCATTGGCCTGTATGTTTGTTTTTGTACCAGTACCACACTGTCTTGCTTACTGTAGCTTTGTAGTAGTATCTGAAGTCAGGGAGAGCTAATATTTGTTAAATATTTCTTATAATTTCTCATTTTGTGGTCACATTTCTTGTCTGATATCTTGGGTCATCTTTACTATCATTACTCTGAATTCCTTTTCAGGTTGGTTGCCTTTCTCTACTTCATATGGTTGTTCTTTTGGGATTTTGTCTTTTTTTTTGTGTGTGTGTGTGTCTTTTTGCTATTTCTTGGGCCGCTCCCACGGCATGTGGAGATTCCCAGGCTAGGGGTCCAATCGGAGCTGTAGCCACCGGCCTACGCCAGAGCCACAGCAACGCGGGATCCGAGACGAGTCTGCAACCTACACCACAGCTCATGGCAACGCCGGATCATTAACCCACTGAGCAAGGGCAGGGATCGAACCCGCAACCTCATGGTTCCTAGTCGGATTCATTAACCACTGCGCCATGACGGGAACTCCTGGGGTTTTGTCTTATTCCTTCATCTGGCACATATTTTCCTGCCATTTCATTTTATCTAACACTCTGTGTTTATAGTATCCTTTATGCATCCTGCAGGGTTGTAGCCCCTCTTGCCTCTGGTGTCTGTCTCCTAGGGGGTAAAATGGATCCATGCCTGGTGTAGGCTTCCTGGTGACAGGGACTGATGGCTTATCACTGGTGATGGTGCTGGGTCTTGTCTGGGGTGTATGGCTGTGTCAGTGGGTGTTTCTGTAGTTTCCAGGTCTCTGTGGCTTTGTGCACAGGATGACTTTAGGCAACCTATCTGCCAAAGGGTGGAGCTGAGTTCCCACCCTATTTGTTGTTTGGCCTGAGACTTCCTAGCACTAGGGCCTGAAGGTTGTTGGGTAGAGGAGCCAGCCAGGTCTTGTTTCCAAAATGGTGACCTCCAGGGCACTTCATGCCAATGATTATTTCCTGGGGCCTCTGTCTCCAGTGCCCCCACAATGAGCCAAAGCCAACCCCTACCTCCTTAGGAGACTCTTGGAGACCTGCAAGTAGGTCTGGCACAGATTCCTGTGGAGTCACTGCTGTGCCCTGGTACCCAAGGCACATGAAGTCTTGTGTATGCCTTTCAAGGGTGGAGTCTCTATTTCTCTCAAACCTGTGGAGCTCCTGAACTCAAGCCCTGCTGGCCTTTCAAGCCAAATTCTCTGGGTACTCCTCTTTCCAATGTCAGACCATCAGGTTGGGATACCTGACATGGGGTTTAGAACACTCACTCCTGTGTGAGAACTTATGTGATGTAGTTATTTTCCAGTTTGTGAATCGCAGACATGACAAGTATGGTATTTGTTTATATCGTGAAAGCACTCCTCCAATGATCTCATTGTGGCCTCTTTTTCTTTGGGTGTAGAATATCTTTTTTTGGGAGTTTCCAGATTTTTTTGTTGATGTTTATTTGGCAGTTAGTTGTGATTTTGGTGTTTTTGTGCGAGGAGGTGAGTCCTTTTATTCTGCTATCTTTTCTCCTTCTCCTCTAGCTCACTTCTTTTTTTTTTCTCCATCTCCATTTATATGGATTTTCCTATGTCTTCATTAGGATTCTGTAGTTTCCAGGTCTCTGTCCATTAAATCCTCTGTCATATTTAGTTTTTGAATTTACTTAATAATGACTTGTTGCTTTTCTAAAAATTTTTTTTGTGAGTTCCTATTGTGGTTCACTGAGTTAAGAACCCAGTGTTGTGTCCCTGAGGATGCAGTTTTGATCCCTGGCCTTACTCTTTAGGTTAAGGATCTGATGTTGCTGCAAGCTGTGGTGTAGGTTGCAGATGTAGCTCAAGTTTGATGTTGCTGGGGCTGTGGTATAGGCCTTGGAAATAGCTCCTATTTGACCCCTAGCCTGGGAACTTGTATATGCTGCAGGTGTGGCCATAAAAAGAAAAAAAAAATTTTTGTCCCAAGGGAAATTCATAATTGTTTTTGCAACTCTATTCGGGCAGTTTGAATGTATTGAATTGTGTTCTTTGGTTGTCATGATTTGTTAATGCCTGTTCTTAAATAGGCAGAAAAGCAAAAGCTTTTAGATGAGAAGAAACAATTTGAGAAGATTTCTGAAGAATTAAGACAAGCAGAACAAGAACTTACTGGACTTCTCCAAACCAGAGAGGTTTGTTTAAAAAAGATACATTTTTCTTTCAAGTATTTTGTTAGTAGGGTCTAGATTAGATTGTGGATTATGGTGTGGCTCTTTGCTTTATGAAAGATTGCTTCACAAGGAGTTCCTGGGTGGCTCAGTGGAAACGAATCTGACTGGTATCCATGATGACGCAGGTTTGATCTCTGGCTTCAGTGAGTAGGTTGAGGATCTGGTGATGCCATGAGCTGTGGTGTAGGTCACAGACATGGCTCAGATCCTGGGTTGCTGTGGCTGTGGCATAGGCCAGTGGGTACAACTCTGATTCGACCCCTAGCCTGGGAACCTCTATATGTAGTGCATGCGGCCCTAAAAAGATTAAAAAAAAAAAAAGATTACTTCACAAAATTCCTTTTACAGATATTTTCCTACTATATTAAATATGCTAGTGATTGATTGAAAACACATCTAGAGAACTTCCATATTATAATAAGGTAGATAAAGATCAACATTTAATATAACAATAGAATGTGCAATGCCACGGTTTATAAAAAATTACATTTCTTGATATCATGAGTATTTCTATAATTGATACATTTAAATTTTGGCCTTTATTAAGTTCTTAGTATACAGTAGTTTTATAGTGCTCATGTTGTAATTTTAGAATGTCTCTTATTTTTAAAAGTATGTTCTTAGTGCATGTTACAATATTACATTTTAACTGCTTTAATTTATCAAGAACTGCTTAGCTTTTCAGGTATTGCCTGATTTCATTAACTAATGTATTTCTTCTTAATGTCATTTTAACTGAAAGTAATTACTTGGCACTATAAAATTGATAACAGTATTTTATAATATGTAATATAATTTTCTAGTTAAGCTTCAGAATATCAAGATGGAATTTACTTATAGTATTGCATCTGTCATTGCTCATTGTTTTAAAGTTAGAATGGTTATTGCATGAAATTCTACTTACATTTTTAAAATATGACATATTTTTGACCAAATAAATAACTGACTTACATAGAGTGACCATAATTCTTAAATGGGAAAATTATAAAAATACTTGCTGTGGAAATACATGTTTATTTTCCAGAAAAAAATACATGATTTGGAAATACAATTAGCTGCCATTGCAACAAGTGAACAGCATTATTCAAAACAGGTTAAAGAGCTGAAAACTGAACTGGAAAATGAGAAGTATGTTTTCTGTTTCTAAAGTAGTTTACATATTCAGTTCCTAAGCTTTCTGATAGTTAATAAATCAGTAAATTATGTTAATACTTGTATTTATTTATTTATTTATTTAATTATTTTGTCTTTTGTCTTTATAGGGCTGCACCTGTGGTGTATGGAGGTTCCCAGGCTAGGGGTCTAATCGGAGCTGTTTCTGCCAGCTTACACCAGAGCACAGCAATACCAGATCTGAGCCGTGTCTGCGACCTACACCACAGCTCACAGCAATGCCAGATCCTTAACCCACTGAGTGAGGCCAGGGATGGAATCTGCAACCTCATGGTTCCTAGTCGGATTAGTTTCCGCTGCACCGCGACGGGAACTCCCAATACTTGTAATTAATAGGCTTAAATTTGTGTTTTACTTCTGATTAAATGTTAAAATAATTTATCAGTTTCATTGTTAAGGGAAGTACATATCACTGACATAAAAAAGAGTATATCACAAAGTTGAGAACTGCTATGCAAGAACAATAGATTACTCTTCTCAGAGATTATTTTTGTTGTAACTCTTTATTTTTATTTTTTTACTAAGTTACTTCATAGGTTTATATTGATGAAGTGACAATATACAAATTCATTTCTTACATTGTCAAAACATAATGAATATTTAGTTGATTCACATACTTAGTAAATTTAATTCCTAGAGAAAGTGGGACAAAATAATCATTGTTATTATTCAGAGAGAACTGAACTTGAGTAGGAAATATAGTGGTGAGCATGATTTTTACTTTCTTATTGCTTCTCAACTTTAAGTAAAAATGAGAAATAGGTAGTTTACTCAGCATTTTGTCCCTTCTGTTTCAGCTTACATTCCCAGCTTCTAGTACCTTTTCAACAGTACTTTTATAGGGGCCCTGGGTTAAATCCATCTGTTCACCAAAATCTTTTAATGAATGAAATGAATAGTATAAATTTGTATTATCCCAGTTATAATTGCTTTCTTAAATTTCCTTTTTTTTTTTTTTTCGTCTTTTGCCTTTTCTGGGGCTGCTCCTGTGGCATATGGAGGTTCCCAGGCAAGGGGGTCTAATCAGAGCTGTAGCCTCCAGCCTACGCAGAGCCACAGCAACGCCAGATCGAAGCCACGTCTGCGACCTACACCACAGCTCACGGCTGGAGCTTAACCCACTGAGCAAGGCCAGGGATCGAACCCACAACCGCATGGTTCCTAGTCGGATTCATTAACCACTGAGCCATGACGGGAACTCCTAAATTGCCATTTTTTAATTGAAACATACCTCCTCCTTGATGAGTTTCCAGTATCAGTAAGTAGGAAGGGACAACAGATGCTTCTGAAATCATTCAGTAGAGCCACACACTTTCCTTCCCTCATTTAAAACTGATCCTGGTTTCATCCAATAACAGCAGTAATCTCTCTTTCAATATAGAATATTTGATATCTTTTAAGAGCAGTTTAGGTGTTGTGAACAAAGATTTATTTTAATGAAAATATTTTAATTAAAAACAGTTAATTTTTGAAGTTCCTGTTGTGGCTCCATGGGTTAAGTACCCAACATTGTCTCTGTGAGGATGCAGGTTCAATCCCTGGCCTTGCTTGGTGGGTTACAGATGCAACATTGCCACTAGCTGTGGTGTATAGATCATAGATGTGGCTCAGATTTTATGTTGCCATGGCTGTGGCGCAGGCCGCAGCTGCAGCACCAATTCGACCCTTGGCCCAGGAACTTTCATAGGCCCCAGGTACGGCCGTAAAAAGGAAAAAGAAGTTAATTTTTTTGTGCTACTTAAATAATCAGAAATTTGAAATAGTTCTAAGAGATAACCTACTAGGGAGAAAATATTATACGAAGAGTATAATTCGCTTTTCAAAAATTGTGGAAAGGTAAAGGGGGAAGAGTGTGGGAAGTATGCAAGGAAATATATGACATCTTAAAAACTTAAAAGTTTTCAAATATATACAACATGAAGAGAGAATAATGTAATGAACTGGCATATACCTGTCCCTCGGCTTCAAAAATTCTTAACTAACGGTCATTCTTATTTATAGCCCCAACTCTTCCTTTCTTTCCTCTAAGATTATTTTGGATAAAATTCCGCATCATATAATTTTATATATAAATATTTTGGTATGATGTATTTTTTAAAAAACAGGTTTAAGAATGCTGAACTAACCGTAAGCTGCAACAAGCTTTCACAGGAGAAGAAAGAACTAGCACAAGAAGCAAGTGATATGGCCCTAGAAATCAAGAAGCACCAAGAAGATATTAAAGTGAGTTGAAGAAGAAGTATCCTTGACTTAATTTTCTTACTGTAAAATTGGGGATTTAGAATAGATGATCTCTAAAGATACTCTCAGATTTTAAAAGTCTGATTATCTTCGAGTTAATACTTTGTTTTAGAAGAAAAATATTCATATAGATCTTAGATGGTAATAACAGTCAACAGAGGATAGAGGCTTCCCATTGATAAAATTACTTTAATTTTAAGCATCAAGATTTATATTTATAAAGAAAGTATTTATTAAATATATTATAAGATACTGTAGAGGATACAATGATGAATAAAATATCATCCTTCATTTTTAGGAGTTTGTGACTCAGTAGAAAAATAAGTGCTCAAATAAGTTATCATATGTATTGTTTTGAGGCAAAGTGTTATCAGAATGAAGGCTTAAGAAATAATATAGCATTGATTTTTGCCTTAAAAAATGAATAATTATGAGTTCAGTAGGTAACAGTGAGTGGAAAGCATTCCTTGAAGCCACAATAATATAAACAAAAGACACGAGTCTCAAAGTGTTAGTGGGAAACATCAAGTAAGACTTATTTTCTATTATGTAGAGATTGTTACGGGAATAAAGTCAGTCTGGAAAAGTGTGAAACTTATACAAGTTAGGGGTTCCCATTGTGACTCATTGGTTAACGAACCCGACTAGCTTCCATGAAGACATGGGTTTGATCCCTGACCTCATTCAGTGGGTTAAGGATCTGGCGTTGCTGTGAGCTGCGGTACAGGTCGTAGATGTGGCTCAGATCCTGCGTTGCTGTGGCTCTGGCATAGGGCAGCGTCCATAGCTCAGATTTAACCCCTAGCCTGAGAACCTCCATATGCCTCTGGTGTGGCCCTAAAGGACAAAAAGAGAAAAAATAAAACAAAACCTTATACAAGTTAAATAGCCCATTCTCTTAGGGCTTTTATATATATATTCATAAAATTTTATAAATATTAAGACAGATAAAGGTCTTAAATATTAATTTCAATTTTATTTCTATTGACACAAAATAATTAATACAAACAATACTTTTTATTTCTTTAGAATAGCAGAAAGCAAGAAGAAAGGATGTTGAAACAAATAGAAAATCTGGAAGAAACAGAAACCCAATTAAGGCAAGACTAATGTGTTTTTTGCCTATATGAAGGTTTCAGTATTTCTTTTCTATTAGTTTGTTATAGTTAATTAAGATCAATCTTATGTTGAATGTAGTATAAAGTGAAAAATTATGAAACTTAAAACTATGATTATAATCATGCCTGTTTTATACTTAGTGTTGAAATAGTGGTTTTAGACAAATTAATTTTAAAGTATGACACTTTCTAATATTTAATATTCATTTAGTTGAGAAAGTATACTAATCACATGCCAGAAAATTTAGAAGAGATTTTAAAAAATTAATGTTATTTTAAGCATTATCTTTGTTTCTAGGTGTTTTCACAATTACCTATTTTAATGCCTGTATGCCAGTCAGTCAAGTGGATATAACATTATGTTTAAAAATTTTGATGTTAACATTTTCCAGTTTTTCACTATCATAAGTAATACTGTAGTGAATATTTGAGCACATACAGAATTTTTTGCCTACAGGATAAAATTCAAGTGGTGAATTTATGGAGTCATAGGAGTAGTTATTTCAGTTACTTTTGATAGATAAATAGTTTTTGATGTGTTTTATCAGTTATAAACCATACAGTACAACCAATATTGTATGAAAATGTTGGTTACAAAATGTTTTAATTACTTTTAGGTGTTTTCACTAATTTTTGATAATGTAACAGATTAAAAACAACTCATAGTTCTTATGATTTATAATTTTCATGTTTGAGTAAACTTCCATTTTTCAGGTGTGCTTTGGAATTTTTCATCTCTTTCCTTCTTCTCTTCTCTTCATGGCTGCTCCCATGACATATAGAAGTTCCCAGGCTGCGAATCTAATTGGAGCTGCAGCTGTGGCTTACATCACAACTTAACCTGCTGAGCAAAGCCTGGGATCAATCCCGCATCCTCACATTGACAACATTGGGTCCTTAATCTGCTGAACCCCATTGGAAAGTTCTAGAATTTCTTCTTTCTAAATTGCCTTGGAGTTCCCGTCATGGCACAGTGGTTAACGAATCTGACTAGGAACCATGAGGTTGCGGGCTCCATCCCTGCCCTTGCTCAGTGGGTTGAGGATTCGGCATTGCTGTGAGCTGCAGACGCAGCTCAGATCCCAAGTTGCTGTGGCTTGGTGTAGGCCGGTGGCTACAACTCTGATTGGATCCCTAGCCTGGGAACCTCTATATGCCATGGGAGCGGCCCTAGAAAAGGCAAAAAGACAAAAAAAAAATTGCTTATACCTCTTGCCCATGAATACTTTGAGATCTTGATTGTTTTCTTACTGATTTATTTAAGCTTTAAAAAACATATTAATTCTTTATCTTGTTTTATTTACAGCACATATTTTCTCCAGTCTGTTTTCCTTTCACTTTGAGTAATTTTTTGTTGTATAGAATTTTTTTTTAAATTTCGTATGAAATCTAATTGTCTTTCCTTGTGAATTTTTTTCTATTGCTTTCACACTTATAAAGTTTTTTTCTGCTTGCAGTCAAATACTAATCTTTTCCTTAGTTATTTAAAAAAACCAACATATTGATATTTGGTTTATCTTTCTCTTTTGCAAATACTAAGAACATTTCAGGATATCAGTATATTGCCTAACACTACTGTAGATCTATGACCTGGTTTTTGATATGCAGTGTTTTCATTTTCATTATTTTCTAAATAATCTGTTTTTGTATTTCAAGTTTCATTTTAATTCATTAATAATTTAGAAAATTTCCAAATATTTGGGGTCTTTTGTTTTTACTTATTTCTGTACAGTTGTTTTTATTTCTCTTTGGTTAAGGAATTTGGTCATTAAAATTTATTTGATATTTTCAATTATTTGAGATTGCTTTTAGGCCTAATATACATCCCTTATAGTACTGTTTGAGGATTATTATATAAATAATGAAATGTGAATAACATGCTGCACACAGTGCCTGGCACTTAACTGTTACTATTTTCCAGATTTGGAAAGTCATTTTTTATTATGCTTCTAAAGATTGCTTTTGTCCTTTCTGTTCACTTTGTTCTTCAGAAGTAGCTGTTATTTATAGATTAAATCTCTGTGATATAGCACTGTACATTTTGGGAATAAAAAGTGAAGATAGATTTTAGGGAAAGGCTGCTTTTAATTTAAGAGAATTCAAATTATTTGAATAATATCTTTCTGTATATCTACCTATTTTGTGGACTTATAGAACTTTAAATAAAAATATATTGAGGAATAGTGGAGTTCGTGTCGTGGCACAGCGGAAATGAATCCGACTAGGAACCATGAGGTTCCAGGTTTGATCCCTGGCTTTTCTCAGTGGGTTAAGTATCCGGCGTTGCTGTGAGCTATGGTGTAGGTTGCAGATGTGGCTTGGATCTGGCATTGCTGTGGCTGTGGCGTAGGCCGGGGGCTACATCTCCGATTAGACCCCTAGCCTGGGAACCTTCACATGCTGTGGATGCGGTCCTAAAAAGACAAAATATATATATGAATGGCAAGAATATGCCAAGTAAAAATTTAAAACTCAGTTGAAAGAGTAAACATCCTCAATTCAGTTTTCATAAGACCAGTATTCCACATGATTGAATACTATTCCATGCATTCAGGTTAGACCCAGCAACATATCAGTTGTAGCAAGAGAGACTATAATTAGAAATAGCTTCAAACATCCATCTGAGAGAAAGCACCATTGTTTTCATATTTTTAATTTAAAAAAATTTCAAAGGACAATTCACCCATATGATATAAAAATCAAAGGGACAAAGAGACATGGGGAAAGAACATTGTCTTTCTTGCCCCTTGTATTCCTGCATCCATTTTCCCTCCCCAGAGGTATCACGTTTTCTTGTGTATGTTTCCAGAGATACAGTGCACATATATAAGGATATATGCATATGCAAATATCTGTCTGTAGTTTTTCATTAAAATCACTTGCATTATGTCCTTAATTTGTTTGTCCAACATCATAATTATGTTCTAGAATGATGATTAACTTATGACTAAGAAAACAGTAAAGTAAAATCTTGACTCAAATTAGAAATAAGTGTTTCTATATAGGAATTTTGTTAATGGAAAAATGACTATAAGGATCTAGATAATTTCAAATTAAATGTATAAATTAATTTAAATATAGATGTATAACTATACTTATTGATATTAATACATGAAAAGTTATCAAACAAAATGAAAATATAAACCAACAAAATATTAAGTAGTCAACCATTTTAGGAATTCCGGAAAGGGAATAAAATGAAAATATAAATTTTATTACAATGTCACTCTTCCATTTCCTTTAAGGAATGAACTGGAATCTGTGAAAGAAGAACTGAAACAGAAAGGAGATGAAGTTAAATGTAAATTGGACAAGAGTGAAGAGAATGTATGTTGTATTTAATAATAGGTTGCATCACAAAACTTTAAATCTTAAATGCAACACCACATGTCTAAAAAAAAAAAATAAGGTATACTATTATATAAATAACTAGTGTTTCAGGAACTCTTGTAGGCTGTTCACTTTACAAATATAAACCAGGTTGGGTTATTTTGCTTATGTGGCTTACATCTAGAAGAAGTTGTGGCATAATTCCTCAGTTCCTCAAATACTGAACATTTATAAATATTGATTTATATTTTAGGGTAAATAAAAGGATCATACTTTAGTGATGTGAAATATACTGATAAATTGGTTAATAAGTTTATGTTGTGCTTTGGTGGATATGATTTCAGAGTTGAGATAGGAAGAAGGCTTTCAAGGAAGATTATTACAAGTGGAATAGTACAAGGTGTATATGATTACAGTATATAATATACATAGAGAAAATTGTGCCAAAATAGAAAGATCAAACTAGATTGTGAAGGTTGTCACAGTGTTTTTTTCATTGAACAAATGAAATGATTACCTGTGATGTGCTAGGCACTGTTCTGGATACCATGTTTGGATTTAATTTGTTTTGGTGGACAATAGTGTTCCAGTTAAGGTTTTTTATTAGATAAGTAACATTTAAAATTTTTAGGAATGGAATAGGGAGAGGTGAAAGACCCTTGGAATCAATTGGAAGGTTATAAAAAATAGTCTTGAAAGCTCTGAAAAAAATCTTAGAGAGGACTCTGGCCTAGTTTATACCTGAGCCATTCTTTGTAGTTAGGGAATAGAGTAATATGGCCAAGTCATAGCTGCATTCTCACTCTTGGAGACAGATCAGTGGCCATCAAATTAAACTGAAGTAAGCAGGATTACTGTTAATTTACACTAAAAGAATCTTTGCAGGAAAGGGTGGTGGCCAGACCAAAACATAGGTCTTCCATTTAATTGCTACTAGAGCCCATAGAAAGGGCATCTATCTAAATCTGAGTCAGGACAAGCTTCCTGGAAGAAGCACTGTTCATTTCAAAACCTCAGATTAATAGTAATTAGTGGAAGACAGAGGGATGGATACAGTATATCAGGGAGAAAAAGAATATTCCAAGTTACAAAAAGACCCAGACACAAATACATTATATATGAAGTATGAGAGAGCCTGTCAGACTTACGCAACTATACAAAGTTTATCGTGGCTGAGAGGTGGAGTTTAAGTTACTGGTGGCAAAGATGAAAGTAGGGAGAAATGAGAGTAGAGAGATGAGGATGGAGAAAAATGAGGGTGGGGAGAAGTGAGGATAGATCACTTGAGGCCTCATTAATTGTATTTAGGTTTTTGAAGTTATTGAAGAGTTTTGACCTGAGACATGTTATAAGTATATTTACACTTTGGAGAATTTTAGGACTGTTGGAGTAGTTCAAGGGTGAGATGAACTATACTTTTAAGGGCTTGAAATGAACCAGGAACATTCTAGATTCTTTATATATATTATCTTACTTAATTGGAAGTTGTTTTTGTCCTCATTTTATGAATTAGGAAATAAGGCCTCCAAAGGGTAAAAAACTTTGAGAGTCTACATGACTAAGAAGTGGTAGAGCTGGCTCTCTATCATTCTTCATACTGTATCACATTTTTTTCCCTCAAAAAGTTATCTTTCTTTTAGCTTCACATTTATTTGCTAAACTCAGCCAGAAAAAAAATGAATTTAATCTTGTAAAGACTTTGGTTTTTTAATAGAAAAAATTTTGTATCAGAGGCTGCTTCAGAACACTTACATGTTGGTGTGGGGCAAAACATGGATTTAATGTTTAATGTAAAATAAAAATCTTTTACTAAGAACTTTATTTTACCAATGTAGAAAATATTAATGATGTGTTAAGGAAAAAAAACAAAATGCAAAACAGGTTGTTACCATGTTTAAGCTTTCCACGATTGGATTTCATTTTTATTTATTGAAAGACTTACCTGGAAAGAATTCAAGTTGCAAACATTTCTCAGATATTTTGCCTGACATTGAAAGTTATTACACTCCCTCCCCTGACCCCAGTCCACTACCTTAGGTCAGATATTTATTATTTCATCGGTACTTTATCTGAGCCTCTCTTTCCTCGTCTCTAAAATGGGGATAAAAATACTGATTTTTTGTCCATATCATTGGGTTGTTATAAGGTTCAGTTTAACAAATGCTTGTGAAAGAAATTATGAACATTTATTTATAAAATAATTTTTAAAAATTCAGTATAAGCTAAGAAAGCTAATAAAATATTGTAGAATGATACTAGGCTAAGGTAAAATGTGAACATTAATATATAGACTCAAAACAATTTCTTTTTTACAAGTAAACTGGGAGAACTGATAAAAGTTTTTGTAGAAATAGAGGACTAAGCTTTGTAATTCCATTTCTAAAAGAAACTCATAGAATAAAACAGAAATTCTGTTAACATTTTAAATCTGATGTCAATATTTTTTAGGCTCGAAGTATTGAATGTGAAGTTGTTAAAAAAGATAAACAAATGAAGATATTAGAAAACAAGGTATTATCAAATGTGAAAAATGTTTGGGAATAGACTTTGTAACAGTACGCATATGACTAGTTTCTTTGGGGCTAGCCTTTGCATATTCCTGTAAAAAGAAATCTTCCTACTTTGAAGGCTTTCAGTAGTAGATTTTTTACTGCAGGTTTCTTTGAAGAGCGTTGAGTTCAGGAGTTTTTCATAATGGTTCAAAGAGCAAATCTTCATTAAACTGTTCTTTAGCTATCTCTTCCCTTTCCTAAAACTTCATACTCTCAGCAGCTGCATTTGTTGTAACTATCTTTAGAGTGGTAAGATGCTTTTTAAAAATTTTTTAGATCTTTTGTCTTTTTAGGGCCTCACTCACTGCGTATGGAGGTTCCCAGGCTAGGGGTCAAGTCAGAGCTACAGCTGGCGGCCTACACCATAGCCACAGCAACTTGGGATCTGAGCTTCATCTGGAACCTATACCACAGCTCGCGGCAATATCAAATTCTTAACTCAACTGAGTGAGGCCAGGGAATGAACCCGCAACCTCATGGTTCCTAGTCGGGTTCGTTAAACACTGAGCCATGACGGGAACTCTGGTAAGATGCTTTTAAAAATCATTCTTAGGAGTTCCCGTCGTGGCGCAGTGGTTAACGAATCCGACTAGGAACCATGAGGTTGCGGGTTCGGTCCCCGCCCTTGCTCAGTGGGTTAACGATCCGGTGTTGCTGTGAGCTGTGGTGTAGGTTGCAGACGCGGCTCGGATCCCGCGTTGCTGTGGCTGTGGCGTAGGTAGGCAGCTACAGCTCCGCTTTGACCCCTAGCCTGGGAACCTCCATATACCACGGGAGTGGCCCAAAGAAATAGCAAAAAGACAAAAAAAATAAAAAATAAAAATCACTCTTAGACATATCTTCTATTCCTATAATTACTCTTATAATTTCTGCTTTCTTTATGTGAAGTGTTTTTACTGCCTGCTGGTCATACTAATTCACTTTTCCCTTCTCTGCCCCTGACCCCACACTTGTCCTAAACTTGACCTTTTGTATAGTGAGTTAGTAAGTAGTCCTTTGGATAGTGTAGTACACTTTCAGAAGTTGTGACTTCTAATAATTAAAACTATTTTCTTCTACCTAGAATTTTAGTAAATAACCCCCCCCTTTTTATACGCATGAATTATTTTACTTTTTTTTTTCAGCCATGCTAGTGGCATATTGAAGTTCCTGGGCCAGGGATAAAACCCAAGCCACAGCAGCTACAGGAGCCACAGCAGTGACAATGCCAGGCCCTTAACCTGCTATATCCCAAGGGAACTCCATGAATTATTTTACTTAAAAATGAACTGTGATAGTTCAAAATCTTTTCAAGAATTTCTGGGCATGCCACCAAATATATTAATTAATCCCAAGTTTGGAGATTATTAAAATTGAAAAAAAAAGAAAACTTATGTTACTTTAATTTTCACTAGTTTACTTAGAAAAAAAGGAGAGTGAGATGGGACAGTCAAAATAACATTCAAAGTTGATAGAACTGATGTCATTATCCTTTTAAGAAATTATACACATTTTTTGAACTGTAGTAATGCCAGTTATAAAGACAGTTTTTATAATGTGTAGTGATGTGAGTTTTAAAAAAGGCTTTTTATGAAAAGCTTAGTAGGTGAAAAGTAGAGTCATCAACATTAACTCTCAGTGGAATAAACTTTTTTTTTTGTCTTTTGTCCCTTTTTTAGGGCTGCATATGGAGGTCCCCAGGCTAGGGGTCTAATCAGAGCTGTAGCCGCCAGCTCCTGAGCCACTACGGTTCCTAGTCGGATTCGTTTCTGCTATACCACAATGGCACCTCCTGGAATAAATTTTGATGTCTGAAGAATAGAGAATATACATAAAACAAGTGCTTCCTCAGGCAAAGATAGAATCTAGTGATATTTCAAACATTTAAAAAGCTTTTTTGGCATTCATTTGTTAAAGCCAAGAAGTAACCGATTTTCCAGTCTCTATTGAGTTTTGAATTTCAATTACATTTTTCATTACTGAAGTTTTCATTACTTCTTTTTATTTTTTTATTTTTTATTTTTTTTGTCTTTTTGCTATTTTGTGGGCCGCTCTCGCAGCATATGGAGGTTCCCAGGCTAGGGGTAGAATCGGAGCTATAGCTGCCAGCCTATGCCAGAGCCACAGCAACGCAGGATCCGAGCCGCATCTGCAACCTACACCACAGCTCATGGCAACGCCGGATTGTTAACCCACTGAGCAAGGGCAGGGATCGAACCCGCAACCTCATGGTTCCTAGTCGGATTCATTAACCACTGTTCCATGACGGGAACTCCTCCATTACTTCTTTTTAAGATGTGCTTAATTGGAGTTCCTGTCCTGGCTCAGCAGTTAATGAACCCAACTATTATCCATGAGGAAGCGGGTTCAATCCCTGGCCTCATTCAGTGGGTTAAGGATCCAGCATTGCTGTGAGCCGTGGTGTAGGTTGCAGACACGGCTCAGATCTCGTTGTTGTGGCTGTGGTGTAGGCCTGCAGCTATAGCTCCAATTGGACCCCTAGCCTGGGACCCTCCATATGCAGCTGGTGAGGTCCGAAAAAGACAAAAAATAGATCTGCATAATTGTCTTTTATGATTCCCATTTTTTCATAGTTTCAAGTCTTTAACTTAAAAATATTTAACATATTTCGATTTGATATTCTTTGTCTCATAATTTTAATATCTGAAGTCTATTCAAATCTGATTTTGTTCTTTGTTCTTTCTGCTGACTTTTACTCTTTGAGCCTTATTTATGTTTTTGATTTCTTGGAATTTTTTTGTATTATTTTTATTAAAATATAGTTGATTTACATGTGCCAATTTCTGCTGTAGAGCAAAGTGACCCAGTCACATATATATATATATATGCACATTCTTTTCTCTTATCATCCTCCATCACATTCTATCTGAAGACCTCAATGCCCTTCAATTCTAAGTGTCATAGTTTACATCTACCAACTCCAAACTCCCAGTCCATGCCACTCCCTCCCCTCTCCCCCTTGGTTCCCACAGTCTGTTCTCTATGTGAATCTGTTTCTATTCTGTAGATAGGTTCACTTGTGCCATATTTGAGATTCCACATATAAGTGATATCATATGTATTTGTCTTTCTCTTTCACTTAGCGTGAGACTCTCTAGTTCCATCCATGTTTCTGCAAATGGCATTATTTCATTCTTTTTTATGGCTCAGTAGTATCCCCTTGTGTATATGTACCACTGTCTTCTTAATCCATTCGTCTGTCAGTGGACATTTAGATTGTTTCCATGTCTTGGCTGTTGTGGATAGTGCTGTGATGAACATAGGGGTGCATGTATCTTTTTCAATGAAAATTTTGTCCAGATACCTTCCCAGGAGTGGGGTCGCTGCTGGATCGTATGGTAGTTCTATATTTAGTTTTCTGAGGTACCTCCATGCTGTTTTGCATAGTGGTTGTACCAAATTACATTCCCACAGCAGTGCAGGAGGATTCCTTTTTCTCCATATCCTCTCCAGCGTTTGTTATTTGTAGACTTATTAATAATGGCCATTCTGTGAAGTGTAAGGTGGTACCTCTTTGTAGTTTTGATTTGCATTTCTCTAATAATTAGTGATGCCGAGCATTTTTTCACGTGCATGTTGGCCATCTGTATGTCTTCTTTGGAGAAATGTCTGTTTAGGTCTTCTGCCCAGTTTTCAATTGGGTTGTTTGTTTTTTGTTGTTGTTGAGTGTATGAGTCGTTTGTATATTTTGGAGATTAAGCCCTTGTCAGTTGCATCATTTGCAACTGTTTTCTGTCATTCTGTTGGTTGTCTTTTCTTTTCTTTCTTTTTTTTTATGGTTTCCTTTGCTGTGTAAAATCTTCTAAGTTTGATTGGATTCCATTTATTTATTTTTGTTTTTATTTGTATTGCTTTGGGGGACTGACCTAAGACAACGTTTGTACAGTTTGTATCAGAGAATGTTTTGCCTTTTTCCTCTTCTAGGACTTTTATGGTATCTTGTCTTATGTTGAAGTTTTTTTAAGTCATTTTGAGTTTATTTTAGTGCATGGTGTGAGGGTTTGTTCTAGTTTCATTGATTTACATGCAGCTGTCCAGTTCTGCCAGCAGCACTTGCTGAAGAGACCATCTTTTCCCCATTTTATATTCTTGCCTTCGTTGTTGAAGATTAATTGGCCATAGGTGTCTGTGTTTATTTCTGGGCTCTATTCTGTTCCATTGGCCTGTATGTTTGTTTTTGTACCAGTACCACACTGTCTTGCTTACTGTAGCTTTGTAGTAGTATCTGAAGTCAGGGAGAGTTAGACTTCCTGCTTGCCTTTTTTTTTTTTTTTTTTTTTGGTCTTTTTAGGGCCACACCCACAGCATATGGAGGTTCCCAGGCTAGGGGTCAAATTGGATCTGTAGCCACTGGCCTATCCCACAGCTACAGCAATGTGGGATCTGAGCCACATCTGCAACCTACACCACAGCTCACAGCAACGCCAGATCATTAACCCACTGAGCTAGGTCAGGCATCTAAGCTGTGTCCTCACAGATACTAGTCAGATTGGTTTTTGCTAAGCCACAATGGCAACTTCCCTGCTTGGCTTTTTTTCCTCAGGATTGCTTTGGCAATTATGGGTCTTTTATAGTTCCATATAAATTTGTGGATTATATGTTCTAGTTCTGTGAATAATGTCATGGGTAATTTGATAGGGATTGCCTTAAGACTGTAGGTTGCTTTGTGTAGAATGGCCATCTTAACAATATTGATTCTTCAAATCCAGAAGCACAGGATATCTTTCCATTTCTTTGAATCTTCTTTAATTTCCTCAATTAATGTTTTATAGTTCTCAGTGTATAAGTCTTCACCTTCTTGGTCAGGCTTAGTTCTAGGTATTTAATTTCCTTTGATACCATTAAAAGGTTTTTTTTAATATTCCTTATCTAATATTTCATTTTTAGGTTACAGAAATGCAACTGATTCCTGAATGTTAATCTTGTGTCCTGCTACTTTGCTGAATTCATTTGTCAGTTTTAGTAGTTTTTGTGTGGAGATCTTAGTGTGTTCTATATATATTATAATGTCATCTGCTATAGTGACATTTTTGGCTCTTCTAATCTGGATACCTTTTATTTCTTTTTTGTCTGATTGCTGTGGCTGGTACTTCCAATATTACATTGAATAAACGTGATGAGAGTAGGTAGGCATCCTTGTCTTGTTCTAGATTTTAGTGGGAAGGCTTTTAGCTTTTCTCTGTCGAATATTATATTGGCCATTGAGATATGCTCCCTCAATACCCACTTTGGCAAGAGTTTTTATCATTAATGAATGTTGGGTTTTGTCAAGTGCTTTTCTGCATTTGCTGAGATGACCATGTGGTCTTTGACTTTCCTTTTGTTAAGTGGTGTATGACATAGATTGATACGTGTATGTTGAACCATCCTTGTCATTTTGGGATGAATCCTGCTTGGTCATGGTATATGATTTTTTTATGGGTTGTTGGATTTGGTTGTCTAAGATTTTGTTGAGAATTTTTGCATTTATATTCATCAGAGATACTAGTTTATAATTTTCCTTTTTGATAGTATCTTTGTCTGGTTTTGGTGGTCCTTGGAATTTTATATATGGTAATAACTTTGAGGCTTGGGTTGAAGTTAATATCCTCTCCAAAAGATTTTCTTGGGGGTGCTACCAACCAGGAACCCATTTTAAATTAAACTCCCCATTTGAAGTTTTTGAGATCATAGATATAGCAGGAATTCAGCTATAAATCCCCCTTATAGGACCACCTTATGGCTACAGATTTTCAGTGACAATTTGTATACCTTTCATTCAGTGCCAGGGTCAAGACAGACAGCTTTCCTTACTGTACCCCTCTGTGTGCCACATTTATTTCTTGTTTATGTTTTCACTAAGTAGGTGGTCCTTTGAGTTTGTGGCTTCATGCAGGATTGTTTTACTGGATTCTCTACCTTGAGTGACCTCTAAGTTTTATCTCCTATCTTCCTTAATCATGGTAGGTTCAGAAAATATCCTTAGGCTGTATGCTGGCTTTGGTGCTAACCCCAAACCTACTGTTATTACACTTTAAGTTATAATTCCAAGTAAGCAGATCCCTTAGTTTCTAGACATTTACTTTTAAATTATTTTTATCAGAAAGATTGTTCAGAGTATATAGGTAGCTTTTCTGTGAAAAATGGAAATCCTTGATTTTTTAAATAAATAAAAATTGTATACACAGATAGTTTCACCTGGTAATATGTATATACCAGCCAAATTGGCGTGAAAATCTGTGAAATGTTTCTTACTTTTATATAGCATTTCTTCTTTAGTTTTCATTTGAGTTTCCTGAAATAGACCATTAAGTTTTGGTGGGGCACGTTAAAATATAGATAGAAGTTCCGTTCATGGCTCAGTGGTTAATGAACTGGACTAGGATCCATGAGGACGCTGGTTTGATCCCTGGCCTTGTTCAGTGGGTTAAGGACCTGGTGATGCCTGGTGTAGGTTGCAGACGTGACTCAGATCCTGAGTTGCTGTGGCTGTGGCATAGGCTGGCATCTGTAGCTCTGATTCGACCCCTGGCAGGGGAACTTCCACATGCCATGGGTACAGCCTTAAAAAGCAAAAATAAATAAAATAAAATAAAATAAAAATCACTTGTAAACAGCAGTGTCAAATCTTACTCAGTTTCAGAAAAGTAGCTGATTGTTATTGCACGTGAGTTGGAAGAAAAATATTTAGCTCAGTGTTTTGTGATAATGAGGGAGATTAAAACTTTTTTTCCATTAGAGTTTCTTTCTGCTTTGATGGAAATTAGAACAACTTATATATCTGTAATGTTTTAAGACCCTTTGGAATTCTGTGCTGCTTTTATAATACTCCAAACGTTTCTGGAGCTGGTACCTCTTAATCCAGTTCTATATGTGTAGCCAGGTAAATAGTCCCTCAAAGTGAGATACAAAAAAATCATTAAGCTGGTATTTATTTAAGATGAATTAGAATGTAGTTGGGAGGAGATAGAATATCATATTATCATCCTTCCCCCAATATAAAAGGTAAAAGTGATCTCAGAAATTATAAATGAGAAATAATGAATAAGGAAGAAGATCAATTATAGTTTTAGGGGTTTTTTTTTGTTGTTGTTGTTGTTTGTCTTTTTAGGGCCACATCCATGGCATATGGAATTTCCCAGGGTAGGGGTCAGATTGGAGCTGCAGCTGCCGGAATACGGTACAGCAATGCTAGATCTGAACCATGTCTGTGACCTAGACTGTGCTCACGGCAATGCCAGATTCTTAACCCACTGAGTGGGGCCAGGGATTGAACCTGCTCCTCATGGATACTAGTTGGATTTGTTACCGCTGAGCCACAAAGGGAACTCGTGGCAAATTATAGTTAATCTTATCTTTGGCTGGCTTTTCAAAATTCAGTTAATTATTTATATAATTCAGCCATTGTATGGTATTAATAGGTATATTTTCCTTAAAGTAGTTGAATTCATGTGTTTTTAAAGTAGATTATATCATTTTGAGAATATCAAATTTGTCTGAGATAGTCTATTAAACTCTGTACTTACACAGTTTTTGAAACTAGCATATTATTTAATGATGAGATTTTTGAAATGATCTCTATGTTAATGTCTTTATTTGAAATTATTTATTTTGACTGGAATATTAAATAAAATAATTTTTAATTTCTCATGGTTTTTTAGTGTAACAGTTTAAGAAAACAAATTGAAAATAAAAGCAAGTTTATTGAAGAACTCCAGCAAGAGGTATGTACTAATTCTCAAAATTAAACTATTTTTTAAAAGCCTTTTTTTTATAGTTTTAGAGAATAATGCTTTCCTTTTGTAATTTTAGTCTAAGTCAGTGGCAGTACAAATTTGAATCACTTTGGCATTAAACGTAATTTTTTATTTTTAACAGAATAAGGCCTTTAAAAAAAAGAATACAGCAGACAGCAAGCAACTGAATGTTTATGAGATAAAGGTATTTAGAATGCTTATTTTATTTTAAAAATTCTAGTACATAAATGAGAATTCAGGGATTTTAAGCCCTTTATTGTCACAGTGATTTTCAAACATTATCTTTTGAGATTGTGTGGATCAATCCTTTCAGTTGTAATAGGGTGCACTTCTGTGGTTTAATGTTAAAAATCATTTAATCAGCTTAAAATATATGTATGTGTATATACATCTACCCATAAGTTCAGATTTGAGGTTGAATAGGTTTGGTGTGGAGCCTTGGAATTATTAGTCTGGATAAAAAAAAAATTCAAGGTCACACTATATATTGTCTACAAGAGACACTTTATTTAATATAAAGACACAGGAAGTTGAAAGCGAAAAGATGTAAAAAGAAGATATCATATATACTATACAAACAGTAGGAATGGAAAAGCTGGAACCATGATTTTAGTAACACCTAAAATAGATTGAAATATAAGAAGTATTATAAGAGTTCCAGAGAAGCCTCTGGTAATGATAAAGGTATCAATTCATGAGGAAGTGATAACAGTCATGAATGTTTTCGTACTTAATAGCAGAGCTTCAAAATAATATGAAGCAAAAACTTAAAAAATTAAAATGAGAAATAGACAATTTCATAATTATAGTTGAGGGTTGTAATACTCCTCCTTCATCCATTGATGCAACTTGAAAAAAATTGGTAAGAATATAGAAAATGTGAACAACACTCTTAAACTACCTTTTTATTTTTTAAATTTTTTAAATTAAATTAAATTAAATTAAATTTTATTTTATTTTATTTTATTTTATTTTATTTTATTTTATTATTTTAGTCTTTTTGTCTTTCTGGAGCTGTACCTGCGGCATATGGAGGTTCCCAGGCTAGGGGTCTAATCAGAGCTGTAGCTGCTGGCGTACACCACACCCACAGCAACGCCAGATCCTAGCCACGTCTGCGACCTATACCATAGCTCACAGCAATGCTGGATCCTTAACCCGCTGAGCAAGGCCAGGGATCAAACCTGCAACCTCATTGTTCCTGGTTGGATTCGTTTCTGCTATGCCATGACGGGAACTCCCTATTTATTTATTTTTTATTATAGTTGATTTACAATGTTCTGTCAATTTCTGTTGTACAGCAAAATGACCCAGTTATACAAATACACATATTCTTTTTCTCACATTATCCTCCATCATTTTCTGTCACAGGTGATTAGATATAGTTCTGTGTGCTATACAGCAGATCTCATTGTTTATCCACTCCAAGTGCTATAGTTTGCATCTAGTAACCCCAAACTCCAAGTCAATTCCACTCCCTCCTCCTCCCCCTTGACAACCAAAAATCTGTTCTCCATATCCATGAATATTTTCTTTTCTGTAGATAGGTTCACTTGTGCCATATTTGAGATTCCACATATAAGTGATATCATATGTATTTGTCTTTCTCTTTCACTTAGCGTGAGACTCTCTAGTTCCATCCATGTTTCTGCAAATGGCATTATTTCATTCTTTTTTATGGCTCAGTAGTATCCCCTTGTGTATATGTACCACTGTCTTCTTAATCCATTCGTCTGTCAGTGGACATTTAGATTGTTTCCATGTCTTGGCTGTTGTGGATAGTGCTGTGATGAACATAGGGGTGCATGTATCTTTTTCAATGAAAATTTTGTCCAGATACCTTCCCAGGAGTGGGGTCGCTGCTGGATCGTATGGTAGTTCTATATTTAGTTTTCTGAGGTACCTCCATGCTGTTTTGCATAGTGGTTGTACCAAATTACATTCCCACAGCAGTGCAGGAGGATTCCTTTTTCTCCATATCCTCTCCAGCGTTTGTTATTTGTAGACTTATTAATAATGGCCATTCTGTGAAGTGTAAGGTGGTACCTCTTTGTAGTTTTGATTTGCATTTCTCTAATAATTAGTGATGCCGAGCATTTTTTCACGTGCATGTTGGCCATCTGTATGTCTTCTTTGGAGAAATGTCTGTTTAGGTCTTCTGCCCAGTTTTCAATTGGGTTGTTTGTTTTTTGTTGTTGTTGAGTGTATGAGTCGTTTGTATATTTTGGAGATTAAGCCCTTGTCAGTTGCATCATTTGCAACTGTTTTCTGTCATTCTGTTGGTTGTCTTTTCTTTTCTTTCTTTTTTTTTATGGTTTCCTTTGCTGTGTAAAATCTTCTAAGTTTGATTGGATTCCATTTATTTATTTTTGTTTTTATTTGTATTGCTTTGGGGGACTGACCTAAGACAACGTTTGTACAGTTTGTATCAGAGAATGTTTTGCCTTTTTCTTCTTCTAGGACTTTTATGGTATCTTGTCTTATGTTGAAGTTTTTTTAAGTCATTTTGAGTTTATTTTAGTGCATGGTGTGAAGGTTTGTTCTAGTTTCATTGATTTACATGCAGCTGTCCAGTTCTGCCAGCAGCACTTGCTGAAGAGACCATCTTTTCCCCATTTTATATTCTTGCCTCCTTTGTGGAAGATGGATTGACCATGGGTGTCTGGGTGACTTAATTGTTTATTATCAAGATGGGCCATATTCCAGGCCATAAAAAAATTCTTCATACATTAAAAAATATTAAAGTCTTATTGAGTATATTCTTACACCACAACAGAATTAAAATTAGAAATAAGTAACCATATGTTATCTGGAAAAACCTAAATACTTGGATATAAAACTAAGTAAACATTATACTGGTAAGTAATTCATGGACCAAAGAAGAAATCACAAGGAAAATTATATGTTATTTGAAATTGAATGATCATAGAAATATATAAAAATTTGTGGGATGCGACTAAAACAAGTTCTTATAGGAAAATTTATAAATAATATTTATTTTGTAAAAGAAGAAATGACCTAGTTTTCGTCTAGACACTGAAAAAAGATGAGCAAATGAAACCCAGAGAAAGTGGACCAAAGGAAGTAATAAAGATGAGAAGAGAGATCAAAGAAATGAGCTACATAGAGAACAATTAATAAAGTCAAAAGTTGAGTCTATAAAAATATTAATAAAATTGATAAGCCTCCAGCAGGATGGATTACAAAAAGAATAAAATTCACTGAAGGTAGAAATGAAATAGACCAATACCATATAGATACTGTAAATATTAAAAGGTAACAAGGGAATGACTTGGACAATGTTACACCAATAAATTTGAAAGTTAAATGAAATGGGTAAATTTCTTAGAAAACCTTTCTAAAACTGACACAAGATGAAATAGAAAATCTGAAGAACCATAAGTCTGGGAAATTGAATTTGTCATCAGAAATCTCCTAGGGAAAAATCCAGATCTGAAAGTGCTCGCTGGTGAATTCTAACAGAAGAAATAATACCAGTCTTCCACAAATTTTTTCAAAAAATAGAATTGAGGGAAAAATTTCCAACTAGTTTTTAAATACTAAATCCTGATTAAAAATAGTATACAAAAAATTAGAGTAATATCTCTCATAAATGTAGATATAAAACCCTTAACAAAATATTTTTATATATAATCTAGCAATATATTAAAACCTTATTACATTGAATAAGTGTGGGTTTTAGAAATGTAAGTTTGGTTTAAAATTTGAAACAGTGTAATATGCTATATTAGGTAATAAGGAAAAATCGTATAATCAGCTCAGTGGTTGCACAAACAGTATTTGACAAAATTCAACACTTATTCCTTTTTTTTTTCTTTTTGCCTTTTCTAGGGCCACTTCCCGTGGCATATGGAGGTTTCCAGGCTAGGGGTCTAATCAGAGCTGTAGCCGCTGGCCTACGCCACAGCCACAGCAATGCAGGATCCAAGCCACGTCTGTGACCTACACCACAGCAATGCCAGATCCTTAACCCACTGAACGAGGTCAGGGATTGAACCCGCAACCTCATGGTTCCTAGTCAGATTCATTAACCACTGAGCCACAACGGGAACTCCTCAACACTTACTCTTGATAAAAATTTTCAACAAATGGAGTAAAAGGAGACTTTGTCAGTCTAATACAGAATATCTACAAAATATTTAAAACTAGCATCATCTTTAATGATGGAAGACTGAATTCTTTCTCTTTAATTTAAAGAAGAGTGTCTGCTCTTACTACCCCTATTCAACATTGTATTAGGCATTCTAGCAAGTACATTGAAGCAAGAAAAAGAAATAAAGTTATACAGGTTGTGAAAGAATATGTGAAACTGTTTCTTCTTAAGTAATGTGATTGTCTATATGTTGATAAATTCTAAGGTTTCTATGAAGTCACTAGTATACTGCTAAGTGAAATAGCAGTATTCCTAAAATATGATAAATTACACTTCATCAAAATCTGAAAGATCTGCTTATCAAAAGGTGTTATTAAGAAAATAAATAGGGGAGTTCCCGTCGTGGCGCAGTGGTTAACGAACCCGACTAGGAACCATGAGGTTGCGGGTTCGGTCCCTGCCCTTGCTCAGTGGGTTAACGATCTGGCGTTGCCGTGAGCTGTGGTGTAGGTTGCAGACGCGGCTCGGATCCCGCGTTGCTGTGGCTCTGGCGTAGGCCGGTGGCTGCAGCTCCGATTTGACCCCTAGCCTGGGAATCTCCATATGCCGAGGGAGCGGCCCAAGAAATAGCGGGCCCAAGAAATAGCAACAACAACAACAACAACAAAAAGACAAAAGACAAAAGACAAAGAAAATAAATAGGTAAGGTACAAAGAAGGTGAAAATACTGATAAAAATATTTGACAAATGACACATACCCAGCATATATAAAGAATGCTTAAGGGGGTTCCCATTCTGGCTCAGTGGGTTAAGGACCCAATGTTATCTTTGTGAGGATGCGGGTTTGGTCCCTAGCCTTGCTCAGTGGGTTAAGGATCCAGCTGCAGCATAGGTTTCAGATGCAACTCAGATCTGATATTGCTGTGGCTGTGGCGCAGCTCTGATTTGACCCCCTAGCCTTGGAATTTCCATATGTATGTCTGTAAAAAGAAAAAAAAAATGCTTAAAACTCAAAAATATAAGATAAATATTTCAATCCAAAATGGGCACAAGACAACAAACAACCTGATTTAAAAATAATTGGAAGTTCCCGTTGTGGCTCAGCACATTAAGAACCCGTCTAGTATCCATGAGGATGCAGGTTCAATCCTTGGCCTCGCTCAGTGGGTTAGGGATCCAGCATTGCTTTGAACAGTGGTATAGGTTGTAGACACTGCTCGGATCCTGCATTGCTGTGGTTGTGGTGTAGGACAGCAGCTGCAGCTCCAATTCCTCCCCTAGCCTGGGAACTTCCATATGCCATGGGTGTGGCCCTAGAAAGCGGAAAACAAATAAACAAAAAATAGTCAAAGGACTGGAATATATATTTCTCTAAGGAAGATATTCAAATGGCCAATAAGTACATGTAAAGATGTTCAGCATCACTAATCATTAGGGAAATCACAATCACGAAGGGATGTCACCTCACATCAATTATGATGGGTACTATTAAAAGAAAAGAACATAACAGGAGTTCCCATTATGGTTCAGTGGGTTAAGGACCTTCCATAGTCTTCCTGAGGATGTTGGTTCAATTCCTGGCCTCATTTAATGTGTTAAGAATTTGGCATTGCTGCTAGCTGTGGTATGGGTTACAGATATGGTTTGCATCCAGTGTTTCCCTGGCTATGCCCTAGGCCCCAGCTGCAGCTCTGATAATGACCCCTATCCTGGGAACTTCCATATGCCGCAGGTGCAGCCATAAAAATTTAAAAAAAAATTTTTTTTAAATAATGAATGTTGGCGAAGTTGTAGAGAAATTTGAATTCTTGTACACTCTTGGTGGAATATCAAATGGTGCCATTGCTATGGAAGCCATCTGGTGGTCACTCAAAAATTAAAAGTAGAATTAACATATGAATCAGTAATTCCACCTCATATATACATATAGAATTGAAAGCAGGGTCTGAAAGAGTTATGTATACACCTGTGTTCATAGCAGCAAAGGTGTTTACAACAGGCAAAGGTAAAAGCAGATCAACATTCATTGATCGTTGAGTGGAGAGACAGTGGTATGTGCATACAATGAGATGTTATTTAGCCTTAAGAAAGGACATTCTGATATATGCTATAACATACATAAACATTGTATATCCAAAGAAATATTCTAAGTGAAATTAGCCAGTCAGAAAAATATAAATATGATTTGTAGGAGTTCTGGGGATTGGTTGTACGATCATGGAAATGAACTGTATGGTTTAAGAGGGTTATGATGGCAAATTTTATGTTATGGGTGTTTTACCATAATAAAAATTAGAAAGTGTGCCAAAGAATTGAATAGATATTTCACAAAAGAAATATAGTTGTAAGAAATAAAGATAAAATCACAGTGGGATATCGCTATTCCCCTAAGCAGGACTAACCACATAATTTGCAGGGTTCAGTGCAAGATGGAAAGATGGGACACCTAGTTAAGTTATTAGTAAAAATTTCAAAATGGGCTGGAAACTAACTACAGCTAATTGTAATTGTGACTACAGAGGTCTCACACCTATGAAACCTTGACTGCCTACTAAGAATGGCTGAAATTTAAAAAATCCATTATATCACGTTAGTGAGGATATAGAGTAACAGAACTCTCATACACTGCTCTTAATAGTACAATCACTTTGGAAAATGGTTTTGGATAAAATGCTTTTTTTAAATTTTACTGGTGTATAATTGATTTACAATGTTGTGTTAGTTTTGGGTGTATAGCAAAGTGAATCAGCCATACACAGACATGTATCCATTCTTCTTCAGATTCTTTTCCCGTATAGGTTATCATAGAATATTAAGTAGGTTTTCCCTGTGCTTTACAGTAGGTCCATAATAGCATGTATATATCAGTCCCAAACTCACAATTCATCCCTCCCCTTCATCCCCTGCCCCACTTTATCCCTTTGGTAATTGTAAGTTTGATTTCAAAATCTGTGAGTCCGTTTCTGTTATATGAAAATGTTCATTGCATCATTTTAAAATTAGATTTCATGTGTGTGATATATAATATTTGTCTTTCTCTGTCTGACTGACTTAGTGTTATCTCTGGGTCCCTCTGTGTTGCTGCAAATGACATTCTTTTTTTTTTTTGTCTTTTTATTTTTTTAGGGCCGCACTCCGTGGCATATGGATTCCCAGGCCAGGGTCTAAACAGAACTGCTGCTGCCGGCCTACACCACAGCCACAACACGGGATCTGGGCCATGTCTGCAACCTACACCACAGCTCACAGCAATGCCAGATCCTTAGCCCACTGAGCAAGGCCAGGGATTGAACCTGTAACCTCATGGCTCCTAGTTGGATTCGTTTCTGCTGCGCCAAGACAGGAACTCCTATTTTGTTCTTTTTTATGGCTGAGTAATATCCCATTGTATATATGTACCATATCTTTATCTATTCCTCTGTTGATAGACATTTAGGTTGCTTCCATGTCTTGGCTATTGTAAATAGTACTGCAATGAATATTGAGATGCATGAGTTTTTCTGAATTAACAGTTTTCTCTGGATAGATACCTAGGAGTGGGATTGCTCAATCATATGGTAGTTCTATTTTTAGTTTTGAAGGAACATCTATACTGTTCTCTATAGTTGTTGTGCCAATTTACATTCCCACCAGCAACATAGGAGGGTTCTCTTTTCTCCACATCCTTTCCAGCATTTATTATTGTTTGTAGATTTTTTAATGATGGCCATTCTGACTGGTGTGAAGCGATGCTTCGTTGTAGTTTTGATTTGCATTTCTCTAATAATTTGTGATGTTGAGTTTTTTTTTTTTTTTTTTTTTTTTTGCTTTTGGGCCATATGCTGTCTTCTTTGGAGAAATGTCTCTTTACATTAATAGACATTAATTTTGTTGTTTTTCGGTATTAAGCTGCATGAGCTGTTTGCATATTTCAGAGATAATTCTTTGTTTGTCGCATTGTTCGCAGGTATTTTCTCCCATCCTGTGGGTTGTCTTTTTTGTTTTATTTTTTATTTTTTAAAAATGATTTACATTGTTTTCCATCATAGCTGGTTTACAGTGTTCTGTCAATTTTCTGCTGTACAGCAAGGTGACCCAGTCACACATACATATATACACATTCTTTTTCTTACATTATCATGCTCCATCGTAAGTGATTAGATATAGTTCCCAATGCTATACAGCAGGATCTCATTGATTATCCGTTCCAAAGGCAATAATAATTTGCATCTATTAACCCAAAAATCCCAGTCCATCCCACTCCCTCTCCCTCCCCCTTGGCAACCACAAGTCTGTTCTCCATGTCCATGATTTTCTTTTCTGTGGAAAGGTTCATTTGTGCCATATATTAGATTCCAGATATGAATGATATCATGTGGTATTTGTCTTTCTGACTTACTTCACTTAGTATGAGAATCTCTAGTTCCATCCATGTTGCTGCAAATGGCATTATTTTGTTCTTTTTAATGGCTATTATTCCATTGTGTATATATACCACATCTTAATCCATTCATCTGTCGAAAAACATTTAGGTTGTTTCCATGTCTTGGTTATTGTGAATTGTGTGCAATGAACATGTGGGTGCATGTGTCTTTTTCAAGGAAAGTTTTGTCTGGATATACGCCCAAGAGTGGGATTGCTGGGTCATATGGTAGATCTATATTTAGTTTTTTGAAGTACCTCCATACTATTTTCTGTAGTGGTTGTACCAATTTACATTCCCACTAACAGTGCAAGAGGGTTCCCTTTTCTCCACATCCTCTGTAGCATTTGCTATTTATGGACTTATTAATGATGGCCATTCTGACTGGTGTGAAGTGGTACCTCATAGTAGTTTTGATTTGCATTTCTCTAATAATCAGTGATATTAAGCATTGAAAATGTGCTTGTTGGCCATGTGTGTATCTTCTTTGGAGAAATGTCTATTCAGGTCTTTTGCCCTGTCTTTTTTGTTTTATTAATGGTTTATTTTGCTGTTCCATACAAATTAAAATAATTTTTTTGTTCTAGTTCTGTGATTGTTTCTTAGAAAACATAAATCTACTTTATGACTTAGCAGTTCTTTTCCTAAATATTTACTTAAGAGAAATGAAAACATGTCCACTAAAAGTCTTGTGTAAGAATATTTATAGAACCTTCATTCATGATGATAAAAGTATATGTATAACTGAGTCATTTTTATGTACAGCAGAAATTGGCACAGCATTATAAAGCAACTATACTTCAATTAAAATTTTTAAAAAACTAGAAAGAATTCAAATGTCCGTTAATAGGAGATTAGCTAAACAAATTTGTCTTCTTCATACAATAGAATATGACTCAGCAGTTAAAAAAAAGGCACCTGTTGATACCTAGAGGAACGTGGATAAATCTCTGAACATGCTGAGCAAAATAACTCATATAAGAAGAGAATGTAGGGAGCTTGTGTTGCGGCTCAGTGGTAACAAACCTGACTAGTATCCATGAGGATGTGGTTTTGATTCCTGGCCTCACCCTCACTTTGTGGGTTAGGGATCCAGCATTGCCATGAGCTGTGGTGTAGCTTGCAGATGTGGCTTGGATCTGGTGTTGCTGTGGCTGTCATGTAGGCCAGCAGCTACAGCTCCAATTCAACCCCTAGCCTGGGAACTTCATGTACAGTGGGTGTGGCCCTAAAAAAAAGACCAAAAAAAATGTATATATATATATTTGGTATGATTTTGTATGATTCCATTTAAATGAAGTTTTAGAATATACAAAACTAAATTTATAAAGACAGGAAGCAGAACATTGATTGCCTTTAGAGTGCAGGATTTAGAATATAAAAGGACATGAGGGAACTTTGTGGGATGGTGAAAATTATCTATATGTATGTATTGATTAATGTTGTCAATACATGATTGTAAACAATGTATTTCATTTATCAAACTTTACACTTAAAGTTGTGCATTTTATTGCATGAAAATTATATCTTGATAAAGTTGAATTCACTGATGAAATCTGGCCTAGAGTTCTCTTTATGTGAAGACTTTTAATTTCTGAAACAATTTCATCAATAGTTATATTATTTAGTTGTCCTATTTCTTCAAAAAAATTTTATTGAAAATTCAGATAGATTTTGTTAAAAATAAAGCATATCTCACTATATGAAAAATGTAAGGAAAATGATCCAACCATAATATCTGTGAATAAATCATCTTTTAAGATTCACAAAACCACACAATGAATACAATATTTTCAAGTAATCCATAGTATTTTCTAATGTTCATATTATTTCCTTTACTCAAAGGTCAGTAAATTAGAGTTAGAACTAGAAAGTACCAAGCAAAAATTTAAAGAAATGACTGACATCTATCAAAAAGAAATTGAAGACAAAAAGCTATCAGAAGAAAATCTTTTGGGAGAGGTAGGAAGAACTAAATATGTTTGAGAATTTGTTATGGTAAAACCCTATATTTGTATGTTAATATTTTAAGAGAAAAACAATAATTCTTAATTTAAAAATTTGCTTTTTTAGAAGAGTTAATAAATTTATACTAGATGTAATTAATTTTTTGATAGAAGTTGAAACTATATTATTCTAAGGATTCAAGTATTGAGTAGTATAAAATTATTTTGAAAAGATTAAATGATCCTTACAGTGTTATACTGTCATCTCACTTGATGGAAGACACTAACTAAAATAAACCAAAACAGTAATGCATTTTCTGTTTGGCTTTCCTAATTTCCTGGTGTTTTATTTCTGCATTTTAATTAAAATTTAATATTTAAATTTATTTTGTACATTAATTTTAAAAAACCTTTAAATTTATTTGATAGGTTGATAAAGCAAAAGTAATAGCTGATGAAGCAGTAAAATTACAGAAAGAAATTGATATACGATGTCAACATAAGATAGCTGAAATGGTAGCACTTATGGAAAAACATAAGGTAATTTTTTTCCTTTTGTGATAAAAAAAGGAGCCATATTTATGCATAAAATGGTAAAATACAGCATTCTGATTTATCAGAGAAAATTATTCTCTATACATCAATGATTGATTATAGCTGGAATACCCTTGATCTCTTACTTCTCCAAGTTCAAGTCTTAACCACACAAGGCTGAGCTTAGGTTTCACTTCCTTGTGGGAATCTCTCCTTTTAATTTGGATGAGTAGAGGTAATCACACTTTTTATGAATTTTCGCAGTAGTCTCTTACAGCATTTCTACCTTATATTTATTTAAGTACATACCCAGGATATCATTAATATTGGTGTCCTTTACCTGTGTCTAATACATACTAGGCTAAATAATAATAAATGGATGAAAGACAATGTTTGTTGTGTTGGTGAGTATGCTTTATTTTTTATTGTCGTTTTAAAGTAATCATTTTGTTAGGAACTAAGCTTTATTCCTTTCAAGATTTGGAGAGGAAGTGGGCTCTGTCTACCAATTCAGCTTTTAAGTTGTTGCTAGGATATTATTGTGAAGTAACCAATGAGATTTTAAAAAAATATTTTAAGTAATGTTGTGAACTAATAGATTTAAGCATATTTGGTATGTCTCAATCCAGTACAGTTTTTAACCTTATTGATTGGCAAACTGTCTCATCTTTGGCCAGCTAAAGCCTCTTCAAAGTGGTTGACAGGTTCTTTTGACTTGACCCTAATAGTCTCTGATAGCTTTCTTGCTTTCTGTTATGACAAAATGTTCAAGAGAACACATAATTCAAGACTCATCTTGTATGTCCTGCCTGAGATCTGGAATTCACCATTTTTCTAAAAGGTCCTTGTGTTTCTAGCCTATTTTAAAATTACAAAATTCTAATTTAAAAAGTTATTTCTTGCTCTTGGGTTAGGTTATTTCCAAGACCAGTTATCTATGCTTTATTGTTTTTATTATTAGAATTACAAAACATAATTGAAAAAAATTTTTAATAGGCTCAAGTATGTATATTACTGAACTCATAAACATCATTTTCTATAAATATTAAATGCATTAGGATACATAATTGTTTGGGGTTCTAATATACCTAAATGGCTTTTCTTTTGAATACAGCACCAGTATGATAAAATTGTTGAAGAAAGAGACTCAGAATTAGGACTTTATAAGAGCAGAGAACAAGAACAGTCATCAATAAAAACATCTTTGGTGAGAACAAATAGCAGTAGAAGCTAATTTTCATGTCAGCATATCTGTTAGGAATAATAAATAAAATCATAATTTTTGAACTGTAGAGTCAAATAATAAATAATCATTGATCTGAAAGGGATATTATGGATCTCATTGGTAAGTTGTTTTCCAATTTATTTTTCAAAATGATAGAATAAACCCTTTTTTCAAATGAAAAATTATAAACTCCAGTTCAAATGAATTTTGAGCTCTGATTGAGATTGGGAAAGGAGGGGTGTGATAGATTGGGAGCGGGTGAGGAGGATATATATATATATATATATCTGTTAAATATTTATTTAGAGCAAACTATGAAAATTGTCTAAATGAAAATCTTTTTTTTTTTTTTTTCCTTTGGCTTTTGTCTTTTCAGGGCCACGCCTACGGCACATGGAGGTTCCCAGGGAAGGGGTCTAATTGGAGCTAGAGCTGCTGGCCTACACCAGAGCCAGAGCAATGCCAGATCTGAGCTGTGTCTGCAACCTACACCACAGCTTATGGCAATGCTGGATCCTTAACCCACTGAGCAAGGCCAGGGATCAAACCCGCAACCTCATGGATCCTAGTTGGATTTGTTTCCAATGCTCCACGACGGGAACTCCTAAATGAAATCTTTATATTCAGCTAGCAACCTTCATATCAGTATGCTTTTAAAAATATATGTATTTTATGAGTGAATCTATTTCTGTATGAAACTAAAATTTTTTGAAACACTAGTTTGCAGTTTCATTGTCTTAAGAAATATATGAATTCACTTATACATTTCATGTTCCTTTTTCTTTAGGAGACTGAGCTATCCAATCTTAAAAATGAAATTGGCTCTGTTAAGAAACAACTTAAAATGGAAAGAGAAGAAAAAGTAGGTTTTGTGGTATTATTGATAACTAATTTTAAGTTTTAAATGTAACTTTAAGTTTTTATAAACTTGTCATATTAAAAATAACAGGATAAATTTGAGTAGAGATTAAAAATACAATTTTTCCCCATTAGCTTTTCTTCAGAAATATTTGCTAAATATGGTGGGAAGGATGGTAAAAACACCTATTCTCCCATTTTGCTGTAATCATTCTCCTTTTTTCCCTAATGTAAACATTTAGTACTATAAATTTTTCTCTCAGTACTGCTTTAGTTGTGTCCCATATGTTTTGATATGTTGTGTTACTGTTTTAATTCAGTTCTTACAATTTTATATTTCTTTGAGAATTCTTTGACCTATTGATAACTTAAAAGTTTGTTTTAAAATTTTCATATGTTCGAAGATTTTCCTCTTGTCTTTCTGTTATTGATTTCCATTAAGGTCAGAGAACACAATCTTTAAGATTTCTGTATTAGTCTCCAGGCTACTGTAGCAGAAATATCATAGATTGAATGGCTTGAACAATAAATATTATTTCCCAAATTCTGAAGACTGCAAGTCTGAGATCAGGGTGCCAGTATGGTAAGGTTCTAGTCAGGGCCCATTTTCTGGCCTGTAAAGAGTTGCCTTCTTGCTGTGTCTGCACATGCTGAGAGAGAGCTCTGGTTTCTTCATCTCCTTATAAGGGCAGCAATTCCATCACGAGGACTTTACCTCCAGGACCTCATCTGAACCCAATTACTTCTCAAAGGCCCCATCTCCAAACACTGTGCCACAATGGGGATTAAGGCCTTGGTATGAATTTGGGGGGACACAAATATATATATATTGCTATGGACTGAATATATATGTGTGTATATATATATATATATTAGGGATGCACCTGTGGCATATGGAGGTTCCCAGGCGAGGGGTCGAATTGGAGTTGCACCTGCTGGTGGTCTACACCACAGCCACAGCAGCACAGGATCTGAGTTATCTGCAACCTACACCACAGTTTGCAGCAACACCTGATCCTTAACCCACTGAATGAGGCCAGGGATCAAACCTGCATCCTCATGGATGATGGAAATTTGTTGATGTTTGTTTTATGGCCCAGGATGTTGTCTATCTTGGTGAATAATCTAAAGGTGCTTGAAACAAATGTATGTTATGCTGCTGTTAGTAGAATGTATTGTAGATATCAGTTATATCTAATTAGTTGGCAGTGTTCAGATTTTGTATATTTTTGCTGATTTTCTGCCTAGTAATCCTGCCTAGTAATTCTATCAGTTGCTGAAAGTGGGATGTCAAAATCTCCAACTTTGTCTAATTCCCTGCTCAGCTCTGTAACCTTTTAAAAACAGTTTCATTGATTTATGCAATATACAGTTACCCATTTAAAGTGTGTACTTGGATGTTCCCATTGAGGCTTAGTGGTAATTAGCCCGAATGGTATGAGGATGTGGATTCGATCCTTGGACTTACTCAGTGGGTTCAGGATCTGGTGTGGCTGTGGCTGTGGCATAGGCTGGCAGCTATAGCTCCAATTCCACCCCTAGCCAAGGAACTTGTATACGCCGTAGATGTGGCCCTAAAAAGCAAAAATAAATAAATAAAGTGTGTAATTCATTGTTTTTTAATATACTGACATTGTGCTACCATCACCACTGCATCATTTTAGAATATATGTATCAACCCTTGCATCCTTCCATTTTGCCCCCCCAAAAAATTCACAAGTTCTAGTCGATTACTAATTTATTTTCTGGAATTGTATAATATATGGCCTTGTGACTGGCTTCTTTCATTTAGTATAATGTCTTCAGGGCCCTTCCTTGTCCTAACATATATCAGTACTTCATTCCTTTTCATTGCTGAATAATATTCTGTTATATGGATATACCATAGTTTATTTATCTATTAATCAGTTGATGGAAATTTAAGTTGCTTCTGTTTTGAATATTATGAATAATGGTGTTAAGAATATTTGTGTACAAGTTTTGTGAAGATACCTGTTTTATTTTCTGTTGATTATTTATGTAGGAGTAGACTTCTTGGGCAATATGCTGTCTCTGTGTTTCATATTTTAAGCTACTGCCCAACTGTTCTCCAAACCAACTGTACCATTTTGGATTCCCATTAGTAATGCATGAATGTCTCAATTTTTTCCACATTCTCACCAATGCTTGTTATCTTTTTTTGGATTTTAGTCATCCCAGTTGGTGTGACATGGTATATTGTTATTCTGATTTATATTTCTTTTTTAAAATTAAAGTGTAGTTGATTTACTATGTTTCTTCAATTTCTGCTGTACAGCAAAGTGACCCCATCACACACAGTTCCTTGGGCTGTACAGTAGGGCCCCATTGCCCATCCATTCCACATATAATAGTTTGCTTCCAAAAACCCCACGTTGGCTGTCCATCCCTCTCCCTCTGCCCTACCCCCTGGGAACCACAAGTATGCTCTCCTTGGCCGTGATCTGTTTCTGTTTTATAGATAGGATCATCTGTGCCATATTTTAGATTCCATAAATAAGTGATATCATGTGGTATTTGTCTTTTTCTTTCTGGCTTACTTCACTTAGTATGAGAATCTCTAGTTCCATCCATGTTGCTGCAAATGGCATTATTTTGTTCTTTTTTTATGGCTGAATAGTATTCTATTGTGTATATGTACCAAATCTTCTTAATATATTCATTGGTTGGTGGACATTTAGGTCGTTTCCATGTCTTGGTTAAGTGAATAGTGCTGTGATGAACATAGGGGTACATGTATCTTCTTCTTTTTTCTTTTTTTTTTTTCTTTTTAGGGTCACACCTGTGGCATAGGGAGATTGCCAGGCTAGGGGTCAAATCAGAGCTACAGCTGCTGGCCTACACCACAGCCACAGCAATGCAGGATCCAAGCCGCATCTGTGACCTACACCACAGCTCATGGCAATGCCAGATCCTTAACCCACTGAGCGAGGTCAGGGAATGAACCCGAAACTTCATCGTTCCTAGTCGGATTCGTTTCTGCTGTGCCATGACGGGAACTCCAATGTGTATCTTTTTCAGTGAAAGTTTTGTCCGGATATATACCCACGAGTGGGATTGCTGGATCTTACGGTAGTTCTATATTTAGTTTTTTGAGGTACTTCCATATTGTTTTCCATAGTGGTTGTACCAATTTACATTCCCACCAGTAGTGCAGGAGGGTTACTTTTTCTCCACACCTTCTCCAGCATTTGTTATTTGTTGACTTGTTAATTATGACCATTCTGACTGGTGTGAGGTGGTACCTCATTCTAGTTTTGATTAATAATCAGAGATGTTGAACATTTTTTCATGTGCCTATTGGCCATCCATATGTCTTCTTTTGAAAAATGTCTATGTAGGTCTTCTGCCCATTTTTCTGTGGCAGTTAGAGGAGAAAAAGAAATAAAAGGAATCCAAATTGGAAAGGAAGAAGTAAAAACTGTCCCTGTTAGCAGATGACATGATACTATACCTAGAAAACCCTAAAGACAGCACCAGAAAACTATTAGAACTCGTCAATGAACTTGGCTGAATTGCAGGCTACACAATTAATACACAGAAATGAGTTCATTTCTATATACTAACAATACAAAATCAGAAAGGGAAATCAGAGAAACCATCCCATTTATCATTGCATCAAAAAGAATAAAATACCCAGGAATAGGGAGTTCCTGTCGTGGCTCAGTGGAAATGAATCTGACTGGTATCCATGAAGACACAGGTTCAATCCTTGGCCTCACTCAGTGGGTTAAGTATCCAGAGTTTCCCTGAGCTGTAGTGTAGGTTGCAGACAGGGTTCATATCTGGCACTGCTGTGGCTGTGGTGTACCAGCAGCTGTAGCTCCTCTTGAACCCCTAGCCCAGGAACCTCCATATCCCTCCATGGGTGCAGCCTTAAAAAGACAAAACAGGAGTTCCCGTCGTGGTGCAGTGGTTGACGAATCCAACTGGGAACCATGAGGTTTTGGGTTCGGTCCCTGCCCTTGCTCAGTGGGTTCACGATCCGGCGTTGCCGAGAGCTGTGGTGTAGGTTGCAGATGCGGCTCGGATCCCGCGTTGCTGTGGCTCTGGCGTAGGCCGGTGGCTACAGCTCCGATTCAACCCCTAGCCTGGGAACCTCCATATGCCGCGGGAGCGGCCCAAGAAATAGCAACAACAACAACAATAACAACAACAACAAAAAAGACAAAAAAAAAAAGATGAAACAAAAAACAAAAACAAAAAAACAAAAACAAACAAACAAAAAAACACCCTAGGAATAAATCTACTTAAAGAGACAAAATAACTATACTCTGAAAACTATAAGATGCTAATGAAAGAAATCAAAGATGACACAAACAGATAGAAAGATATACCATGCCCTTGGAGTTGGAGAATCAATATTATCAAAATGATTATACTACCCAAGGCAGTCTACAGATTCAGTGCAATCCCTATCAAATTACCAAGGACATTCTTCACAGAAGTACAACAGAATATTTTTAAATTTGTATGGAAATGGAAGAGACCCTGAATAGACCCCAAAGTAATAGCGAAAAAGAAAAACAAAAATGGAGGAATCCAATATCCTGACTTTAGACAATACTACAAAGCTACAGTTATCAAAACAATATGGTACTGGCATAAAAACAGAAACATAGATTGATGGCATAGGTTAGAAAGCCCAGAAATAGTAGTTCCCCTTGTGGCTCAGTGGTAATGAACCTGACTGGTATCCATGAGGATAGGGATTCAATCCCTGGCCTTTCTCAGTTTGTTATGGATCTGATGTTTGATCCCTGGCTGGGAACTTTTGCATGTCACTGCCAATAAATAAAATAAAATAAGTTTGTTTTTTTCATATTGAGTTTTAAGAGTTCTTTATACATTCTAAATACAAGTCCTTTATCTGCAATAGGATTTTCAAGTATTTTCTCCCATTCTTTGAATTGTCTTTTCAATGTCTTGATAGTATCATTTGTAGCACAGTCTCATATTTTGATGAAATTCACCTTATCTAGATGCCTTTTATCAGATTGAGAAAGTTCTTTTCCTAATTTGTTGGATGTTTTTATCATAAAAGGATGTTGCATTTTGTCAAAAGATTTCTATTGAGGTGATCATAGGGTTTTGTCTTTTATTTTGTTAGTGTGAAGTATTTATTACATTAATTGATTTTCAGATGTTTAATCTGTTTTATATACTTGGGAGAAGTCTGACTTGCATGACATATCTTTGTATTCTGATAAATTTGGTTTGCTCAGTATTTTGTTGAGGATTTTTTACATCTATATTCATAAGAAAGATTGATCTGTAATTTTCTTGTGATTGTTGATTTTTTTATCCTTAGGCTTCGCATCTTCTTCTCCTTCCTTTTTTTAAAATGGCTGAATCTGCAGCATATGGAGTTTCCCTGGGCTAGGGGTTGAATCAGACCTGCAGCTAAGGTCTATGCCATAGCCACAGCAACACCAGATCCAAGCCACATTTGCAATGTAGGCTGAAGCTTACAGCAGTGTTTGGATCCTTAACCCACTGAATGAGACCAGGGATTGAACCCACATCCTTACAGAGACGATGCTGGGTCTTTAACCTACTGAATCAGACTCCTAGGCTTCACGTCTTTTAACCAACTCAGTGTGAAGCCCTGGAGACCATGTGTCTGTCTGAGAGGGTGAGCTATGGTTATTCATTTTTGCCACTTTTCCAATCTCTCATCCAAGCAGTATTTCCTCACTCACCAACTTTTATGAGGGAGAAGAAAAGAATATCATCATTTGGTACATTCTATTTATAGGATGGTTAAGAGGCAGACCCAAGAATAAGGACAATATTCAAATGGTTTCTCAGTGAATCTCTTACTTTTATATTTTCTGTTCATTCAGGAGGGTCTTTTTTTTTTCCTTCTTCTTCCTCTTCTTTTGGCTGCACCCAAGGCAAGTGGAGGTACCTGGGCCAGGGATTGAACCTATGCCCCCCCCGCCCCAGTTGTGACCTGTACCACAGTTGTGGCAACACCAGATCCTTAGCCTACTGTACCACAAGGGAACTTCCAATATTTTCTTTTTTAAAAATCTTGTCTTTTGACTTTATTTCTAGCATGTTTTGTTTATTGGCAAGGGTGATTAATTCTATACGAGTATGGTTCTTTTGCTTTTTTTGCCCAGACTAGAGAGACAAAAATGATAATATTTAGTCATTTTCCCTGCATTTCCTAGGTCTCTTTTTTCTGGACTGCCTACTTATCTCTTCAGATCTCTTATAAAATTCAGATATATTAGTGACAATTATTATTCTATGTGTTCACTTTCACCAATACCATGTAAGTGGTGGTTAGGTTAGGAACCGCATTGAGTCAAATCAGCACAATAACACAACTATATTCTGTGTCTTATGCTGAACCTCACTAGAATCAGAGATTATGGCCTGGTACGGTATGTTTCTATAGTTGAATTCATCTTTGCCAGTTCTTAACTACTTTCTTCCTTCCCTTCATACTTTTTTGTTATCTTAGGGAGAGGAAGCTTTTATAATCTGACTTCACTCTTCCACCTTTACCAAGAAGTTTGATCTTCTGTGTCAATTATTTTTTGACATCTACTTTTTAAATTTTTTTTTAAGAGCCGCACCAGTGGCATATGGAGGTTCCCAGGCTAGGGGTCTAATCAGAGCTACAGCTGCTGACCTACACCACAGTCGCGGCAACGCCAGATCTGAGCTGCATCTAAGACCTACACCACAGCTCACAGCAATGCCAGATCTGAGCTGCATCTAAGACCTACACCACAGCTCACGGCAATGCCAGATCCTCAACCAACTGAGTGAGGCCAGGGATGGAGCCCACATCCTCATGGGTGCTAGTCAGTTTCATTACCACTGAGCCATGAGGGGAAATCATACTTTAACTTTGTTATATATTTTTTTTCTGTTTGATAATCATGAGCTGAAATAAGGATTTAAGGATTCTGTTACTGTTAGATTTCACTTTTTCTTGAATTCTCAGCCTGTTTTGCTTTATGTTTTGTTGGTTTTGTTTTGCTCTGTTTTGTTTTTTCTGCACCCTCAGCATGTAGAAGTTTCTGGACGAGGGACTGAATTTGCACCTCAGCAGTAACCCAAAACTGCTGCAGTGACAATGTCAGATCCTTAATCTGCTGAGCCATAAGAGAACTGCTTGATGTTTTGATGAATACTATTCATTGTATAAAAGTTTGATACTAATTGATTGTTCCTTAGAAACTGTATCCACTATCTTTGTCCTTTTTGCTTTGAAGTCAGCCTTGCCTGATACTCATATTGTGATCCTAACTTTCTTTTGGTACTTGTTTGTCTTACATGTTTTTGTCCATTTCTTATTAACCTTGACTGAGTCTTTAATCTTAGAATATCTTTTCCTTTAATAGCTTACTTTTCTTGGTAGTATGTATTGATATTATATAAAATTGAGGTGAGTTGACTGTACTAAGATCTCCAGACCAGCAAAAGACAGAGTTGTAGAGAAAGTGCAGTGGTGGGAGGTGACTTCTCCCTTCTCTCCTCTAGAAGTCAAGATGTGTATTCTGAGAGTCAGTGTACTTTTGCTGGTTTAGAGGATATACTTTAGGTTTATGGTTTCACATGCTCACCATGAGGTGGACTTGAATTAAATGCTATTATCACCTGACCTCAATATACCTTTGCCCAAACTAGTGAAAAAATAGTAACTTTATGGATTATAAGAATCGTTGTTAGCTAATATCAATGTCCAGTTACCCATAAGTCTTAGTATTTCTCTCAGTGCACATGGTACTAAGGAGGATGCAGTATGTGTTGTGATATTTTTAAAAAATCCTTCCACAAGAGTATCAGACTTCCGTTGCCGTGGGCTGTGGTATAGTTTGCAGACGCGGCTCGGATCCCGCATTGCTGTGGCTCTGGCGTAGGCCAGCAGCTACAGCTCCGATTAGACCCCTAGCCTGGGAACCTCTATGTGCCGCAGGAGCGGCCCAAGAAATGGCAAAAAAAAAAAAAAAAAAAAAAAAAAAGACAAGGGTATCAGACTTCTTTTTAATTTTGGAGGTTCTGGGTTTGTAAATTTATTCAAGTCTGAAATTTGGGCACAGGGCTGTTATTCTCTACTCCTGTGGCTCAAAAAACACCTGTAATATGGTCTGGTGAAGAAATGACTGGCTTCAGGATATATTTTATCCTAGAAGACAGCATTTCATTCCTATAGAGTAGACTCCAGTTATCGTCTTTTATATGAAAATTTTTCTTCTCAATTTTGATCCTAGTCAATATGCCAATCCTGATTTTGACCTATTTTACATACCAATTGGTATGAAGAAATTGTTGCCAGATGACAGCCTTAGCTTCCACCTAAAATGGGTTGGCTTTGTAAAATGAGGTGAACCACCTTTCCTACATCTTTCATAAAGTGCTTGGTAGCATCTTAATTTTTTCTGAGGTGAGATGTGGCACTTCGTATATTTGTTTACATTCTTGATATGGAAGGAGAGTTTTAGAGTCTTACAGTTGGTGCTTCCCAATATAAAAATCTTTCACTGTAGCCAGAACCAGCATGGGGGTTAAGCCACTGACTGAGTTTATCTATTCAGCTGTATACTCAGAATCTAAAGAAATGGCCATAGCATAGGTTTGTGGTATTTTTTAGTTACTCAGATTAAATAGGGACCTTAATGGACTGCCCATCACTTGGGTCTTAGGAAACTCTTAGGGAATGATCAATTAGATAGTTATCAAAGACCCAACTTTGTATGTGAGGTAATTCACACTGGGGAAAACACACGTTGTATTAAAATAGATTGTTCTAACATATCCAGAGCAGCAAAAGTCAGAGTTGTAGAGAAAGTACAGTTGTAGGAGGTACTTTCTCCCTTCTGTCCTCTAGAAGCCATGATATGTATTCTGAGTCTGTACTTTTGCTAGTTTAGAGGATATACTTTGTCCTAGAAGACAGCATTTCATCCCCATAGAGTAGACTCCAGTTGTCATTATAACTGAAGATCAACTATTGGTAGTAGGTAGGATACATAAGAACAGTGACTACTGTTACATCAGAACTTATTGCCAGCTTCTTTCATGGTGAAGTGCATTTTCTGCTTAGTAGCAACACTTTAGAAGAGATACCATGGTATACACAAGGCATTCAGAGAGTGCAGGCATTGGCACAGGGTGTCATGGGCAGGCATGTCAAGTTTGCTTGAAGTTTTGCACATTGGAACTTTCACTTCTCTGAGAACTTTGAGGTTCCCTGAGGCTGTAACAATTCCATTTACCATACAACTGTCATATTAAAGCATTGTACATGTTCTTTTCTTTAGGTCAGGTTAATTTTTCTTTCTTTCTTTTTCTGCTGAATACACACATCGTAATCTCCAGCAAAATGTATTTTTTCCTGGAGTACTAGAGTAAAGATGTATTATTTTCTAAGTATTTTATACTTTTTTGTACTTTCTTTTTATTCCCCCATCCCTGTTTATCTCATGTTAAAAATTCATTATTCATTGTCCAGCTGAAATGCTTTTCTAAATACACAGAAAAAGTAAACTCTGCAACTAGAGATTACTTAAGTGAAGTAAGTCAGAAATAGAGACAAATACCACAGGATATCATTTATATGTGGGATCTAAAATATGACACAATAAACCTGTCTATGAGGCAGAAACAGGCTCGCAGACATAGAGAACAGACATGTGGTTGCCACAGCAAATGGAGTTGGAAAGGGATGGAGTGGGAGTTTGGGTTTAGCAGATATAAATTATTATATATAGAATAGATAAATAGCAAGGTCCTACTATGTAGCACAGGGAACTATAGTCAATATCCTACGGTAAATCATAATGGGAAAGTATTTTAAAAAGTGTATGTATGTGTTCATAACTGAATCACTTTGCTGTACAGCAGAAATTAACACAATATTGTTCAACTTTGTACTTTAAAAAAATGAATTCTGCCTGTGAAAGCTTATGATATTTTGGTTCTCTTTGCAGCTCTTTACAGTTAGTTATTTGTGTATATCCTTGACTTTTTAATTTGGTCTGTCCACTTCATTTTACAAATAAGAAAGGTGAGATTCAGAGTTTTAAAGGACTTAAAATTCCACAGATACTTGCTAGGGACATATGAGAGTTTTTTAAAAAGATAAACCCAAATAGAATATTTATGTAGAAAGGAATTGATTTGTTTTTCTCCCCCCCCCCCTTTTCATTAAGTTTAGAAGGCAGTATTCTTTGTTAATACTTAGGAAAAATTTGATAATAGGAACATTAATATTTTTATGATAGTAATGACTACATTCTATGTACTTGTTATTCATTTCTAATAGGAAAAGCTGAAAAGAGAGGCAAAGGAAAACATAGTTACTCTCAAAGGAAAAAAAGACAAGGAAGACAAGGTAAGAGTTTTATATAATTCTCAGAGATTTCTTTATAACCATTTCATTTTCTAACATCTACTTAGTAAAATTTTTTGTTTGTAATTGGGAAAATAACATCGAAAGTATTTCACACAATTTCATTTCTAAAATTGTTTCTTGCTATTAATTTAAAAGCAATAGCTGAAAATTTCAAATCCTTTGTCATTTAGAGAAAATTTTAATTTTCTATAGTTTTTTTCTTTTCTTTTTTTTTTAATAGTTTTTTGCGTTTTAGGGTCGCACCCTCAGTATATATAAGTTCCCAAACTAGAGTTCGAATCGGATTCATTTCCAGTGTGCCACAACAGGAACTCCAATTTTCTATAGTTTTTATTATACTATTACCTTAAACTAGTTAGATACTTGTTTCTCTCTTGAGAAATTTCACATGTTGAAGGCAAAATATTTTCATTAAAATTTCTAAATCTTATGTTTAGATTTTGTCTAATTTTGAATTTTGAGAGGGCCAAATAAGTGATGTCTTGCTTTCCTTACTTAAGTCTGAGGCAATTGAGAAAGGCAGTGAAAAACAGAGTTTCCATAGTGGCCCAGCAGAAACTAATCCGACTAGGAACCATGAGGTTGTGGGTTCAATCCCTGGCCTCACTCAGTGGGTTATGGATCTGGCATTGCTGTGAGCAGTGGTGTAGGTCACAGATGCGGCTCGGATCCTGCGTTGCTGTAACTGTGGTGTAGGTGGGCAGCTGTAGCTCTGATTTGACCTCTATCCTGGGAACCTCCTTATGTCACAGGTATGGCTCTTAAAAAAAAGCGAAAAAAAAAGTGAAAATCAAAATAATATTTTTATTATTAAAAGCTAATATTGGAGAAAGTGGCTTATATTTGAGGGTGAGAGGATTTCTTAATCCCAAAATTCCAAATTAAACAGTTTATCTGCTGTCACAGGCAGAGCTTGGACTGGCACAAATATACTGCTTGACTGGCATGCTCTTGTGAATAAAATATGTGTTGCCTCTGGTATCCAAGAGGAGGAGCAAGGAAGGGGCTGAACTATATGTCCTCAGTTTCTCCTTCCAAATTCAACAATCCCATTAAATTTTGCTCCTCCCTAGGGAGGTTAGGAATGTTCCCTGCACATGGAAGAAAGTACCAGGTATAAGAAAGAGAGATTCTATTCAGCTTCTAATCCATTTGGTAATAAAGGATTATTACAGAAGAATTTTAATGGTAAATTTTAGTTAAAATGATTAAATATTCTTTGCACACAGTGATATAGTCTCCTAAGTACCTACCCCAAAGGTGCTTAGACTCTAAACTGAAAGTGACAAAGTAGTTGAGAACAGTTTAGTTGTTAGGTTTAGATAGTGCTACAATTTTGTTACATTTGGGTTCACAGAAAGCGAAACATAAAGAAATATTGTACCTATGAGTATTGAGTACTTCATATGTCCAGACATGGTGATAGACACTTGAAAACATTATATTTGGAAAATTATTGTTATACTAAAATTAACCAGGAGTGTTAGATATTAGTCTAAAGGAAGTGTCTGATGAAGATAATAAATTGGTTGAACTTCAATGTTCATTTCTAAATATAGAATGTGGTCATATTATGAAAGTATTTATCAATATTATTTTGGAGGTTTTGTTTGTTTGTTTTTTTGTTTGTTTGGTTTTTTTTTAGTCTTTTTGCTGTTTCTAGGGCCACTCCCGCAGCGTTTGGAGGTTCCCAGGCTATGGGTCGAATCGGAGCTGTAGCTGCCAGCCTATGGCAGAGCTACAGCAACGTGGGATCCTAGCCACATCTGCAATCTACACCACAGCTCACGGCAACGCTGGATCCTTAACCCACTGAACAAGGTCAGGGATGGAACCCACAACCTCATGGTTCCTAGTCGGATTCGTTAACCACTGAGCCACAACGGGAACTCCTATTTTGGAGTTTTTGATTCATGTATAGTTCCAATAATATGTCCATTATTTATATATGTTATCAAATAGTTTAGTTAATTCCCTGTATTTTATCTGGAAGTATAGGTATATAGCAAATAATGAGAAAATGATAAAAGAAAGGAAAGGATTTAAATAGGCTTTGTGTGCTATGCTTTATTCCAACAGTATTGAAGTATCACAAGCCTTATATATAATAATTATTAAATTTATCAAACATTTCTGAGTTTGGACGTGTTACTTCTTCATGCTTCAGCATGTTTCATGCTTTTATCATCTATTAAGGGGTAATAATAGTATCTTTTTCCTAAAGTTATCATGAAGATTAAATAAGATAATATTTGTAAAACATTTAAAATAGTGCTTGTACACAGAAAATGCCATATAAATGTTTGTTTAAAAAGTACGACAGATGGAGTTCGCATTGTGGCTCAGTGGGTTAAGTTAAGGACCCAATGAAGTCTCCACGAGGATGTGGGTTCAATACCTGGCCTTGTTCAGTGGGTTAAGGATATGGCGTTGACACAGGTTGTAGTGTAGGTCACAGATGTGGCTCGGATCTGGTGTTGCTGTGGCTGTAGCATAGGCCTGCAACTGCAGTTCCAATTCTACTGCTAGTCCAGAACTTCCATGTGCTGTGGCTGTGGCCAGTAAAAAGAAAAAAGTATATAGAGAAAATCATAAATGTTTTGTATATTTGCATCCTTGGAAAAGTAATATTCAGAAGAGAATGTAACTTGTCAGAAAGTACATACATTTCCATGATATATTACAAAGAGAGTTATTTCTGTAGTCTAGAATGGGGGTGCATTTTCTTTAGGCTACTAGAAAAATGTTAGAATACCAGATATGACCACAAGATGGTGTAGTTGCCATTCTCAGTTCTTTTTTTTTTTTTTTCCTTTCATTCCTTTTGGGTGGGAAAAATTTGTTCATGAAAACAGTTACATTTTGGAAATTCTAAGGATGACTCTTGATGAGTCCAAAGAGCATAAAAATTATTTTCATTATTTTTTTTATCAACTGTGATGATCTTTAGAAAAAAGGATATAGAAATGCAGCTCTGAAAAAATGCTACCAAAATTCCTACATATTGGAAAAAGGATTATGAAGTGAGATCACTAGCACTGGGCAAGAAACCTGAAAATCACATCATTTAGCTCCTTTTAAAAATTTTTGTATTTTTTAATTTTTAATTGCAATGCATTTAATTTACAGTATTATATGTTTCAGGTATACAACATAATGAGTCACAATTTTAAAGGTTATACTCCATTTATATTTATTATAAAATGTTGGCTTTATTCTCTGTTCTGTAGAGTATTTTCTTGTAGCTTGTTTATTTTATACACATTAGTTTATACTTCTTAATCTCCTAACCTTGTCTTACCCTTCCACCTTTACTTTCTAACACTGGTAACCACTAGTTTGCTCTCTATGTCTGTGAGTCTGTTTCTTTTTTTATTACACACTAGTTTGTTTTGTTTTTTATAGTCCACATTTAAATTATACCATACAGTATTTGTCTCTCTCTCCGATTTACTTCACTGAGCATAGTACCCTCCAAGTCCATCCATCTTATTGTAAATGGTGGAAATTCATTATTTTTATGCTTGAGTAGTAGTAGTAGTGGTTGTGTGTAAGTAGTACTTATACACATACTACATCCTTTGTATTGATCTGTTGATGGACGCTTAGATTGCTTCCATATCTTGGATACTGTAAATAAAGCTGCTATGAACATTGGGGGTGAATATATCTTTTTAAATTAATATTTTCATTTTCTTTGGATATATGTCAAGGAGTGGAATTGCCGGATCATATGGTAGTTCTATTTTTAGTTTTTCAAGGAACATCCATACTGTTTCCCACAGTGGCTGTACCAATTTACATTCCCACAAACAGTATATAGGAGTTCCCTTTTCTCCACATCCTCACCAACATTTGTTATCTGTGATCTTTTTGATAATAGTCATTCTGGCAGGTGTGTGGAGTTCCCATTGTGGCGCAGTGGTTAACAAATCACACTAGGAACCATGAGGTTGCAGGTTTGATCCCTGGCCTTGCTCAGTGGGTTGAGGATCTGGTGTTGCCGTGAGCTGTGGTGTAGGTTGCAGACGCGGCTCCAATCCTGCGTTGTTGTGACTCTGGCGTAGGCCTATGGCTACGGCTCCGATTTGACCCCTAGCCTGGGAATCTCCATAAGCTGCAGGAGTGGCCCTAGAAAAGGCAAAAAGACAAAAAAAAGTCATTCTGGCAGGTGTGAAGTAGTATCTCATTGTGTTTTTTATTTGCGTTTTTCTGATAATTAACAACTGACAAGTTATTAAAGTCGAGCACCTTTCCATGTGCCTATTGGCCATCTGTATATCTTTAGAAAAAATGTCTGTTCTGGGTCTCAGTGCATTTTTTTTTTTCCAGCTGTACTCCTAGCATGTGGAAGTTCCTGGGCCAGGGATTGGATCTGAGCTGTAGCTGCAACCTATGCCACAGCTGCAGCAATGCGGGATCGTTAACCCACTGCACCAGGTTGGGGATCTAACTGGCACTCCCAAAGAGACAAGCCAGATCATTCACCCACTGTGCCACAGGGGAAACTCCCATGTGTCTATTTTTTAATTGGGTTGTTTTTGAGGTTTAGTTGTATGAGCTGTTTATATGTTTTTTGGATATTAACTCCTTATCAGTCATGCTATTTGAAAATATTTTCTTCCATTCATTAGGCTGTCTTGTTTTGTCAGTGGTTTTCTTTGCTATGCAAAAATTTTAAGTTTAATTAGTTCTCATTTGTTTATTTTTGTTTTTGTTTCCTTTGCCTTAGGAGACAGTCTCAGAAAATATTGCTATGGTTTATGTCAAAGAGTGTTCTACCTATGTTTTCTTTCAGTAATTTTAAGGATTCTGGTCTTATATTTAGGTGTCTAATCCATTTTGAGTTTATTTTTGTATGGTTTTTGAAAATGTTCTAATTTCATTTTTTTACCTGTAGCTCTCCAGTTTTCCCAGCTCCACTTATTGGAAAGACTGCCTTTTCTCCATTGAATATTCTTGCCTCCTTTTTTGTAGATTTTTTTTTTTTTTTTTTTTTTTTTTTGCCACAGCATGCAGCAGCTTCATGTGGGATCTCAGTTCCAAGACCAGGGATTGCACCTGGGCTGTAGTGGTGAAAGCACTAAATCCTAACCACTAGACTTCCAAGGAACTCCCACCTTTTTTGCAGATTAATTGACCATAAGTGCATGGGTTTATTTCTGGGCTTTCTATTCTATTCCATTGATCTGTCTGTTTTTGTGCCAGTAACATATGGTTTTGATTGCTTAGCTTTGTAGTTCAGTCTGAAGTTTGGAAGTATGATACCTCCAGCTCTGTTCTTCTTTCTCAAGATTGTTTTGGCTATTCAGGCTCTTTTGTGTTTCCATACAAATTTAAGATTTTTTTTTCTAGTTCTATGAAAAATGCCATTGGTATTTTTTTTAAGTTATTTTATTTTTTAAATTTCCCCAATACATTATTTTTTTTCTGCTGTACAGCATGGTTACCCAGTTACACATACATGTATACATTCTTTTTTCTCACATTATTGTGCTCCATCATAAGTGACTAGACGTAGTTCCCAGTGCTATATAGCAGCCATTGGTATTTTGTTAGGTATTTCACTGAATCTGTAGATTGCCTTGGTAGTATGTTCATTTTAATAATATTAATTCTTTTAATCCATAAACACAATATATCTTTCCATCTGATTGTGTCTTCAATTGCTTTCATCAGTGTTTTATAGTTTTCCAAGTTATTTGGTTCCTTGATTATGTAGATAGATAAATTTAAGCCTGGAGATACTTAGAGATTTATTTAAAATCATCAGGCAGGATAGTAAAAGCCTCAGAAGAAAAGAGCATATTACTTGACTCAACTCTGATGTTTTTTATAGCATATGTAGTCACCTCTTAATCCTCTACTATGTACCTTCCTAATTTAAACTGCAGATTTAGCTACCAAGCTTTTGAGAGTAGCTCTTGTGTGTATGTGTGCTGCATTTTTTATGTGGGTAATAGCTATTGTTGTATTCATGGAGGTGGTCATGACTGAAGGAGGTGCTTAAATAGAAACTGATGAGCATAGGTTTCATGTAGAATTCCACAAAAGCAACTATTACTAGTTTTTACTAGAAAGCTAATTAAGTCAAATGCTGAAGAAAGGGTATGTATAAAGGTAGAAAGAGAACTTAAAGAAAACGAGTTGAAGTAAAATCTAGTACTTAGAATAAATTTGCAGTATGTTTATTTTCAGAATTGAAGCAAATAGCCATTTTCTCATTTTTTTCCCTGAAAAAATTTCTCTAGTTCTTTTTTTTTTTCATATTTTCCTTCTCCATTTTTTTTTTTTGAAAGGGAGTAAGGATGGTAGATAGGGAAAGGCTGATATTTTTATAGATGATAGAGGAAATATGAAAGCATAAAAGAGAATGCCCTTTGGCTTTTAAGCTATTGGAATGAACCACAGATTAAGATTTTTTGCCACCAGGAATAGAGATTTTTCTTTGGAGAATCCCCAACTTTTGGTCAAATGGCGAGTTGAAATGTCTTATTTGTTTTCATAGCAGCTATGTGAAGACAAAGAAGGGTAGATACCATTTTCATCTTAAATAGGAAAATAAAGTGACAAGGAAGATAAATTTAATTTTTTCAAAGTTATCTAGTCAATAATAAACTTGGGGGTAAATTCTAGTTTATTCCAGTGTTATTTCTGGTAGTTGCTGCACTTAAAATGACATTTAATGATTTTTATTCACTTTTATTTTTCAATATAGAAAACACAGACATCTTTAGTGGAAACACCTGAAACTGGTTATTGGAAATTTGATTCTAAAGCAGCTCCTTCACAAAATAGGTCTCGAAACTTCTCATCAGCTCATCATGGCAAATCAAAAGATAATGGAGACTATCTGTGGACATCTGCCAAAAATACTTTATCTACACCATTACCAAAGGTTTGTTGCTAAAATTTCTAAGAAAGTAATTTTTTTAATAAAAAAGAAATCTCTGATATATATGCGGCATACCTGGTATCACACATATAAGGTATAAAACTGTTTGCTTCAGTTTCAGTTATTTGTTATGGCAGCATGAAATGGTTTCATTTTTTTTAACCTATTGCTATTCACAATTCAATGACATCTTAGGCAAATTCCATCACATTCTGGCATTTACCAGTATATAGGTCCCTGATGTGCAGAATCTGACTTTTATTTTCCAGTATCATCTCAGTTACCTCCCTGTGTTATTTACTCCTCATGATCTCGCTTCTGGAGTCTTTCACTTAGCAGTGAGCTTTCATGGAGTAGGTGCCACTAGCAAAGTGGCTTATTTCTATTTATTTTCAACATTCCCACTTAATCCATGGGGAATTCATTCAATCTTTCAGTGCTAAATGGCAGTGCATAATGCCATAATGCTCTAGTTCTGCTTCCCCCTCCCCCTTTTCTTGCCATTTATTTCTCTAATTTCTTTTTACTCTGCTCGGGCAGACATAAAGAGAGATAAGCAAATTCTCTGCCTAGGTTTATATCCACCTAGGGAATGAGATGCTGGTCTCCCCTTCTTAAAGGCACCACTAGGCTTTATAAGGCTCCTTTATAAAGTTATTGCCTCACTTGTCTTGGGAGTTGAGGGGAAGAGTATGTCAACCCATCTCTAAGTTGAAATTTCGTGCCTCTTCCTCCCAGTTTTCTTGAAATAGCTGGGAATAAGGAAGGCATTTGGTGATCATTGGGCCTATTCTACCACTTTTCAATAAGCTTTAGAGAAGGAGCTGACCTTAGTCATAGGTGGCTTTCTTTAGAGTATGTGTTAGTAGCATTTTCCCCTCAGCTTTTTTTGCTTTAGTTGACAATTCCAGAGCAAAAGAAAGAGTCCCACCCCCTCATATTCTGTTACATATACAGTATTATCTATCCACCTTGTGGAAATTACAAAAATTACATAGCTTAGAGAAGCTTTTATATAAAATTATTTTGTTGTATTTACTATAGTATTATTCAGAATATGAAATAATCTCTTCTATAGAATGCTCTTATTTAAAAAATTTTTTATTGGAGTTCCCATTGTGGCACAGCAGAAATGAATCTGACTAGTAACCATGAGGTTGTGGGTTCAATCCCCGGCCTCGCTCAGTGGTTAAGGATCTGGCATCGCCATGAGCTGTGGCATAGGTCACAGACGCAGCTCGGATCCTGCGTTACTGTGGCTGTGGCATAAGCTAGCAGCTGTAGCTATGATTCAACCCCTAGTCTGGGAACCTCCATATGCCATGGTGCGGCCCTGAAAAAAAAAAAAAACTTTTTATTGACATATATACAAAAAATGCAAATATAATTATACAATTTGATAAATCTTTACAAACAAAACATAACCTTATTATCAGCACTTAGATTAAAAATACAGACTATTACTGTTACCTCAGAAGATTATTTCCTCTTCTAGTCACTAGCCCCTCCTCCAAGGCCAACTACTGTCCCAACTTCTGACATTAGATGTACCTGTTTTTGCATTTTCCATAATTAGAATCATATTCTTTTCATTTTGATGCTTTCCACCTAATATTATGTTTATGAGATTCATCCATATTGTTGCTTGAAGTTGATTTATTTTTTTTGTTTCTGTTTGTTACTTCATTATGTGACTCTACCACAGCTTATTTATCCATTGTGATGTTAATGGACATTTGGTTAATTTCCAGACTGGGCTTTTATGAATAGCATTGCTATAAAAATTCTAGTGCTTGACATGTATACATCTTAGTAGAGTATGTCCCTAGAAGTGAAATTGCTGGATTATAGGGTTATGCATAATGCATTCCATGTTAACAGATACAGCTTAAGCTGTTTTTGCTCTGATAGAAAACTTGTGTGTACTTTTTCCTGCACCAATGAATTCTCCAGTTCTGTAGACATCAACTGGGTGTCCTGTGATTTGGTTCAATTCTGACACTATCTGTATGTGGCTAATGTAGACCATATAGGTTAAGGGCTCAGTCCCACAAGTCTACTCCCATTTTAGACACAGTTCTGGCTTGCCACTTGTACCACTCACCAGTGACTCTAAAATGGAGCTTCCCACGACCCCCTTCTCAGGTTTGATAATTTGCTAGAATGACTCACAGAATTTAGGAAATTACTTGATATTACCAGTTTGTTATAAAGGATACAATTCAGGAAAACCCAAATGGAAAAATTGCACAGGGCACAAGGTATGGGGGAAGGGACACAGAACTTCCATGCCCTCTCTGGGAGTGCCACCCTCCAGCACCTCCATGTGTCTACCAACCTTGAAGCTTCCTGTTGCTTCAGGGTTTGAATGGAGCTTTCATTACTTGACCTGATTGGTTGAATAATCAGCCATTGGTGATTAAGCTAATCTTTAGCCCTTATCCTCTCCTAGGAATTCAGAAGGTAGGATTGAAAGATTCCAAACTTGAATCATGCCTTGGTCTCTCTTGCAACCAGCCACATCCTGAAGCTATCTAGGCATCCTCTACTACTAAGTATTTCATTAGCTTAAAGTCAGTACAGTTGAAAGGAGCTCATTATGCATAATGAAAGATTCTCCTATCACACCACTGGGAACAAAGACCAAAAGATGCCTCCATCAACTCTGTCACTCAGGAAATTACAAGGGTTTTGGAAGTTCTGTGTCAGGAACCAAGGACGATACCAGATATATATTTCTTATAGTATTACACTGCCAATCATTTTTTAAAATTGTACCAATTTACATTCTGACTATCAATGAGTGAGAGTTCTGATTGTTGTATATCCTAGCCCACCACATGGTATTTTTCATCTTTTTGATTTTGGACATTCTGGTGGTGTGGTGACCTTACTTTTTGTTTCAAATGAACTTTAATTTTGCAATTAATTTCAGATTTACAGAAAAGTTACAAAGGTAGTACAGAGAATTCCTTTATATTCCTCACCCAGTTTTCCCCATTAACTGAATCTTATATTACTATGTTCATTTATAAAAACTAAGAACCATACATTTGTACATTACTATTAATCAAACTCCAGAGCTTTATTTAGATTACACATTTTTTCCATTAATGCCCTCTTTCTCTTCCAGGATCCAATCCAAGGTACCACATTGTATTTAATTGTCATGTCTTGATCTTAATTTTTAATGTAGGCATTACAGTTATAAACTTCTAAGGACTGATTTAACTATGTGATGTGTATGTTGTATTTGCCTTTTCATTCTTCTCAAAAATACTTCCTAATTTCCCTTGTAATTTGTTTTTGACCCATTGGCTATTTGGGAGTGTTACCACATTTCTGAATTTTCCTAAGTATCTTTCTAGCTGGTTTATAGTATTGTTCAAGTATTATATTTCCTTGCCAAACTTATGTCTAGTTGTTCTTTTCATTATTGAAAGTAGGAGTATGGAAGTCTCCTACTATTATTGTTGAATTATCTATTTTCCCCTGTTTTTAGTTAACGTATTTGAATGGGGCTATATTGTTAGCTGCATATATACTTATCCCAGTTATCTTTTCTTGATGGATTGACTCTTTTACCTTTATAAAATGTCATTTTTGTTTCTAATAATCTTTTTTAAAGTCTGTTTTATCTGATATTAAGTTAGCTGCTCTAGATCTCTTTTGCTTACTATCTGCGTGGTATATCTTTTACCACCTCTATATAGCCAACCTATTCATGTTATGAAATCTGAATTGTGTCTTTTGTAGATAGCATACAGTCGGATCACGCTTTTTTCTATCATTCATTCTGATAGTCCCTGCATTTTGATTGGACTGTTTAATCAACTTATATTTTCTGTAATCACTAATAAAGTAGAACTTAAGGCCACCATTTTGCTCTTTGTTTTCTGTATGTCTTATGTCTTTTTGCTCCTTTGTCTTTCCATTGCTGTTTTATTTTGTGTTAGATAGATATTTTATACCATTTTAATTATCTTGTTTTTTCACTATACTTTTAGAATCATTTTCTTAGTGATTACCTGGGAAGTATAGTTAACACTTTAACTTAAAATGATTAGCTTCAATTATCATCAGTGTAATTTCAATGCTGTATAAAAACTTTGCCCCAGTCAATCGGCTTAATTCCATCTTTTCTGTTGTGCTATCATTGTCATACAAATCACATATTTATACATCTTAAGCCCATTAGCATAGTATTATTACTTTATATGTCTTATGTTTTAAATCAGATAGGAAAAAAGGAGTTATAAACAAAAATATAATTATAATATCTTTTTAAATTATCTATGTAATTTCCTTTTCTGGGGCTCTTTATTTCTTCATGTGGATTTGAGTCTTGTGTTTTTTCATTTCAGCCTGAAGCACTCCTATTAGTGTTTCTTATGAGGAAAGTCTGCTAGTGACAGATTTCTCTCAATTTTTATTTATCTAGGAATATCATAATTTCTCTCTCTCCCTCTCTCTCTCTTTTTCATCTTTTTAGGGCCTCACCCTAAATGGCATATGGAAGTTCCCAGGCTAGGGGTCAAATCAGAGCTGTAGCTGCCAGCCTACACCACAGCCACAGCAATGCCAGATCTGAACCACATCTGCGACCTACACCACAACTCATGGCAATGCTGGATCCTTAACCTACTGAGTGAGGCCAGGGATTGAACCTGCATCCTCATGGATACTAGTTGGGTTCATTACTGCTGAACCATAATGGGATGTCCTCTCTTTCATTTTTGAAGGGTGTTTTTGCTAGATATATGGATGGTTTAGTAACAGTTCCTGCACTTTGGACATGGCAGCCCTTTTTTGATTCCCTGGTTTCTGGTGAGAAATCACTGTTAATATTATTGAGGATCCCTTGTATGTGCTAAGTCACTTGTCTCTTGCTACTGTCAAATTTCTCTCTTTTTTTTTTGACAGTTTGATTGTGATGTGTCTAGGTGTGGTTCTCTTTGATTTTACCTTCCTTGGAGTTTGTTGAACTTCTTGGACATGTAGATTAATTTTTATATCAAATTTTATATCAAATTTTTATATCAAATTCAGCAATTTTTTAAAAAAATATTATTTCTGGTCTCTCTCTCTCTGCTGTCATTCTGAAACTCCCATTATGTGTATATTGGTAAGTTTGGTGATGTCTCACAAGTCTCAGAGGCTCTGTTTATTTTTCTTCTTTCTTTCTTTTTTCTTTTTCTTCTTTCTCTCTCGCGCTCTTTTTTTTTTTTTTTTTTTTTTTGTTTCTCAGACTGGATTATATCATTTGATCTTCATGTTCATGGATTCTTTCCTCAATCTGATCAAATCTGTTTTTGAGCCCCTTTAATGAATGTTTCATTTCAGATTTTGTACTTTTCAACTCCAGAAGTTCTACTTGTTTCTTTTAAAAATAATTTCTGGAGTTGCCATTGTAATTGAGTAGGTTAAGAACTCAACATAGTATTTGTGAGGATGTTAGTGTGATCCTTGTCCTTACTCAGCGTGTTAAGGATCTGGTGTTGCTGCAAGCTGTGGTGTAGGTGGCAGATGCAGTTTGGATTCAGCTTGGCTATGGCTGTGGCGTAGGCCAGCAGCTACAGCTCCAATTTGACCCCTCGCCTGGAAACTTCTGCATGCCACAGGTATGGATGTAAAAAAAAAAAAAAAGTCTGTCTATTGACACCCAACTTGGTTTGACATTGTCTTCATACTTTTTTTTTTTTAGTTCTTTAGACATGATTTTCTTTAGCTCTTTGAACATATTTAAAATAGCTTATTTAAATTTTTTGTCTAGGAAATCCAATAGTGAGGATTCCATAAGGATAGTTTCTATTGTTGCTCCCTTACCCATTTATGGGCCATAATTTCTTATTCTTTGGATGTCTTAAAAGTTTTCTGGAAATCTAAACATTAAAAATAATGTAATGTGACAACCTGGAAATTAGATTCTCCTCTCTCCTCAAAGTTTGTTGTTAATGCTTCTACTAGTTTGTGTTTGTTTAGTGATTTTTCTAAACTAATTCTTATACAGTTTATATTCTTTGAGTGTGGTAAAGTCTCAACTTGGTTAGCCAATGTTTAGCTAATGTTTGAATAGAGATTTCCTTAAAAGTCCAGATCAATAAATCTTACAATCTTTGTCAAAGGAAAAAATGTTAGGGCATGCTTTTAACACAGCCAGATAGTGGACAACTCTATCTTAGCCTTCAGTTTCTGCTTTTATAGACCCTCAAGATGAGCCATAGGTAAGAGCTTAGGGCCTTCTCATGTCTTTCCTGTGCTTACTCACAGCCTTATCCGTGAACATGGTTTTCTATATTTCTAGGAATATATCAGAACTTTTAAAATCTCCAGTGGACATCTCATTTCTTGACTGTTTTTTTTTTTAAGGTTTTTGGTTAGTCTGTTTTTTGCTGCAATTGTCATTAATTGCCTCAGGGAACTGTGAAATTAAAACACTTGTTAGTAATTGTTTTTGACAAATGTTATTCCCTACCCCACACACCTCAAAGAGAAAGTTTTTTTTCCTTTTTTTTCATTTATAGTGATTTTTATTTTTTACATTATAGCTGGTTTACAGTGTTCTGTCAATTTTCTACTGTACAGCAAGGTGACCCAGTCACACATACATGTATACATTCTTTTTTCTCACAGTGTCATGCTCCATCATAAGTGACTGGACATGGTTCCCATTGCTATACAGCAGGATATCATTGATTATCCATTCCAAAGGCAATAGTTTGCATCTATTAACCCCAAAATTCCAGTCCATTCCACTCCCTCTCCCTCCTCCTTGGCAACCACAAGTCTCTTCTCCATGTCCATGATTTTCTTTTCTGTGGAAAGGTTCATTTGTGCCATATATTAGATTCCAGATATAAGTGATATCATATGGTATTTGTCTTTCTCTTTCTGACTTACTTCACTTACTATGAGAATCTTTAGTTCCATCCATGTTGCTGCAAATGGCATTATTTTGTTCTTTTTTATGGCTGAGTAGTATTCCATTGTGTATATGTACCACATCTTCTTAATCCATTCATCTGTCGAAAAACATTTAGGTTGTTTCCATGTCTTGGCTATTGTGAATAGTGCTGTATATATATGTATATTTTTTAACTGAGCGAACTCTTGAGTTGCATCAAGCAAAGACAGCCGTATAAATGAAGTCTTCCAGAGAACCACTAGACAGGTCAAATAATGACAACTCTGGAAAGTTTTGAAAGAGCTCCTAATTCTGTTTATCTATGTCCAGTGGCCAGGAATGTGGGCTGTTAATTTTTAAGGGTAACATAGAGCTAGAGACCAAGGCATGAGATAAGGAGCAGTTGAAATACCATTAATTTCCTGTTTTTACACAGGTTCAGCTATGGAAAAAAAAAACACTCTCCAAGTTGTGGTTAGCCTTTTGTTAATTTCCAGAGTTCTGAACAAGTTGATTCTGACTACTTTTATCGGCATTTTTATTGCTTTGTGGAAGAGCAAATTTCCAGAGCTCCTTACTCTGCCATTTTTGCTGATATCAGTGACTTAATTTTTAAAGATATTTTAAAAATTATAAAACTTACATATTACTATTTCAGGGGAATACTAAATATTGACTAATAGAATTACTTTACCAACAAAAGGTAAGCAAACTTATTTTCTCCTAATCACTAAGGATTCTTATAGAGAGAACCGAGCTCTCAGTTCTTTGGTCTTGATCATTGTTAGAAAAAGTAATGTCTCTCTTAAGATTGTTGACTTCTGAAGTTGAAGTTGGTCTATTTGTTTTTCTGTCTTTCTCCCCCTCATGTACTTCATATATATGTGAAGAATACCTGTCTATATATGTCTACTTCATATATACGCCAGTAGTAATGGAGAGTTACCGATTGCTAAAGCTTCAACTTGCCTTTATTTTTTTAATTAATTAATTTATTTATTTTTTGTCTTTTTGCCTTTTCTAGGGCCGCTTTTGCGGCATAGGAGGTTACCAGGCTAGGGGTGTAATCGGAACTGTAGCTGCCGGCCTCTGCCACAGCCACAGCAACGCCAGATCCAAACTGCGTCTGTGACCTACACCACAGCTCACAGCCATGCCGGATCCTTAACCCATTGAGCAAGGCCAGGGATCAGACCCACAACCGCATGGTTCCTAGTCATATTTGTTAACCACTGAGCCACGACAGGAACTCCCATCACTTGCCTTTATTAATAAATATGTTTTATTGGATGGGATAATGTATTGTTTTTCTTTTTTGGATAGGCGTATACTGTGAAGACACCAACAAAATCACAAATTCAGCAAAGAGAAAACAAGAATGTACCCATGGAAGAAAGTAATAAAAAGAGAAAAATGGTCTTTGAGTTTGATATTAATTCAGATAGTTCGGAAACTACTGATCTTTTGGTAAAATTATTACAAATAATCAGCATTTATTACTTGTTTACATTATTATAATATTTACATTATTTCTTTATATATAATATATGTGCATAGTATCTATTATTGCAAAACCTAAAAAAAGTAGAACTCTCCCATAACACAGACCCTATGCTTTTGCAGCATTTTTTTTAAAAAATGAGGGTTAGAAATAATCTTCCTAAAATTCAGAATACATGACATTTTGAAATACTTGATATATTAGTTGGGATATGAGATGACTAACCATCTTTTTTCCAGCAAAGTGTTATTTTCTGTTCCTTTTTTTTTCAAAGGAAGGTTAGGCAAATATTTTTGATTTTGCTGCAACAAAATTTATTATTCAAGCCTCATCTTGATTTTGTATATTATATATGTTCCTTGATTTTATAGCACTTATTGGTTGAAATCTATACCAAGGTATTGGTTGACAACTATAGCATTTCTATGATTCTTAAAGAGTTAATGTATTAAAGATGGCATGTTTAAGGAGGAGATTTCCCCTAGCAGTTTGTATCACCAGTTGCTCCCTACTGTGAGTATGTTCACACATATCCATATTTTCTAAAGGCATAACAATGATTTATTGGGAATAATTAAACTTCAACTTATTTAATTTAAAAACAGATAAGCCTCATTACACAAAATGGAGCAATATACCAAAGATTCTTAATTGCATCGTTCCTATTAAAACTGTTTGTATTATATCTCATAAATATGAGATCCTTCAAGCTTTTATATTGTTTTGGGATCCTCTACTTTCATTTTTTCTACAATAAGGAGTAGCTGAAGTCTTAAAATTGTAATTATTGACTTTACCTTATAGAAAAGCCCTACTCTAATAACTCTTTGTTTTATAGATAATGATTGACATTTTAATGATTAAAACTGTGAACCAGGCACTGTTTTAAAGAATTTACACAGATTATTTCAGTTATTCCTTAAAACAATCTCATGCTTTAGAAGTATAGAAAGAGTTTCTATTCCAATTTTACAGATGAGGAAACTGAGTCACACTGGTACCTTGCCCAAGGTCACATAGCTAGTAAGGCATGGAGCCTTACAAAAATTTGAACACCAACAGTCTGGCTCCATAGCCTGTGTATGTCATTGTACATAAATTGCAAATTGAAGGTAGTGGATTAGGAAATGCCAGGAGTCCATTTCTCCACCAGACAACAGTTGTACTTGCAGAAGCTGTCTAAAGTAGTTTATTTTGGAACTCTGATGAGTATTTGAATGCTTGTGCCTTCCAGAGGGAAACTTGGCAAGTAAAATTATGGTCAATTTTGATCAATTTCAGCATTAAAAGTAGTAGTAGCTATGTATCACCCAACCCATAGCCATATCATAAGCAGCTGTGCTCATGTATTGCTGGAGCCAGGGTGACCAATAAGGACCTTGTCCTCCAAATATCAGGGTTCAGTGTTCTGATTGCTGATTGCTCCATCTTATCATTGAGATACAGATAACAGAAACTGGCTGCTTGTTTAAACCTTATTGGCTGAAGTGTCTTCAAGAGGATTTAAACAAACTGTAGTTATCTCTTTTTTTCCCCCTCTTTGAGGACCCAGACATTTAAGGATTAGAACATTCAAAATCAATCACCTTTACAGGGCATTTAGAAAGCTATTATACATGCCTAGGGAAAGGCACAGGCTCAGAAAAAATCTTAGAAGATCTGAAATTTTCACCACAGGCTTATCTGAGGCACAGAGATACCTTCAACATTAAAACAAAAAGCAAAACAAATCTAAATAAATAACAGACCCTGGGGAAGAGGAAGAATTTCATTTGCAGATATTTTAGTTTACAATATTAAGAAAATCTAGTTTTCAACAACAACAACAAAAAAATCACAAGGCATGCAAAGAAAAGGAAGGTATGGCCTACTGAGGAACAAAAGCTATCAACAGAATGTTCTTGAGGAACCTCAGTTATTAGACTTCCTAGACAAAGACTTTAAAACAACTGTGTTAAAGATGTTCAAAGAGCTAAAGGAAGACATAGACAAAGGCAGAAAAATGTATGAATAAAGTGAGAATACCAATAAAGAGAAATTATATAAAGAACCAAGAAGAGGAGTTCCCGTCGTGGCGCAGTGGTTAACGGATCCGACTAGGAACCATGAGGTTGAGGGTTTGGTCCCTGCCCTTGCTCAGTGGGTTAACGATCCGGCGTTGCCGTGAGCTGTGGTGTAGGTCGCAGACGTGGCTCGGATCCCGTGTTGCTGTGGCTCTGGCGTAGGCTGGCGGCTACAGCTCCGATTCGACCCTTAGCCTGGGAACCTCCATATGCCGCGGAGCGGCCCAAAGAAATAGCAAAAAGACAAAATAAAAATTTTAAAAAAAATAAAAAAAAAAAGAACCAAGAAGAAAGTTTACAATTGAAAGTAAAGTAATTGAAATGAAAGGTGTATTAGGGGATTCAAAAGTAGATGTAAGTAAGCAGAAGAAATAATTTATAAATTTGAAGACAGGGAAATAAACTATTGAATATGAGCACAGAAAAAAGAATGAAGAAAAGTGAACAGAGACTTGTGGGACACCATCAAAAGGTCAGTATGTTGGTGTGGAAGTCCAAGAAGGAAAAGAAAGGAAGAGAAAGGATATTTGAAGAAATGCCTGAAAACTTTTCAAATCTTAATGAAATAAATTAGTCTACAAATCCAAGAAGCGCAATGAATTCTAAGTGGGTGGACTCAAATAGACTCACATGAAAACACATAACCTATTGAAAGACAAAGAGAATCTTGAAAGCAGCAAGAGAGAATCAACCTACCACATACAAGTTACCCTCAGGAGGATTATCAGCTGATTCCTCATCAAAAACCTTGGAGGCCAGAAGGCAGCAGGTTTTATATATTCAAATTGCTGAAAGAAAAAAAAGTTGTTAACTAAGAATTCAGTGTCTGGCAAAACTGTCCTTCAAAAATGGTGGAGAAATTAAGATATTCTCAGATAAACAAAGCTATTCTAAGTTGCCACCAGACCTTCTTGTCAAGAAATGCTGAAAGGAGTTGTTCAGGTTGAAATGAAAGGATGCGACCAGAGTTCCTGTCATGGCTCAGTGGTTAACGAATCCGACTAGGAACGATGAGGTTGTGGGTTTGATCCCTGGCCTTTCTCAGTGGGTTAAGGATCTGGCGTTGCTGTGAGCTGTGGTGTAGGTTGCAGATGCGGCTCAGATCCTGCGTTGTTGTGGCTCTGGTGTAGGCCAACAGCTACAGCTCCAATTAGACCCCTAGCCTGGGAACCTCCATATGCCATGGGAGCAGCCCTAGAAAAAGTAAAAAGACAAAAAAATAAAAATAAAATAAAAGATCTCTGCTAAAGTTAAATACATGGGAAATTACAAAAGCTGGAGTTCTTATAATTTTGGTTTCTATCTTCACTTTTTATTTTCTACATTTAATAGACAAGTGCATAAAAGTTATTAATCTATGTTACTAGGAACACAATATATAAAGATGTGATTTTTTTTTTTTCATTTTTGACTGCCCTGTGGCATATGGAGTTCCTGGCCAGGGATCATATCCAAGCTGCAATTGCAACCTAAGCCCCATCTGCAACCTAAGCTGCAGCTTTGGCAACTCCCAGATTCTTAACCCACTGTGCTGGGCCATGGATGGAATTTGTGCTCCAGAGCTCCCAAGATGCTGCTGATCCCATTGCCCAACAGTGGCAACTCCAAGATGTAATTTTTGATATCAGTAATGGGGAATGTAGCTGTATAAGAGCAGTTTGTGTGGGCTATTGAAGTGAAGTTCGTATAAATTTAAAATAGATACTATAATGTTTGGTTATTAAACATAATCCCCATAATAACCACAAAAAAATCTATAGAACATACACAAATGGACATGAGAAAGGAATAAAAACATTTAAATGCCAAAAAAAGTCACCTAAATACAAAAGAAGACAGTAATGGAGAAAATGAGTGACAAAAGAACAACAAAAATCCATTTAAACCTTATAGAAAACAAATATCAAGAAAGGCAAAAGTTGGTCTACCTTTTTTTTTTCTTTCTTTTTTTTTTCCTTTTTAGGGCCACACCTGTGGCATTTGGAAGTTCCCAGGCTAGGGGTCAAATTGGAGCTGCAGCTACCAGCCTATACCACAGCTTCAGCAATGCAGGATCTGAGCCATGTCTGTGTCCTACACCACAGCTTGTGGCAATGCCAGATCCTTAACCCACTGAGCAAGACCATGGATCAAACCCTTACCCTCATGGATACTAGTCATGTTGGTAACCCACTGAGCCACAAGGGGAACTCCCTTTTTAATCTATTCTTACTCAGTAATTAGTTTAAATGTAAATTGATTATATTCTCCAATAAAGAAACATAGGTTGGCAGAATTGATTTTGGGTTTTTAAAATTATATATATATAGTTATATATATATATATCTAGTAGAGACTAATGATAGATCTAAATTGGCTACATGTGAATGTATGAAAAAGATATTCATACAAATAATAATCAAAAAATATGTGGTAGTATCTGACAAAATAGAGTTTTAAGTCAAAAACTATAAGCAAATAAGGACATTATATATTTTTAAAAGGTTCAATACAGCAAGAAATTATGGCATTTTTACATTTACACACATAATAAGAGACCCTTAAAATATATGAAGCAAAAGCTTTATAGAATTGAATAGAGAAATAGACTGTTATACATTAATAGTTGAATACTTCAATACCCCACCTTTAGTAATGTATAAAACAACTAGGCAGAAGATAAATAAGGAAATGGAAAACTGGAACAACACAAACCAAACATTTAACAGACATGTATAGAACTCTCAGTCCAACAGCAGAATATACATCCTACTAAAGTACATATGGACATTCTCCAGGATAGACCATATAGGTCCCAAAATAAGTCTCAATAGATTTAAAAAGATAGGCATCATATTAAGTATTTTCTCAGACTACAAAGAGATGAAGTTAGAAATCAATAAGGAACATTAAAAAATTCATGAATTTAGTAAGTTAACACACTACTAACCAATGGACATGAGAAGATTTCACAAGGGAGGTTTGACTTAGTGATGAATGAAATGAAAACTATACACCAAAACCTATGTGAGACAGAAAAAAACTGCTCAAAAGGAATGTATAGCTATAAATTCCTAGATTGAAAAAGAAAAAAATCAATAAACTATTTTTACACCTTGTGGAGCTATGAAAAAAAATCAAACTAAATCCAAAGTTGAGAGAAGGTTAGAGTGGATATAAGCAAATTAGAGAAAAGAACACAGCAGAAAAAAAAAATCAATGAATGCAAAATTTGTTTCTATGAAAACATCAACAAAATTGACAAATTTTTAATTATACTGACCCCAAAAAAAGAGATGCAAATAACTAACATCAGAAATTTCAGAGATATAAAGAATACTGTGAATAATTACATAATAACAAATTCGGTAATATAGGAGAAATAAACAAATGGAGAAATTACTTGAAACATAAATTACCTAAATGCCTCAAGAAGAAGCAAAAAAAACTCATCAGACCAATAACATGCAGAATTTCATTTAGTAACCCAGAACCTCCCAACAAAGTGCTGGACCAGATGATGATTTTATTGGTGATTTTTATCAAACACTTAAAGACCTAACACCAATCCTTCTCAAACTCTTCCAAAAAATTGAATTGTAATTCATTCAATAAGAGTAGCATTACCTTCATACCAAGGCCAGATAAGGATATCACAAGAAAGAAAATTGCGGACCATTATTCTTTTTGAATGTAGATGCAAAAATCCTCAACAAAATATTAGCAAGTCAAATACAATAGCATTTTAAAAGGATCATTCACCTTGACCAAATGAGATTTATCCAAGAAATGCCAAGGTGGTTCAATATAAAATCAATGTGATACATCACATTAATAGAACAAAGGAAAAAAATTCACATGATCTTCTCAATTGATAAAGAAAAGACATTTGCCAAAATCCGACATCCTTTCAATATCAAAACTCTCCTAAAGCTAGGATAGAGGGAAAATTCCTCAGCATGGTAAAGGATAGGAGTGAAAACTTAAGCTCACATCATACTCAATGACGGAAGACTGAAAGCTTTCCTCCTAAGATTATGAAAGACAAGGATGCCCACTTTCACCATTGCTAGTCAACATTGTACTGGAAGTTCCAGTCATAGGTTTTAGCTATTAGACAAGTAGAAAAAAAAAAAAAAGTCATTCAAATAAACAAAAGGTAACACTCTAACTTGTGTATGCCATGATTTTATATATGTGTGTGTGTGTGTGTGGAAAATCACAAAAAGGCCACAAGAAAGCTTCTAGTGCTAATAAGGGAACTCAACAATGTTGAAGGGTATAAGAACCAACAAATGAAAATCAGTTATGTTTCTATACACTAGCAATGAACAGTCCAAAAAGGAAATTAAGAAGATAACTCCATTTACTATACCATCAAGAATAATTAAATACTTAGGAACAACTCTAGCCAAGAAGGCATGATATTTATACACTGAAAATTATAAAACACTGCTGAAAGACTTAAAGAAATTTTAAAAAATTCCATGTTCATGGATAAGAAGACTTGTCATTGTCAAGATGTCAATACTACTGAAAGCAGTCTACAGTTTCAACACCATCCCTATGAAATTTCCAACAGCCTTTTTGTCAGAAATGGAAAATTTGATGTTCATATTTATACAGAATTGCGAGGGGCCCCAGATAGCTAAAACAAAGATAACATTAGAGGACTCACAGTTCTTGACTGAAACTAACTGCAAAGCTAGTAATTAAAACACTGTAGTACTAGCATAAATATAGATATATACATCAATGTGATAAAAGAGAGAGCCAAGAAATAAATCTTCACATATATAGTGAGTTGATTTTTGACAAGTGTGCCAAGATTATTCAATGGGGAAAGGACAGTTTTTCAACAAATGGTGCCAGGAAACCTAGATATCAACATATCAAAGAATGAAGTTGGATTCTTAACACTGTATATAAAAATTGACTCAAAATAGATCAAAGATCTAAATCTTAGGGCTAAAATTGAAATTCTTAGAAGAAAACATCGGAGAAATCTTTGTGATGTTGAATGGCAAGGACTTCATGGATATGGTCAACCAGCATACATAGACAAAGAAAAAAGAAAAGGCATTCCCTGACATACGATACTAAATAATTATTAGCTATTATTATTATTTGGGAAAATATAAATAAATTGATAATTGACCATGTTTGTAATTATAGGATTATAGATGCTTTTTATAAAGCCTAAGTGTTTGAATAAGCTGGGGAAAAGGGGAAGTAGTAGTGTAAAGACTCTGAAACTGAAATAGAAATAAGTTGAAAAACACTATTCATAAACAACTTGTATTCCGTATAACCTTTCAGGTACATAGTTAATAGAATCAAAAATTAGGTCCCTTTTTGGGAGATTGAAGATTTATTTTGTCATTGTTGTCTTTCTTCAGTCTTTTTATCTTTTTTCTCCATCCCCCTTCTCCTCCATCTCCTCCTCATATGTGGTATGTAGACATTTTAATAATACAATATTATCGGTGGCAGTCCCCAAATTATATTTTACATTTTTCTTTAAGAGCATGGTTTCAGAGGAAGATACATTGAAAAAACTATACAAGAATAATAATCCACCAATTTCTCATCTTTGTGTCAGAACACCAAAAAAGGTAGTTTTAAAATTTTATTTCAGAGAGCAGATTTCAAAAGCTGTATTTAATTCTTTCTTCTTAGTTAAATACATTGTGATTTTATTTTCTATTCAGACCCCTTCATCTCTGACAACGCCTGGATCTACACTGAAGTTTGGAGCTATGAGGAAAATGCGAGAGGACCGTTGGGCTGTAATTGCTAAAATGGATAGGAAACAAAAACTAAAGGAAGCAGAGAAGCTGTTTGTTTAATTTCAGAAAATCAGTGTAGTTAAGGAATCTAATAGCATCAAATTAATTTTTTTAATTCTTATTTTCTAAAGAGCCAACATTTTCTGAAACTGAGACTTTTCAATATTTGCATAAGTAATTTGTTTCTTAGATTTTGGCCTAAATGCAAAGTAACCACAAGTTACTTGAAAACTTGTAATTCTATTCAGATAATTAGATGATTATAGTTTGTTTTTACCTTTTTGTATTCATGAAAGCTGTTTAAGCTAAGTTTTCACATTTGTAAAGTTATTCATTGAGTACACAAACACATTATTGAGATTTACTACTTATTCTTTACTATTAAAATATTTTGGATGCAAATAAATACATCTCATTGACTCTGTGAGGTCATCTTAACAGCTAATCTTTATAATTTTACTAATATTTATTTTTAAAATCTTGAGGTCATCTTAGTTAAGTTTCACAGTTCTGAAGCAGGTTTGGTTTATCTATTTATAAAATTAACAAATGCCTTGAAGTTGCAGGAAAAAAAGGCTCAATCAGTATGACTTCCTAAAATTATTTATTCAGCATTCATTAGGCAAGTATTTATTGATTGTCTCCTAAGAGTTAAGCACAGTTCTAGATAGTGGGGATGTAACTGTCGACTTAAATACAAAACCACAACCTGGAAATTGAGAGTTAAAGTTTTATTTGAGATAAAATTAGGGCTTAAGCCTGGGAGAAGACAGCATCTCAGGTAGCCCTGAGAAAACTTCTCCAAGGAGGTGAGGAGGGAGCTAGGATATATAGCAGTTTTTGCAATAAAGGGAATGTGGTAGGAAGAAAGGATTTACAGAAAACCAGTTTCTATGGGAAGATGAAAAGGTCTGGGCTTATCAGAATCACTTCTTTGATGTGCACTTTAGCTATGGGCCAGTATTCTTTGTTTTCCCTGAGTTCCCTTAGGGCTCACCAGATCACCCTTGGGAGTGGCTGCACTCGTGGATGACCATGACATCTTTTGTCCACTTAACTACAGCCCAGGAGGCAGTATTTCAGATAGCTCTGAAACACCATCCCAAAGAGGAAAGGGGAAACATCAAGATATATGTGATAAACGTGAAGGGGGAGGTGCATGCCACCATGCACACATTTTACAGAAGTTTGCTGCTGGTCTTTTGAAGGTTACTTCTAGTCACAACAGTCGTCATGAAGGATTTTAGTGTTTTTCTAGATATGAGGAGATGCAAGAATTTGGCTCATAAAGTCTAAAAATATCTATCTGAAGACCTGTTCTTCCAGTTTTCCCAGGGCACAGAATGCTTCACTCCTGGTTTCCACCTTGAGCTCTGCTTAGGGTATGCTGCAGGTTGGCAGCTGCAGTGGCTCATGATTTAATCCATGTAGAGGCAGATGGCAGGTGCCAAACTTCAGATCACACAACAATGAACAAAACAGAAATACCTCTCTGTTTTTCTACAGCTTATATTTTAATGAGGGGAAATAGGCAATAAACAAGGAAATCACACATAGTATATTAGTTAATGATAATTGCTAAGGAGAAATAAAACAAGGAAGAGTACTAGGGAGTATTGAAGTTGAAATTTTTTGTAGAGTGGCCCTCACTGAAATTACTTTTTTTTTCCTTCTTTTTGCCATTTCTTGGGTTGCTCCTGTGGCATATGGAGGTTCCCAGGCTAGGGGTTGAATCGGAGCTGTAGCTGCCAGAGCAACTCGGGATCCAAGCCGCATCTGCAAACTACACCGCAGTTCACGGCAACGCCGGATAGTTAACCCACTGGGAAAGGGCAGGGACCGAACCCGCAACCTCATGGTTCCTAGTTGGATTCGTTAACCACTGCGCCACGACGGGAACTTCTGAAATTACTTTTGAAAAATCTAATGAGTAACTAGTAAGCCTGTGGCTATCTGGCAGAAAACATTCTTGACAAAAGGAACGAAAAGTGTGAAGGTGCAGAGGTGGAGGTGTGCTTAGTGTATCTGGGAAGCAGCAAAGAAGCCAGTGTGGACAGAGGATAATGAGCAAAAGAAGAGTATACGGACAAAAGGCTTGATATTTAACAAGATAGGTGAGAAGATTTCTCTATAGGCTACTTAAGAACTTTGGCTTTTATTCTGAATGATATGTAAAACTAGCAGATATTCCCAAGCAAATAAGTGCTGTGATCTGATTCATGTTTTAAAGTAAGGATCTTTTTGGCGGCTATATTGAGAACAGATTTTGAAAAGGGGACAAAAGGTTAACAGAAAACAGGAGGTTGTTTTAATAATGCATGTGAGAGATGGCAGAGGCTTGAACAAGGGTGAGAGCAGCAGAGGAGTAAAGAGGTCAATTTCTGGATCTGTTTTGAAGTTTAGATGTGGGATGTGATTAAGAAAGAGAAAGGGCCAAAGATAATATGAATAATTTTGGCTCAAGCAATGTAATTTTGGACATGTTAGGTCTAAAATGCATATTAGACATCCAAATAGAGAGGCTAATTAGGCTTAGAGGCAGATCCAGGGTAGTGATATCAAAGTGGGAGTCAACAGCATATTTAAAGCTATCAGACTGGATGAGAACATACAATTGTGAGAGTATACCTAGATGAGAGAAGAGATCAGAGACTGAAAAAGGCCATAAGAGGATTAGCTAAGGTGAAAATGAAATCAAGCAAGAAGGTATTTCAAAGAGGATTGAGTGAGGAGTTCCAATTGTGGGTCAGTGGTTAACGAACCTTACTAGTATCCATGAGTATGTGGGTTCCATCCCTGGCCTTGCTCAGTGGGTTAAGGATCTGGCGGAGCTGTGAGCTGTGGTGTAGGTTGCAGATGTGGCTCAGATCCCACATTGTTATGACTGTGGTGTAGGCCAGCAGCTGCAGCTCCAATTGGACCCCTAGCCTGGGAACCTCCATATGCCAGAGGTGCAGCTCTAAAAAGACCAAAAAAAAAAAAAAAAAAGAGCGGTAAGTTATGCTAAATACTGATCAGAGATAAAATTGATTAATGTGTTACTAATGTGGAGGTCTTTGATGATATATTAACAGTGGCATTTTCAGTGAAGTGGAACTTGATTGGAGAGGGTGGTTAAGGGAAGAATAGAAGGGGGAAAGTGACGACAGCTATCTCCAAGAGAAAGAAACTCAAGAAGTTATACTTTAAATGGAAGAAGATATGTAAAGCAGCTACTAGAAATGGAAGTGGGTCAAGAGAAGATTTTTTCTAAAAAAAAAAAAAGACATAAGAATTAATAGCATGTTGAAATAATTAGAGAAAGGCTCAGGATGATGGAAATGATGATGCAGAATAAAGGTTGTTTTGTTTTGTTTTGTAGAACATCCTATACTAGGCAAAAGGAATAGAATCTGGTACAAGATTAAAGTGCTGGGCCTTAGCTTGGAGAGTAGACACTTCTACCGTAGTAACAATAGAAAAGGAAGAGTATATATCACATAATGATAGTGGATGGGGGTTTGAAGAACTTTTGATTTCATAGCTTCAATTTTCTTAGGTAAGAATTAAGATCAGTTGCTGAGAATGAAGGTGGAGGAGAAAGTGTTGCAACTTGTGGAGAGAAAAGTAGGGGTGAAAGACTCATAAAGTATGGGAGTGAATGAAATTTATATATTAAAAAAAACCCTGACAAATGGATTAAAAAAATAGACAGAGTTGTCTATAACAATTTTAGTGTAGTAGAATTTTAATTTCCTTATGGTGGGAAAATGTATTTGTAGGAAAGGCTAGCCAAGAAAAAATGGAAATGCTATATAACATTATAGAAATTATGTTCTTCCTTCAATTTGTATGCCTATGACTATACTGTGAAAACGATATGGTCTTAGGATTTCTTGCTTTTGATCTCTTCATCGAAACTTTTTAATTAGTCTCCTGAGCAATTATATTTTTGGAGGATTATTAGTCTTGATAACATGATATTTCACATTTGAAGCTACTATATATTTTCAAACATTTTAAAATAAGTTATTAGCTAAGTTAACACTAGCTTCTCTGGCTAATCATCAACTTTTCACATACCTGAAGTCCAACATAAATGTTCCTATTTACTGAGCAGCATTCCTCTAGACAGTGATTTAGGAACCCTGGTTCCTTCTAGGGTTGTTGCAAAGGAAAAAACACCATGGAGGATCCATGTGGGACATTTTTTATCTGAAATAGATACATATCACTTCTACCTACATTCTACTTTCTGGAATTTCAAGATAGACTGTGACCTATTTCTAGTTTTGTCTCAGGAGATCAGGGTAAGGGTGTCAGGTGAACAACTAGCTAATCTGTCACAATTAGTTTACACTCTTTAAATTTTCAGATATTGTTTTTCCTTTTAATTTTAAAACAAGATGAATTAGTTCGGCTCTTAAGTTTTGAAAGAATTCTTGCTATTCTTTGAACATGCTGGCCATGTTTCTTTCTTGAAAACTTCCTCTTCTCCCCAGTACTTCTGATTCCCCTTATACTGCTCTTTTTCCTCCCCATGGCACATATTATCTTCTAACATACTATATACTTTATTTAGTATGTTTATTATTCATTGTCTTTACTCGCTAGAATGTAAACTTCACAAAGAGGGATTTTTATCTGCTTTGTTTATTGATCCGTGTTGAGTACTCATAACAATGCCTGGCCCATGGTAGATACTTAATATTAGTTGGATTGATTAGATAAAATTTTAATATATATTTAAGAAAAACATACATATACCGTATTGATTCTTACAGTAAGTGAAACTTCAGAACCATAATATTTAACACATGATTTTAAAAATAAGATCAAGGGAGTTACACTCACAGCATCAACAGCTCTGATTCAACCCCTAGCCTGGAAACTTTCATGTGCCGCAGGTGTAGCCCTTAAAAAAAAAGATCAAATATTAGAAATTAGAAAATCATAAAATTTTCTAAAAACATATTGTTAGAGTAGCCTATATTTTTCTCTTCTGTTGTGAGCTCTGGAGAGTCAGTTTTGACAACCAAGTCCAGAATAAAATACAAGACTAATGCTATTGTTTTTACTTTTAGAGTAAGAAAAATAATATATCATTGTCAATTTAGAGATCAGTGCACTAATTTGTGATAACCTCACCCAAAAACAGTCCCAACAAAGAAAACTCATAAAAATAATTTTAACTAGTATTAATAAACAACTGGAAAATTTATAATTATTATGAAAATTTTGTAAGCTAATTACACCATTATTAGTGCTTTTAAAAAAAATATATGTAGGGAGTTCCTGTTGTGGCACAGCAGAAATGAATCCAACTAGTATCCATGAGGATGCTGGTTCCATTCCCTGGACTTGCTCAGTGGGTCTGGGATACAGTATTGCCATGAGCTGTGGTGTATGCTGGCAGTTGTAGCTCTGATTCAACCCCTAGCCTGGGAATGTCCATATGCTGTGGGTGTGGCCCTAAAAAGCAAAAAATAAGAAATAAATAAAAAGTGAATGTAATAGAGAGGTTATTATAAGAAGGTTTTTTTGTTTGTTTGTTTTTTGGAGTTCCTGTCGTGGCTCAGCGGTTAACGAACCTGACGAGTATCCACGAAGATGTGGATTTGATCCCTGGCCTTGCTCAGGGGTTAAGGACCCGTTGTTGCCCCGAGCTATGGTGTAGGTTGCAGTCAGTCTTAGCTCAAATCTGGCTTTGCTGTGGTTGTAGTGTAGGCCAGTGGCTACAGCTCCAGTTCGACCCCTAGCCTGGGAATCTCCATATGCCATGGGTGTGGCCCTAAAAAGACAGACAAAAAAAATAAATAAATAAAAAATAGGAGTTCCCGTCGTGGCACAGTGGTTAACGAATCCGACTAGGAACCATGAGGTTGCGGGTTCGGTCCCTGCCCTTGCTCAGTGGGTTAATGATCCGGCGTTGCCATGAGCTGTGCTGTAGGTTGTAGGTTGCAGACGCGGCTCGGATCCCGCGTTGCTGAGGCCCTGGCGTAGGCCAGTGGCTACAGCTCCGATTAGACCCCTAGCCTGGGAATCTCCATATGCCGCGGAAGCGGCCCAAAGAAATAGCAAAAAAAGACAAAATAAATAAATATCCTGTGAACAGTAAAGCGGCCCAAAAGAAATAGCAAAATAAATAAATAAATAAATAAAGACAAGGAAGAAGGTTTTTGTCATAGCCCATTTTCAGGTTGGTAGGAAATTCTTCCTGCCCTTTAGTCAGTCTTTGAAGGAGTGACTTAATATGATTGATGAGTTTAGGATATATCAGGGACCCAGCCTTCTCTACTCTGCTGTGAAGCCTCTTGCAGGGGTACATCATCTGCTCCATGCTCTATGTTTTACAGGGCCAATTTTTGCCTTGCAGACGAAAGATCCTTTAATGGGGTAAATTTAATTCAGTAGAGCATTATCATATCCCAGTATTTATATATATATATGTATTTGTCTTTTGTCTTTTGAGGGCCACACCCTCGGCATATGGAGGTTCCCAGGCTAGGGGTCTAATCAGAGTTGTTGCTGCCCACCTATGCCAGAACCACAGCAATGCCAGAGCTGAGCTGCATCTGTGACTTACACCACAGCTCATGGCAACGCTGGATCCCTAACCACTGTGCCACAACAGGAACTCCTGATGATGTTACTTTGAGAAAAAATTGAGTTTGGGGGAGCTAAATAACATTGAATAATATTGAAGTTCTGCTATGGCTTTGGTGATTCTATTCTGGACAATAGCCCTATAAGAATTTTCACTTGGTGGGGTCTTCATAGCCTATGGAAGTTTTGTTTTTATATGAATTACAGTTTTTATAGAAATGGGTTGAAGGTTCTGAATCTTAAGTGAATTGCATGTAAGCTTTGTCTGAAGCAAAAATGAGTACCTCGGTGTGCCTACAGGCCATATACTCAAGGAGAAGCATGGGCTAGTGGGGGGCCTCAGACAAATATGGACTGTAGAAAGGGCAAGTATTAGCTACACTAGACTGAGAAAGGGTATGGGACTCAGAGGTTATATTTTGAATATGTTTTGATAGTGGAAACCAAAAGCTGTGCTCACAGATTGGCTGGAGGTAAGGATGAGGTGAAAGAAAATGTGTAAGGTCGGGTTTTGAAGTTCTGTTTTAGGTTATGTAGTATTTGAGATAGCCTAGACAACTAAGTGGAGATGTTGTGAGGGTCATTGAACAAATGAATCTGGAGTTTTCCAGAAGAGTCAGTATTTAGTAATCAGTGACATATGCATGCTATTTAAGGCACAGGACTGTATACATTATCTTCACAGGTAGTGAGTGTTTAGTAATAGAAAAGAAAGGAGTTAGTACTGAGTCTTGAGGTACTGGAACATTGTCAAGAAATAGAGAAGTTGCTGGAAAACATACTAACAGAGATTGTTGAAGTGTAAAGGATCATGGAAGCCTAGAGAACAAAATGATTCAAGAAGGGAGTATTCCCCTGTGTCATATCCTTCTGAGTAGCAATACTTGAATATATACAACATCTGCTCTCAATGATTTGCTGTCAAGTAGAAAATATAAATGTGTAAATACAAAAAACTATAAGAGAATACTATGAACAGCTATATGCCAACAAACTTGACAACCTAGGAGAAATGGGAAAAAAAATAAATGCAAAAATAAATGAATCACTTATAAGTCATTCAACATTATACAAATAAAAAATATAGAGAGACATAAATGATAATTTCATGTCTTGCCTTCAGAAAAGACCTGAAGAGATGGATTTGGGACCTAAATGGTAATGTCAAAGGTGTATAAGAAGAAGAGGAAATCAAAGCAGAAGAAACAGCAATATAAAGTATGTGATGAAGAGTAATTAGGAGAATCAGACCATTGTCTCTTCATATTGGGTGTTAGGATGTTGTGTATTATGTTGCAAAACTTGGACTTTTTTTTTTTTTGCTTTTTTAGGGCTATACCCATGGCATATGGAGCTTCCCAGGCTAGGGGTCTAACTGGATCTACAGCTCCCGGCCTATGCCACAGCCACAGCAACTCGGGATCTGAGTCATGTCTGCGACCTACACCACAGCTCACGGCAACGCCGGATCGTTAACCCACTGAGCAAGGCCAGGTATCAAACCCGAAACCTCATGGTTCCTAGTCAGATTCGTTTCTGCTGCGCCACGACAGGAACTCCTGGACTTTTTTGGTGTGAAAAATGGAATAGAATTTAAATAAGGAAAATAAGACTTTATTACTTAAAATATGATATTTTAAAATTAAAATTTTGCAAAAGGATATAAAGTATATGGTCTCCCAACTCTATCATCCATCCCTCCACTTGAAAAAGACTTTTGTTTTTAGAAAGATCATTAGATGTAAATCTGAACAGGTGAGGCTATTGAAACTATTAAAACAGTCAAAGTGAGAGACGGGAAAATTTCTTAGACTAAAAGATTAAGTTGTAGACTTTTAGGTTAGATCTAACATCTGTCCTAAGATATCCATAACTTTAGCACTTTAGTTCACTCCTACTTTATGTGAACATAAGTCAATGATGTCAAACAGCAAGTTGCTTTGGTTGATATAAAGGTTAGAAATAAATTATTCATAATTCAGGCAACCTGAATTCAGTATAATTAATAGTCCACAGGCTGTAGTAGTACATCAAGAACTTTAATCAAGAGCAGGTCAGCTGTGGGTTAGAAATGGGAAATGACAAATAGAGACAGATAAGACATTATTTATGTTATGAAGTCAAAGAGTTTAGAGCTTGGGGGAAGTGAAAAAAATCAGTTAATTTTTTTTTTTTTTGTCTTTTTGCCTTTCCTAGGGCTGCTCCCATGGCATATGGAGGTTCCCAGGCTAGGGGTCCAGTTGGAGCTGTAGCCACTGGCCTATGCCAGAGCCACAGCAACACCAGATCCGAGCCGCATCTGCGACCTACACCACAGCTCACGACAACGTGGGATCCTTAACCCACTGAGCAAGGGCAGGGATCGAACCTGCAACCTCATGGTTCCTAGTCGGATTCGTTAACCACTGCGCCACGACAGGAACTCCAGTTAATTTTAACATCAGTGATTCGAAGCCTATGAAAATCATCAAAATTGGAAAGATAATTTAAAAAAATGATTTAGTTCCTATATCATATACACAATTTACATCAATGCATAAAGAAAATAATATAAATTCTTAGTACCTATTTTTTCCCCTTTTGCTTTCTTTTTCATCCTCTCTCTCCCCAATAAGGATTCCCTCCATCAAATCTCCCTCCCCTAGGTAACCCTTGGCAAGAACCCAAGGTGTATCCTTCCCTATTTCTCTCCATGACAGACAGACATAGATATAATATATTTAGTTAGTTATATTTTTACATATGCATGTATATATACAGGATTCTCTGATAATGGTTAATTTACAAAAATGAGATAATGTATACTTTTCAGTGTTTAACCTATTCAGTATCTCATGGACATCTCTAAAACATGGTACAGTTTCAATTCATTCCTTTAAATTGTTGTGTGATATTTCATGAATGTACCATAATTCAGCAATTTATCTACTAGAGGTGGAGACTTCTATGATCACCTATATTCAGTTCTTTTCTCCTTCCAGGCACATGAGAAGATTATACTTCCCCTCTCACCTTGGTAAGGCTATATGCTAAGTTGTGGCCAATAAATTTTAGGTAGAAGTGATATGTATGAATTATTTCTACGTCAGAGTATTTGGTCAATAGCATGAGACCCTCTATTACTCTTTTCCTCCTGCTGCAATGATGAGGAAGATGCAAATTTGTGAGGATACAAATGATGAAACCTCTGTCATCCTAGGTCTGTGAGTGAAAATTACATGGAATAAAGTTCTCTGATTAGCCCATCATGGTCATGTGTTATGAATAAGAGATAAGACTTTGTGGTGTTAAGCTCCTGTGAGTTTGGGCTTGTTTGTTATTGTTGGCATAACTTACTCTCTTAACTGATACAATGGGAATTCTCTTTGTTTCCAGTTTTATGCACTATGAACAATGCTAATGTTAGTGCTTTTATTTCTATAGGATAAATTATTAACTTGGAATTCATGAGCCTATAGATACATATGTTTACAACTTTAGTAGATATTGTCTAGGACTGATAGTAAATATATATTAAATATATAAATATGTAAATAAAAGTTGAAAATAAATCCTACAACAAAAATAAGTCTACAAACTATTATTTTCCTATAAAAAACTAACCAAGGCATTCCTATCATGGCTCAGCAGAAACGAATACAACTAGTATCCATGAGGATGTAGTTTCCATCCCTGGCCTTGCTCGGTGGGTTAAGGATCTGGCATTGCCATGAGCTGTGATGTAGTTTGCATACGCAGCTAGGATCTGTCATTGCTGTGGCTGTGGCTCTGGCGTAGGCTGGCAGCTATAGCTCCAGTTCGATCCTTAGCCTGGTAACTTCCATATGCTGTGGGTGTTGCCCTAAAAAGCAAAATAATAAAATAAAATAAAATAAATACTAACCCAAGTGATATAAACTCTAGTGCGGATCATCTAATTGTTAGAATTTCCAAATTATTTTTTAATTAAAAAATTATTGCTGTTATTTGCTTAATGTGGCTATATGTATTTAAAAGAAGCCTGAAGTTGAACTATGACTTGTCAGAGAAAAATGTATTGATTTTTTCCAGCGACTTTTCCAGTAAATTGATAGTCATTAAATGACCTAATCTCAGTAACTATAAAATTTCTCTTTGTCAACAGTATTGTTCATAGGCTGAATCTTCCTTCAACTTACACTAAATTGACAATTATTACATTAAAAGTTTTATCGCTCTTCTAATAGTATCTGAGATTTTTGTACATTCTGTTTTATCAGCTAAATCACAAATATAGTTTAATTAAGTCAAAAGTATAATTCTTCAGTCCAGCCCACAGGTGATATGGTGTGTATGTTAAAAGTGTGGGGTTGGTTTGACTGACTGAGAGTTTGGAGTCCTAGTTCAGCCATTCAAGTTCTGAATACTCTCTCTGTGGTGATAACTATAAATAGCTTTCTAGTCTCTAAAATGGTAATAACTATAAATAGACAAAATGAGTTAACAGACATTTTAAAAAGTGTCTAGCACAAAGCAAATGCTAATAATTGTTAGCTCTCATTTTTATTAACCAAATCAATGTTATGAATGCCTATGAACTGCAGGCTTTCAGTGAGCTTTAATGAATTTGACTCACTACATGAAGATGAAAATTCAACAGGGATGATGAAAAAGGAGGACTTGTACTCTATATTTCCTAGCTCTAAACTGGCCTGGTGAACTCTCTCCACCCTCAGAAGCCTCTTTCCTTTCCTGGGAGTGCCCTAAAATATCAGCAGAACCCATATTGCCAGGTTGGTATCTGCAGTCGCCGTTATTAATACCCACATGCTTTTCCAGGCCCTTTGAAAACAGAAGTAACTTGGAGGCTGCAGTTCCTACAAATGAACTCAGGAGGGCCATCCAAGGCAGCTCTGGCCAGTAATAGGTGGCCACAGTCTAGGAAAGACCAGATTGGCAAGAAGCGTTGGTCTTTTGATGGGCTCTACTAATGGAGTGCTCTCTGCCTCGTGGAGGTCTGTCTGCATCTGCTTTAGTTGACTCAGGGTATGGTATTTAGTATATGGGAGTCAAAGCAGGTTAGCTGGCTGACCAGCAACTATGTGGCTCCCTAATAGTAACAGTCAGTGGTGCCCGGGACCCAGAAAGAGGGCATGAGCGTAGTAGCATGGTTTGACCCTCCAGAAACCCTGCGCAGGGGAAAGATAATGTGCCTGGGGAATGGAAATTTTTGTCTAATGAACTTGAATCCTGCAACCTTGATAAACTCACTAGTTCCTGTAGCATTTTTGAAGGTTCCTTACAATTTTCTGTGCAGTTGATCATCTCATCTGTGGATAAAGACATTTTTACTTATTTAATCTGTATGCTTTTTTTTTTTTTTCCTTTTTACTGCCTTGTTGCACAGGCTAGTACTTCTAATACAATGTTGTCTACAAATGGTGACAAGTGGACATCCTTGCCTTTTCCCTAATTATTTTACCTTAAGAAATGTTAGATATCTTATCAAGTTGAAGAAGTTCATTCCATTACTAATTTGCTGGAAATTTTTATCATGAATGAATGTTGAGTTTTCTCAGGATTTTCTGTGTATTTTGTAAGATGGATATATGGTATTTCATTTTGTCTGTTGACAGGGTGAATTACATTAATTGATTTTTGAGTATTAAGCCAAATTTGCATTCCTGGGAACCCCAGTTGGTCATGGTATATTACCCTTTTAATATAATATTGGATTTGTTTTTTGTTTTTGTGAAGAATTTTTACATCTTTACATTTTTTGGTAGATGTTGGTCTCTAGTTTTCTTTTTTGTAATGTTTTTGCCTGGTTCGCTATCACAGTAATGCTGGCCTTATAACATTAATTGAGGAGTGTTCTTTCATCAACTTTTGGAAAGGCTTTGTGTCAAATTGGTATTATTTCTTTCTTAAAGGTTTGATAAAATTCACCAGTGGTATAATCTAGGAATGAATTTTTCTTTGAAATAGTATATTTAAATTATGAAATTTTTTGGATAAATATGTGGCTGTTTAGAGTTATTTTTATTTCTATTCCATTTTAAGTATTTTCTGATTTCCCTTGTAATTTTTTTCTTTGACCATTTAACATTAAAAGTGTTGTTTAATTTCTAAATATTTTTCCAGATATCCTTTGTAGTTGACATTTAGTTTGATTCCATTTTGCTTCAAACCTATACTCAGTAGCATTAAAATCTTTTTTAAAAATTAGCACTTATTTTATTGCCCAAAATGCAGTCTATTTTGGTGGATGTCCCATGTGCACTCATGTGTATTTGTAAATAATGTGCATTTTGTTATTTGTGTGTCAAATATTCTACATATGTCCTTTAGGAAAAATTGGTTTACAGGACTGTTCAAGTTTTCTATATACTTTCTGCTATTTTATGTAATTATTATTTCAATTACTGAGGGAAAATTGTGGAAATTTTCTTTTCCTATTTTTTTTTTTGTCTTTTTAGGGCTGACCTGTGGCATATGGAACTTCCCGGGCTAGGGGTAGAATTGGAGCTACAGCTGCCAGCCTATACCACAGCCACAGCAATGCAGGATCCAAGCCACATCTGTGACCTATACCACAGCTCACAGCAATACTGGATCCTTAACCCATTGAGCAAGGCCAGGGATTGAACCTACATCCTCATGGGTACTAGTTGGGTTTGTTACTGTTGAGCCACAAGGGAACTCGTTGGAAATTTTCAACTGTAATTGTATATTATTTATTTATGTATTTAATTTTTTATATAATGATTTTTATTTTTTTCCATTATAGCTGGTTAACAGCGTTCTGTCAATTTTCTACTGTACAGCATGGTGATCCAGTTACACATACATGTATACATTCTTTTTTCTCACATTATCATGCTCCATTGTAAATGACTAGACAGAGTTCCCAGTGCTACACAGCAGGATCTCATTGCTAATCCATTCCAAAGGCAATAGTCTGCATCTCTTAACCCCAAGCTCCCAAACCATCCCACTTCCTCCCCCTCCCACAAGTCTATTCTCCAAGTCCATGAGTTTCTTTTCTGTGGAAAGGTTCGTATGTGCTGTATATTAGATTCCAGATATAAGTGATATCATATGGTATTTGTCTTTCTCTTTATGACTTACTTCACTCGGTATGAGAGTCTCTAGTTCCATCCATGTTGTTGCAAATGGCATTATTTTGTTCTTTTTTATGACTCAGTAGTATTCTCTTGTGTAATATATACCACATCTTCCGAATCCAGTCATTTGCTGATGGACATTTGGGTTGTTTCCATGTCTTGGCTAGTGTAAATAGTGCTGCAATGAACATATGGGTGCATGTGTCTTTTTCAAGGAAAGTTTTGTCTGGATATATGCCCAGGAGTGGGATTGCTGGGTTTGTGTATAGTTTTCTAAGGTACCTCCATACCGTTCTCCATAGTGCTTGTACCAGCTTACATTCCCATCAACAGTGCAGGAGGGTTCCCTTTTCTCCACACCCCCTCAAGCATTTGTTATTTGTGGACTTATTAATGATGGCCATTCTGACCGGTGTGAGGTGGTATCTTGTGGTAGTTTTGATTTGCATTTCTCTAATCAGTGATGTTGAGCATTTTTTCATGTGCTTGTTCACCATTTGTGTATCTTCTTTGGAGAAATGTCTATTTTTCAATTGGGTTGTTGGCTTTTTTGCTATTGAGTTGTATAAATTGTTTGTATATGTTAGAGATTAAGCCCTTGTCAGTTGCATCATTTGAAACTATTTTCTCATTTATTTATTTTAATTCTATCAATGTTTTATATACTTTGAAGTTTGTTTTTAGGTGTTTACACATTTAGGATTTTTTTTTCTTGATTAATTCACCCCTTTATCATTGTAAAATATTCCTTCTTATTCATAGAATATTCATTGCTAAATGAATTGAAGTATAGTTGATTTACAATATTGAAGTATAGTTGATTTACAGTATTAGGTTAGTTATAGGTGTACAGCCTAGTGATTCAGGGTTTTTTGTGGGTTATATTTCATTAAGGGTTGGTTATTACAAGCTATTGGATATAATCCCCTGTGCTATATTGTAAATCCTTGCCACTTATCTATTTTATGTATAGTAGTTTGTATTTGTTAATACCATACAGCTAATTTGTGCATCCCTCATCTCTGTCTTCCCTTTGGTAACTATCAGTTTGTTATCTATGTCTGTGACACTGTTTCTATTTTGTGTATGGATTCATTTGTATTATTTTTCAGATTCCACATACCACATTTTGCCTTTGACTTACTTCACCAAGTATAATATTCTGTATGTTCACCCATGTTGCTACAAATGGCAATATTTCATTCTTTTTTATAGTTGAATAATATTATGTGTGTGTATAAAGTCTTAATCCAATTATTTATTGATGGGCACAGAATTTATTTTTTAGAATAGTTTTAGGTTCACAGCAAAACTGAATAGAAAATACAGATATTTCCTATATACACATGGCCCCACACATGTAAAATCTCCCCCTCAATTAACATCCTCCACCAGAATGGTACATTTGTTACAATTGATGAACCTTTAGGAATAAATTATTATCATCCAAAGTTTATAGTTTACATTAAGGTTTACTCTTGGTGTTGTACATTTTATGGATTTTAACAAATGTATAATGACATGTACTAACCATTATAGTATCATGCAGAATATTATCCCAACCTAAAAATACTCTGCAATTTTCTCATTCATCCCTCCCACCCCCAACCCCTGATAACCCGCTGATGTTTTTAATGCCTCCATAGTTTTGTCTTTTCCAGAATGTCATGTAGTTGGAATCAAACAGTATGTAGCTTTTTAAGATTTCCTTCTTTCACTTAATAATATGCATTTAAGGTCCCTACATAACTTTTCATGACTTGGTAGATCGTTTCTTTTCCGTGCTGACTAATTGTGCATTGTTTGAATGTATCACAATTTGTTTATCCTTTCACCTCTTGAAGGACATCTTGTTTGCTTCCAAGTTTTGGCAGTCATGGATTAAGCTGCTCTAAACATCCATGTGGAATTTTCTGTATGTATAAAAGCTTTTAACTCCTTTGGTTAAATACCAATGAGCATGATTACTGAATCTTATTAAAAGAGTTGTTTAGTTTTGCAATAAACTGCTAATCTGTCTTCTAAAGTGGCTGTATCATTTTGCATTTCTACTAGGATTTAATGAGAGTTCTTGTTGCTCTACATTCTTGCCAGAATTTGGTATTGTCAGTGATTTGAATTTTGGCCATTCCAATAGGTGTATAGTGGTATCTTGTTTTTTAATTTGCAATTCCTGTATGACATATAATGTGGAACATCTTTTCATATGCTGACATGCCATCTGTATGCCTTCTTTGGTGAGACGTCTGTTCAGGTCTTTTGTCCATTTTTAAATCAGGTTGTTAGTTTTCTTATTGTCAAGTTTCAATATTCTTTGAATATTTCAGGTAGCAATGGCTTATGTGATGCATCTTTTGTAAATATTTTCTCCCATTCTGTGTCTTCTCATTCTTTTGAACTATTGGCTTTTTAGCTATACTGTTATTTCTGGTGGCTGCTCTAGGGTTTTCAATATATATCTTATCATAGTTTACCTTCTAATAATGTTATAGCACTTTATATATGGAATAAAACCTTATAGAAATATATTTCCTTTCCCCATTTCTGTCCTTTGTTCTATTCTTGACATACAGTATACATCTACATATATTTTAAACACCACAATACATTGTTAATATTTTTACATCAGGGTGCCATTTGTCTTTTTCAGTAATTATGTGAAATTTACCTAATAAAAATAAACATTAAAAATGAGCATTTCTGTGGCATTTAATACATATACAGTGTTGTACAAGCACTATTTTAATCTAGTTCTAAATAATTTCATCACCCCAAAAGGGTACACTTTACCCACTAACTGTTATTCTCCACTTCCCACTCTGCCAGCCCCTGGTGACCATCAGCATACTTTCTGACTCTATGAATTTTCCTATTCTGTATATTTCAAATAAGCAGGATCATACCATATGTGATCCTTTGTATCTAGCTTGTTTCACTTCAATTTTTTTCTTACACATATGTAATGAAGTAAGTTAACTACATTATTAGTTTATTATTCCTTAGTTACCACAGATTAATTTGCTAACAATATTTTATTGATTTTTTAATATAAATTCTATGAACCTCTTTTAAAGTAAAAAGTCTACTAAACAAAGATAAGAAAAGCTAAAGTACTTTTTGGTGAAATTAATTACTTGTTGATAAGATGTTGAGAAATGGTTACACATGTTATTGTGAGTACAGTTAATACTATTCAGCCAGAGAAATAATATCTAATTACCAAGAGGTTATATAAATAACAAAAATAGGGTGAAAGATATTATACTAAGGGCTAGAAAAATAAGTTTTGATATATTGGAAAGAAAACTTGATACTGATCTGATTTTATAACACTACAAATTTTATTACAGAAAACATTAGCAATTCCTATTAACATTTATACATGACCTTCATTTTTAACATGTTTTGAAATGGATGGGACAAGTTTGCATAAATTCATATAAATCTGGCATATTAGGGGCTTTAACCAGTTACCAAAAGGGAGAAGCAAATTGATAATTCTTATACATATTAAATCAAAATTTTCTTTCCACTTCAGGGTTTTGGGATAATAAAATGATCAATATGCACATTAGGTCAGCACTACTTGCTATCAATTATCTGTATTGTTTAAGAAAAGAGCATTGAAAGGAGTTTAATAAACATTTTGTTTCAAAATGCAGACTATTGTAATTTTATTCTTACAGATAACGCAGACTTCAAATTAATAATCTGATGTTTAAAAATTATCAATCGCATAGGATTTTAGAATTTTATAGAACTAGAGCATCCTTCAAGCTAGAAAAGTAACCACTCCTTGAGGATGGGAAAGTATTAGTAAATCTGATCTGTATTCCAGTGCCACTTCTCTGTTTAGCTAATTGAAGATTATGAGTGGCTTTTTTTCCCTTTGAAAATTAGTTAAAATTTTAATGTAATGAGAAGGATCTTAGAAAGCTTGGATTTTAGCCTGGCTTTGCTTGTAACTAACTATAGAACACTGGGGCCATTAATAACCTCCCTATGTATTGAATTATACACACTGGGGTTAACATCTATATGTTCACTTATTTATCCATTCTCTCTCTCTCTCTCTCTCTCTTTATATTTGAACTCTGAGGATGGTGATGACCAAGAATAGATAAACCCCTCCATTTATGGTGCTTACATTCAATTTGGGAAGGAAGACACATTGAAAAACATGTAAACAAATAATATAATATCAGAAAGTTATAAGTGCTATGAAGAATGTGTGAGATAATGGGGTAACAGATGATGATAGGGGCAGTGTGATATATTAGATTTGGTGGTCAAGGAAGGCTTTTTTGAGGAAGTAACTTTTCAGTTGAGATAATGAGTAAACCATTTAGAGATCTGGTGAAAGAGCTCTTCACAATTAGCAAACATCAAATGAAAAAACCCTGCTACAGGAAAAGTTTAGAATGTTCAAAGGAGCATAGCGAGTAAGAGGTAGAGTGAAAGAATGGTATGACATGAATGCAGAGAAGTAGGAACAAATCATTTCTATCTACCGAATTTTCAAAAACAGCTTTGCTGGGGTATGATTTACATACAATAAACTGCATGTATTAGTGTCTTAGGGCTGTTATTAAAAAGTACCAAAAACTTAATGGCTTAAACCTCAAAAATTTATTGTCTCATAGTTCTAGAGGCTAAGAAGTCCAAGATAGGGTATTAGTAGGATAGGGTCAGGCTACTCTAAAGGTGCTGGGAAAGGATCTGTTTAGGCCTGGTAGATTCTGGTAGTTCCTTGCCTTGTGACAACATATCTTCAATCTTCACATGGCATTCTCTCTGCTCATATGTGCATCCAAATTTCCCCTTTTCATAGGACACCAATCATTTTGTTCAGGGGCTTAACATACTCTAGTATAACCTTATCTTAACTAATTTCATTTGCAATACCTCAATATCCCAAATAAAGTCATATTCTGAGTTAATGGGGGCTGAGACTTCACATGTGAATTTTGGGGGTACGCAATTCAAACCACAACAGTGCATATATTTAAAAGTACAACTTGATAGATTTGACATATTTATACATCCTATGAAATCATCACAATTGAGATAATGAACATATTCATCACATCTAAAAATGTCCTCTGCCCCTTCATAGTCCCTCTCTCTTTCTCTTCTTTGCTTTTCCTCATCCCCATGCAATTACTAATTGCCTTTTGCTCTCTAATGATGATTCATGTTTTCTAGAATTTTATATAAGCAGAATCATATGCCAACTACTTTATTTGGTCTGCCTTTTTCACATAGAATAATTATTTTTATTGAGGTAACATTGGTTTATGACATCGTTTTGTGTACAACACTATAATTCACTTTAGAATATACTACACTGTACCCACCACCAAAAGTCTAATTTCCACCTATCACCATACAGTTGACCCCCCTTACCCTTTTGCTCTTTCTTTAACCCTCTTTCACCTCTGGTAGCCACCAATCTGTTCTCTGTACCTATGTGTTTGTTTTGGTTATTTTGATTTTTAAAATATTCCACATATGATTGAAATCGTGTTATTTGTCTTCACTTAGCATAATATCCTCAAGGTATGTCTATGTTGTTGCGAATGGTAAGATTTCATCTTTTTATGACTGAGTAGTATTCCATTGTGTATATATAATCACATTTTCTTTATTCATTTACCCATTGATGTGCACTTAGGTTGTTTCCATGTCTTGGCTATTGTGAATAATGCTGCCATGAACATAGGGATGCACATATATTTTTGAATTAGTATTTTCATATGCTTCAGATAAATACCCAGAAGTGAAATAAATGGATCACATAGTTTTATTCTTAATTTTTTGAGGAATCTCTGTATTGTTTTCCATAGTGGCTGCACCAATTTACCTTTATCCCAAACAGTGTATGAGAATTCCCTTTCTCTACATACTCTTCTATACTTTCTATTTCTTGTCTTTTTGATAGTAGCCATTCTGATGTGTATGAGGTGATATCTCATTGTGGTTTTGATTTGTATTTCCGTATTGATTAGTGATGCTGAGCATCTTTTCCTGTGCCTGTTGTCCATCTGTATGTATTCTTAGGAAAAATGTCTATTCAATTTCTTTGGCCATTTTTAAGTTGGATTGTTTGGTTTTTTGATGTTGAGTTGTAGGCGTTCTTTATGTTTTTTGGATATTAACTCCTTATCAGATACATGGATTTGCAAATATCTTCTCCCACTTGGTAGGTTGTCTTTTAGTTTTGTTGATGGTTTCCTTTGCTGTGAAAGAAGCTTTTAGTTTGATGTAGTTCCATTTGTTTATTTTGTTTGTTTGTTTGTTTTTCTTGCCTGAGGAGACATATCCAGAAAGATATTACTAAGACCAATTTGAAAGAGTATACTACCTGTTTTTTTTTTTTTTCTAGGACTTTTATGGATTCAGGTCTTACATCCAAGTCTTTAATCCATTTTGAGTTAATTTTTGTGTATGGTATAAGATGATGGTCTAGTTTCATTCTTTTGCATGTAGTTGTCTTGCTTACCAAACACTATTTATTGAAGAGACTATTTTTTCTTTATTGTACATCCTGCATTTTTGTTTGCTGGAACATTTTTGATTATTGATTCAACCTCCTTACTAGTAATTGGTCTCTTCAGATTTTCTTTTTCTTTATAGGGCTGCATTTGCAGCATATGGAGGTTCCCAGGCTAGGGGGTCAAATAAGAGCTGTTGCTGCTGGCCTATGACACAGCCATAGCAATGCAGAATCTGAGCCATGTCTGTGACTTATACCACAGATCGTGGCAATGCTGGATCCTTAACCCTCTTAGCAAGGCCAGGGATTTAACCTGTGTCCTCATGGATGCCAGTCAGATTCATTAACTGCGGAGCCAAGATGGGAACTCCCAGATTTTCTATTTTTATCATGATTTAGTGTTATTATGTTACTTATTTCTAGGAATTTCCCACTTTTTCTAGCATATCTGATTTTTTGGCCTATAATTGTTCATAGTAATCTCATATTCTTTTGTATTTCTGTGATATCAGTTGTAATATCTCTTCTGATTTTATTTATTTGAACCTTCCTTTTTTCTTGGTCAGTCTAGTTAAGGGTTTGACAATTTTGTTTATTTTTTCAAAATTGAGCTTTTAGTTTTGTCTTACTTTTCTATTGTTTTTGCTCTTAATTTATTTCTGCTCTAATCTTTGTTATTTACTTACTTTTACTAACTTTGGGATTAGTGTGTTCCTCTTTTTCTAGTTCCTTATGGTGTAAAGTTATGTTGCTTATTTGCTATCTTTCTTGTTTCTTACCATAAAAATTTATTACTATGAAATTCCCTCAGAACTGCTTTTGCTGCATCACATTGGTATGTTGTATTTCCATTTCCATTTGTCTCAGTGTAATTTTTCTCTTTTGACTTCTTTTTGACCAATTGGTTATTCAATAGCATATTGTTTAATCTCACATATTTGTGAATTTTACAGTTTTCAATTTGTAAACTGATTTCTAGTTTCATACTATTGTGGTTGGAAAAGGTGCTTCATATGATTTCTGTCTTCTTAAATTAATTGACTTGTTTTGTGGCCTAACATATGATCTATCCTAGAGAACAGTCCATGTGTAGTTGCATTGGATAAAACAGCCACCTTTTTCTGTCTATAATGAAGGGCTTCATGTAGAAGATGAATCTTATTTTTCAATATGGTTGCTTATAGTAGTCGCTTATGATCAGAAAGAGAAATTAAGGAAACAATCCCATTTACCATTTCATCAAGAAGAATAAAATACCTAGGAAGAAACCTATCTAAACAGGTACTCTGAACACTACAAAATGCTGATGAAAGAAACCAAAGATGACACAAACAGATGGAAAGATATACCATGCTCTTGGATTGGAAGAATCAATATTGTCAAAATGTCTATACTACCCAAGGCAATCTGCAGATTCAGTGCAATCCCTATCAAGTTACCAATGGCATTTTTCACAAAACTAGAGCAAAAGAATTTTAATTTTGTATGCAAGCACCAAAGACCTTGAATAGCCAAAGCTATCTTGAAAAAGAAAAATTGAACTGGAAGAATTAGGCTCCCTGACCTCAGACTCTAATACAAATCTACAGTCATCAAAACAGTATGATAGTGGGATAAAAACAGATATATAGATTGATGGAACAGGATAGAAAGCTCAGAGATAAACCTATGCGTCTATGATCAACTAATCTGTGGCAAAGTACACAAGAATATACAACGGACAAAGATAGTCTCTTCAATAAGTGGTTATGGGAAAACTGGACAGCTACTTGTATAAGAATAAAATTAGAATATTCTTTAACATCATGCACAAAAATAAACCCAAAATGTGTTAAAGACCTAACTATAAGGCAGGATACTATAAAACTCCTAGAGGAAAACAGAACAATCTCTGACATAAATCATAGCAATATCTTTTTTGATCCACCTCCTAGAGTAAAGAAAATAAAAACAAAATAAACAAATGGGACCTAATTAAACTTAAAAGCTTCTGCACAGCCAAGGCAACAATTAAAAAAAGACAACCCGCAGAATGGGAGAAAATATTTTCAAATGATGTGACCAACAAGGGATTAATCTCTAAGATGTACAAACATCTCATGCAGCTTTATATAAAAAAACAAACAGCTCAATCAAAAAATTGGCAGAAGACAGACAGATGGCCAAAAATCACATAAAAAGATCCTCAACATCACTAATCATTAGAGAAAAGCAAATCAAAACTACCATAAGGTGTCACCTCACCCCAGTCTGAATGGCTATCATCAAAAAGTCTACCAACGGTAAATGTTTAAGAGGGTGTAAGGAAAAGGGAACATTCCTACAATGATGGTGGAATGTAAATTGGCACAATCACTACAGAAAATAGTCTGGAGTTTCCTTTAAAAACTAAATATAGAACTACCATGATCCAGCAATCCTATATATACCAACTCCTGGGTATATATCCGGAGAAAAACATAATTCAAAAAGATACATGCACCTTAATGTTCACTGCAGCACTATTTAGAATAGGCAAGACATGGACGCACACTAAATGTCCATTGACAGAGGAATGGATAAAGAAGGCGTGGTACTTATATAGAGTGGAATATTACTCAGCCCTACAAAAGAATGAACAAATGCCATTATCCTATAGGGATTATCCTAATAAGTGAAGTAAGTCATAGAAAGACAAACATCACATTATAGCAGTATAAGTGATATTTAATCACTTAGAAGCTCATCAAAATGATACAGAATAACTTGTTTATAAAACAGAAACAAACTCACAGATTTTGAAATGAAACTATAGTTACCAAAAGAGATACTGTTGGGGGAGGGATAAATTGGAGGGTGAGATTAACACATAAACACTACCATATATAAAACTGAAAATGAACAAGTACCTACTGTATAGTACGGGGAAGCCTACTCAATGTTCTATAAAATCTTATATGTGAAAAAAAGAATGGATATATGTATATGTGTAACTAACTTTTCTGTACACCTGAAACTAATACAACATTGTAAATCAACTCCACCCCAGTAAAATTTAAAAAACACAACAAATTTCCAATTACAATTTTGGATTTGTCAGTTTCTTCTTGACGTTCTATTAGTGCTTGATTCATGTACTATGAAACTTTGTTATTAGGTACATAAACACTTAGTATTGCTATGTCCTCTTAATGAATTGATTCCTTTATCATTTTGAAATGATCCTCTTTAAGCCTTGTAGTATTCTTTGAAATCTATTTTGTTTTATATTAATAATGTTATTGCAGCTTCCTTTTTTGATTAATGTTAGTATGGTATATTGTTTTGCATCCTTTTAACTTTTAACCTGATTGTGTCTCCATGTTTAAAGTAGATTTGCTACAAGCAGCATGTAATTTAGTCTTTTTCACTTCACTCTGACAGTTTCTACCTTTTAATTGGTATTTTTTTAACATGTATTAGTTTGCTCAGTAAAAAATTTCCACAAACTTAACAATTTAAAACAGCACAAATTTATAATCTTGCAGTTTCCATGGGTGAATACTAACTGGGTTCTCTTCCCAGAGTCTCACAAGGCTGACATTAAGTCCCAGCAGACTGCATTCTCATTAGGAAATTTTATGGGATAAGTTCCCTCATATTGTTGGCATAATGCAGTTCCTAGCAGATGTATGATTGAAGTTTTTTTTTTCTTTTTTTTAGTTGCTTTAGGTCAGGGGCCACTCTCAGGTCCTTGTCATGTGGCCCTTTCCTGAATATGGTAGATTGAACCTTCAAGATCAGCAGGAGAGCATCTGCTGCAGCTTTGAATCTCTCTAATTTTTTTTTTTTTTTTTGGTCTCTGACTTCTAAATCATCTTTTAAAGGGGCCTAGCCACAATCAAGGAGAAAGAATTACACAGTGTGTACATATTGGGAGGGCTTTCTGAGATTCTACCTGCCAAAGATTATTTAAATTAATATTATTATTGAAATGGTTGGATTTAAAATTACCATCTTGCTCTTTGTTTTCTATTTGTCCTATCCTTTCTTTTTTGTTGTTGTTGTTATCTTTTCCTCTTTTCTCTGAGCATGTGTATAATTTCATTTTATCTATCTTCTTCATTTATTAGCTATAAATCTTTGTTGTGTTATTAGTTGCTTTAAGGATTATATCTTTATTTAATTTAATCTTAGTCTATCTTTAGGTGACGTTATATCATTTTACAGAAAATATAAGAAGCTTATAAAAGCACACTCCCATTATGACCCTCTTAGCTTTTGTGCTATTGTTGTCATATAATTTACTTCTTCCTATGTTAAGAATTCTATAATATTATTATCTTCCTTTAAACATTCAATTATCTTTTTAAGAAATTTAAATAATAGTAGAAAAAATTGGGTGTTTAAATTTTATTCTGTGCTTTTTTTAATTGAAAAAGGTTGACATATAATTTTTAGTTTTAAATGTATTATATAGTGATTTGACATTAGTATACATCATGAAATGATTACAATGAAATGTCTGGTAACTATCTGTCCCCATGTAAAGTCATCATGGCATTATTGATTATCTTCCTTATGCTGTATATTACATCCCCATGACTTATTTATTTTATAACCAAGGTTTGTACATCTCGATTCCCCTCACCTATTTTGCCCACCACCCCGTCCTCTCCCCTCTGGGAATTACTTGTTTTTGATATCTCTGAGTCTGCTTTTGTTTCATTTTGATGACTTGTTTATTTTTTAGATTTCACATATAAGTGAGATCATACAGTATTTGTCTTTCCCTGTTTGATTTATTTCACTTAGTGAAGACCTTTTGGATTCTTCCATGTTGTCACATATTGCAAAAATTAATTTTTTATGGCTGAGTAATATTCCCTTGTGTGTGTGCATGTGTGTACTGGCCTATAATTGTTGGCCTATATCTATATATAGATACATATACACAAACACCATATTATCTTTATCCATTCCTCTGTTCATGGACACTTATGGTGTTTCTATACCTCCCCTCTTATAAATAATGCTGCAGAGAACATTGGGATAATATCTTTTCAAATTAGTGTTTTTGTTTTATTCAGAAAAATACCAAGGAGTAAAATTTTTATATCACATGGAAGTTTGGTTTTTAATTTCTTGAAAAATCTCTATACTGTCTTCCATAGTGGTTCCACCAATTTATAATCCTGCCAACAATGCACAAGTGTTCCCTTTTCTTCACATCCTCTCTGACACTTGCTATGTCTTGTCTTTTGATAATAGCCATTCTAGCAGATGTGAGCTATCTCATTTCATTTGCATTTCCCTAATGAGTAGTGATATTGTGCATCTTTTCATGTGTCTCTTGGCCATCTGTATGTCTTCTTTGGAAAAAAATGACTATTCAGGTCCTCTGCCCATTTTTTAATCAGGTTTCTTTTTGATATTGTGTTTCACGAGTACTTTGTGTATGTTTGACATTAAGCCATTATTGGGTATATCCTAGCAAATATCTTCTCTCATTCAGTATATTTCCTTTTTTTAGTTAATAATTACCTTCACTGTACTAAAGTTTTTAAATTTGATGTATTTTTTATTTTTCATGTGTTTTTGTTTCCCTTGTCTGGGGAGACATTAAAAATATTGCTAAAATTGATGTTAAAGAGCATACTGCCTATATTTTCTTCTAGGAGTTTTATGGTTTCAGGCCTTATGTTTAAGTCTTTAATCAATTTTGAGTTTATTTTTTTATATAGTGTGGAAAAGTAGTCAAGTTTTATTCTTTTTGCATGCAGATGCACAACTTTATGCTGTTTGTGTATGGAATGTTCTCTATATACCTATTAATTCAATCTGGTATAATGTGTTGTTTAAAGCTAGTGTTTCCTCATTGATTTTTTTGTCTGAATGATATGTTCATGGAGGGAAGTGGGAGTTAAAGTCCTCAACGATTATTGGATTACTTCAATTTCTCTCTTTATATTTATTAATATTTGCTTTAACAAAAATATTTTACTATTCATGTAATTACCATTTCTAATGCTCTTCATTCTTTTGTGTATACCCACATTTCCATCTGGTATTATTTTTCTTCTGCTTTTAGTACAGATCTGTTGGTAATAAATTCTTTCAGATTGTGATTGTGCATGTCTATGAAAGTCTATATTTTCCCTTCATTTTTGAAAGATATTTTTGCTGACTTAAGAATTTTGTGTTGATAGTTTTAAAAAATAATTTATTTAAAAACGACAGTCCACTACCTTCTTTCTACCTAGGAATTTTATAATTTCAGATCTTACACTTAGGTCTTCATTCATTTTGAGATTGTTTTCATTTTTTTACATATACCTGTCCAATTATCTCATCACCACTTATTGAAGAGACTGTCTTTTCTTCACTGTATATTCTTGCTTCCTTTGCTATAGATTAATTGACATAAGTGTGTGGGTTTATTTCTGGGCTCTCAATTCTCTTCCGTTGATCTATGTGTCTGTTTTGTGCCACCACTATACTGTTTTTATGACTATGGCTTTGCAATATAGCTTACAATCTGGGAGTGTGATGCCTTTAGGTTTGTTCTTCTTTCTCAAGATTGCTTTAGTTATTTGGGTTCTTTGGTGGGTCCATACAATTTTAGGATTATTTCTGATTCTGTGAAAATGCTATTGAAATTTTGATAGAGTTTGCATTGAAACCATAGTTTGCTTTGGGTTGAATAGACATTTTAACAATACTAATTTTTCCAGTCCATCAACACAGCATATCTTTCCAGTTACTTGTGACTTTGTCAATTTCTTTCAACATGTTTTATAATTTGCAGTGTACAGGTCTTTTACCTCGCTAGTTAAATTTTTTCCTAAATAGTTTATTGTTTTTGATGCTATTTTTTTTTCTTGGCCATGCCTGTGGCATGCGGAAATTCCTGCACTAGGGATTGAGCTTGCACCACAGCAGTGACCTGACCCAAGCTGCAGCAGTGACATTGCTGATGCTATTTAAATGGGCTTGGTTTGTTAATTTCTATTTCTGTTAGTTCATTGTTAATATATAGGAATGTAACTCACTTTTGCTTATTGATTTTGGATCCTGCAACTCTACTGAATTCACTTATTTTAACAGTTCTTTTTGGTGGTATCTTTAGGGGTTTTGTGTATAAGATTATGCCATCTGGAGAGATCATTTTACTTCCTCTTTTCCAATTTGGCTGCTTTTATTTCTTTTTATCCCCCTAATTGCTGTGATTAGGACTTGCGTGAATGTTGAATTAAAATGGCAATAGTGAGGGTTTCCCCTTGTGGCTCAGCAGGTTAAGGCCCCAGTGATGTCTTTGTGAGGATGTGGGTTTGATCCCTGGCTTTGCTCAGTGGGTTAAGGATCCTGTGTTGCCACAAGCTGTGGCATGGGTCACAGATACAGCTCTGATTTGGTGTTGCCATGACAGCGGTATAGGCCCAAGAGGCAGCTCTGATTCAACTGGTGGCCCCAGAGGCAGCTCTGATTCAACTGGTGGCCCAGGAACTTTTTATGTTGCCAGTGCAGCCATAAAAAGCAAAAACAAAGGGGGGTGCATAGTGAGCATCCATGTTTATTCCTGATCTTAGAAGAAAATATTTTAACTTTTCACCATTGAGTATGATGGCTGCTGTGGACTTACCATATTTGGCTTTTATTATTTTGAGGTACATTCCTTCTATACCTACATTTTGAGACTTTTTATCATTAAATTACATTGAATGTTATTGAATGTATTTTCTATTTCTATTGAGATAATCACATGCTTTTTATTCTTCATTTGTTAATGTGGTATATCACATTGATTCATTTGTTTGTACTGAACTATCCTTGCACCCCAGGGATAAATTGCACATGATGGTGATGTATGATACTTTCAATCTGCTCTTGAATTTTGTTGGCTATGTTTGCAGCTATGTTCATTTAGCATATTGGCCTGTACTTTTTTCTGCCTTGTAGTGTCCTTGTCTGGCTTCAGTACCTGTGTAATGCAGGCCTCATGAAATGAATTTGGAAGTTTTCTTTCCTTTTCAGTTTTTTTGGAAGAGTTTTAAATGTATGAATATTAATTCTTTTTAGCAAATTTTTGGTAGATTTGCCAACAAAACCATCTGATCCTGGATTTTTAGTTTTGGGAGATTTCTGATTACTGATTCAATCTCCTTACTCATTATTGATCTGTTCAGATTTTCTATTTCTACTTGATTCTGTCTTGTATGTTTCTAGGAATTTATCCATGTTTTGGCTATCTAATTTGTTGGTGTGTAGTCATAGTCTTTTATGATACTTTACATTTCTATTGTCAGTTGCAATGTCTCTTCTTTCATTTACAGTTTTATTTGAGTCCCCTCCCTTTTTTTCTTGGTGAGTCTAGCTGATATTTTGTCATTTTGTTTATGCTTTCAAAAAAACACAAGAACCCAGTTTCATTGCTTTCTGTATAGTCTTTCTAATCTTAATTTCATTTATTTCTGCTCTAATCATTATTTTTGTCCTTCTACTAACTTTGGGCTTAGTTTGTTATTCTTTTTCTAATTCCTTTCAGTATAATTGTAGGTTGTCTATGATATCTTTCTTTTTTATTAGAGCCATTTATAACTATTAACTTTCTTCTTAGAACAGGTTTTGCTACATCTGATAAGCTTTACAACATTGTGTTTTCATTTCCATTTCTTTAAGACACATTCTCATTTTTTTCTTTGACTCATAGGTAGTTCAGGGGTGTATTGTTTTAATTTCTACATATTTATAAATTTTCCACTTTTCCCCCCATTATTGATTTTTAGTTTCATACCATTGTGGTCAGAAAATATACTAGATGTGATTTCAGTCTTTTTAAATTTGTTAAGACTTGTTTTGTGACCTAACATACAATCTGTCCTAGAGAATTTTTTATGTGTGCTTGAGAAGAATGTGTATTTTGCTGCCATTGGATAAAATGTTGCAGATATTTCTCTAAGATCTGTATGGCATAAAGCATAATTCAAGGCTACTATTTATTGATTTTTCTTTCTGGGTGATCTATCCATTATTGAAAGTGAGGTATTTAAGTTCTCTATTTTTATTATTACATTGTTCTTAATTTCTACCTTTAGATATGTTGATTATTGCATAATACATTTAGGTGCTCCAATATTGAATACATATATATTTAACAAATGTTAATAGCCTCCTGATGAATTGACCCCTTTGTCATTATATGATGACCTTCTTTGTCTTGTTATAGTTTTGACTCTTTTGTATAAGTGTAGCTATCTCTGCTCTCTTTTGTTTTCCATTTTCATGGAGTATCTTTTCCACCCTCCACTTTCAGCCTATGAGTGTCCTTAAAGCTTAAGTGAGTCTCTTGTAGGCAGCATACTATTGAATCTTTTTTTAAAAAGTCCGCTTAGCCACTCTATGTCTTTTAATTGGAGAACTTAAACCCTTTACATTTAGACTAATTATTGTCATTTAAGAACTTACTATTACTATTTTTTTCATTGTTTTCTGTTTTGTAATTCTTTTTTTTTCTTTCTGCTTCTCTCATCATCTTTGTGAATTTTTGAATTTTGTGTACTTGTATGCTGTGATTCTTTTCTTTTTCTCATTTGTATATCTATAAGGGTTTTTCTTTGCGACTGCCATGAGGTTTATATAAACACCCCATATTTATAAGTCTATTTTAAGCTAATAACAACTTAATTTGCATTAAAAAGTTCTACGCATTTACTTCCCTGCCCCATTTTATGTTGTTGGTGTCCCAACTTACATCTTTTTATGTTATATATTCATTAACAAAATATTGTAGCTATGGTTATTTTCAACAGGGTGTCTTTTAACTTGTATCCCATAGTTCAATATGATTTACATATTCTTCAGCCCCAGAATTTCTGTTTTGTTCTTTTTTATGATTTCTAACCTCATTGTTGAAGTTCTTATTTTTTCATGTATTATTTTCCTGAGTTCATTGTGTTGGTTATGTTCCCTTGAATACTACTGAGCTCCTTCAAAATAATATTTTGAATTCTTTTTTTTTTTTGTCTTTTTGTTGTTGTTGCTATTTCTTGGGCCACTCCCACGGCATATGGAGGTTCCCAGGCTAGGGGTTGAATCGGAGCTATAGCCACCGGCCTACGCCAGAGCCACAGCAACGCGGGATCCGAGCCACGTCTGCGACCTACACCACAGCTCACGGCAACGCCGGATCGTTAACCCACTGAGCAAGGGCAGGGACCGAACCCGCAACCTCATGGTTCCTAGTCGGATTCGTTAACCACTGCACCACGACGGGAACTCCCTTGAATTCTTTTTTATGTAGCTTACAAATTTCCATTTTTTTGGCATCAGTTACTGGAAAATTATTGTGCTCATTTGGTGGGTTAATGATATGATGTCCTTTGTCTACTAATTCATGTGTACCATTTCTGGGTCTGTTTCAACCAGTTCTTTTTTTTCCATTGTGAATTTTATTTTATTGCTTCTTTGCATGTCTAGTAATTTGTTTATTGAATATCACATATTGTGGATTATACCTTTTTGGGTGCTAGACATTGTTGTATTCTTTTTTATTGAAGTATATTTGATTTATAATATTATATTTGTTTTAGATATACAACATAGTTATTCAATATTTTATTTACTTATTTATGTATTTATTTATTTATTGCTTTTGAGGGCCATACCCACAGCATATGGAGGTTCCCATGCTAGGGGTGTAATCGGAGCTACACCTTCCTGCCCATGCCACAGACAGCAACGCCAGATCTGAGCCACATCTGCAACCTACACAACAGTACATGGCAACACTGGATCCTTAACCCACTGAGCTAGGCCAGGGATCGAACCCACAACCTCATGGTTCCTAGTCAGATTCATTAACCACTGCACCATGACAGGAATTCCAGTTATTCAATATTTTAATGTATTCCATTTAAACTTCTTAAATATTGGTTACATTTCCTGTGCTGTACAATATATTCTTGTAACTTATTTATTTTACACACAGTAGTTTGTGCCTTTTAATCCTTTACTCATGTCTCACCCCTCCCCACTTTCCTCTCCCAATTGGTAACTACTAGTTTGTTCTCTAAGATACTGTATTTCTATAAGTATTCTTCAGATTTGTTATTTGACTTAATTCTGTTACTTGCAAATTGTTGATCCTTTTGGGCCTTGCTTTTAAGTTTGCTAGGCAGGGTCAGAATAGCATTTAGTCTGGGGCTAATTTTTCCTCACAAATGAGGCAGAATCTTTTTAAGTATATTACCCAATTTTTCATGAATTAGGAGAGTTGGAACAAGTGCTATCCCTATATCTGTGTGAGTCCCAGGATTATCCTTTTTAACCTTCCAGAAATTTTTCTTCAGCCTCATCTAGTTTCCTCACATGCATGAGTTTATCAGTTTTCAGCTGAATACTCAAAGAGTTCCTCTACAGATCTCCAGCATTTTCTCTCTGCACAGATCTTTCCTCTCTAATATTCTTCTTTGTGACTCTAGGTAACTTGAGCTCCATGAACTCCCATGTGCATCTCCTCATTTTGGAGACATGTCTGGCCTCTGCCTTGGTACCCCTCCCTGCACCTGTAGGCCAGAAACTTTCTCCAGGGCAGTAAGCCATAGTTCCCTTGTTTCTTGCCCCATCTCTCTGGGGTCAGTTTCCTTTGCTGCCTGATGTCCAGTGTGTGTACTACCATTGTTTCATATATTTTGTCCTGTTCATAGTTATTTTATGTGGGAAAGCAAATCTAGGCCAGAAGTGAAATTTCAATCTGCCTGGATTATTTTTTTTCTGGCTGTCCCCATAACATGTGGAATTTCCTAGGCCTGGGATGGAACCTGAGCCACAGCAGTGACAACACTGAATCCTTAACCACTAGGCCACTAGGGAACTCCATGTCTGGATTGTTTTTACATTATGAGGTCATATACATGAGAGTCTTTTTGAAAAGAATACTATTATCTGGATGTATGACTTTTTTTTTAATATTTCTTCTAGTAATAGGCCAATAGTATATCGGTTACCTATTATATGTATATATATTTCTTTCTTTCTTGTTTTTTTTTCTCTTTTGTCGTTTTAGGGCCATACCCACAGCATATGGAGGTTCTCAGGCCAGGGGTCTAATTGGAGCTGTTGCTGCTGGCCTATGCCAGAGCCACAGCAACACCAGATCCGAGCCGCATATTCGACCTACACCACAGCTCATGGCAACGCCGGATCGTTAACCCACTGAGCAAGGCCAGGGATCAAACCCGCAACCTCATGGTTCCTAGTCGGATTTGTTTCCACTGCACCACAAGGGGAACTCCATGTATATATATTTCTCAGAGCTGTGTATATAAATCTGCTAGAAACTGAGATCCTGAATACTCAGGATCCTGAAAACCGAAATACTTCCATTAGAAACAAACATCTAACTTTCCCACGGTTATCATACTTTTGTCTAAACTTGGAATCAAATGAAGCAGGTTAAGCTTGGCATCCTTGTTTCCACTTTCCCTGTTTTCATAGTTCTTCTCTTACTACATATTATCTCATATTTCCAAGATTTGAGGGTTCCTAGAATGACTTTTCCTGGTATATATCCCAGATTCTTCCTTGACTTTCAAATCTCCCCTCTAGGGAGACTCACCTGTACCAGACATCATTTTTTTCAGTAACTTTTATTAGCAATATAGTCTAGGATAATTTAAAACTAATTAGATTGTCAATAGTCTATAATAATATCTATGATGTATTGGGTATGTACCATGTGCCAGATGTTCTATATATTTTCTCTAATTCTCTTAAAACCACTAACCATGAATAAGACCTTGGAGAATTAGATCTTTGCAGAGGGGTTCTTTCTCATTAAATTGTGAAGAATGAGCAGGAGCTGGGTGAGATGAGGAATGGAATGAGGGATCAGGCAGATGTTGTAGATAGAGGGAATGACATATGAAAAGTTTTGGAGGCAAAAGAAAATGTGACTAATTTGGGCAACTCAGTTCAGGGTGGCTGAAAAACATAGGAAGCAGAGAAAATGTTGAGGAGATGGGGGAGGGTGGGAGATGATGAAAGATAAATAGATTCTAAGAGACTTTGTAAATAATACTAAGGAATTAGAAATTTCTTACTGAGGGCAATGGCATAGTCTCATTGAACTTTTGGCATATTTTGTTACAGTAAGGCAAATGGGTTTTAAAGGGGTAAAAATTGAGTTATAGCTATAGAATGGCAAAAAAGTGAATGCTGGTTCTAAAAATTCAGTAATTATTTATTCATGCACTCTCTCAGCCACTTATTTATTAAACAAATATAATAATTGCCCACTATGTACTAGATGCTATAACTAAATATTTTAAGATAAATAAATGTTGAATTATTATAAAATAGCTACTATAGCTAGTAAATGACAGAACCAGGATTTGCTCTCAATCAGTTTGACATATCAACAGGTCTGGCTGTTTACTTACATGATTATTGTTTCCTACATGTAAATTTTATTTGTTCTTTTTTAAATCCAAAAAAGACCAATAAGATATTTTGATATAATTTGGGGGAAATTTTAATCAGTAAGATATATGCCAATTGCCCTGCATTACCATAAAGGTGTTGCCTTTGTTTTATAGATGAACAATAGTTTTATATATCTCTAAATGAGCATTTAGGTAAAATTTGGGGTGCTCAAGATGCAAATAAATTCTTATTCCCAAGACCTACTTAGTGGCTGTTAAGGGTTTTTTGATTTGTTTGTATTGATTACGTACTAATAAAGGAAGTATTTTAAAGGGTAATTTTATTTTGAAATAGGAGAAAAGGAAAATTCATGCTGCAATAATGTCAGAGTTTCCAGAGGAAGATGTTGTGAAATTGTTTGTCTAAACACATTTTATTTGGGGTTCAGTATGAATTTTCAATAGATGTTTTTCAGATAAGAAAGCAGTAATTCAAATGTGATTTTATAAACAAGAAGATCAGAGAGGAATTATCCTGAAGGGTATAAAATGAACCAAGAGATTTTAGTCTGGGTCATTACAGCATCAGCTCACCAATGCAAAGTAAGGTAGGTGTCTGCATTGAGAAGTCTTTGTGAAATGAAATGTTATTAAAATTTTTTTCATTTTCATAATTTAAGAATTTATGAAAAGTGGAAAATGCTAAATGATAATTTGCTTTGATAGGCTCTAGAAGTTCTAATTATTGCTCCAAGACTGTTCAATGGTGGGTAAAGATGAATGAACTACATACATAAGGATAAGAAAATATACTGCTGACATCAAAGAAGGTGAAAGATTGGTCAATTCCCTAATGAAGGCTGATTGAGATCTTATGGCCTTCCTTTCCTATTTACATTTGATTTAAATATTTGAATAATCTGCATATTAAATCCTATTGGTTACTAATGGTTATCTTTGATGATAATGTATTTCTGAGAAAACTTTGAGTAAATTCAGTTTCAGGTACCTGCAGAGGTAATTCACTTTGTATTATTTTAGTTGTAGCTAAACACCCTTGGATACATTTTGCCTTGTAGTACATTTTGCTCTCTAGAAAAATATATCGCTTTAGTGAATTTCCTGGATTGTTCACTGGGTAGGCTATTGAGCTTTTCATCCTCCACAGTAAAGGATTTGGAGAGAAAAGATTGGTGAAGGAAGTTGGCAGAGTAGAGAGAAATGTGTTTAAGAATGTAGTGAGAATGAAAAGATGAGAGAAAATGTTGGGTAAAGGGCAAAGGAAAGATATTTTGGAATAAGGAAAAATGTTAAAAGTATAGACATGGCATTGAAAAAGACATCTCTTATTCGTTACTTAGGGCCTGAAATCATATACTTCTGTGTTTGGGTACTCAGTAAATCACTATGATGATTTTAAAAGAGGCAGTTAAGTTGCAGAGGATGAAAATCCAGGTGACAATAAAGGAGAAATTGTGGCAGATTATGTAGGGTGGTATTAACTAAGACTGATTTACATATGTAGTGTTATATAGTTACATAGTTTTCTGTAGCATTCCAAGTGCTTCATATATACTGTTTTTATTCTTGTTATGATATTAGGAAGGAGTATATGGAAAAATGAAGTTTCATGTATATTAAATTTCTGTTACACACAATTGCAATAAAATCTGGAAGCAGAATTTTAGGTCACTAATTCTTGGACTAGGGATCTAACACTAATTTATCACATAGAATCATAGTTTATTTGTGCTTCTTGATGATCTTCTAGCTCTAAGCCTTCTTTTTACAGCTGAAGAAATTAAGTCCCAGAAAGATTCTGTGGGTGAAGTTTCACTATTTACAGTAAAGGAGAAAAATTATTCTTACTTTATTTATTGTTGTAGATAATTTACTTTTAATTTTTCTTTTTATTAGTTTAGAGTTTTAGGAGGAACTTGAGGAAAGTATGGAGTGTCCATAATGAATATGAGAACAATGGGTAATAAAAGTTCCAAAATTTTTTATTTCACAGTTTTCAAAAAGAGTTAGGTATATTTATCTCTTTCTGTTTTGCAAATGAGGAATTAAGGCCTAATAGAGTCAATATTTTCATTGACTCCATAGATCCATGGGAGATTTTGAAACAGAATGCTGTTCCTTAACTTTAGGACCAGCATTCTTAGTACTAGGTCACCACATATCTATTTTATGTAGATCATAGAGCTAAAATTTAAAATATGTGAAGTTAATTATTTCTTATGGCAAAATCCAGTAGCTGGCTGGCTACACAGGCATGAACCATATATGATTATGACAAGTGAGTATTTTATATCACTTACTAAGTTGATACTTTTAAGATCTTGCAGAGGATCCTCTAAATCTGTAGCTCTAAAATAATGGAACCATAGAGGGAGCTCACATTCGTTAAGCACTGAGAAAACCTGATTCCATGAGCAAGAAATTCTTATATTTTTGTTCCCTAATTGAAATACCAGAAAGCTGCAAGGAATGCTTGAATATGCAACATTTTATTTGAAAGTGTTTACCAAAAAACCCTTCTTAATGGGTTAGTTCATTTTTTGTCTATATAGAAGAAATCTTTGATTATTATGGTTATCTGAGTCATAATTTCAATTCTTTCAGAGCACCGAAAACACTATATACTTTTTGGTAGACACTTGTTTTTATTTATCTTGAGTAAATATCTAAAAATGGAATTGATGGATCATCAGTTAAGCGTATGTTCAATTTTATAAGAAACTGGAGTTCCCATCGTGGCTCAGTGGTTAACGAATTCGACTAGGAACCATGAGGTTGTGAGTTCGATCCCTGGCCTCGCTCAGTGGGTTAAGTATCTGGTGTTGCTGTGAGCTGTGGTGTAGGTTATAGATGTGACTCGGATCTGGCATTGCTGTGGCTCTGGCGTAGGCCTGTGGCTACAGCTTTGATTAGACCCCTAGCCTGGGAACCTCCATATGCAGCGGGTGCGGCCCTGGAAAAGACCAAAAAAAAAAAAAAAAAAAAAAGACAAAAAAAAGAAAAAGAAAAAAGAAACTATCAAACTGTTTTCAAAATGTATTTATATACTTTACAATCCCATCAGCAGTATAAGAGGGTCCTAGTTCCTCAACATCATCACACTTGGTCTTATCAGTCAAACAAAATGTGTTTTTATTTTTAGTGTTCATAGTTATCTCTTTTCACTTGACTGTCTGCCCTTGAAGTCAAAGACCATAGCTTATGCGGTTTGTATCTCTCAGTGCTTCTTTCAAATGCTCAATATATGTTTATGTAATCTATCTAAAATTCTCATTCTATGAATAGGAGACTGTTGGAATGGCCACTGCTATCCAGAAGTTGACATTTGAACTAAATACCTGGTAGCTCGTTGACTGTGGTTTCATTTTCTTCTTCTTTTATTTATTTATTTATTTATTTTGGCTGCACCCATGGCATGTGGAAGTTCCTGAGCCAGGGATCAAACTCGCACTACGGCAGTAGATGGAGTCACTGCTGTGACAATACTGGATAGTTAACCTGCTGTGCCATAGCAGGAATTCCTAGTTTCATTTTTTTTCTTACGAGTTGATTAAAGATAAAAATTCTTGTTAACTGAGGCTGAGGAAGTTTTAGTGTATGCAGTGATGCTCCTGAGATACTGATAGATTTGAGAAGAATCTTGATCCATTTTTGATTTGAATAACAAGGTTTAATGAAGGTTTTTTTTGCTTTTTAGGGCTGCAGCTGTAGCATATAGAAGCTCCCAGGCTAGGGGTCGAATTGGAGCTTCAGTTTCTGGCCTTCGCCACAGCCACAGAAATAAGAGCTCCGAGCTATGACCTATACCACAGCTCATGGCAATCCTGGATCTTTAATGCACTGAGCGAGGCCAGGGATCGAAACTGCATCCTCATGGATACTAATTGGGTTCATAACCTGCTAAATCACAATGGAAACTCTGAATTATAATTTGTTTAATAGAATAATAAAGGAAATTTGTGTTCAAAGTTAATAGTACTCCATTAAGATGTGTATTTTCTTTTGTGACAATGGTAGTTGAGAAGGAAAAAAAAAATCCAAATACATGTAACTGTACAGTATTTCTAAGATGAAAAAAACTTCTTAATCTTTGAAGTGATAAACCTACATCTAAAAGTCTGAAACTTGATTACCCTCTCTCAGTAGCAAAACTTAAATAATAACTCATAACATTATCCAGCTCATTACAACATCCAGTTGATATTGAACACACTATTCATCAGCCAGGCTCTACTGAGATGCATGCTCTCCTTCCTGAGACCCAGTGGGTCTTCTCTTGTCTTGGATGAAGCCACAATTTGTGTTACTTTCCTGGCTATCTTTTTAAGATAATAAATTCTGTACAACTTATGAGTAAAATAATTTTATTTTTCCAACTCTATTTCTTTCAACATTAAAGGAATATCCTAAGGGTTGAAGTTTTTCTTTCTTTTTTTTCTTTTTTGGCTGTGCCTGCGGCATGCAGAAGTTTCTGGGCCAGAGATCGAACCTGCACCACAGCAGCAACTTGAGCTGCTGCAATGAAACATTGAATCCTTAACCCATTGTGCCACCAGAGGACTCCAAGAAGGGTTTTTGTGTGTGTGTGTGATTTTTTGGTTTAGCCCTTAATACCAGTGGTAATTTTAGTTGACATTTTTAGAATTCCTCTAGCCTCATCTTTCTTGACACAATCATATATAAGATTATTTTCATTGAGCTAGTACTGAAGTTTAATTATACACTTTCTTGGTTTCTTTGCCCTTTCTTATTATGACCAGTTTATTGGCCTTTCAGGCTATTGAACCAAAGTTTTTAGAAAACTACTTTTCTGGGAAAGCCCTTATTGAAGCCTATTAACTCACTTATAAAAATAGAGGCAGGTATTTCAATTGCTTCCATTGAATGAGTTATCTCATACTTAGTTGATGTATGTGCCCCTGTCACTTTTCTGTTGTGGTGTTTCGGGCTTGCCATTTCATTGCCCAGTGGAGCTAAGTGGTACTTACAAGCAGGACCTTCACTATGTGAGGTCCAACACAATGGTGTTTTTGGATCATAACCACTTCTAAGTGTATAAAGAAATGTTATTGAGAGTATTAACTACATAAAAACTCCTAATATAGGACCTAGGACAAAGGCATTCAATAAATACATATATTTATACACATACACACATGTACACACATTGTAGATCTTTCCAAATGTCCCTTCTGAGTACCTTAAAGGATACATGTAATAGATTCTTTAATTTTGTCTTTGATTTAGGATGACTGCTATCTTCTTGATGTCCATGCTTTTTGGCCTTGCATGTGGGCAAGCCATGTCTTTTTGTATTCCAACTGAGTATATGATGCATGTCGAAAGGAAAGAGTGTGCTTACTGCCTAACCATCAACACTACCATCTGTGCTGGATATTGTATGACACGGGTATGTAATTCATCTCTTCTTTTAGCTGTAAATTAGATACACATAAACTCAGTCCATTTATATCCAGAAAGAAAATGAGATAAACCACAACCTCATTTCCAAAATCTAATCGTTATTGGCTCCCTAGAGGTAGAATGTGCAGGTTACAATATCTACTCCACACAATAGGTACAGATAATTTTATAATAGTTTTACCTCCAAAATTTATTTAAACTTTATCTTGTTCTCATGATAGAAGATAAAAAGAGAGAGGGTATTACTTTTGTCTCTATGGGACTTTCTGTGGATTATGTTGAGTTGATATTGAAGAATGGAACTAAGGAATCCTTCAGTCCTATTTGTGACAAAAGAATATAAGTGAATTAATTTTTATCTGTTTCCATTATCCGTATGTTTCCTAAAGTCCTGTCACATTATGCTCCTTCTTTTATTTCTTCCTCAGGATTTCAATGGCAAGCTGTTTCTTCCAAAATATGCTCTGTCTCAGGATGTTTGTACATATAGAGACTTCATGTACAAGACTGTAGAAATACCAGGATGCCCACACCATGTTACTCCTTATTTCTCCTACCCTGTAGCTATAAGCTGTAAGTGTGGCAAGTGTAATACTGACTATAGTGACTGTATACATGAGGCCATTAAGACAAACTACTGTACTAAACCTCAGAAGTCCTATGTGTCGGAATTTTCTATCTAACTTCAAGAGCAATGTAATTTTCATTCAGTTTAATGTGTTTACCTGGAATAAAACTAATAAAATATCAATATATTTCAAAACACCTTGTGTGCATTTGAATACTGTTTCACCCGTACTCATGCATTAGAGAGTTTAAGGGCTTTAGAAGAAAGGGTAGGTGAAAGAGGCTTTCCAGTTCATACAGAGGTGGTTTCCACATGAAGTGGCAGAGTGCAAGTAGAGTGGAGAGCAGGTTCGTGAAATACTAAAGAAATCCAGCCTTAAGTATGCTCTTAACAGAGGGCCACGAGGTTTGTCTTGACATAGAAAATGAATATGGGAAAGCTACAGAGTAATGTGATCAGCATCTGAAGGAACATATAGCATCAGGGTACTGGAGACACCTTCTTCCAAAGGCTGAAACAGGGCTGGAGTGGAGGTGGGGAGTAAAGTATATGTGAAATCTGCAATACACTACTTTATCCTGTCATTCAAATGCACAAGATAACTCAGTAAACAGTATATTCTAATCTCTTTAATTTAATTACTGTGGTAGGCCAACTGACTTATGAAAGTTATACTCCAAAAGCCGAGAAAAGAGGCCATGATCATTTTACATGTAGAAGTCTAAATCCTTTGTAGTCTTTCAGGTAATATGAGACATTTTCCAGCAACTTGTACTGTTTTTGGCTTTTGATGTCATGAAAAACTAGTATGATTATGAAAGATTTTAGTAATAAAGAGACTGCTAAGGGACTTAACACTTAGAGAGGAATCATCCTAATTTCTAACCTAAACCTTCAATATTGAAACACTGTTTTCTAGTAAATGTGCTTAGTAAGTGGTTTATTTTTCTTTTCCTTCCTTAGGTACTCTTTCATGAAAGTTTGGTTTCAACAGCTGCATGAAGTGAGACAGTCCTAGTGCCCTGCATACTTGACCTCCAAAAGATGATTTCTCCTATATTTGTCCATTTCTCTCCATCCATATTGCTGCCAGGGTCAGTTGCCTTTGGTATATCCCACAGTCACTGGTTGCGTTCATCTGCGTATCCTGTAAATGTTTGAAGGCTGACAGTGCCCAGGGGATGCTAAAGTGATGCAGATGGATTATTACAAAACCCATGCTCTGCTGATGGGAGGGAATAGTTGTACATTTATATGCAAAGTCAGGAATCCACATTATTCTTACCTTAATATCTGAAATTGATATTAGCATGGTCTCCAAATATTAATCTGGGGCTTTCAGTTCTCATAACACTTGATAACATGGACACTTAAAGCTGAAGGATTATAATATCCCCTCTAAAAACTGTGTTTCTAATATAGATCTTTGATTAATGAGTAAAATGTCTAATGTTCAAACCTAACTGGCACTAGTCACATATGACTTTCACATAATTTGAAAAATATTTTCCAAAGACTTGAACTATGAAAAGGCTGTATGGTTCAAGGAGGACAATTATAGATAGTCCAGCTCAGAAAACATTACTTAAATGGGCTTCCTCAAACTTCAGGGAGGAGGCTAAGCCTGGACATGGATGTGGTGGGCTGTGCAATCATGGGCCATAGAACCCTAGAGTGGTTGCATCAGAGACAACTTGTTTCCTTCCACTGAAGGCAAACCATTTAGATTGGATACATATATAAATTCTATTAAAATACCTTTGTAAGTGAAGTTGCTCAAGACAAAGAATCCTTAGAAAAGAGCTTAGAAATTGGCATGACCAACAATTTGCCTCAGCTGGAGCCCAAAACTTTGGTATATGGAGATACTGTTTTGAAAGTTATTCATAGTCCTTGGGTTTAAAGTGGGAGAATGAATAGAGAACTTAGAAATGGGAAAGTGAAGAATTATTGCTTGCATAAGGAGAGAAGGATGGAAATTTTGGAACATCTTCTGAAGTGGTCTTTAAATTCAACCTGAAGTTTAAAGGAGTCAGGTTTTGGCAGAGGAAGTTTGAGATTCAGTGCTTTAAAAAGAGTCCCTCTTGTTTCTTATTTGACTTTGAAATATAAAGAGTTGTTTCACAACTAAATGGATTTGGTATTAGTGTATCAACAATCTCTGCTTTTCTAATGGCCAAACCCTTTAGAAATAAGTGAATGTACTAAGGTAATATACTGGTGGGTAACAGTGCAATGCTGCTTGGTAATAGGATATTCAAGTAATAAAAGTTCTCTTTTAGAGGGAATGTACCTCAGCATATTTAAGGCCATATATGCAAGCCCACAGCTAATATAATACTGAAGGAAGCTTTTTCTTTAAGATCAAGAGCAAGAGAAGGATATTCACTCTCACCATAGTATTGGAAGTCCCAGCCAGAGCAAGTAGGAGAGAAAAAGATAAAAGACATCCAACTGTAAATGAAAATATAAAATGGTCACTATTTGCAGATGGCATGATACTATATATTAGAAAACTCTAAAGACTCCTTCAAAAAACCTGTGAGACCTAATAAATTCAGTAAAATTTCAGGATACAAAATCATACACAGAAATCAGGTGCATTTCTATACACTAATAATAAACAGAGAAATTAAGAAAACAATCCTATTTATTATTGCATCAAAAAGAGTAAAATACCAAGGAAGTGACTTGTACACTGAAAACTAAGATACTGATGAAGGAAACTGAAGAAGACACAAATAAATGGAAAGACATTCTGTGCTCTTGGATTGGAAGAATTAATATTATTAAAATATCCATAGTACACAAACAATCTATAGATTCAATGCAATCTTTATCGAAATTCCAAAATCCCATTTCTCACACAACTAGAAAAAACAATTTTAAAATTTGTATGTAATTACAAAAGAACTCAAATAACCAAAATGATCTTGAGAAAGAAGAACAAAACTAGAGCATCATGCTCCCTGATTTCAAACTATATTATAAAACTTTGGGAATCAAAATAGTATGGTATTGGCTTAAAAAAGATACTAAAATCAGGAGTTCCCGTCGTGGCGCAGTGGTTAACGAATCCGACTGGGAACCATGAGGTTTTGGGTTCGGTCCCTGCCCTTGCTCAGTGGGTTAACGATCCGGCGTTGCCGTGAGCTGTGGTGTACGTTGCAGACTCGTCTCGGATCCCGCGTTGCTGTGGCTCTGGCTTAGGCTGGTGGCTACAGCTCCGATTCAACCCCTAGCCTGGGAACCTCCATATGCCGTGGGAGTGGCCCAAGAAATAGCAACAACAAAGACAAAAAAAAAAAAAAAAAAAAAAAAAAAACTAAAATCAATGAAACAGAATAGAAAGCCAAGAAATAAACCACGCATATATGGTCAATTAATATACAACAAAGGAACCAAGACTATATAATGGGGAAAGGACAGCATCTTCAATAAATAATGTTGAGAAAGCTGGACATCTGCAAGCAAAAGAATGAAACTGGACTACTTTCTCACACAATATAAAAAAATCAGCTCAAAATGGATTAAATAATTAAATGTAAAACCCGAAACCATAAGACTCCTAGAAGAAAATGTAGGCAGTATGCTCTTTGACATTGGTTTTAGAAATATTTCTTCAGACGATGGGAAAAAAAAGCAAAAATAAAAATAAGATAAAATAAACAAAAGCAAAAATAAATACATCAAACTTAAAAGTTTCTGCACAGCAAAACTATTAATAAAACAAAAAGGCCACTTAAATGGGAGAAGATATTTTGCAAATGATATATCCAATAAGGGGTTAGAATCCCGAATATATAAAGACTCATATAACTCAACATCCAAAAAAAAAAAAAAAATTCCAGTTTAAAAAAATGGGCAGAGGACCTGAATAGACATTTTTCCAAAGAATTCATGCAGATGGCCAACAAGTACATGAAAAGATGCACAATATCACTAATCTTCGGGGAAATGCAAATAAAAACTACAATAAGATATCAGCTTATACCTGTTAGAATGGGTATTATCAAAAACACAACAAATAACAAGGAGAAGAGGGAACCCATATGATCTATTGGTGGGGTTATCGATTGGTGGATCCATATGGAAAACTGTGTGCAGAATCCTTTAAAAATTTTAAAATAGGAGTCCCTGCTGTGGCATAATGGGATCAGCAGCATCCTTGGAGCACTGGTGTGTAGGTTTAATCCCCAGCCTGGGACAGTGAGTTAGGGATCCAGCCTTGCCATGGCTATGGCTTAGATCTGATCCCTGCCCTGGAAACTCCATATGTTGTGGGGTGGCCAAACAATTAAAAATTTTTTTTTGAAAATAGAGCTACCATATGATCAAGCAATTCTATTTTTGGATATTTATCTGAAGAAAATGAAAACATTAATTCAAAAAGATATATGTACCCCTATGTTCATTGCTGCGTTATTTATAATTGCCAAGATATGGAAAAAAGTGTCCACTGATGAATGAATGGCTAAAGACGTGGTAGATATATACAATGGACTACTACTGATCAGCAAAAAAGGAAATCTTGTCATTTCTGATAGCATGGATGGACCCTGTCTATGTAATGTACAAAATGCAAAAGTCAGATAAAGACAATTTCCATTTGATTTCACTTATTTGTGGAAAAAACCACAACAACAGCAAACAAGCTCATAGATACAGATAACAGATAGGCAGTTGGCAGAGGTGGAGAGTTAGAGGTGGGCAAAGGAGATGAAGGGAGTCAAAAGGAACAAACTTCCCATTATAAAATAAATAAGGCACGGGGATGTAGTGTACAGCATGGCAATTGTAGTTAATAATACTATGTCGCATAGTTGAATGTTGCTAAGAGAATAATTTTAAAAGGTCTTATCATAAGAAAAAATATTCTGTGACTATGTATGGTGATAGATATTAACTAGACTCATCGTGGTGATTATTTTCCAATATATACAAATATTGAATCGTTATTTTCTACACCCGAAACTAATGTAATGTATGTCAATTACACCTCAATTAAAAAATGTTTTTAATATAAAAAATTACCCCTCCCCCCTTTGTTGAACAGCAAGTCTGAATTTAAGTGCAATAAAAATTGCTCTACTATCTTTTAACACAACTCTGTCTCACTTTCTCTACTTCTGTTACCCTCCTTTCACTTGCCAACTTTGTCTGCCTAGCATCTGTGTCCCTTCTTTTGGTAGTTGCACCTTGATTTTCCTTTCGGGGCTTGCTGCCCCCTCCCCATTTCCAATTCAAATGGTTTGAGAGGAGCTAATGGACATAGGCATGCTACTTAGGTTCGGCCAGGCCTGACGGATTAATGAATGGGCATGTGACCTAATCTCTTTCGGTAGGAGTCAGTCTCAGGGCTTTAATTGTGAATGTTGGACAAAGAGGAGTGCTTGGCCTGTGGGAGTTCCCAAGCTGCTAGAATGGGAGCCTAGAGCCACTGCAAGTCATATTCAGCATCTCCTAGAAACAGCCAGCCCAAGAATACAGCCAACTCAGAGGAGAACTAAAGAGTGAGGGCAGGGAGACCTATTGATGTCATTTGAACCTAATCTGAATCCGGCTTCAACCCTTAAAGAAATTATAACTTTTGTGTTCTGCTTAAGCTGGAGTTGGGTTTTTGAGACTTTTTCAACTGAAAAGTACTGACTGATTCAGCTTCTTTCCCACTGGTTTCAAAAAGTTCTCCTGGTTCCATCCTTCATTTCCTCTAGGACCTTGCTTTTTCCTCTTCTATCTTCTCTTGCTTCCTGTTTATGGATTCCTTTTCTTCCGTATGAAGTATCCTCAAATTGCTTCTCATCCTTAAAAAAAAAAAAAAAGCAAAACCAAACAACTATCTCTTGACTCTGTAAAACCTTAGTTGCACCCCTCTCTCCTTGAATCCTTATTCAGATTCTTTGTGAAATAGCCCTGACTTAGTATCTTTGGGCTGCTATAACAAAACAACACAGACTAGGTAGCTTATAAATGGCAAAAACGTATTTCTTATTGCTCTGGAGGCTGGAAAGTTCAAGGTCATGGTGCCAGCATGGTCATATTCTGGTGAGAGCACTTTTCCTGTTTCACAGCTGGCTCCTTCTCACTGTGTCCTTACTTGGTGGATGGGGCAAGGGATCTCTGTAGGGTCACTTTTATAAGAACATTAATCTCATTCATGAGGGCTTCACCATCATGACCTAGGCACCTCCCAAAGGCCCCATCTCCAAACTTCATCACATTGGGAATTAGGATTTCAACACAGAATTTTAGGGATAAACAATCAGACCAGTGCAAGCCCATTACACTAGCCATTTACTTCCTCACTCCTTCTCTTCTTAACTCGCTATGCTTTGGGTTTCACTCTTACCTTTCCCAGAAACTATTTTCAATAAGGTAAACAATGACTTGCTAATAGTCCAATATTTAGGACACTTTTTAGTCCTAAACTTCTCTGATCTCTCTGCTTTCTTGGAGGGACCAGTGGAGGTTACATGCCTGGAGTCACAAAATAATACATCCGTGGCATTTAAAACCAGTCTTAATAAGGCTGAAGTCAACATTTTCTCCTTTCATGCCTTTTCGTTATACCCTTTTCCTCTAAGATGGCTCAAAATCTATTCTGTAGTGTATAGCAGGCAACAGAAATATGGTTCTAGACTAAACTTTCTTCTGGGAATGTAATTTTGCTTGGTGCTATAGGGGAGAAGATTGCAAACTTTGTGAAAAAAGGGCTAGTGTTGTGGTAGTCTTATGTGTCCTATTGTTCTGTGGACACTGAAAAATGTAGAGCATATGAGAAACTTGAATTTGTATTAATTCAACCTTGGTTGTCCTAAGGAATTACACTCATTTCAGTAAAGACAGTTTAGATGGCAGCTACTGAAGGAATGCAGGTAGTTAAGAGACACTCCAATCTGAAATTAAGAAATGAATGGGGGAGTTCCCGTCGTGGCGCAGTGGTTAACGAATCCGACTAGGAACCATGAGGTTGCGGGTTCGGTCCCTGCCCTTGCTCAGTGGGTTAACGATCCGGCGTTGCCGTGAGCTGTGGTGTAGGTTGCAGACGCGGCTCGGATCCTGCGTTGCTGTGGCTCTGGCGTAGGCCGGTGGCTACAGCTCCGATTCAACCCCTAGCCTGGGAATCTCCATATGCCGCGGGAGCAGCCCAAGAAATAGCAACAACAACAACAACAACAACAGACAAAAGACAAAAAGACAAAAAAAAAAGAAATGAATGGGGAGTAAAGAATTGTTTGGGGTTTTTAATTTACAACAGTAGAGGATTATAATCTTTTAAACTTTAGTTTCTCATGGAGGTCTTAAACATGAGAGGTGGCTTACAAATCTGGGCACTACTAATTTATATTGCAGATTTCTAAACTATAGTTCTAGTCCAGACTTCTTTCCTGGGGTTCAGGGTCATTTATCTAGTGCCTGCTTGTATTTTCTCTTGAATGTCCTACAGTCGTCTCCAACTTACATCATCGCTACAATCTGCTTTTCCTCCTGTTCTCCACTATCCTCCAGCTGCCAAGAAACCTGGGCATGATTCTAGTTTCCTCATTCCCTCATTTCTCTTGTATCTGCCTACTTCTTCTTGGCAGAACTTGAATTTCATTAGTTAGAAATCCTCATGACTCTGCCCTTTGCCTTCCAACTGTTGTTTATATCTAAGTAAGTGATCAGTCAAAAGGCTTAAATTTGATTTTATAAAAATTAATTTGACTAAAACCAATCAAATTAATTTGATTTTGTTAAAAATCTCCCCAATGACTTCTGTAAACATAAGACTTCTTAGTACAGTTTAACAGGGTCCTTTGCCTCTTCAGTTCTTGAATGTCCTCTTTGAATGTTTCCACGCTTTTCTGTTTCGGGGCCTTCCTGCATGTTTTTCCCCAGGTATCTATCTTTTTTCTCTACCTCTATTACTTTTTACAGCTCATTTGTATGGGTTCTTCAGGACTCAATTTAGTGACTTCAAAATTCAGGAAACCTCTCTCAAAATTCATCCTCCCCAGGGTTGAGTGGGTCCACTTGGGGTTAATGAATATCATAACACTTACCTCATGGTAGTTATATTTGCTTGCATTTTTTCACTCTAAGCTTCTTAGGAGGATAGAGATTTGTCTTGTTTATTTTAGCATATCAGCATTCTTATAAAGAATTTTTTCAAATGTACGAAATATTAGCGCCAAAGCAAAGTAAAAAACAATTGTAATATTAGACTGGGTTGCATCTTACAAGGCAGAGCAGGCCCAGAGAAAAACATAGGAACTCTAGCTATGGCTATTGAGATTGTCTTTAAATTAAAACAAGAATTGGGGAGTTCCTGTCGTGGCGCAGTGGTTAACGAATCCGACTAGGAACCATGAGGTTGCAGGTTCGATCCCTGCCCTTGCTCAGCGGGTTAATGATCCGGCGTTGCTGTGAGCTGCGGTGTAGGTTGCAGACGCGGCTCGGATCCTGCGTTGCTGTGGCTCTGGTGTAGGCCAGGGGCTACAGCTCCAATTTGACCCCTAGCCTGGGAACCTCCATATGCCGTGGGAGCGGCCCAAAGAAATAGCAAAAAAAAAAAAAAAAAAAAAAGAATTGGGAAATATATCAAAAACTACTAATTCAACAAGTGAATGTGTTCAAATAAGTGTCTGGTATCATATGGGATTATCTTTAGTTACAACTACTCATGTTTGATTTATAGTTAATGAAACGTCAACATGATAATTATAACAATAGTTATAATAATATTCATTAGTTGCCAGGTATGCTAGGCACTTTGTTGGTTATTTCTTTAAATTTCTTTTATTTACTATAAGTAAAGCCATTATAAATTATACAGGACAAAAACAATACAAATGCCAAAGCTCTGAAAGTGTTTCTGGCAAATTGCTAAAAACTTTGTGAAATCAGCAGAGATTTTGCTTTGCAACATTTAGGACATTTTACTTCTATTTTTTGTGTTCCATATTCTCAGGAGATAACCATCTGAATAGTGGATTCCTGAAATGTGTTTCGTTGTCATTGTTAAAATGAGAATACCAACAAATGATTAAAACAACATTTTGCATCTTTTTACCACTCAAAAACACCTACATACAATACCTCACAGGTACGTTTTATAGAAAAAAGTCATGTCAAAAGAAAATAGAAACCTTTTTGTGCCTCTTAAAATATATGTTAATACAAGTTTGATTTTGATGAGTTCAAACTAAAAGATATAGTTAAGTGACTAGTTTCAAGGATCCATGAATGCTCCCTCCTAGCAGTGGGGAAAATGAGGTTGCTGAAATCGAGGGGCTGGTGATTTCAAGGGAATGGTGATCCAGGAAAGTTAGGGTGCATCTTCTGAAAACTCAGTGGCTGTCCTTGGGACCATGGAAACCACGTTTTACCCATGACACAAAGGGTGTATCTTCCTTTTACTATTTGGTAAACTTATATCAGAAGGGAAAATATGTTATCTCCCCTGGAACCTCATTCTCACCAGGCCAAACCTATTGGTGCTGCTCCCAGGGGAAAGGAGAGCACCTTTTATTGATGACTGCATGGGAGTTACACAGGCCTCTGTATCAGTGTGCAATTTTACAGGTTGCACCAAAGATAACAAAGGAGCTACTCTGGGGAAGGGAGGTGTAATTTGGGTGAAACAATAGTACGGAATATAACCATATGCAATAACTTTGTAAGGGTGTTACTTCTTCTTCTTCTTCTTTTTTTTTGGTCTTTTTAGGGCTGCACCCACTGCACATGGAGGTTCCCAGGCTAGGGGTCAAATGGGAGCTGTAGCTGCTGGCCTAGGTTGAAGCCACAGCAATGTGGGATCTGAGCCCCATCTGCGACCTACACCATAGTTCACGGCAACACTGGATCCTTAACCCACTGAGCAAGGCCAGGTATTGAACCTGTGTCCTCACGGATGCTAGTCAGATTCATTTCCGCTGAGCCGCGACAGCAACTCCCAAGAGTGTTACTTCTATCCAGCTCCCAATAGTAATGCTATGAAAAGGTTATTACTCTTTCCTTTTTTTACCACGTTGTTTGAGTTAATTGGTAGTCATATATTTAGATAAACTGTGTGAAGGGGTGTATAAAGCTATAATAGGATTTTAGGATAAACCAAACAAGCAATTCTAATATATAGAAATTTTAATTCAAAATAACAAAATATTTCATTAAGAAGTTTTAATTCATTTAATTTAATTAAACGTATGCCTTAGCACCATACATTTAAGAAAATGTTTGGGTCTGATCTCAAATGAGCTCAGGTAAATAGACATGACCAAAAATGTATACGTGTGTATATATTTGTACACAAATAAGTATATGTGTATGTGTGTATGTGTATATATATACATATATTCAAAAGATATATAATCAAGATAATACATATATATTGTCAAGATTAAATATATTCAAGATTTTATATATATATGTAAAATTACACACACACACACTCTCACTCAGAGGTGAAATTCTCTAATTTTACTCATGGCACATATTTTGAAAAAATTATTCCCAAAAGGCATACTTTAATTCTATATGAACAGATTGCCACTCTTCTATTTTTAACTACTGAAGTTTCTTTAAGGTTAATTCAGATATAGAATGAAACTCGCTTTTATTGAATCCCAGATGATTTCGAGCTGGAAGAAACCTAAGTATGCCCTGATGCCTGTTTCCTATCTTTAGGCAGATAGATGAACTAAAGCCACCAAGAGAGATGGAGTGTTTGTTCTTTGCTTAAAATGTTCTATTTCTCAACTGCTAGGGTAGCAACATCTATTTCAAGAAGTGATTTTCTTAAAAATAATCTTTGTTAGCTACGGACACAGTAAAGTAGCCATGCATGATTAAATTTTTAGCTTGCTTCCAATACGACTTTTTTTTTTTTTTCCTAGAAAAGCCTCCTCCAAAGTTCATAGCAGTAGCCAATATGGCAGGAGAAACATGGTTCTCTATGGGAGTGAGATTATTTCAGATAGTTAATTCTTAGCAAAATGTTTGTAGGGGTTCCCGTCATGGCGCAGTGGTTAACAAATCCAACTAGGAACCGTGAGGTTGAGGGTTAGATCGTTGGCCTTGCTCAGTGGGTTAAGGATCCGGCGTTGCCGTGACCTGTGGTGTAGGTCACAGACAAGGCTCGGATCCCATGTTGCTGCGGCTCTGGCATAGGCCAGTGGCTACAGCTCCGATTTGACCCCTAGCCTGGGAACCTCCATATGCCACAGGAGCAGCCCAAGAAATGGCAAAAAGCCAAAAAAAGAAAAAAAAAAAAGCTTTGTAGCATTTTCTTGAGAGTGTACACTTTCCTTTAGTGCAAAGCTAAAGATTTGTGTTCTATGAATATAAACTTACTTGGTATTTCCAAAGTCCTCCATGCTTTTGCTTTTGCTCTTGTGTGGCCTTTTAAAAAATGTAATTTTCGGGAGTTCCTGTCGTGGCTCAGTGGTTAATGAATCTGACTAACATCCATGAGGAGGCCGGTTTGATCCCCGACCTTGGTCAGTGGGTTAGGGATCTGGCGTTGCAGTGAGCTGTGGTCTCAGACTTGGCTCAGATCCTACATTGCTGTGGCTGTGGTGTGGGCTGGCGGCTGCAGTTCTGATTCGACCCCTAGCCTGGGAACCTCCACATGCCACGGACGTGACTCTAAAAAGGAAAAAAAAAAATGTAATTTTCAAAAACTCCATGATTTACTAAATGTACCATGTTGTTAAAAATGGGCAGATATGTCAATTTAGATTGCAAATTGGGATTGCATACCTAAAACAAAGCATCAACACCATAAAGAACATGAACATTTTATTTTTATAGGGAACTTGCACAGAAAAAACATATTTCCGTTGTGTCTAAGTATTTTTGTTTCCTTGCTTGATTCTGTTGTATGCACAAAATCTCCTGGAAGAGGATGTTTTTCTTTATTTTGGTTTGGCCAAGAATGCTTATGATATAGTATATTTTAAATGGTGAAAATTGTAGTTCTTAATCTATAAAGAAGACTTCTCTAGGAGAATAAATAAGAAAAATACAAAAATTAGTAAAATATGTAAACTCAAATTATGAGGTATTTCAAATATACAGTGCCAGTAAAAATTCTCTTTCCCACAATTTGCAACTGCCAGATCTCTTGCTTTAGTCTTTCTATGCTTACATCTGGAAAAACACCAGAAAAGTTTGAGATAAAAGCCCTTTTGTGGATATGATTGTTGCAGTAGTTCAGAAGAGCAGAGTCAGAAAAGGAAAGTAATAAAGCAATATTTAAAAGTCTTTATATAAAGAACAAAAATATTTCCTTAAAAAGTTGTTAAAAGTTCTTTTTGTTTTTTAGTCCTAAAAACACTCAGTTTTATAGGGCACATGATTGTCTGTGTGACACTCTTTCCAGAGCGAGGTTTTTGTTTTTAAATACTAGGAAAGTATGACTTATTCAAATTAGATTTTCCATGCTATATTTAGTTTTGTAGATGTGCGTAGGTCTAAATTCTTGGGAGAGTATGTATATAAAAAATCCCAGGAAACCCTTGCACCTAATCCAAACACAGTCACTTTTAACACTGCACCATGATCTTTCGATTTTTGTAGCTTGTTGCTTCTGTTAACTAGAAATCCCTGTATTCTCTGTATCTAACTTCCTATGGCCAGAATCTGAGAAACTGATGCACTATCATTTTTTTCTAAATAGCCAAGTTTTAAAAGTTTATCAAAGGTTTTTGATCTTTTTCTGAGAGTTAAATAAGTTGTTCCTCTCACATAATAAGAATCAGGAATTCCCAGCAAATAGAGTTCATTATTTATAATGCATATACCAGAAACACACAGCTCACACATTAATATGCTCTCAGTTAACATACACAGGCGTTCACTCAAGGGCTATGCCAGTAATTAGCCAAACATACATACATGTGCAAATGTACAATTGACAGCAAATTATTTTAGATCCTAATGTCCTTTGATTATTAAAAATGAGTCAGGAGACAGCTCCTGTGACATTTGTATGCTCTAAATTGCAATTTTCACGTAGAAGTAGCTTCATATCACATCTTGTGAATTTCTTATTGCACAGCAGAGGACCATGCTGAATATCATGCCAAAGATCTGAAACAGAAGGAATCACCTCTTAATGACATTCAAATGATGAAAATTGATTGTAAACTTCTTGGATGTCTAACTCAATTTAACAAGTAATTATAAACAATAATTACTGGTCATAAATGGCACTTTTATATGTTAATACATTCCTATTTTATTATTGTTAAAATATAACAAGGCTCTGCTTTAAGAAAAGGGCTCTAGTTCTAGCTTATGGAGTAGTTCTTAATAGTTATAGAAGACCAATATACTACTACTACTACTAATGGAATTTTATATTTCAGGTTCATCCAAGATCTCATTTATATTTTTACTTTGGAAAATGTGTTCATAACCACTAGTTTAAATACACTTGTGGTCTAAATAGTTTTCTACTGTTGGAAAAGCCTTGAATATTTGCCATCGTGACCACAAATGAAAAAAATGGGCATCTCTTTATTCCTGGTTTATTTTTAAGTGCAAATGATGCTTCATTATTTAACTCAATAGTCCTACCAAACCATGAACTGAGGTGTTTGAACTATGGGTATTACTGATACCTTCTAACTATTGAATACCTCTTTGAGAAGCCAAATACTTGGCAAAACCAATAGCTATTTAAATGGTTTGAATAGAAGGATGTCAAAAGATCCTTCTTGTCCCCAGTCATTTCCCTCCAATTTTGCAGAGCCTTTGGCATGATATCTGTAGATGCAATGTTTACAAATTACTATCAATGTTGGTTCAAAGAAATCAGTACCATAACTTTCTGGTTCTCTTCTCAATCCCATCCTAGGATCTATAAATGCTGAATTTAAAAAGGCATGTATTATCAGTTATTTCAGAAGGGAAAGGGTAGACTGAGGGAATAGCCACAAGCAAGACTCCACGCTTCTGGCTGACAGAACTCAGTACCAGTGTGTGACAGGGGTGACACCTAATGGGCATTTTGTGAACTGATTACACTGTGCAACTCTTCCTTATGCAGAAAAGAACTATGGGTGCTGATTCAAGATGGCCAACAGAGGGCATTTCCCCTTTCCCATGGTTGTAAGGCTAGATGCAACTCCTGCTTTATCCTGGTTGTACTCTAAAGGGATCACTTCAGAAAGAAACTTTTCAGGCTCACCCTGCCACTGTCATGAATCAGGAGTGTCCACTTCTAGAATGCTCATTCCTTGAGACTATAGATGTTGGGAGGGTCTATTTGTTACCTCTGTTATGGAACACTTTTTCAAATATTCTACCTCAGAACTGTCCTTGGGAACCAGCAGACTGGCCATCAGGCTAGTCCCAGAGCAGGTGCCAAGGGCCTGAGAGAAGCACCTGGATTGGGGGCCCTCGGCATAGTATTTTCAGCCACTGCCCCACCCCTCTATGCTCTAAATACAGAAAGGAGAATTTTGTGTCCCCTGAGAGCTGCCAATTCATTGATTTCCTCACAATTCTCGTTTCCTCTGCCTTAGCTTAGGCCATGAATTAATCTACATAGGAGGGCTAGAGAGAATAAGTACTATTTAGCATTAGCTATTATCACTCGTCCCCTGGACAATGAAGATCATCTCTTTACTGGCTCAAATCTTAATCTTATCCAATCTTTCTTCCCCCCAACTTCATTTCCACACTGCACTACAGGTCGTTCCAAACCTGAGTGGCTACTCTCTACCTTAAGGCTAAAGCCCATCCTATCAAAAGAACACACTAAGACCTCAATTACGTGGACCACACAGCCCTCTCCAGTGTCATCTCTTGCTATTCCTACCATAGCCTTCTTGCATGCCCTTCTTTTGTACCTTAGAAGTACCAAGCCACCTGCAGGTATGCGGATGCAATATGCTTCACACCCCCACAAATGCTATTCCTTCTACCTGGGTTCTGGGTTTGGGAACACTCAGGTTATATAGAGAGCTAGCATTTACTGAGTGCTATGTTCTAGACACTTCGTATGAATTAATTCCTAATAATCCTTTACATGTATTATCCCACTTAATCTTCACAGCAATCTTAGGAGATCGGTACATTAAAATCCCCATTTTGCAGATGAAGGAATTGAGGCACAGAGAAATTAAGAAACTTTCCCATGATCTCAGGCTTGTTAGTAGTGGAGCAAGGAGTTGAATTCAGACAGTGTGATGGCAGAGCTTGCACTATTAATCACTATACTGTGTGGCTTTTGCAAATCATGGGTGAGGAGATTAACCTGATATGTTATTTTAAATTTCTAACAAAGGGAGAGGCCCAGAATTAAAAATCGCTTGTCTTGCTTAAGCTTGGTGGCCTTAAAATAGGAAGTTATTGCAGTGATCAACTTAAAGTCATACGTGGTTTAAAATTGAAATTTGTATCATAATTTAGAGAACTAAACATTGATGTATCTCATTAGTTTTGTTCTTAGATGTCCTACCAACAAACATCTTTGACTTTTATGAGAAATTGCTGCTAAGATACTGCCATATCACATTTGAAGAGAAATAAGATGCAAAGATTCAGGCTTCACAGAGGGCAAAGAAGGTACATTCTGGGACTTTCTCACCGTGAGACCTGCAATTCCAATACCGACAATTCCGACGAGCTGGAGCTTAACACTGATTATGGTCTCAATTTCATCAATGCAGTTCTGTTTTGGAAAAGAAAAAAAAAGAATAAAAACTAAAGGTATGTGTGAGTCACTGCCTGGACCCAATCCTTTCCTCCTCTACAGAGCATCCTGTGACAGATAACCCTGTCAGCTTCTGTTCACATTTAAACCATTCCTCCTTGATATCATTCTGATAACTTTAAAGCAAAAATGCAGTCTGGGAGAAAATTATAATCCTCTACTTTTGGTGGAATTTTCCTATTTAGGCCAATGGCTGCTTAAAAGCCCTGAAACTTGGCTGGAGGAAGCTATTCTAGGACCTGAAGCACTTAAAAATTGGGGGAAATTGACGGGATCTTTTCTTACTTTCAGCAAGTAAAAAATAAGGAAAATTCCCCCAAGCAATAGCTTCTTGCTTTTGGATGGTCGCTTATAGTTTAAAAGACTTGCTACACACTCAGTCTGATTACTATGCAAGGTACGCATCACCTAGTAAGAAGCTATAAAGTCTGTACATGTTCAAACTTAACCAAAAAAAAGCCAGGTGTCAGGAGTTAGAGGACTGTTCTCTTCTATGGTGGCTGGGTTGAGTGGCCATATTCTTTCATCTGTGCCCCGTGGAGACCTGTGCAGGGCAGGTCCAAAGAACCTCCATGGATGGGGGAAAACTGGATGGGGCAGAAAAGATCACTTGTAATTGTAATTAATTTCTCCTGCTTCTGTTTGGTCCTCTTAAGTTCAGAGGTAGTCTCTCAACCCAATTTTGCCCTTTGGCTACCCAGGTCTTCTTACTTGACAGTGGTTAGCTCTCTCTTTCTTTCTCTCTTTCAATGGCCATGCTGTGGCATATGGAATTTCCTGGGTCAGGGATTGAATCTGAGCCACAACTGTGGCCTGTGCTACAACTGTGGCCTCACTGGATCCTTAACCCACTGTGCCGGGCCGGGGATGGAACCCGCGCCTCTGCAACGACCCAAGCTGCTGCAGTTGGATTCTTAACCCACTGTGCCACAGCGAAACTCTTGGTTAGCGCTCTCTAATATTCACATAAGCTGTATGAAATGCTTACCACTATCCTCACATCTATAATACTTCATTCACTCAACAAACATTTCTTGAGCATCTACCTTGCATCATTTACTGGAATGGTGTGATGGATATGGAGATAGTAAGACATGGTTTTTTCCATCCTTGAGGAGCTCAGAATTTAAAGAAGGACACAGACTCACAAAAATAATTACAATACATTCTGGTAAAAGTTGGAGAACCACGGCTCTAGATAGTGGCTCCTTTGTTCGAGTCACCCTGTAGAAATTCTTCCAGTCTCTGTCTCCCGCACCTAAAAACATACACACCCTATCCATCCAGGACCAGGCGCAGTGAATATATAAAGTGAGCAAAGCACACCGCTCCTTACTTCCTTCTCTCTCATCAAAGCCAAAAACGTGACCTTCTCTGCTGAAAACTAATCCCTTTACTGGCTCTGGATCTCATTCTCTCATCTCTCCAAGAAACCTGTGCTGTCACTTATCTCCTTTCCTTCCTACACATTCAGCTTCTCTTTCTCCATTGACGTTTCCTCTCATCACCTAACACCATGCTCACATTCTTCAGTCTAAATAAACACAAATCCCCTCCATTACTGTCCTCTAGCTCTGCCCATGTCCCCTCCTTTCTTTCACAGCCAGTTTCTTTCTGTGAAAAACAAACTCAGCAGTAAGATAAGGAAATATGAGAACATGAGGGACCATCATATAGACGCTTCTAGATCCCATATTGTTCCCCACATTGTTTTTGTGCTTTCCTAACCGCTGAACGGAGACTGCATAGCAAACATCATTATGGATCTTCTAAGCACCAGATCCAACACATTGTTTCCAGCCTTTATTTCCTTGTCCTCTTCTCAGCATTTGACTTTACTGATAAATCATCTCCTCCTTCACTTCCCAGGAGCACTGTCTCTGGACTCTCCCTGACTCTGACTCTTCCCTCAGTCTTGTTCTGGCTGCTTGTTCTCACCTTACTCCTTAAATGAGAGTGTTGCAGCCCACCTTTCCTTATTCTACATGCTCCCCCTAGGCGTTCCCATCCACTCCTGCGCTTCAGCCACCACTAATATTCTGGGATACCTACACCGTGTCTTCAGCTCAGAGTACCTGTAGGTCCCTCAGGCACCTAAGGTGCAAAAACTAACTGAAACTGAAGCTGTCGTCTGCTCCTTTCTTTGTATTCATGCCTTTACCTTCCCACTCTGCCCAGGGGAAGTCTGAGGTCATAGCTACCTCTCTTTCACACCCCACTCACACTCAATCAGTCACCAAGTCTGTAGATTCTACCTCTGGACATCTCTGAATCTGTTGCTTCCGTACCGTTTGTGACTTGCTCTAGTTCCTCATCCTCTCTTACCAGGGTGACCCCAAGTACCACCTAAGTGGCCGCCCTTCATTAGTCTTCAGCCTTCAGTTCTACCCATCACACCCCGCAGCCCAAGTGCTCTTTCCACAATGCAAAACTGATTATGTTAACTCTCTGCTAAAAGCAAGGGCTTCCCCAGACTTCCAGGTGTAAAATTATGCCTTGCCTGCCTCTCCAGAAATCCTCCTCACTCTTCCCTCTACGCTTCCTGTGCTGCTGCAGTCCTGGAGTTTCACACTATCATGCTTCTGTTCCTCATGCTTTGGGGGCCCAGAGCGACCTTCCTTTGTCAAAATCAGCTCAAGGATCTCATCCTGTGCCAAGCTTTCCTGACTCCCCTGTGTCTCCATTGTACTCTGTGCAGACTTCAGGCACAGTACCAGCTCCCTTGACTAGTCCGCGAGGCCACTGAGGTAAGGACCATGTATCTTTCAGAACCTGGCATAGTGCCTGCCATATAGCACTAATATAGGAAGCATTTATCTGTGTCATGACACCCATGGAAGGGTGGGGGCAACATTCTTAAGGTACATGACCCTGGCCCTGGTGAGCCTATTTAATGCCACTGCATTTGCATCATTACTGGCAAATCAGCACACTGTTATTCTGTAGGGTACCAGAAGACTGGGACACAGCATTTCTTTGCTTATTTTACATATAGAATAAAGCTGAGGCACAAAAGCCACTGGGAGAAGCCCCCTAGAATCACAACCCCCACCCCAAGGGCAAGAACTGTTTTATACACAGTCACGATAGGAACCTGGTAGAGAAGCTTACCTTGTGTCCTAGGAGTTCCTTTGGGCAGGTGGGTTGGACCTGTTCAGAGCTTTCTTTTCCACAGCACTGAAACTAGAGAGGCAGAAAAGAGTTTTTAGGACAAGGAGGGAGAAGCAGCAAAGCAGCTCTGAGGCCCATCATTGCTGCACCGCAAATAGCTCCTCTGAAGAGAGTGTGAAGAGTCACAGAGTCATGCTGGCAAAACAAGAAAACGATTTCACCAAAGTTTTCCAGGTTTTATGATAGGAAGTGACTAAAGGCAACCCAAATGAGGCAAGAAGCTAGCTGTCAGTGTCTGTGTTAACTGCTGTTTTTCAAACAGGAGTTGGGTCTTCAGATTCTTTCAGCGCTACTGAGTAGCTAAAGTATGAGCTTCAGGAAAGGCTCATTAACTGGGGACAGTCTGGGACAGACAGGAAAAGTAGCCACAGAAAACCCCAGCAGCTAAAAGACTGGCCATCCAACAGGTGTCCTGCCTTAGGGCTGCCCTTCAAAGACAAAGGAACCTGTGTGCTGCTTGACGTCCCTGGGGTATCTGAGGTAGAACAGGATAAATAAATGGTTGGCACCTTCCAGGGCAGATCTGTGACAGACAAGAACTGGGCTACCTGGAAACACCTGGCCAGAAGTTCATAGCTACTTCTTCATGTCACAGTGGTTGAGAAATCAGGATGATCCTGGCCTGGCCCCTCTGCCCTGGAACCCTTCCTTGATGAACTGTGTGTGAGCTGAGAGCACTGCACTGACAGCCCATTCCCACAGGGAATCCCAGGAAAAAAGGAGTGTGCCTGTCTTTTAGGAATGATGGGGCTGAGTGAGGATGGGAGGCAAGGAACTTGCTCCCAGTCACAAAGCTGTTCAGTGGCAGAGCTGCAGCTCTGACTTAAAGGTCATGGTTGTTTCTGTCCCATCACAAGGCCACCCTTGAGAGAACCTGGTATTTATTTTGGGGCAGCTCCTCTGGTGTCCTGGTTTGTGCTCTTTTGTCACTTTGGGTAATGTTTTGACTTCTCCTTGTTGACTCTGTGTCATGCCTCTTTCTCTTCCAGGTTCTACATATAAAGCAAAGTGTGGCTCTCACGAGGCCTGAAACACTTTGCTGCTTCCTGACTTCACTCAATGTATCCTTATTTTTAATCCAGGTGATTAGGGGGAAACTGGCTCATGCATAATATTTAGAAGATGTGATTTTAAGGAAGAAGTAAAGTTACTTACCGCTGAGTGGAAGGTAATGAGAGTCCCATTTCCCTTCTCCCTGTCTCTAATGTAATCATTATAAGCCTCTTCATACATGGTCTGAACATGTCGTATAGCCTGAAAAAAATACCGGAAAAATGAAGGGATATGAGTGGGAAATTTCAAGTGTTCTCCTGACAATCAAGAAAAATCCCTCTTTCCCACCCTTTAAAAATACAGCCTTTTCATATGTTTATCTATATTTTAAGATAATTCTGCATATATGGAACAAATTAAAGATTCTGGAGTTTCTGAGATACTTCTGAAGATGGAAGGATAGACTAATCAAGAATAATTTTCAGAGTTCCCATTGTGGCGCAGCAAAAGTGAATCTGACTAGGAACCATGAGGTTGAGGGTTCAATCCCTGGCCTCGCTCGGTGAGTTAAGGATCTGGTGTTGCCATGAACTGTGGTGTAGGTTGCAGATGTGGCTCGGATCCTGCATTGCTGTGGCTGTGGTATAGGCTGGCAGCTGTAGCTCTGATTTGACCCCTAGCCTGGGAACCTCCATATGCCACAGATGTGGCCCTAAAAAGCGGGGCGGGGGGGAGCTTAATTTTCATAGACTAGCAAGATTTCTTTGAGTGGAGGTTCTCAAACGTGGATGGATGTCAGCAACACTGAACCCCAGACTCCTGGGCCTCACCCAGGTGATCCCGATGCACAGCCAGGGTGGGAACCTGTGCATTCTTGGGACTCCACTGGCTACACGTACTCAAGTCTTTTCATGATATGGTTTAAAAGGTGCTCACGACCAATGAAAACTGTTTCAGCATTCAAATATAGAAAACACAGAGTGTCTGACCCCAAGTTCATGGGACTTCAAGAAGTCATAAGCTCCAACTCCTCTAACCTACAAATATAACCAGTTACTTCAGAAATATTCCTGGGGAGGTAATATTTACTTATTCCAAATGGTTACCACTTTTAATATCTAAAGTAAACACAATATTGGTGGCACATAAATTTTTGTGAAATATAGTAAACTTAAGATTCTATTCTTCTTCCTTTTCCCTTTCACTCCTCTCTTTCCCACTGCATGTTTAAAACTAGAAAGGCCCTTTCCTCTGTGGGCTCTCCGGATAACCCATTCTGTACACCTATAATTTGAGCACAAATCTTAACAAATTGGCTTCCCCAGCACCCGGGGGATAGGCTTTAGTCTTTAAAGATGACCTGGCCTCTATGCAGGCCAAACCCTAAGGACAAAGGACAGGCTAGCAAGGGATGAGAAGGCGTGTTCTTCCCCAATCCTCAGGTCTGTGATCTAACCTCTACCACATTCCAAATGGGATTATCTTCAATTAGAGATCCTTTTTTTTTTTTTAAACAAAAAGCCCCCTCTCAGACCCCATTATAAATCTAAAAAAAGCTATGCAACTTTCTCCCCAGAAATATGTGTGCACATATATGCATGCACATACATAAACACATATGCTCAAATCTGAACCACACTTTTGGGTTAAAAAGTTCTGTGTAAATGATAATTGTGGAGGTTAATTAGCTTTAGAATATCACTCTGTGTATCAATATTCTCAAAGCCTTTGCCATAAAGAGAATACTTTAATGTCATTAAAAAACAATTATAAGTTATATTTACTTACTACACCCTTGCCTATAAAAGCAAATACTCCAGTGGTTACTTCAGCAGCAAATATCACTAGTAGGCAGGTGAAAAACTGTAGAGGAGAGAAAATATTCACTTCATTAATTTGGTACCTTTTTGATTAATTTCTTTGACTCTAGTTCTATTTGAAAAACACTGTGCAAGGTTATTAGTTTGAACAGATCTATCAGGAAGCATTTGGCCTCCTAGTCTCCTTGTAGTTCATTCACTCATTAATGCACTCAGCAATTGTTTATTAAGCATTTGCTCTGTGCCAGGTATTGTCCTTGGTGCTGGGACAGTGGTGAAGATAAGATCTTAATGCCTATGTTCTTATTAAATAAGGAAGCAATAAAAAAGTGAGTCTGATAATTTCAGAGAGTGATATAGAAATCCCACCACCTTGAACAGTGCCTGGCACCCATACGTTCAATGAATATTTGATGAACAGAGAGGTTCTATAAAGATATAAAATGAGACCAGGAGATAGAGAGTGACTGACGGGGCTGGGTCTGGGGAGAAGGTGACCTGAGACTACGTGTGTGGAAGGCCTCTCTGAGGATGTGGGAGAAGTGGTGACAGGTGTTCCTCTGGACATATTTCTGTCCTGATGTCATGGGTCTGCTCTGATTAAACTAAGTTCAGCGATAAATAAGATGTGAGATGTTCAGCAACAGGGAAAGAGGAAGAATGGAGAACTGAGGAAGTGAGTTAGAAACCTTACATGGCAAGAGATCAGAAGAAGCAGCCACAGTTCAAACCTCAAAGATTGCAATGAGTAAGGCGAGGCCACCTAACAAAACTGCTGTTTCTGACTCCTCATGGAGAAATGCAAGAATTTTCTTCCTGCTCCTCTTCCTTAGGTCACACTGGCACTAGATGTATAGCAGTTAACTGAAATTACTGCATTAAAAAAAATTTATTTGTTTATTTAGGGCCACACCCTCAGCATATGGAAGTTCCCAGGCTAGGGGTCAAAATGAAGCTGCAGCTGCCAGCCTACACCACAGCCATAGCAATGCAGGATCCGAGCTGGGTCTGTGACCTACACCGCAGCTCACGGCAACACCGGATCCCCAACCCACTGGGTGAGGCCAGGGATCAAACCTGCATCCTCATGGATACTTGTTGGGTTCATTACCTTTAAGCCACAATGGGAACTCCCTGCGTTTAAAAAAATGAAACAAAACAAAAAACAGGCTGCTTGTTAAATAAACCGCAAGAGGGATGTGCGCTTGCTTAAGTTATTGATCTCAAACAACAATACTTTTCTTGTAGCTAACAGCACTTCCCTGGCTACAGGAATCCTGGTGCTGCTTCACTCACTGTGAAATAATTAGTAGGCACTTTTTCTTCCAAACATCTTCACACTAATGACCCAAATGGACAAAGATAATATCATTCTTATGCAAGAGATGGAGAAAGTGAGATTGAGGGAGAGGGAGTAAGTGCCAAAGCCTCAGTGGATATGAGGAGCTGGCACTGGAGGCCAGACGTCCAGCTCCCTTCAGGTCAAGTCCTCGCCCCTTTGCCCCACTTACAGATCCGAGAACACACTGTGACTCCCGTGTGGCTCCGCAGCACCCGAAGAAGCCCACAGCCATCATCAGGACCCCTGCTCCAACCAGCACGTAGAGCCCTGTAGGGAAGAGGCCAGAGGAGAACTGAACACTCAAGATCGGCCCTCCCTGAGCCCCCACCACCAATGCTCCAGGCATCCTGCCTGGCAGAGCCTTCAGTTGCTAATTCTGAAAAGGTAACCCTTGTGGAATGCCTCTTTCTGAGGGCTTCATATACCTGACTTAACCTGCAGGAGGATCCTGAGAGGTAGGGGCTACTATTATCCCCAGGCAACAAAGAAAGCCCATGGTTATAGGGGTGAAGGAATTCACTCAGGGTCACAAGACTAGCAAGGATTGGACACCACATCTGTACCATAGCTCATGCTCTTAATCATCTCCAAGTGCCTCCTACATGCCAGGCACGTTACCTTCCAGAGCTCCACCACCCTTGTCAAGTGGCTATTAGTCCCATTCACATGAAATTGATGAAGTTGAGTCCAGGGACAGTGAGGAGCCAGTGCCAGAGCTGAGATACAAACTCATGCCTTCCCAGGAGCCCGTGGCTTCTGGATTTAGTGGCAGCCTCCTTCTCATGAAAGGCCCTGAGGACAAAGAATCTAGGAGGGAAGGGGACTGTTGATCTTCCCAGGCACAGATGGGGAAGCAGGGAGCAGGTGGTGTGGAAGAAGAGGGCTTTTAATCAAGGAGGAGGGTGGAGGAGGACACAGTGGTAAGGCAATAAGATTTTGTCTGAATGATAAACTTTAGAGGGTAATACCATGTACAGTGGATACAAGCAAGGCTGTAAGTGTTATATGAAAATTGCCAGTGGAGTTCCTGTTGTGGTTCAGAGGTAATGAGCCCACCTAGTATCCATAATGATGTGGGTTCCATCCCTAGCCCTGCTCAGTGGGCTAAGGCTCTGGCATTGCCATGATAGCAATGGTGTAGCACAGATCTGGCGTTGCTGTGGCTGTGGTATAGGCTGGCAGGTACAGCTCCAACTGGACCCCTAGCCTGGGAACTTCCATATGCCACAGGTGTGGTCAAAAAAAAAAAAAAAAAGGGAAATCGCCAGTGAGTGAGGGTAGGTGATAAGGTCATATACACCAAATAATGTTATTATTAATGTAATATTAGCTATATTTATTAAGGGCTTATTTTTCCAGGTACTGTTCTAAGCACCTGGCAATGATATATTAATCTTCATGAAGCAGGTACCATTATTATCTCCATTTTTTTAAACAGAAGAACTAGGCCCCCAAAGGTTAAGTGATTTGCCCAAGATCGTGGAGCTGGGATAAAATACCCATCTGTCTTTAAAGCCAGATCATCACCATTACTCCATCCTGCCTCTCCAGCAATAACAGTGGCCTTAATTTCAGTGTAGTTTCACCTAGTTCTGAAGTCAAGCCACAGGAACAGCTGTTCTCACAGAGAAAGAAAAGGGCATAAATGTTCTGAGAGAAATAAAGGCAAGCCGTTTCTTATTTCCTTTTCTGATCCTGAGATAAGTTAGAACACAATATGGGACCTGGCACTTGACTTGCTTAGAATCATGCCAATCGCCTCTACTTTATTTTCTGCATTTTGTTCCTATGAGTCACCTGGAAACCACTCCCCCTCATGAGAGGGTGGGGAGCTGGCGTCCCACCTCTGTGGGGAAGCCCTGAGGCCAGCCTGCAGGGTGCCTCCGGGGGCCCCCTGGGTGCTTCGTGGTTTGTGGGTAGCTCTCTGTTCCCTGACAGGCCCGCAGGGAGGTCGGCCTGGCTGCTCTGCTTCCTGCACCACCCAGGCTGTTCTCAGGGCCCTTTTCAGGGTCGGGGAAGCCATGCTGTTCTAAGGTCCTGAGACAGGTATTTATTTATTTCCTGCAACAAGGCTCTGCCACTTCCTCCCTTTCCCTTTTCTCTAAAAAAATAATTTCATGGGGAATAGATGTGGTAATGAGAGAAATGATAGCATATTTAAAATAATACTATTGTTGGCCCCACTACCTAAACACCTTATTAAAACATTTATTTTTTCAAAGCTCTTTTATTTCCATCATCTCATTGGCTCCTCAAAACAGCCCCACTAAGTAAGGCTAGTATTATAAGTACTTCTATTTTACCAATAGGGGTCAGAGAGGCAGGAGGGCTCCAGACAGGAGATATAGACCTGGCGCCCCGAGTTCCACCCCACTGAAACAGTACCTCACAGAACGTCTCCTGGGAGGCTGGGTGGGCACCTTAGTCTACTGACTTCCTGCTTACAATGTTCACTGCCTCCCCACTACTACATGACACAGTCTAGAGCTTCTGCTTAGAGTCACAGACTAGAGAGTAGACATGCTGGGATCCTTATGCATCCTACAACTCCAGCCACATGGGAATTCGCCATGATAGGATCTAGCCCACTCTTTTCCATTGTGTGCCTTTGTGGGTTCTCATATATGTCTGTATCTGTAGATGTTAATCTTATTCACTCTACCTAGAATATGCCAGGCACAAGACAGACTTCTTGGGCAGTGTTGTTGGATAAGAGGATAAAGAGAGTGAATCCAATCTGAAGTCCTGGAGAGGTTGTCTACATGGCCCATCTTTGCTTAGAGACACATGCTGGGGATACATCCAAACAAGCATCCAAGAAGCCAGCACTGGGCGGGGTGCTTCCCTGCTCAGGTGATGAGGACATGCTGCACATCCTGGGGGAGGGTTCTGGCAAGTGTGGAATCTGGGTAAGAGGGTGCTCCTGAGGAGGGTGGGGTACAGTGGACAGAGGCACCAGGGTCTGAGGAGGACAGAGGTGCTCTCCACTGCAAACATGCTCGCTCAGCTCCTTGCCCTTGGGAAATAAGAGCTCCCTAGGAAATGTTGCTTATTTGTACAATATTCCATTCTTAGGCTATCGGAACCCCAGTGCCCACAGCAAACACCTGAAACTGCCCCCATTGCTCCAATTCCTGAGGCCACTCCCCAGCAAATCTCCATATGCAAATGCGGCCATGAAACTCAGCCTGTTGCCAAATGAGTGCTGCCTGTGAGAGCTGAAGGGAAAATCAGAAGAAATTCTACATGTGGCAAATTTCTTGGGTCTGCTGATTTTAATTCTAAAGCTAGTTGTAATACTCTGCATATCAAGAGGCCACTTGTAGCTTCCAATGATACCTTATCCTTTTTATGATCTGGCCCACGGAACACAGCTGTTGAATGAATACATTAGTTGGCAGTCACATTTTCATGATGGTTTCTGTAGAGCCCTCTTGCTCCCACAGCAGTCTTGTGACAAGTGTATGACCTATTTCCCAATTCCCCCATGCTTTCTAAGTCCTATTTCCCTTGATATGAAAAAGAGAAAACACTTTGATACTGCATTTTTATCACTAATAACTGGGCCTTGCAATGCCAGTGATCTCCAGGTGACATGCCACCATCAATTTCCTGACAATTCCGTCACTTGTTTCTAAGGTTTCAGATTCTTCTTTTGAAGCTAGAAGCATCATTTTGGTTAACATAAAAAGGAGACTGTGACCTCCTAAAAGCCTTGTCTGTTTCAATTCATTTTGAAATGGCTCCCCTTCTAGAGACTGGAGAGTGGTCATCAATTTCAGTGGCTTCTTGGCAACAGATGATTTTACATATCTGGCTAATGACCATTTTTCATCTAAAAATATTTTTTTCTCTACCTCTGTGCAACTTTCCCTTCCCGCCAGCTTGCTTTGGACACACATAACTATATGTATATTTAGAATACTGGATGGGACTTAGTTTATGGGGAAGGTAAGGACTTGGGTCCTTGCTAAAAAACAACAGCAGTGTTAGTGATTGAGTGCTGTTCCAGAGCTTAACATACATTAGTCACGGAGCCCTTCGACACTAAGAGTAACAACCACCAGTCCGGGTGCCTCGGTGCCCAATGTACTGTGACCTTGACAGGCATTATCTCAGGAACCTGCTGCCATGAAGCCTCAGTGTTATCAGCAAGTCTCTCACCCCGACTCCATGGCATCTAAACCACTCCTTTCTCTCTCCCTCTTTACTCTCCCACGTCATCGTGCCTCCTGCAGGCTGACTCCCTCCTCGGCCTGGCTTCACTGCAGTAATCACAACAGCTAATGTTTATTGTGGGCTCGCCACACAGCAGGTGCTGCCCTCAAGCACCTTCATAGGTTACATTGTCTCACACTCACATCAACCCTAAGAAGTACGTAGAAGTAGCATTCATATTTCACAGGGGAGGAATCTGAGACACAGAGAAGTTCAGTAGTTACCTAAGATTGCACAGCTAGTGAGGGGCGAAACTGGAGCTGAACCCCGTGTTCTACTCCAAAGTTCACACCCTCACTCCTATGTTGCACTTTCAGGAGGGACTCAGAAGAATGGTGACTCCCTTAGCTAGAAATCTGTTCGTTTTGCAATTTTATAGATGGCCAGAAGCTTCTTTTTTTTTTTTGTCTTTTTTTTGCTATTTTTTTGGGCCGCTCCCGCGGCATATGGAGGTTCCCAGGCTAGGGGTTGAATCGGAGCTGTAGCCACCAGCCTACGCCAGAGCCACAGCAACGCGGGATCCGAGCCGCGTCTGCAACCTACACCACAGCTCACGGCAACGCGGGATCGTTAACCCACTGAGCAAGGGCAGGGATCGAACCCGCAACCTCATGGTTCCTAGTCGGATTCGTTAACCACTGCGCCATGACGGGAACTCCCCAGAAGCTTCTTTTTCTTCTTCCTTGAGAAAAGTGCCCAAGAAGTCTATCACTGATGGTTTCTGGGTTTTTCCCCTCAAAGCACAAGGGTGGGAGCTGGAAATCCAGGCCTGCCAGCTGTGGCTTTAGGTAAATCCTCTTATTCCTCAGCTTTGTTTTCTGCAATGTGGCAATAATTATCCATTCTTAAGTTCTTGTCAAAAGGCTTTGGAGAAATTGTCTCAAGAATATAAGCTATGGCCATGTGTGGTCTGTAACTACTATGAATCTGAGGTACAATTAAAAATCAACAAGTAAAAAAACATTACCAGAGTAAGTCAGAGTTTTTAAAAAGGCAAGCCAGTCCCTCAACACTCAGCACTGGAATGCTTTCCTTATACATACAACCAGCTACAATCAAAGCCAGGCTCTGCAAGGCTAGATTCCCAGGGAGGGACAGCATCCGCAGCCTGTGACCCCGGAGAGCCAGTGTCTGCAGTCTGTGTGGGCAGCCCCTTCGTGGAGAAACCCGCTGACGTCCTCTGTCGCCTGCTAGCAGACGTGACTTCATGCGCTCCAGCCTTCCGGGCAGGGCCGAGGCGACTGCTCCCCGCTCTGAGTTCCTGGAAGAAAGACCCCTGCAGTGTCTGAACCCTGCCTCCACCACCCCTAAGGAGCAGCCCCAGTGACAGGCTGTAATAGGAAGGCAGAGGGGCATGTTGGTGGGACTTGGAAGACACTGGGGCTTCTCCCAAGAGCTCGCTGAAGAAGACGACGTGCAGAGGGTCTGGAAGCACTAAGTCACCCAGCCTCTCTTGCTGCCAGCTCCACTCTTCCCAGGCTTTCCTTTCTCTATCTGAGCAGCCAGTGGACACAACACCTGAGGTCAGCCTCCAGGTCTTGGCCTGAACTCAGAGGTCGTGGAGAAGAGGCGACGGGCACAGTCAGTCTGACAACCCTGGCTGCCTGTCCTCATTTCCAACTCCCCTCAGGGGATCGTGAAGCCTCTCCACGCTGGTCTCTGGCTGTGAAGTCACCTCTGGATCTTTATCACAAAAAGAGACTTATTTCCCACCACCAAGCAGCTGAAGCCAAGGGTCCCAGAAAGGTAAGTATCCCCTCAGAGGCAGAAGGGTTTCTCCTACAAAGTGGAGAGGCAGGGAGCTAGACCACGTGTCTGCCCGGGGTCCCTCTCTGTGAGAGGCTGTCCTTCTTTCAGAGGCTTGAAGGTGCCAAGCCTGTTCCCCAGGGCTCTTGATAAGGGGGTGATAAGCATTTCATGGGCTGACTGCTCTGGAACTTATTCCGAAAAGAAAATACATGGATCAGTGCGCAGCACCCTGTGACATGAAGTGAGATTTTCCAAACACTGGGCCTATTACCTCACTCTGTTTGCTATGCAAGTCCATAAAACTGGTATCCTGGTGTATTTTTCTTCTCGTTTTATTGCTAGAGAACTGGTATCTTTCCTCTTTGGAAAATTATTTATTGAGGAAAGAAGTATCAATTTCTGCAAACAAGTATATTGCTCTATTTATAAGAGATATTTGAAATGGAGCAAAGGTCCTTAACTTCACAAGGACTTTTTCTTGTTGGCACTCTCCAGAGAGGCAGTGCATGGAAATAAACAGACCCAGCAAAGTCCAAGGTGTGAGTAGGCCTGGGTGGTGGGCTGAGCCCCACCGGGAAGGGCTGGAAAACCATGGCTAACTGCCAGCCCTTCCATCTGCCTCACTCCCTGGTCCTCATTTCCTTATTCTGCCTAGTGCTAAGACTCTAGGATGACCCACCGCCCTGGACTTCCAGCACTGACCATCGCAGCCTCACCACCAGCCTTCCAAGGGTGACTCACAGAGATAGACTGTGGCTGAGGAAGAACCAAGGGTGGGCAGACCCTACCCATGCCCCAGGTCACCAAGAACAAGCAAGAAGTATTCAGGCCCTGCTGGGGGTACTGTTTTCCCCACCCAGTTAGACAAAGAACTTCCTCCACTATCGGTCCATGTGGTTGGAGAGGGCCACCTCCCCTCAGCTCCAAGGCAGGCGTGAAGCCCAGGCTTCCCCAAAAAGCCTGTCCCTAACAACTGGTCACAATGAGGGGTATGGGCATGGGCTCTGGACCCAAGATTGCCAATGACAGGGAGGCCCGGGACTTTAGTTGGATCAGGTGGAAGGAAGAGTATGCTGTTCCCAGGGTTACTCAGGGGCTGGTGCCCAGAACAGCCATTTTATTATGTCCAGGGGGAACCTGCCCCAAACTGGAGCCACAGGAAAGCAGAGCAGAGATGGCTACAGACTGGAGTCCCATCACATCACTGGTGTCCCTGAGAGGAGTTCTAATCCTGGACTTTTCAGTTATGTGAGCCAAAAAAATTGTTTTGCCCAAGACAGTTTGAGTCAAGTTTCTGTTATTTGCAATGAAAAGAGTTCTGACAGATATGTCCATAAACATATGACACTTTCTTGCATCGCTGGCAGTTCATATTGCTTTAGTTTAGATTAGGAAATAGGATCAGGAATGTTTATACTGAGCTAGTTCACCCTCCTACTCAACATAGGAATCGTCTGTTTGATAAATACTCCATTCTGATTTGGGGTTAAATGCTGTTATATCAGAGGGATCACTTTCATCTGTAGAAGTCTTCTCAGCTGCTTTGATTTGTCAGGTCATTAAAAAGGTTTTCTTTGGTAGGGCCTAAATCTCTACTTGTGAAACTGCCGTCAGCGCTTTGTCTCTGGAGCAACACCGATAGAGGCTTCCCCTAGACCAGCTGTCACCCCTCACCCCACATCCCCGCCCCTTTTTCTGACCCAGTAGGGTCCCGTACTTCTGTAACCCAGGTTTCCATCCGAAAAGCATGAATTGCAATTTCCAGGCTTGACACGATCACTGATATCTTTTTTGTTTTGATTCCTCTTTTCCTGAGTTTAACAATGTTTGCTTAATAATATTTAATAGTGCTTAAGAATATTTTTTGTCTTTCTGTGCTTTTGTTTACAATTCCTGCTGCATCCACCATGGGTCAGTCATTCCCTTATTTCTTCAGGCCTGACTATATCAATAATCTAGCCCGGTCTTTTTCTGTCCTCTCCCCTCATTCCAGAATAATCTCTTTAAAATGCCATGCATATTGTACCCTCTCCCAAATCCTAAATCATCCTTTCATAGTTTATTAAATTAACTAAACCTGCCATTCCAGATCCTCTATACTTGTACCAGCATTTCTAGCCTTAACTGTCACACTCTGGTGAGGGTCCTCTGCCTGGCCTGGGCTTGCTAATCACTGCCCCACAGACATACCTCGTGCAGCCTTGCCCCAGATTTCTCCAGTCTCTAGTCTTTCCCTTCTTCTAATTATGGCTGGTCCATCAAACTTAAGTCAAATCCTTCTGACCTCACCAGTTTAGAATGACCCCGATCCATCAACTGCAAATACCACTTCGTTGGCACTTAGTTACACACTAGTTTCCATTTTAATTGAAATGTGTTAAGTCTGTGAGTCTTTTCAATAGATTGCCAGTTACGTGGAGGCAAATACAGCTTCCTCATACTTTTTTCGTGTGACCCTAGAGCCCAGGACTGTAAATGCTGGCTGATGTATCCATGGATAGGTTTATCTTTTTTCCCCAAATGTAGGAGCCTCCAAAAACATGGAAAGAATAGAGGCATTTTGAATGCATACATATATTTGCACAAAACCAAATATGTGATGAAATCCAAAACCTGAAATGACCATGGAGAGATTTTTAGATAGCCAGATGTTTATTATCATTGAAAGGGAGATTGCCTTTCTTATGTTTTTCACATAACCCAGGTCTTCATGGTCTTTTAAAATTTTTTTTTTCCTTACTGTTGCTGAAAATTTCTAGTTCAAACTCAGAAATTATTTCATAGAGATTTAAATCTTTCAACCTTGATCTTGGTGGTGAGGTTAGTGGGTGGCTGGGTTTTAGGCAGTTAATTACTGCCAAAAACCTTGAAGGAGAATCAGACTGTAACTGAAACTGCTTGATGTTTTCTCATGTTTTGATTCTATCTCAGGGTGGACTCCTCCCCATCCACCTGAGGGCACAAATGCAGCTTCTGATGGAAAGTCCGGACAGTTGGCCCAGAAGGAAGATGAGATAAATAGGGTTCCAGCAAACCCACAACACGGGACAAGTAGACAGAATGAAATGCTAATACCCTAAACCCCTATGTGCTTGAATTTCAGGAGCAAAAGACTCCCACTGTCTTAATGGGACTGGCCTGAAATTACTACTGAATTCAGAACAGGGGGAGACATCAACATTCACCCTGAACATCAGTTTTTAAGTGGTTGAGAAGAGTGAGGGTCAGAAGACTCCCCTAAAAGAACATCCTGAAGAGTTGGCCATAACTGCCACAGGCAAGGGAGAGATGGTAACTGTCTGCTGTGTACTTGCCAACCCTGATTCAGAGTCGTGTATAAAGCTCTCCCTAACTTGGTCTATCTGAAACCTCCCTGTCCTCCAAGGTCCCAGTCAAGCACCCCTCCACCTTGAGGCTTGTCCTGCCAGCTCCATTTCCCAATTCAGTGGTCACGTTCATCCCGCTCATTAGAACTTAACATGTGCTCATGATTGTTGTTGGCTTTTTATTGTTGAATGTTTCCTCCATATACATCTGGGGAGGCAAGAATCCCTTTAAAATGGGATTACACTCTTGCTGTGGTTAATCTGATGGGAAGAGTTGTGACTCCACTGAAACCAAGTCAGAAATTTCAGGGAATAGTTATGAAAGAAGTGGTGTCTGGAATATCAGCAAAATGAAGGAAGATTTATTCCTTCTACTCTCCTCTGCTTATTCCTGTGAGACCCCTGAGTGTGCCCCCGACTCCTGGAGATGGTGCAGGACAAGCACAGGCTGAGCTTTGTTCTGGGGCCCTTGGACCTGCTCTGGGATAGAGAATGCTTTTGAGGAGGTTTTGTGTGTGTCACCTTTTGAATGGAAGGGCGTGTACGACCTGGAAACCACGTGGGTGGGAAGGAGCATCTCAGTGTTAAGTATGATGGTAGATTCTTCTGCTTCTTTGTTGTAATAAAACTCTGATTTGGCCCAAGTGTCAGAGGCCAAACTTAAGTCAAATCCTTCTGACCTCACCAGTTTAGAATGACCCCGATCCATCAACTGCAAATACCACTTCGTTGGCACTTAGTTACACACTAGTTTCCATTTTAATTGAAATTGCGGGGGAGCCTGGGCCCCTCCGCAAGTGAATCTCAGTGAGTCAGGAAGCCAGTCACAGTAATCCTTTTCTTGGCCTTGACTGCTTTAAGCATGAACATACAATGCAATTCTGGCCAATAAGCTGCAAGAGGGAAATCTGCTGGGGAACTCCTGACAAGTTTTATTCATTCCTAAAAAGGGCCACACGAGGTGAAATTTCCTTTTTCTCTCCTTTGGATGTTGCTGTAAGAGGATGTGATGCTTGGGGCCACTGCAGCCATCTTGGAATCTTGAGGGGATGTGTTTGAGGATAGCCAGAGGATGGTGAGCAGAAAGATGGAAAGCACCTGGGTCCCTGATAACTTAATTGAGCCCTGAATTAATTCTGGAGATTCTCCATCTCCAGGCCTCTTTTATCACATCTTAACAATTCTGAGGTATGTACATATATTTTATATTTTAATGCTTCTGCAATTAGGATATATCTTTTATGTTATAGCTAAATGGGCAGCATTACCTTTTTTCTTAATGGAACTTATAATAATTGGATATTTTACCAAAAACTGCATCTAAGATTTGCTGAAATGTGGAATGTTCTTATTGCTAACCAACTTTTGGTAGGCTTTCTGCTACTTTCCTCTGAATGTGCCCTCACTGACATAGATGCTGTCCTCACAGGAAGGAGCAGTGTGGGAAGGGCGTTCAGAAGAAGAAGTAATACAGCTGTGAGCAGCTCTTCCTTCACGAGGACGTCTGAGGCTCTGAGTGGGGCCTGGACTTTGGATCCCTCCCAGGAAACAGACCCTGCTCTTTTTAGGATTTGGAGCAGATATTCTGCACAAAACCCTGCTTCTCCTTAAGCTCAGAGGTTGCCATAAGCAACTGAAGCATCCTCTATGGCAGGCACATATCCTAAAACAGCCAGTCCATAGGGCTATCACCTAGCCCTGATGGTCTTGGGCTTTTTGAAATCTAGAGTCCAGGTGCCCTTAGCTGGGGCAAGAAAAAAAAAGCCCCCAAAGAGGACTAGAAGTAGATCCAAGGGAACTAAACCCAGGGGGAAACACTCAGCCCTACTCAGCCATGGTCTTGGAATTAGAGGCTACCCAGCCTCACACTCCCTCCTCAGCCCTTTCCCACAGCTGGGGGGAGAGGCTACTCCCCTCCCCCACTGAGGCCTCTCCCCAGGGCAGCCCTCTCCCCCTCCCCAGCCCCTCCCCTCTGCAGACCCCAGTCATGGAGGGACTAAGATCAGCGTCTCCACATCTTGCAATGTCTCTTCATTTTGAATTATGCGTCTCTTCTAGACAATTTAGAATTTAAGACCACACATATAAAATACCCAGCCCTGACTGGGCAGGAGCCCCCATCACCCCAGAGGGATGAGTGAATAACTGACTTGGTAGTGTTCTGCTTCACTCAGGGGGCAAAGAGGGTTTTCCAAGTCTTTGGAAATGAACTGTGGTGACATGCTGCCCTTCTTTTCTTAAGGAGGCTGAAAGAAGCACAACACCCCAGTGCCTCCTGGTCTTCCTTGGTTTTGGAAGCAGAGGGATAAACCATGTGTGGGGTGGGCTGAGTAGGGGTGGCAGGGCCCTCTCCTCTCTGCCTGGATTGCACAGCCCCCTCCCAGGGCCAGGTGGGCACACAGGGCTCAGGTTTGCCTCCTCTCTCCCTCTGCCCGCCTCCCACAGAAGCCTGGGTGCAGGCTCCGGCTCTAAGCCCAGCAGCCCCAGCTAAAGCCCAGGAAAGCTGAAGTCGCTCACCCATGTAGAAGTACTCTGGGGACTTGTCCTCCGAAGAAAAATCCTTCATGGTGCCTCCAAACCGAAACCACAGTCCAAAAGCAATGACAGCCGACCCTGCCAGCTGAAAGGTAAACAGCATGCTCTTACAAGGGAGGGGAAAGTGTGTGTATGACCCGGGAGGCCTGGGGCAGCAGAATGCTGAGGGCTGGAGGGGGCCCCCCTAAGAAACCAGCTCATCATTTCATGGTAGGGGTGAAAGGATGTGCTCGCAGCCTCCACCCCCAACCCCAGGTCCCTGATGTGATGTTAAAACTGGGGCTTCCTGATTCCAAGCGCAGAGTTTCTCCATTCTGCCAGGCTGCCCTGCGGTTATAGGGCACATACAGCCCAGCTCAGGAGGCGTCTCAAAGTGTTCCAGTAACAGCCCCCGAAGGCGTCTGCTCCCTGTTTATTGTCCCCTGCCGGGCACTTCAGACTTCCTCACCAACACCACAGTGAGAAGGGACTGTGTTTGAGCCGCCAGGTCACCAAGAGCAAGATGAACTCTGAGACCGGGGAGGGGGCAAGACCTACTTTTCTAAGTGGGAAGAAAACATGCCAACTTCAGAACCCGCCTACGCCTCCTGAGCGAGCAGCGCCCAGTGAGAAAGCTGTTTCAGAGGCGTCTAGACCTCTCCGGTCACTGATCATTGCACTGCACTGCCTAGGGATGGTTTTGCAGGCAATAAGGGAAACTGGTGGTTTTTTTTATTTGTTTCTTTTCTTTCTTTTCTTTTCTTTTTTTTTTTGGTTGCTATTTTGGGTTTCCATGGAAAGCAAGAAAGGAAAAAATAATTTTCTGAAAAAGCATGGTCTGTGTGCCGTGTGGCTCATGGAGAGGCTGAGTGGCTGGCGCAGGCAGTGCTGGGCAGGCTGGCGGCTGGTAGAGTCATCGCCTGCTTCCTCTCAGCCACTCTGAGGGCTTTTGTGAGACTCCGCACCAGGGCTGGAAGCCTTTTCTGCCATTGCAGGACTGTCACAAAGGCCCACCAGTGGGCTCCGGCATCCTCTTTCCCCGCAAACACTCATCTCAAATTTCATTGTATCAATAAATCAATGGATAATTCCCTGCACACCTTCTGGACTCAAGGCACCAGGGGAAAGTAAGCAGAGATGTCAAAAGAGCCTGCTGGTTCTGCTGACCCATACAGTTAGTGTTGGGCTGCCCTAGCCCATCCTGGACTGACACTTTAGAGGCTGCTGGCCCACAGGGAGAAGCAGATATGAGAGATGCTGGGCACAGGAAGACAGAAGCTCACAAGCCAGAGAAGTAGAGGTTTAATAAGGAAAAATGGTTTCAAGGTCAGGGTCAGACCAGAGCCCTGTTTATAAGGAATCCTGCTATCTGTGGGCTATTACAAAGGGCGGGGGCTATCTGGCCGGACTTGTTTGAGGATGTTATCTTTCTTCACCCTCCTCCCACCCCCTCACCCAAAGCCCATTCCCTCCGTGGCCGGCTTCTTCAGAAGAGCAGCAGGGCCGCTGCAGGAGGAGTTGGAGAGGCTGAGTTCTACCAGCTGCGATCCAATGTGGAACGACTAAAAGTTTCCAGTACTTACAGGAAAGCACTAATTGGATAATGTGAGGGACAGCAAAAGGAACTGGGCTCAAAGGGGCTATAAAAGATTTTTCAATTTTTAAAAAGGGTAGCAAGGCATGGAAAAATATTCCAAAGAAGTCATGTTAAAACATTAACCATATTTCTCTTCGAAGGATAAAATTACAGGTGACTTTTCTCTTTTAGCTATATACTAAGTTTTCTGCATGAAGCATAGATTACTAACGTAAGTTTAAAAGTGTGACGAGGTGGTTTATCTGATCAACCCAGAAAAGATGGTGGTGGTGGGGTTTCTTGGGCTGTGCTTTACTTTGGGAGGAAACCAGCTTTGAGGTGATTGCTGTTTCTGGTACAGGGAAGACAGCGATGGCCTTGGGAAAGCCCTGTCCTTGGGGTGTCGGGGGCTGCTGGGGACAGATGTGCTCAGCAAAGCCTCAGAGGCAGCCCTGCCCGCCCCGCCTCTGCAGCCACTCAGTGGAAAGAGTTTCCAAATACAAAGCAAAAATCTATTGACAGAGGCATCAGGCCAAGGCCTGCAGCCACCAAGCAGACTGTGGAGGAGGTGACGGGTCCCAGGGACACCCTACCACGAGGCCACATTTTTGGCATCTCTGTACACAAGCTCTAATTTATAGCTGTCTGGGATCATCCTCCCAGACGGAATACATTTGTCCACTTCTGGCACAGATGTGTTTGATGCATAATGGAAAATTAAAAGAGAGGTTGCAATTTAAAGCCATGGGGCAATGAGAAGAAATCTGCACTTGCTCATCCACGTCCCCCAACCCCAAACCACATGGGTTTCCTCCTGGGCCAAGGAAACTGTGGCATAGCTGAATGTCATCACTGTGAGGGAATCCTCCCAGCACGCCGGGGCAGGGATGCTGTGGGTGTGGACCCCTTCGAGCTTGAGATTGTTGCTGATGACAGCGATCGCTGCTTTGGAAAGGCGCGTCGGCAGAGACCACGTAGCCCTTTGGTCTTTTTGAACTCACCGTTCCTGCAAGGCTCTTGAAATACTCTGTGTTCACTGGACTTGGGTGGTTCTACTATATACCAGAAATTGCTTGGGGAAAAAAAAAAATCCATACTGACTGCAGTCTAGGCAGGAACAAAGTGAGCAAGTCTAGTGTCAGTAAGCCCCATCATGGCTCATCATCCCATATCTCATACTCTGTGTGAGCCTCTAGTCCTAAAGTTTCACCCTACCAGACCAACTGCCCACCCCCACTCCATGCCCCCATTCTTGCTTCTCCTTTTATTCTCAGCCCCTCTTTGCATTCAAATGGGACCCTGCACCTCAGTCACAGCGGGAACAAATAAGGATGGAGAGGCCGCCCCATTGTGTCACTTTCCTCCTCATGCCTCACCCGCCCTCTTTTCCTTCCCTGTCTTTGATGGAGTTCTGCAGTCCTGATTGCGTACCATGCCGTGCTGTGATAAACATTAGGGAAGCAAGGAGGAAAAAAGCACGACTCAGTCTGACATGGAGGTTAATCCCATAAAGCAATAAATGCCATAGGATGCAGGATGTGTGCTCAGTGGAACTGCGTCACTGCCCAGGGATTAGAGCAAAGTGTGACAAATGGTCTTCAGCAGAAGTCATTCCCTTTTGACATGCATGGAAGAATGAGTTGGAAGTCACTGAGCAGGGAGGGATGGAGGCGTGAACAACAGGCAGAGGGAACTGGATAAGGGCTCCACTCCCTTCCCTAGGACACTGTGCTGGGGAGAGAGGAGTCTGGGGGAGGTCAGGGTTGGGGCTTGAAACAGGAGTTGGGGCACATGGCTTGTGGCCTCTACTAAGCTTGCTACCATTTTGGAAAGCCCACAGCAGAGCCCTGAGGGGAGGGGAGGTGGGAGCCATCATTTTGATAGGGACAGTCAGGAGCAGGAGTGTTGCCGGATGCCAGACACAGTGAGGAGCCAAAGATAACAACCTGTGGCTGAAGGCTAAGGGCTGAATGCCATGAGTGCTGAGGACCCACCTTGCCAGCCAAAGAACTTTTCTGAGGGCTGCTCTGCACCCATGGCTGTTACTGATCTCCATGCCTTTGGAACAATTACCATTAGAAATATTGTCTTTCCAGGAGTGGACTTTTCCAAACAACAGCATGAATAGGACTTCAATGTTAATCATTTAATACACATCAATTGAGCATCTATTGTGAGCCAGGAGCCAAGGATTCATAGGTAAGGAAGATCCAGTTCCTTTTCCAGAGGGTCAGGGAGAAACTGATCCCCCTCTGTGGCCCAGGAGGGATTCTGACACAGCAGGTGAGAATTCCATCAGAGAACCAGCCCCTGAGAAGATGCTAGACATGATCATTTTTTTGTGTCACTGCTTCTTTTCTGAGTACCAACTGTGCATTAAGCACTCAGAGAATGTGATACAGCAGGATTTTGAAGACAGAGTGTGTGTGCCATTGAAAAAAAGAGGAGAGAAATAAAAGAGAAAAAGAAGGCAGTGAAAGGGAGAGACAGTGACATATAAATCCATGTCATTAGGGGATTACCCAGTACAATTATATTATGTTTTTTCATGGGCAAGTTATTTCAGTAGCTAACCATACTCTAGAGAGTTTGTAGGACAAAGTTGCAAATTGTTAGCATATGTCCCTGGAGACGACAGTGCGGGTTTTAAAACTAAAGTAGTAGAAGAGAGGACTACAGACCTGACCAGAAAACTTTTTTTTTTGTCTTTTTAGGGCCACACCCGCCGCATATGGAAGTTCCCAGGCTAGGGGTCAAATTGGAGTTACAGCTGCCGCCTATGCCACAGCCACAGCCATTCAGGATCTGAGCCCAGTCTGTGACCTACACCACAGCTCATGGTAACACCGGATCCTTAATCTACTGAGCAAGGCCAGGGATTGAACCTGCGTCCTCATGGATACCAGTCAGGTTTGTTACCGCTGAGCCACAATGGGAACTCCCAGAAAACTTTTAAAGCAAAGTGGATGGTCGAAAAGTTTCCTGTAAGTAATGTCTATCTGCCAAAACTAGTCATTTAGCATGATGCAAAGCTTGTTAATGGATTTCAATTTTATTGTACTGGATTTATTTCCACTCTACTGGGATTGCTGATGAAATGTTCTATCTTGAGGACATATTTTTTAACTTAAAAAAATTTTTTTTCCATGAATCACAAACATGGTTCTTAGGAAGGCACGAAATTAGAGGGAGGGTGGTGCTAAGATACAAAAATGTAAAGATCACTCTGTAGGCCTGGGTCCTCCATTCTGTTCCGCTGCCCCTCCCCCAACCCCTGGCTTCCAGCAGAGGGGAGCCAACCCTGATCGCAAAGAGCAAATACATGCTACTCTGTTATCTGATGACTAAACCCACCAGAAAGCCCATTTTGGGGGTAAGAAGCATCACTTAGGGAAATTCTCGGACAGCTCAGGTGTTTTACTCTAGATGGGAGAGACGGTTAATTGTCCTCAGATGCTCCGGCCAGTTTAAGTTTCTTCTCCCACCTTGGGGACCCTGCTCTTGCTATTCCCTCAGCTTAGAAAGCTCTCCTCCGCTCCCCCGACCCCTGGCTCACACCCACTCACAGCTGTCAGCTCTGATGTCACTTCTTCTAGGAAGCTTACCTTGGCCTAGCTAGGTACTTTCCTCCATGTCTCATATAACCATTTCTGTTTAAATATTTCTATAATTAAAATTTATAAATTATAAAAATATTAAGGCCTGAGCTGTGTGAGGGCAGGAACAAGATCTATATGGCTGTGTAACAAGTACCTACCTCTCTGCCTTGCAGAGCCAGCTCCCAACAAATATCTGTTAAATGAATGAATGGAGGCCCTTCACAAAGGTACCATTTAGCTGTGCTGTTGCCTGAACTGTGTCCCCCTAGATTCATTTGTTTAAGCCCTAACCCTCAAAGTGATGGTATTTGGAGGTGGGGCCTTTGGGAGATGATTAGTTTAGATGAGCCTATGAGGGTGGGACCCCCATGATGTGATTCCCTCATAAGAGAAACCAGAGCTTGCTCTCTCTCCCATGTAGGACACAGGGAGAAGGCAGCTGTCTGCAAGCCGAAGAAAACTCTCACCAAGAACCAAATTGGTTGATACCTTAATCTTGACTTTCCAGCCTTTAGAACTGTGAGAAATAAATTCCTGTTGTTGAGGCCACCCAATTCAGCTAATTTTTTTTTTTTTTTTTAGGGCAACCTGACCTAAAGCAGGCTGCCGGGAGCAATTAAGAACAACCTCCTTCAGAAGTTCCCATCATGGCGCAATGAAATGAAATGAAATGAATCTGACTAGGAACCATAAGGTTGCGGGTTCGATCCCTGGCCTTGCTCAGTGGGTTAAGGATCTGGTGTTGCCATGAGCTGTGGTGTAGGCCGGCAGCTAAAGCTCTGATTGGACCCCTAGCCTGGGAACCTCCATGTGCCGTGGGTGTGGCCCCCAAAAGACAAAAAGACCCCCCCCAAAAAGAACCTCCTTCACAGCCCTCCAAGGGAGTACTTCACAAAGCACAAATGTCAAATTCATCTGCACCTGGGAAACACCATGCAGACACCTCAGAGAGCACCATGTGATGACACTCAGCCAAACACTTCCCCGCGGAAAAACATCAGAGCAGGTAGTATCAGTTCTGTGTTTTCCTAAGCCTGTGGGGATGCATGCCATGCCTCAGAGAGAGACACAAAAAAACAAATCTCTACACCCTTAATATAATCATGGCAACACACACACACACACACACACACACACACATTCACACACTGCACTTGAACGGAAGAATAACATAATTTCTGTATTCCTGCTCCTCCACATTATACATACCCAACTCTTTGGCAATTCTCTTCTTTGGGATGATGTCACACAAAGCAGGAAATGACACTTCAACCCTAGAGATTTCATTAAAAGCTTTTAAGCTAATACTTACTCTTGGTGGCAATTCTCATCCCAGATGGAATCATGCAATGAAAACTTACAATTCTTGATCTAACTGCAAACCATATTATGATACCATAAGGGTAATGGAGTTTTATTTTATCCTTTTAGCAGGCAGAAGTCAGAAGCACATTGGCTCTAGAAGATGATACTAACTTTCTCAAAGAGGAAAGCCAGCCCCCAAGATTTTCATCCTATTATGCAGTGAAAGCAAGGCAAGGATTCAGATGGCACTTTCTCAAATTCAAGGATTCTGTCAGAAGAAATACGAGAGCCAAATGCCATATGATATTCAGGCAACACCACCTCCAGGAAATCTGCTGTCCTTGCTTCACTTCAGGACCGGGCGAGGCAGAATTGGGAGGCAGGACTGTGGCGGTGGATGGTGAGATGGCTGTTAGTCTGGAAATGCACTGGCTGGATCCCAGTGTTTCTGAGTTCCCCTGTTATTTTCCGCATAACGATTTCGTAGGAACAAGCTCATGCTAAGAAATTCCTGAAAGACTTCCTTCAGGTAAGGATATATTTTAAAATCAGTGCTTGTTTCTCTGCACTAATGGAAGGGTTCAAACCATGACAATTCAAACCATGACAGAATCAGGAGTGTTCTATTCATCTCTGGAAAGACAATCGGGTTATATATTTGTGCCATACACTCCTTTTGGTTTAGGTTGTTACAGAGTTAACTAGTGGGGATCAACTGACATTGCTAGGGTGGGGGGCAGTATAGAGGGGCTGGGTGGGGGGGTGGGATACCAAGCTCAGGGGAAGGAAACTGAGCCAGGATGAAAAGCTTGTGGTGAATGACAAAGCAGATAACTTATATATAGGTATGGAACATGTATGTATTTATTCAGTGGTTGTACATAATGGCTTTTTTTCTAAAGAAATACAGGAAAAGGAGAGGAGAGATGGGTAAGAATTAGGAGAAAGATGATGGCTGTATATTTTTCTTCATACAGTAAAACAAATGCCACAGACTACTGGCTAAAGATTCCAGTGAGCAGATGGCTTTATCAAATGAAGATCAAGTACAACTAAACTAGGAGTTCCCTGATGGCCTAGTGGTTAAGGGCTTGGTGTTGTCACAGCTGTGACTTGTTACTGCCTTGGCACGGGTTCAATACCTGGCCCGGGGAACCTCCCTGTGCTGCAGGTGTGGCCAAAAGGAAAAAAAAAAAAGGTACAACTAAACTAAAATCCAATACACCAAGTCACCAAAGTTACTTAAAGCCCATGTTTGCCTTACCTGACCTAGGGGATGAGCTCCAGGAGGACAATAATGGTCTTTTCTATGTTCCCTGGACCTCATCCTTGCAGCATCCAGCTGGCTCATACTCCAGGCTTGCTCTCTGAGTAAACACCGCCTTGAGGGCTACCCTGATTACTGTGACAGCTCATCTATGGTGAGCTTTACATAAGCAAAGATGGAACATTAAACATATTTATTTTACAGCCAAATATTTTTCAAGGTAGTTTGAGAGATGTGCTCTTGGGCAGATAAACAGGATTCTTAAATATAGATCAATAATAATGATCATCAGCTGGTTTTAGGTGTTGCAGAGAGACAATAAGAGAAAAAATGTTTCAGGTAAAACTTAGGTTAGATCAGAACAAGTCAAAACACTTTGTGTATTAAAAAGTTAGCTTGAATGGAACTCAGCAGAAATAATGAAAGTCTTGTATTCTACAGGTTTCTCCTAATAGTAATTTGACCAGAAACCATTTGGGGTCGGGAAGGCAGGCAGCCCTGGGCCATTTACAGGGGACTAGACAGATACAGCGTGGGCAAGGGGACCACATGAGCTCCCCAGATGAGTGGCAGCAGCTTCTAAGCCCCATCTGTGCCCTGTTGGCGAGCTTTGTTGTACCTGCCCAATTCTCTCACTCTAGTTTATAAGTGACTCTTTGCCAGTCACCACTACAATGGGAAGGACAGGGCCTGGCAAACACTGTGGAACATTTGCCAACTGCTCTTCTAGAAAATTTTCCTTCTTCTGAGTGTTCAGACTGAATAATGATGCTCTTGGACAGGGGAGTAACAAAAACATCCACATGTATATGCTGTGCTGCCCAGGAGTTGTAGCAGATAAAACTAGGGGATCTAGGCATCCTGGGTTTGAATCAGGCCCTGCCACTTGCTAGTCCTGTGATCTTGGGCAAGTCCCTTAACCTCTCTACCCCTCAGCTTCCTCAGCTGTAAGGTGGAGATAATAATAGTGCCTCTTGAAGAGATTAAATGAGTTCACGTTACACACCAAGGACAGGGAGTGTTCAACATTTATTGTTATTATGTTAGTAAACTCGCTAAGGTTACATTCAAACTGAAAACTTAATCCCACTCAGCATAGGAAATGCCACAGCCATAATTCTAATGACTTAGTCCTCTGTGGCCTTCCTCTACCAATTCTTATTTTAGCTCTACACTCCTTCCGTGGCAGCTGGGATTCCCTTGAGGTTTCTAAACCTCTAAACTAGGTATGTCAGCGCCCCTTTCCAGAAACTATGTTCCTCTTCTCTCTTTGGTTTTAGTTTTTATAAGACCCAATAAGAGAAAAACAGGAAAAGATGACTGATGAGAGAAAGAATAACTATATTCAGGCCAGAGCAAAATAGAATTTTCTCCAATGACGTAAACGTAAATGTTCTCCATCTGTGCTGAGCAAAACTGCAGCCATTAGCCACCCATGGTTATTGGGCACTTGAGATGTGGCTAGTGCGACTTAAAAGCTGAATGCTAAATTCCTTTTAATACTAATTAAATTTGACAAGCCACATGTGGTTAGTAGCACAGCCACCATATTGGAGACTGCAGGTCTGGAATTCACATGCTCATCACAGCTACAAACTTCTCTCCTTGTCAGTCTGCAGACTTGGAGTGGTTGAGAGCCGAGACTCTGGGGCCACACACAGAAACCCAGCTCTGAGGCCCTGGACAAGGCTCTTAAATGTTCTGTACCTCTGTTTACTCATACGTAACAGAGGTGACAATAGGTTTTTTTTTCAGAAGGTCATTGTGAGGATTAAAGAAATTTCCCAATTAAATCCAAAGAGGATGAAAAAAACCTGCCAGGGTAACCCCTATTCCTCTGTATGATGTGTCTGTCTGGTCATCCTGTGTCACAGGCCTCTCTCTCAGTTCCTTCCCCTTAATTACTTATCAAGCATGACATGATTTGTCTCAATGGTCAGTGCAGTATCACTTGTTTTAGGAGAACAGCCCTGTTGTGATATTAACTGCCAGTGTTAAGGTGGGGGATGGAGGGTATGTGCTCTTTTGTCACACATGGTTGAAGACCCAAAGATACTGCACATTCTGGAATAACACAGGGATATGCAATGGGCAATGGGCAGGTGGCCTCCTGGTAATTGTAGAAACCATCAAATCTTAATGTTAAAAAGAAACGTCTTAAAAAATAATGGTAAAGTGGTAACTACAATTAAGAGAACTGCCACAAGGAAGCCAGGTGAGCTGGCTAAGAGGCCCTGCCCCATTTAGAAACGAGAGCCACCAGTGTGTCTTTGACCTCTTCAGGCCACATCAAAACCAGTCATTCTCAAAGTGTGTTCCCTGGACCAGCAGTATCAACATCATCTGGGGACTTCTTAGAAATGCAGACTTATGAATATACATTTGAACAAGATTCCTGGGTGACTGTATGCACATTAAGGTTCCAGAAGCACTGATCGCCAAAGGTTTCCCTATTTCTACACACCAGCCTCCCCTTGGTAGGACAGGAGCAGGGCAGGGAACAAATAAACAGCTCCCACACTAGGGGCAGGAGGGGTGCTAGAAACTGCTGAAGCTCCTCCCAGTGCCTGGGGTGGAAGAAGGGGGATACCAGCACAGCATGCTCCACCCCAAAGGAGCAAAGACATTAGAGAGACCATCAACTACAATCAAAAGCACCATAGAACACCAGATAAAGGCCTCTTCTCGAGTGCCTCAAGATCAAGGACTTGGTCATTCTTTTTTTGGCTGTGCTTGGGGCGTGAACATGTGGAAGTTCCCAGGCCAGGGCTCAAACCTGAGCCACATCAGTGACAATGCCAAATCCTTAACATATAGCTTACCAGGGAACTCCTCAAGGACTGTGACTTAACCATTTTTGAATGCCTCGCATGTGGCAGGGTGCTGAGCACATAGCAGGTGGTCAACACATGTTTGCAAAGTGACTCACTGCAGAGGAAGGAATCTCTCCTTTTGACTCCACGCCTTTGATAAACTACAAGAATCTTGCCACTCTGCTTGGCTGGTTGGACTTAGAACACCTGTTTCCCACTTCCTACTTTTACAAATCTCTTGAACTCTGGATTCTGCTTTCCTACTTGTATTCTAGGGTTTAAATATGACTACCACTAATATGTTATTATTTACTATGCACATGTAATTACTGTACACACACTTACTACTTTATATACATTTACTCATTTTATCTGCACCAAGATTATAGCTCCATGTTGGTACCTGCTTATATCCATTATATAGATAAAAAAAATGGAGGCTCAAAGAGGTTAAACAGCTTACTAACCAAGCTCACCTAGTTAGTAATCAGTTCAGCCAGGAACTCAGGCAGTGCAATGCCAGTATCCACCTTCCATGCTTTGAATTTGTGGATATGAATTACCACACTGCCTAGACCTGGCTGAGGTCTACCAGACTCCCAGAACGATAGCTCTGGATTCTGCAGACTGGCCCCCATCATATAGCCTGTGCCCCTCCCAGCACCACTGGGCCCCTCTCGTCCACAATAGGGGAAGCTGGCCACTGCTGTCTCCCTGTTGACAGGAATCAGACATGGGGACTATCCTACAACAGGGCCAAGGAAATCCCTGTCTGCCTTCTGGGGTAGTTGAGCTTTTGGGTGGACCCCAAAGAATACTTTCTTCAGATTTTTTTTTTTTTTCAGCTAGTCTTTCTGACATGTGGTAGCTCTGAAGTCACTGTTTGAAATAAGTTTGGGAATGAGGAGGAGGCAACCTCTGTAGGCTTCAGTAGAGTCAAACATCTTTCACTCCCAAGCCTATGAGACACAGTCTTTCCTAAAAGCACCTGTCAGGCATCACCAAGGGAAACCCCAAAGCTGCATTAATAATGTTGAGAAGGAAAGGAGAGCAGCTTCAAGCAAACCATATATAGCATCCGACTTTCGACAATGAATGGTTCTGCTTCCTGTTGGTGGGCAACCCTTAGCCGCTCATACAGCACAATGATAGGAAAACGCTGAGCATACAACAATGAACCAAGAAATAAACAGCGCCAGTTTTTTTTTTTTTTTTCCTTTAAACCAACATATGTGGCTTGGTGGATTGTGGTGTTTTATTTATATCACTATGCAACGAAGGGAAAAAAATAAAGGTGATTTCAGTGAAAGGCATGGGACTATGCCATGCTATCTTATCGTAGTGTCTGAGTTTAGATATGACAGATGTTGGGAGGGGTTTCATATTAGGCATCAACCATGATAACAGAAATTAATTTAATGGGGCTCGGGGCTGGGCTTTACTTTTGTTTTGTTAAAATTCAGTGGTGAATACAGTCAGCAGCCCTGGGCCAGGGAGTGCTGTGCTGGCTCCGGCAGGATCTGGTTGAATGTTTATAAAATCAGAACAGCTGAGGGAAACTTCAACCAAGCTGCCAGAAGGAGGTTGCAAATCAATTTGTCAAATTGCAGATCACAAAACATACCCCGGCCCCGCCTGTGTCTGCCTTCTGGTGAGTTCCTGACAGGAAAGGAAGTGCTGTCACCCAGGGGACCTCATACCTCAGAAGGACAGGCACACAAGCATCTAAGAGTGTGTGTAAATATTACTCTAGAAGTCACAGCTAACACCTATCCTTCCAGGAAAACTGTCCCCTGCCCTCTGCCTCTTCCTCAAACTTCCCACAAACCCCTCCAACCAGGAAACAACAACTTCAGAAACTAGGGTTGGGCTTTTCTGGAATCAGGTTCCCTTGGTTACAGTGAAGGTAGATACCTAGACAATCTATCCCAATCGCTTTCCTCTAAATCATAAGCAACCTGTTTTGGGTCACCCCTTTCCCTTTGGTTGTACCCACACAGACACGGGGGAGCTCCCTGTGACTGTTGCTGATCCCTGGTCCCCACAACACATGGAACTGGGGGTGAGGAAGGCCCCATATTCCCCTCCTGGGCCTCTCTGTGCAAAGAACAAATTGACATGTAATGAGCAGGAAGAAATAGGCTCAGGCCTCTGATAAAGCTGACAACTATCTGTGCCAATTGAGAAGGGCCTCTGGGTCAAGTTCCTGAATTCTTTCTATGGATATTTATGGAGTGCCTTCTATGTGCTGGGTACTATTCTAGGCACTAGAGATATATCCATGAAAAAGATAGAAAAAAATGCCTGCTCGAGTATTCTAAGTTCTAGTGGGGAAAATCCACAAGGGCAAACTGAGAAGCTAATGTGTAATTATTCTAAAATGAAGACAAGCTGCAAGTCACTTGGCAAACATATACACTATTCCTCGCTACCAAGGGACTCTGGGGAAAGAGGGCTTTCATTAAACACTTTCTTTGTGCCAAGCACTTAATAATAAACACGATAATTTTAAAAATGTGAGCACTTAGTATATACTAGCTCATAGGAAGGTGAAGTCACATACTTTATATATTTCCTTTTAATCCTCTCAACAACTCTATTACCCCAACTGTTTGGCTAAGAAAACAGAGCCAGAAGTAAGAATAACTTGCTCAAGCACACTCTGCTTAGGATCTTTGCACTTGGGCCTGATCCCTTTGTCAGCCATCGGTCACACTCACCCTTGCTCTGCTCCTCTGCAGGTGAGTGGTATGTCACCCCCTCACCCTTGTCCACCTCCATTCTACCCATCCTTCGAGCTTCAGCTTAAACATCCCCTTCTTCAGGAGAACTGTCCTAACTCCTCACCATTGCTGCGACCCTTTCTCCGAATGCCTTAATTGGATCAGATACATAAAAAGTCACATCTAACCCCAGTGGCTAACATATGGTAGGCACTCAAATATTGCTTTGTCCTACTTCCTTCCTTCCTGCGTTTAGGGTCAGAAGTGTCAAATTTGTCACTTGATTATATACTGTATAATTTGTTTGTTGTTGTTCTATATGTATTGGTCTTATTTCCTCAACTAGATTGGCAGCTTAGGGAACCGTAGTTGTTTATAAATTATATATATTTATTAATATTTATATATGTATCAATTTTTTTCTTTTGGCCACACCTACAGCATATAGAAGTTCCTGAGCTAGGGATCAAATCTGAGCTGCAGCTGTAACCTCCACCACAGCTGCTGCAATGCCAGATCCTTAACCCACTGCATTGGGCCGGGGGTTGAACCCACACCATTGCAGAGACAACACGGGATTCTTGACCTGCTCTGCCACAGCGGGAACTCCTGTATCAGTTATTTTTATAATTCTTATTTAATGATTGTTTAACAGAATGGTTCTCAAACTTGAGCATGCATCAGCATTTCCTGGGTTTGTTTAAATAGATGGCTAGTTCCCTCCTCCAGAATTTCTGATTCAGCAGGCCTGTGATGGGGCTGAGAATGTGCATCTCTGACAAGTTCCTGGGGAGGTGCTGATGCTGCTGGCCCAAGACTCACACTTTCAGAATCAGTGGTTACTAAATGGGCCACAGTGCTTAGGAGCATGAAGGCTGAGTTTGAATCCCACCTCTGCCACTCATTAGCTGTGTGACCTTGGGCAAGTGGACCTATTTGAGCTTCTGTTTCCTTATTTGTAAAAAATGGGGATAATAATAGAATGCACATCAGGATTGTTGTGAGGATGAAGTTGATAATGAATGCCACGTGCTAAGCACTATCCCTGACAGGTTGAAAATGCTTAATAAATGCTGCCTATTATCTCTGGAAAGTCTGGCATAACATCAGGCACTAAATAAGCACTGAACCCAGCCTAAGGATTCCTTTTAAGACTTAGATAAAACTTCTTTTGTATTTGTAAGCAGTGAGAGTGAAGAGTGTCACTGAAGCATGACATCTATAATTAACAGCTTTTGAAATTAAGCCAGACTATTAAAAAGAACAATATAAAGGACCTTCAGAAATTCCCCTCTCCATATTACGCTGGATGTAAACGCCATGTACAAAGTGTACAAAAGCCATGTGTATTTTTAAAATTCAGGGCTGTCTACAGGGTACCTCCTTTATGCCTTCCCCTGCTGAAGGATGCTGAGGATGGCAACTCGACCTCTGAGAGTTTGGAATAGCTGGAGTCACCCAGGCATCTTAGCTAATGGGTTGGCAGTCACAAGCAGAGACCATCCTTCAATAATTAATTAGTTGGAGTCACAGGAAGACAAACTCCCCAGAGCCGATAAGGCAACCACCAACCTCCTCTATCCCAGTTGTTTCAGAGCACCCAGTCCCCTGCTACTCCCGCCTAGCTCTAAAAACCTCATCTCCCAAAGGAAGATATGTATTTTCCTTCAGGGTCTGTCTGAACAGTTACAGTGGCTGATTCTCTTGAGGAAGCCCAAGAGGTAATGTGCAGACAAGACAATTTTCAGACCTTGTCTCCAGCCCTTCAGGGCCTGAGACAGAGTATCCTGGAATGGAGAGATGTCTAGCCCTAATTTTGTCCCAATAATATAGAATATAAGGGTCGTGGCCCTGTCTGTGAACCTCTAATCCCGGGAATGTTGTTCATTCAATGCAAAGTTGAATGAGATCATCTCTGGGAGCATTAGTATTTAGCAGAGGCTGTGGGCTGGGGGTTGTGGTGAGGTGCAGCTGCTCCTTGGAAGCTCCTCCCTTCCGCCCATTCACTCGAAGAAGAGCACAACCAGCTCCTTCCATCCAGCGGTACCCTCCCCCAATACCCAGAAAAAAGACGACCCCCCCCATACCACTTCCATTTCTACTCCGATTTCCTATACAAGCCCCATCACAGCCAGGTGCTGTCTGCACACACTCCGGATGGGGTCCGGGTGCTCTGGCCAGGCCCCCCCCCCCCCCCCCCCCCGCCTCCGGCTCCAGCAGGAAGGCAGGGCGAGAAGGGGGTGTGTGCACGGGGTCCAGAGGTGAGGAGAAGCTGTTGTCCCCGCACCGGGAGTCATGAGGCAACAGATGAAAACCAAGGCAGAGAGGTTGCTCAGAGGGAAGAGCCGCACAGGGTCTCCTCTCCCCTTTCCTTTGCTCAATCTCTCTCGGTCCGTTTTATCCCCCTCTTTCCCTCCCCCCAACCTTTTGTCTGCTTTTTTCTCACCACCTCCGCCTTTTTGAACACCCTGCCTTCTGGAGCCCAGCTTCAACACCGCAGCAGTCAGCCCCCGGGGGACTCTGGCCCCTGCGCCCCCGCCCAGGCCCCTCCCCTCTCCGGCCCTCTCGGCTTCGGGTCTCACCCAGAAGAGCAGGTTGAAGCCGAGCAGCAGGTACTTGATGCACCGCAGGCCCCCTCGGAAGCGCCCCATGCTGCGGCCCGGGCGGCGGGATCTCGAGTTCCCAGGCCCCGGCTCCGAGCGCCGGGAGCGGCGGGAGCCGGCGGGGAGGGGGTGGAGCTCGAGGGGCGGGGGCGGGGCCTGCGGGGGCGGGGCGGGAGCCGGCGCCCAGGGTGAGAGGGCCAGCGAGGACGCGGACCGAAAGGCTGGTGGTGGGTGCAGGTCGAGCGGCCTGAAGGAGCAGTTACCCCCTTCTGCCCTTGGAAACAGGGACGGCCTCCTTCCCTCCCCGGGCCCTGAGGCGCCAGGCTTGCAGTGGTTATGCGAGCATCTGCGAGAAAGGAGCGTCCGCCGCGACTCGAGACCCGTTTAATCAGAGCTCTGTGCAGAGACTCACTTGAGGCCTGCGGTGAGGGTAGTGAATAAGGACACGGCCCTGGTGGCTATGGAAACCTAGGAGAGTGGCCTCAGGTAGAAGAGATAGTAGGAAGCACCCCATGCCAAGGCCGTCCTGAAGCTGACAGTACCTGGCGCGGGGTACCCAGGCCGGGGCACTGGGTCCCGGGCTGTGGTTCCGAAGCGCCTTGTGAGCGCACAGGCCTCGGAAGCCGCTTCTAGGGGACCCTCCCTTGGCCCCTCCCGTGCTCCTCCGAGAACTCTTACCTTAATAGGCAAGAACTGGGAGAAGGCGCGGGATGGGATGCGGCTTTCTTGCGCCGGGAAGGCTGCTCCCCACCCCCTTGACTTGGCCAGCAGAGAGTCATTCTCCCCGGGTCCTGCTAGATTCCACTTATGGGAGCGCTTGGAAAGGAATCCAAATTCTCGGGGATTATCGTGATGTGGAGATGGGAGCAAAAGGGGACAGGTTTTGTTTTGCTTTGTTTTATTAAGTTAGGCTGCTGGTGGGAAAACCAGGCTCCCACTCCCATTGACTAAGTGTCTACAATATGTGGTGCCAGACAGTGCGGGGGCGACACGAAGGTGTAAAATCCAGGGAGCCTATGCATTAATTCAGTAAAATTTTAAGTACCTGTTATAGGCCAGGCATAGTAGCAAGCCCCAGGGGCTGGACAATGAGGAGAGAGCTAGGCCGGATAACACCAGCTCGGGTGGTAGAGACAGATCTGTAAGCAAATAGTTATAGCCAGGTGAGGATGAGCCAGGAGATAGGTAGGTTCTAGCATAGACATTTACAGCCAGCCACTTGTTTATACTTGGAGATAGAAATAACAACAGGAACAAGGTAAATAACTCACTTTGCTTTCTGTAGACACTTTAAACAGGGGCAGAGAGGGGCTAAGCCCTCCTTGGGGAAAAGATCAAGAGGTCACATACTTCCCATCCTTGGGGTCAGGGAGACTCCAACTACGCATGTGCAGAAAGACCCCTCAGGGTCAGAAAGGGAGGGGGCACCAGGCCAGAATAAGTCCTGGTAACCTTCCCATAGGCCCTTGCTCTGGAATCTATCTTGGCCAAAAGATGTGCCTGCGTATCTGGGCAGACCCTGGGTCCAATCAGCTGTAAGAAGGAAAAGAAGATAACTGGCCAAAGGAAAACAAAAACTGGAAAGAACTGCCGCTATATAAGTGACCTAAATCATCCCCTTGGCATGCTTCCCACTAGCAGGGGTGTCCACACTCCTCTCTGAGTGTGCTGTTTGCTTTTAAGCTGCTCCTCTGTGTGCTCTCCCACATGTTGTATTGTGCCTCTAATAATAAACTTTGTAGCTGTTTTTACAGTTTTTGCCTCCTTGAAACATTCTTGCTTTCAATGGGGGCAAGAATCAGGGCAACTCTGCTTTTAGACTTTAGCCTCTAGGTGGTCTAGTAGCTAGGACACCCAGTTTTCACCCAGGCTGCTCAGGTTCAATTTCTGAGCAGAGAATTAAGATGTCAGTTCAAGCCATCACTTGCCTCTCTGAGATCAAGGAGGTTGGGCAAGGTTCTGGTAAGCATCACCCAGCCTCATGGCATTGGGCAGGGAAGGCTTTGCTGAGGGTGGTGGACCTGAGCTGGTCCTGAATGAGTCTGAGCAGAGAGGAGGGGCAGATGGGGCAGCATGTGCAAAAGCACAGGGCCTAGAGGACACGGCCTCCTGGGGGGAGAGGGGGACTGTGAGAACTGCAGTAGCCCAAGGGGAGAGGAGGGAGGTGCTAGGGCACAGCTTTCAGTCAGCTAACCAAAGTGCAAAACTATCCTGGGGCCTTGGTTTCCTCATCTGCAACAAGAAGATAAGTGTGTACCTCATAGAGCTGTGAAGATTAATGAGTTAATATTTGTAAAGTATCTAGAACAATGCCTGGTACAGAGTAAAGTACTATGCAAGAGTTAGCTCTCACTGTGTTGCTTGACTCCATCAGCCAATTGCTACCATGTTGCCGTCTTTGCTTCCATCTGTGTCTTTGGACATGGATGAATATTTCATGAATTTTATTTATGAAAATGAATAGAAGATAGAAAAATGAAAGAGTGGATTCTGGTAATAAGCATAAGCCCCAAAGAGTGAAATAGAGGCAGAGATGAAAGTTATTAGGCATGCAGAAGGAGGCATATCTTTAGTTTCAGTCAGACACATTGTAATTAATTTCTGATCTGTTATAAAATAAAAGAACTAAATTAAAGAATAGTGTCTAGTACCTAGTAGGAATTCAATAAATCATTGAACTGAATGAACAACAATGATATACTTTAAATATATTGTTGAATTTTTGTCTCTAAGACAAAATACATGTAGAGACTATATTTCTATACTCTCTGGGAACAGAACTCCTATTCTAAATCTATTGTTTTTTCATACTACAATTTTATCACACATGTATTAGAGACAGATGTTGTCTGCCTAACACAACAGATATAAATATTGAATGTAGACTTTCCCAGCCACCTGCCTCCAGCAAAGCTGTGTCCTAGGGGAGCTGACCCTTGTCAGGACTAGGGCAGCCTAACTGCTAGTATGCTTTCAAGATTACATTTTTATTATATGAAAGTAGGAGACTACATTAAATGAATAAGGAAGTGAGCCTTTAAACTAGACATTATGCAAAGCCAGAGAGGGGAGCTAAGCAGGAGATAAAATGGTTGTATTTCTATTTTTAGTCAAATTGGGGCTACATGGAATATGATTTGAAGTTAAGACTTGACTAATTAAGAGACTGTTACAGCAGTTCAGGTAAGAAATGAGAAACTGAACCAAGACAGTGGCAGTCGGTATAGGAAGGAGGCTCAGATTTGAGAAATATTCTGAGACTTGATGAAAGATCAAGACAGATTGGATATGAGGAATAGGGAAAAGAGGCAGGGATAACTCCTGGGTTTCTTAATTGAGTAACTAGGCAGATCATGGAACCATTTCAGAGACGGTGGAGGAGGTTTCAGGAGTGAGTGAACTCACTTGTCACCCAATCCTACATCCAACTTAGAGGATAGGAAAGCTGTGTACTTGCTTCCTGGTTTCATTGCAGCTAGGGTGGCTGTGTGACATAGATCTGATTAAGGGGATTTATGTGGAAGTCTGTTGGGAGGCTTCTGGAAAATCTGAAATTGCCTTGATAAGAGGTTCAGTTATCACTGGCATTGCTTCCTTCCCTTTTCTCCTGTCTTGAACTCAGACATGGTGCCTGGAGCTGTAGAACATTTTGTGACTATAAGGAAAGGCCAAGAGAATTGCAGAACTGCCAGCCAGGAGATCGTTGAACTGTTGAACCAAAACCAGAAGCCACCTCCAGATTTCTTGTTGTGTAAGAAAAATAACCCTCATATTGTTTGCCTCATATTCTGTTACTTGTCACTGATGAAATTTCTAACTGACACAGGAAGACAATAAATTCATATTTGGCTCTGTTGAGTTCTAGATATGATGGGAAATCCAGATGAAGTGGTCCAGGAGACAGATGGAAATATGACTGGAGTTCTGGAGAGAGGTTTGGACTGTAAGTTAAGGTTAAAGATTCATCAGCAAATGTTGATAATGGAAACCAATGGTCTCCAAAGTTTTGCTCACGCAGCCCCAAAAAGAATTATGAAAAAATGTATTCTCCCTTGCACATTTCTCCCAATATTTTATTATGAATGTTTTCAAGCACACGAAAAATTTGAAATAATTGGGCAGTGTACACCATCCACTCAGCACCTAAATTCTACCATAAATATCATTCTGCTTTAGTTACATTACTTATCTTACATCTGCCTGTCAATCTATCTAATTTTTTATGCATTTCCAGATAAATTTTAGACATTAATACATTTTATCCTTAAACTCTTCAGAATGCATACCATTAGCTAACATTCAAATATTCATTTACAGTTTCTTTTTTTGGGATAAAATTTGTATCAATGCAATGTTATTTTAAGTATACCATTTGATGATTCTTGACAAAACCTTCTGCCTTTCTAACACCAGGCCCTATTAAGGTATAGGACAGTACTATCATTATTAGAAAGTTCCCTTTTACTTTTTTCCAGTCAATCTATGGCCCCACCCTCCCAGAGGTAACTACTGTTTTGAATTTTTTTCACCATAGATTAGTTGTTCCTGTTCTATAATGTCGTATAAATGGACTTGTACAGTATTTACCCTCATACGTTAACATATAAAATTATTTATTATGAGTATTTGCAAAAGGTGTCATTTCCGATGTATTTTAAATATTGATGTTTTAAAAGAAAATGGTCACATCTCTCATTTTAATGCATAAACTAAATGCCAGTGTGATCTGCCACCTACCATTATTCTTTTTTGTTGAGGTTGTTTATCAGGTTTTTTGTTTGTTTGTTTGTTTTTGTCGTTTGAGGGCTGCCTCCGAGACATATGGAGATTCCCAGACTAGGGTGTAATCAGAGCTCTTGCTGCCGGCCTAGGCCAGAGCCACAGCAACACCAAACCTGAGCTGTGTCTGCAACCTACGCCACAGCTCATGGCAACGCCAGATCCTTAAGCCATTGAGCGAGGCCAGGGATCGAACCCACAACCTCATGGTTCCTAGTCAGATTAGTTTCCACTGAGCCACGACTAGAACTCCTGTTCATCAGGTTTGATGCTTAAAATGACTGCATGAAATTTTTGATCAAGACTTGTATATGATGATCTTTTCAATTTTTAAACACTTTTCATTGATGAAAAAATTAATTCAAAATAATGTTTTAAATTGAGGTATAATTGAGATATGATATTTTAGATGTAGGACATAATGATTTCATATATATATTCATCATCTATTAAGAATACATAGACAAGCTCCTCTTTAATATGGTGTATTATTTCTTTAATTTTTTTTTTTTTTTTTTGGTCTTTTTGCCATTTCTAGGGCCGCTCCCATGGCATATGGAGGTTCCCTGGCTAGGGGTCAAATCGGAGCTGTAGCCGCTGGCCTACCCAGAGCCACAGCAACGTGGGATCCGAGCCTCGTCTGCAACCTACACCACAGCTCACGGCAACGCCGGATCTTTAACCCACTGATCGAGGCCAGGGATGGAACCCACAACCTCATGGTTGCTAGTTGAATTCGTTAACCACTGAGCCACTATGGGAACTCCGGTGAATTCTTTTTTTAAAATTGAAGTATACAATACTTACAGTATTGTGTTAGTTTCAGGTATACAGTAGAGTGATTCAGTTTCATATGTATGTATATTTTCAGTTATTTTTCATTACAGGTTATTATAAGATATTGAATATAGTTTCCTGTGCTGAAGAGTAAGCCCTTGTTAATATCTATTTTATATATAGTAGTGTGTATGTGCTAATCCCAAATTCCTAATTTATCCCTCCTCACTATCTCTTTCCCCTTTGGTAACCATAAGTCTGTTCTCTATTCTGTGAGTCTGTTTATGTTTCATAGATAAGTTCATTTGTGTCATATTTTAGATTCCACATATAAGTGATATCATATGGTATTTGTCTTTGTCTGGCTTATTTCACTTAGTATGATATTCTCCTGGTCCATCCATATTGTTGCAAATGGCATTATTTCATTGACTAAGTAATATATATACATATATATATATGGAACCATCTTCTTTATCCATTCATCTGTCAATGGACATCTAGGTGGCTTCCATGTCTTGGCTATTGTAAACAGTGCTGCTATGAACATTGGGGTGCGTGTATCTTTTTGAATTGGAGTTTTCGTCTTTTCCAAATATATGCTCAGGAGTGGGATTGCTGGATTATATGAGCTCTATTTTTAGTTTTTTAAGGAAACTCCATATTGTTTTCCATAGTAGTTGCATATGGTGAAAGTTTTACGGCTTTCTTTTTTCTCCTTGAACTTGTATTTCCATTTCACTTTTTCCATGAAATGTAATCCTAAAGTAATATATTTTTACTTGAAAAAATTTGAAAGATTTTTCTTAAATGTCTTTATATGCTTGTCTGAACAAATATTATTTTAAGTTTATTAAAAGAAAATTAAATTTTTCCTCCCAAGACTATAAGGCTCTAAGTGTTAATTAATTTCTTCTAGACTGAGTTATCATTAAAATTATTCTTAGTATACAATTGATTAAAATAACAAATATAGTTTAAATAAGCAATCATTAAACATAGTAAAATATTACTGGAAATTCTTCTCTTAATAAGAGTTTGGGATTTTTTTCTACTAGTTTATGTATCCATAAATTAATACTCCTTATTGCTAGAACAACATAGGGCTCAGTATAAATTCTCTTAATATTTTTTATTGCTTTGATATTAATGCTGAGAATTTTTGTTTAGACAAATAAGAAAATGGGGATGGAAGAAGTTATTATAGCAAGGCCAATCAATTCTTTAAACCCCTCTGAATTACATGTCCCAAATCACATACTGATCCATCATCAAAAACTATTTCTAATGATTAATCAGCTGACAACTTCATTTAGTCTTTCTTCAATTTTGTTGGAACCATGGTTGGAACTCTTCTAACTTACAGGAGCATTTATTACCCATATTATAGTCATTCACTATAATAAGGTCATTATAAGTGGTCTCAGTACCTATAGGAATTTTTCTAGTTGCTGGCCCAGAGGATATTTTTACATAAACTCTGGAAAAGTGTGCCATAATCAGATTTAGGATGAGTGAGAGGTAGCTTGTGAAGGAAGACACATTGAGCACAGGCATCTTCTCAGGCAGATTGATTCTAGGAAGCAATACACATGGATATTGAAAATCTGGAAATTGATTCTTTAAAAACTATTCACATTGGAATACCCTCTGCAAAGATTCCTTACATGGCCAGCATAGGCATGCCCCAGAGAAAGAAGGTTATTTTAAGCCACGAGAATGGATGCTATGGCCAGGAAGAATGTGAAAGTGTTGGGGACAGAAACTTTAGAACAACAGCATCGTAGGAAGTGGGCAGAGATGTAACACTCAAAGGAAACTGGGAAGAAGTGGAAGTAAGAGAAAAATCAGAAGAAAGTGACAGCACAGAGGCCACAAGAGGAAAGAGTTTCTGAGAGGAGGAAATGGGCGCAGAACAAATACCTCAGCAATAACAGGTGAGGTTATAGTTCACTGGATTTGGCATTATGGCAATTTAGAACCTTGATAACCCAGGTAAGAGCTATTTCAGAATAGCAGTGGGGATGTGCCAGAAGCCAGACTGCAGTTTAGGAGTGAATGGGCTGTGCGAAACTCACAATGATTGTGCTTTCAAGAACTAGCTTAGGAGTTCCTTTTTGTGACGCAGCATAAGCAAATCTGACTAGTATCTATGAGAATGTAGGTTCAATCCCTGACCTCACTCAGTGGGTTAAGGATCTGGCATTGCCGTGAGCTCTGGTGTAGATCACAGACGAGGCTTAGATCCGGCATTGCTGTGGCTGTGGAGTAGGCTGGCAGCTGCAGCTCTGAATTGACCCCTAACATGGGAACCTCCATGTGCTGCAGATGCAGCCCCAAAGAGGAAAAAAAAAAAAAAAAAAGGATTAGCTGAAAGATGGAGTTCCCACTGTGGTCCAACAGGATCAGTCAGTGGCATCTCTGCAGTGCCAGGACTCAGGTTTGACCCATGGCCCAGCACAACAGGTTAAAAGATCCATTATTTCCTGGCCTGAGAATGCTGCTGGGTAGCCTAAATAAATAAAGTTTTAGCAGAAAGAGGGGTGGAGCAAGATGAGGGAGAAGCAAATTTTCTTTCTTTCTTTTTTTTTTTTTGTCTTTTTTGCCATTTCTTGGGCCGCTTCTGCGGCATATGGAAGTTCCCAGGCTAGGGGTCTAATCGGAGCTGAAGCCTCTGGCCTACACCAGGGCCACAGCAACACGGGATCCGAGCTGCGTCTGCAACCTACACCACAGCTCACGGCAACGCCGGATCCTTAACCCACTGAGCAAGGGCAGGGATCGAACCCGCAACCTCATGGTTCCTAGTCGGATTCGTTAACCACTGCGCCACGACGGGAACTCCGCAAATTTTATTTATTTCCTTGCTTCCTTAATGGAAAAGGTGTGAACATAGTTTTAGTCCTTGAGGGAGAAAGAAAGGTTGAACAAGAAGAAAAGCAAGAGCAGGGTCTTAGAAGAAGCAGAAAGTGGCTGGGAGCCAGAGCACTGGTGGGCATTTGGAGAAAGGAGAAAAAGGCAAGGGTGAAGTTGTAGAAAGATTTTGTACCCCGGATTTCTTAATCCCAATATTTGAACTCCCGGGAGTTCCCATCTCGTGGCTCAGCAGAAGGGAATCTGACTAGTATCCATGTGGACGGGGGTTCAACGCCTGGCCTTGCTCAGTGTGGGTTAAGGATCTGGCGTTGCCGTGAGCTGTGGTGTAGGTTTCAGATGCTGCTTGGATCCCGTGTTGCTGTGGTTGTGGCCGGCACCTGTAGCTCCGATTCAACCCCTAACCTGGGAATTTCCATGTGCTGTGGATGCGGACCTAAAAAGCCAAAAAAAAAAAAAAAAAGAAAAGAAAAGAAAAAAAAAGCCAATATTTGAACTCTCTGTGATCGAATTTTGCTACCTGTGGAACTTTCTGCCTATTGATTTTAGTGTCTGGTTGCCTTGTGTCTTGTGTATATTGTGTAATTTCTTTCTTTTTTCTTTTCTTATTGTAAGCTGCTCATTTTCCTTGAAAAACTGTGGCGATTCTTTGAGTCCTCAGTGGAAGTTTTGTTCCTCCAGAGAAAATAAACCTTGACTTCTGCAGATCACCTCAAGGCACTACCACAGAGTATTGACTCAAAGACTAAGCCCCTTTAAAGTCTGGCTCTACAAGTCCAGGGGGAGATTTTTCCCCCCACTTGCTGTGGTCTAAACATGTACACTTCCTTGAATCCTTTGGCATGATAGGTGTACTTCCTTGAGGGTATAGCCCTTAAGAGGGGGCACCAGCTTTGAGGGGAGTCTCCTAATAGATGCTTAACCTTAGTGGGACTTCAGGCTTTCCTTCCAAGCCCTTGCAGCTGTTGAAAGAGAACCTCGGGGCCAAAGGTGGCCTTGGTACCTGCTTACTTCCCAAAGTTCTTGCTTTTGGTTCCTTTTGACCTTTGTAGATTCCCTTCCTTTAGTGCTGGCTAAGCAATGTTTTTTTAAAGCGATGGCTGTGTGTTTCCTCTGGTGTTTAGTTCCAATACAGAAGGTAGTTCAGGATATCAAGTCTGCCCTTGTGCTGGAAAAAGAAGCCCAATGTGCTTGCTGTTGTGACTTTGGGTTTGATAAGCAGGACATGAGCAGTGTTTTGACTGCTGGGTTTGCAGCATATTAATCCTGTTGCTATGCAGTTGTTGCTGGAAAATAGTCTGTGGGCTCAGGGTTTCTAAACCAACCATGGTGCCCAGAGAAGGAAGGAAGGCGAGGGCCTTGGTTTGCTGATTACAAATGATCTCCACGGTCACAGGTTGGCGAGCTCTCCTCTCACAGTGCTTTCTCAGCAGCATTCAAGCAGCTATGGCTTCCTTTCATTATTTTTCAGCTTCTGGTGTTGGCTGGTGAGAGGAAGGAGTGAATGCCTGCTTGTGCAGGCATGTCTGAAGCAAGAGAAGGGACCATGAAATAGGAGAAGGGGGGCAAACTCAAAGGATAATTGATCATTCCCTAAGGCCCTATGGGAATAAATTATTCACTTTTTTTTTTTTTAGGTCTGCTCCTGAGGCATATGGAAGTTCCCAGGCTAGGGGTCAAATCAGAGCTATAGCCACTGGCCTACACCACAGCCACAGCAATGCAGGATCTGAGCCATATCTGTGACTCTTCACAGATACTAGTCAAGTTCATTACCACTGAGCTATGATGGAACTCTAAGCTATTCATTTTTGTTTTCTTTTATAGGTGGCTGGGGGAAGGAGTGGAATGTAACCCATTCAGGTATGTCTCATAGATGTTTGAATCAAATAAATTAGGAAGTTAAATCAATAAAAAATTACAGAATAATCATCTGACATTATTGTAATGTGACTTGTCTTTTTGATTCTGTGTTTCAACAGAGGCCCCAAAAGTCTCAGGGTGAAGTCATAGGTACTCAAGGACCTTTACATTCTAAAGCTAAGTTGAATATATGCATAGTCAGGGTTCTCTAGAGCAACAGAACCAATGGGATATATGTGTATACATATATTATAAGGAGTTGGTTCATGTCATTTGGAGGCTGAGAAGTCCCAGACCTGCAGTCCACAGGCTGGACACCCAGAAGAGCCAATGGTATAGTTCCAGTCCAAAAGCTGGTAGCCTCAAGAGCCAAAAAGATCTATTTTTAAGTTGGAGATGAAGAGCAAGAAAAGACCAATAACCCATTCAAGGAAGTCAGGCAGGAGGAGTTTCCTCTTACTCTGCCTTTTTGTTCCAGTCGGGTCTTCAGCTGATTGTATGAGGCCTACCCACAGTAGGGAGGGCAATCTGCTTTGCTCAGCCTACTCATTCATATGTTAATCTCATATGGAAACACCCTCACAGACACATCCAGAATAATGTTTGGCCAAAGGTCAAGGCATCTTATGACTCAGTCAAGTTGACACATAAAAATAATCATCACACCAAGTAGGACTTGCAAAGGGATGGAATGAAACCTGGTTTTGCCAGCCAACGCATCCCCTATTGCCTTGGCTAAGCAAAAGCTCAGAGTATATGGGTGGATTGAAAAGAAGGATCAGTCTCGCCTCCTCAAGGAGAGGGGTGAGGGAGGGGATGCTTTCCTTCTCCAACTTAAGTCAGCTGTGAGAGGCTTCAAGAAAACCCTCGGAGGGCTTGACAGATGTCCCCTGGAGTTTGGGACGCAGAAGAACTGATACTTGACTCATTCCTGGAACTCCCCCTGCCTGTCAGCAGAATACAGCTAGGGCTACAATGAGAATGACAGGATCCTATGACACAAGTGTTTCCTGAGGACCAGACATGGGCCCTTTGGAGAGACCTGGACTTGGGATGTCTTAAAAGAGACCCTGGAAAGAGGAGCTCCCAGTAGAGGGATGTGGGGGGTAGGAGGGGACTGTTAGAAGCCAGGGGCCTGAAGTCATGATTACCTAGCTGGAAGGGGCATTGACAAAATCAATGGGGAGGGGACTTCAGAGACCTCACCAGGAGGCCGGCAAGAGAAAACAATTAGCATGGACATGTGCTCCACCTAGGGGCAAGGATGACTTTCTTTTGCTTGTTTTAGGGGCTTGACCCTGGAGAGGTCACTCACTAAAACAGCAGCTAGTGAGTGAGGTGCAAGCATGGAGTAAAGAAATGGGGCTACCCCGGTCTCTTTCCCTCTGCCTTCTTAACCTCAGACAGGCTCAGGCTGGGGCTGGGGTATGTCTTAAACGGATTGAGGATCTGGAGCTTTGAATTCTTCTGGACTGCGATTCTAATTAACTGGAAGGGGCCATAAAGGCTGCGGAAACTGCCTGTGATTTCATGCAGGGATGATGAAGAGAGTGCTGCAGAACAGACAGCTGGGTATGACGTAAAAAAGGACAAAATTGCTTGTTTGCACCCTTCTGCTAGTGGAATGATAGATACCTTCAGTGTCCTAAAAAAAAATAACTGCCATTCTAGAAAATTTGCACCCAGCAAAAATTTACTTCAAGAATACAAGGAACAAAAATATTGCCAGGCCAATAGAAACAATATTTGCCACCAACAGACCTGCATTAAAGAAAATACTATAAAATGTATTTCAGACAGAAATAAAACGGTAACAGCTGGACAGTCAGAGATGCTAGAAGAAACGAAAAGCAAAGAAAACAGAAAATATATGGGTATATCTAAATAAATAGGCAGGAGTTCCCGTCGTGGCGCAGTGGTTAACGAATCCGACTAGGAACCATGAGGTTGCGGGTTCAATCCCTGCCATTGCTCAGTGGGTTAACGATCTGGCGTTGCCGTGAGCTGTGGTATAGGTTGCAGACTCGGCTCAGATCCTGCATTGCTGTGGCTCTGGCGTAGGCTGGCAGCTACAGCTCCGATTAGACCCCTAGCCTGGGAACCTCCATATGCCTTGGGAGCGGCCCAAGAAATGGCAAAAAGACAAAATAAATAAATAAATAAATAGGCAACCATAAGTTTTCCCACTAAACATGGAATGCAAACTTAGTTTAAAAATAACATTAAGGGGAGTTAATGGGGGGACTCTGAGGCAAATGATGCTCAGTTTACTTCTATGGTCTCTAGTAGTTTAGTGATGTTTAGGGATGAAAACATGAGGGAATTAACTAAAAAGCCTTTTAAAATTCTTTTAAGGAGTTCCTGTTGTGACTCAGTGGAAATGAATCCAACTAGTATCCGTGAGGATGCAGGTTCAATCCCTGGCCTCGCTCAGTGCATCAGGGATCCAGCATTGCCATGAGCTGTGATGTAGGCCGCAGTCATGGCTCGGATCCCGTGTTACTGTGGCTGTGGTGTAGGCTGGCAGCTACAGCTCTGATTTGACTCCTAGCCTGGGAACTTCCATATGCTGTGGATGTGGCCCTAAAAAGAAAAAAAAAAAATTCTTTTGAGAGACCATATGGCCTGGGATCATTTTAATCTCCTCATTGTACAGCTGGGGAAACTGAGGCCCAAGGAGGTCATGTAGCTCATTGGCTGTTAAGGCAGGGCCAGAGCCCAAGTGCCCTGACTTCTCACTAGGTGCTTTCAGCTCATAAGTGCTCATCATCTTAAGCACACATATTGAAATACTTCCATCTTCCTTCATTCACGTTGTCTTTTTATTTGCATTGAATCCCACTTGGCCATATTTCTTCTTCTTCATCCAACTTCTAAAGACTCTTTAGCAAAAATCTACTGTCATTTACAAACATGGACAATTCATGGGGCATTCCGTGTTCAAGCTGGTTATGTAAGCATGACATGAGACCCATATGGTCACAGAGCCCTTGATGGAACTAATGTAAAAATAGACTTTAGTGAGCATTTAATGTGTGGAGCTCTGTTCTAAGCTCATTATAGTTGTTAAATCATTTAATCTTTAAAACAACCCCATGAGTAACGACCATATTAAAAATGAGAAAACTGAGGCACAGAAGAGTAAAGTAACCTGTCCAAGATAAGCAGTGACAATGCTTGGTTTCAAATCCAGAGGTCTGGCCAAAGAGCTTACATTATTACCCTGCACTGGTCATTCATCAAATATTGAGTACCTACTATGTGGCAGGCACTGTGCTAGGCACTGAGGATAGTGAATAAGATACCTGCTTATGGGAGTTTTGGGGCTAATAGAAACAACAGTCATTTAAACAAAAAACTATAATATTGAGAAATGAGTCAATTAAAAAGAAAATGTATAGGATGATTTGGGAAGCCAGAGGAGGGACCTGGGAAAGATGGGGACAGCCTCAAGGAAGAGAAGTCATTTTAATGAACACTTGAGAACTGAGGTGGGGTTTGATGGCTAGAGAGGGAGTGTGTTTTGTAGGTTGGTGGAAGAAAGACCAGCCAAAGAGATAGCAAGGAGGTAGGTGCAGCTAGAGATAAAGTGTGTGGTTGGGGCAGGGTGGTGGCTGGGGGGACAGTGGAGAGATAGCTGGGTGGATAAAATGACAGTTGGGCCCAAATCATGAAGGACCTCATCTGCTAAGTTATCGGAACCATATTTTGCAGGAAGCAGGGTAATGACGTCAGATTTGTGTTTTGCCAAAAAGGGGGCTGGACAGTGAGGGAGATACATTCACTCAGTAAGTGTTCATTGAGCCCAGACCCTCCGCAACATGATCAGATGTGGCCTCTGGCCTCAGGAAGCCTGCAGATGTTCTGAATGAGGCGAGGGCATCTACCTAAACCTCCTATTGCGAGGAGACCAGCACTGAGTCCTGAGTGAGAGGTCCCAGTGCTCCAAGTGAGGAGCACAGAGGAGGGAGATTTCCTTAGGCTGGGGCACGGGGAAGACTTCAAGAGTGGGGGCCACTGGCTGTTAAATGATTAATGTGATTTGAAAGGCAGAGACAGGTAGTGGACATACATGGAAGCGGGCAACATGTGTGAGGAATGGTGACTTGTCCATTCTGGCTGGCGTTCAGGGTGCATGAAGGGTGCTTAGTGGGAGCCACAGGCAGGTCTTGAATTATATTTTCCAAAGTGTGATGCTGCTAGGAGGGTCACAAGATGATTTTTGGTGGTACGTGATGGATGATTGATTGATTGATTGATTTTTGTCTTTTTTGTTTTTTTTTTTCTTTTTAGGGCTGCACCTGTGGCATATGGAGGCTCCCAGGCTAGGGGTCTGATTGGAGCTGTAGTCTCAGGCCTACACCACAGCCACAGCTTCGAGGGATCCAACTGTGTCTCCAACCTTTACCACAGCTCACCGCAATGCCAGATCCTTAACCCACTGAGCAAGGCCAGGGATCGAACCCACAACCTCATGGTTCCTACTCGGATTCGTTTCCGCTGCACCATGATGGGAACTCTGTGATGGACATTTTAAAGTTAGATGTTTATATTAAGGTACGTTGAAAATATTTGAATAGTAATTATGATATTTCTTACAGTGAGGCAGAGTAAATGAGGCCATTTAATCAATATTCAGGAAATAATGTAGATGGTGCACAGATATGAAAGATCATCAAGGAACTATAGAAATAACTAAAGATTGCGGAAAATTGGGTGAAGGAGTTTAGAATGATTTGGGAGGGTTGGCACTCTGGAGTGGTTACTCAATCGAAAGATCAATCTGAGACCTGGTATGAAGTGAATAAACTGGAAAGATATCTGAGCTGGAGAGACCAGTAAGGAACAGTAGTAAGAATCTCCTCTTTAAGGAAACTGTTCTGCTCAAGTTCTTATTGTAAATCCATTAGCTTACTTCACATGGAAACCACAGGTGCTGCTGAAAGTGGCCAAGATGTCTTCTACCGCCTTTCTGCAAAAGAGGTACCTCTTGGTTTTGGCAGTGAAAATTTGACACATTACCCCTCACAGTTTCATCTCTGCGCTCCTTTCCTTGGAGTCATTGCCACACTCTTTGCACCAAAAAGTTTTCATCTAATGCAGTGGAAGAAGTCTGTGAAAGTGGGGAAAAACTAGACTTCCAGAAACAATTGGGGCAATGCCTCAAAACTGCACAAGAACCTTGAGCTCTCGTCCCATGAAGCAAAATAGCCCGAAGGCAAGCCAGGGTTTCCAGTCCCACCCCAGTGTCCAACTCTTGTGCAATTTTGTCTTCAGACCTTTTGCAATGTCTTCTTAAGATAGAGCAACCACATTTGAGATGTTCTTCCTGTGAGACATTACATGTTGAATTAACTTATTTTGAGCAAAGCTTGCCTGTCCAGGAAGAAAACCATAATGTCATTCTGATGGATAGATCTCCAGGAGCCGGAGAAGTGGCTCTGGCCTATCTTGGGTGCTCCCTGCCTACAAGTTTGCCGTCAGATCCCATGTCTTATTTTCCTGTTGTTCTGCACATCCATATTCTCATCTATAGTTAATGCTTATCTCTTCCTTTATCCTCCGAAGCAGAGGAGCCTATCAGAGTTAGATGAACATGCTTATATATAATTCTTGGTAGAACAAATAGATTCATTCTCATTTTCCTTTGCCATCTCTCACTATGTTTCGTGGCTTATTTATTTGGTGGTTACCTTATCTCACTGAACGCTACAAATGAGTCAGAGAATGAGGCAGCCTGGGGAAAGGTTATGTGATGTGTAACCTGTTATGAGGTGCTGCCTGGTAGCTCCTGTCTCTACTTCTCATCTCCCAAACCTCCTGCATGGTCTTCCCTCTTGGCACCTGCTTTTGTATCCCAAGTAAACCACAGGAATCCAGTTTGTCCTTAACCGTCTTCCCACTTTTCTTTCAGAATCTGTAGTAGATGTCTGATTTTTTTCCCCCCTCAGAATCCCCTTCCTACTTCTTTGGGAGACAATCTCAAAGAATATCGTGGCAATTTTATTTTGTGATTTTCCTTTGGGGAACATTCCTCTCCCACCTTGGAAATAGTCTTATCGAGAAATTACCAGTCTAGGTGTGTGTCTGAGGCCAAGAAGTGAGCATGTAACCCAAGCTGAGCCCACGAGAGTCTCTCTGGGGAATCGGGATCCCAAGAGGAGCAGCGCAGGGGGTTGGGCAGATTCCTTGGGACTCTGGTGACCCTCCCTTCATCCCTGCTGCCTGCATCTGTAGCATTTCCTTGTTCCCATCCTTTTCAAGTCTCAATTGTTCAGCCTTTCCTTTGATGCTACCACATCTGCTTCCGATAAATTACTTTTTTTTCTGAAATAAGCCAGACACTGTTAAGATCAAAGAACCCCAAAACGTCCACCCCCCTGCTCCCTTTTCTCTTCTAGCTCCTCCTCTCCTTAAAGCTCTATTGTGGCTGCACATTTCTGTTAGACCAAGACACAGATCCCAACCACAGCCTGCAGACCCAGCCTGTCCCACCCTTGGTGGCCTCTCTGCCCACCTTCTCCATCACTCTCTCTGCTACCTGGCTCACCGTCTTCCCTTATCTTGAATGGTCTACACCCTGTCCTGTGGGGAATTCACATACACTGCTCCCCACCCTCCTCCGCCTGGTTCTTGGAGTTGGCCTTCCTGTGCTCTTGGCCAGGTTTATTGGTTAGGGGCTCTCTTAACACCCCTGGTACTTCCCTGTCTGTCACATATATCTGCTTGTGGCTTATGTGATCATTGTCTTCTTCACCAAATGACAGGCTCTATAAGGATAGGAACTATGTTCTTGTCTCTGACTATATGCTGATGTCTCACATAGCACCTGCTATTTGGTAAGCGTCCAGAATACTTTTGTGGAGTGAATTACATAAGAAGGTCTACAATCTGACCTTGTCAGATGAACTGAGATGCGAACTGTGCTCCCTGCCTTCCTCCCATCAGGATTTCTGAGCTTCATCTGACCTCATTAGGGCTCTGATCTGCACTGGGCAATGGGGGCTATAGTGGTTTAATCAAACATGTAGACCTAGCTTTTGCTCACAAGCTTTCCCACAGCTCTCCTTTCTCCAGTCTTCACTCACACCTCTGCCTGATGTCCACCTTGTACCATCCGATTGTATTCTTCTATGGATGTTCATTTTATGGTAGATTATTATACCCTTGAAGGCAGGAACAGGGGTGTGAAGACTAATTCTTTTTCTGGTTCTGCCCAAGTAGCTGGGCAGAGATTAGGTAATGTATCTGATCTCACTGAACCTTAGATTCCTCATCTTTAGAATGGAGATAATATCCGTTCCATTATATCATGCAGTCGGGCATCCCTCAGGATTCAGGCAGATTGGTTTTACTCCCTCCACCCCCACCCCACCCCACGTCTACCAAAATCCAAGGATGCTCAAGTCTCTTATGTAAAACGGTATTTTTACACATTCTCCCATATACTTTAAATCATCTCTAAATTACTTATGATACCAATACAGTGTAAATGCTATGTAAATAGTTGCCCATGTGGCAAATTCAATTTGTGCCTTTTGGAACTTTCTGGAATTTTTTTCTCTGAATATTTTCAATCTGTGGTTGGTTGAAACCGTGGTTGGTTGAAACCACAGTTGGTTGAATTGTGGATATAGCCCAGTGGATACGAAGGGCTGACTGTACCTGGTGGTGGTGAGAATGTGAAGAGATGATGAATGTGAAAGCACTGGAGAAAACTGCCCAATGGATATAAAGTGTAAGAAATATTTATTATTACACTATACCTTTCTGATATCCATTATAATATTTGGTCTTTTATAGGCACTCTCCAAATACTGAAATGCCTTAATTTACCTGCCCTTATTTCATCCAGTGAGTGAAATAAGATGTACTATTAGTTACCACTGAGCATCTACCATGATCTAGGCTCAGTTAAGGGCTTCGTATATGGGATCTCATTTCATCCTCATAAGACTGACATTAGTTTTCTCCCTTTGACTGGGGAGAAAATGGAGGCTGAGAGAGGTTAAGCAACTTATTCAAGGTTATACAACTAACAAATTGGGGAGCTGGGGTTCAAGTCTGAGCCCACTGACCCCAAGGCCAGTGCTCTTCACAGAGACCCAAGGGGTCTCCCCTGCCAATCCCTTATTTGGGGGACCAAAAGTCCCTCTCTTCTAAGTATCCCTGGGCTCTGGCCTCTGTGTTGGATGATTGACACCCTTCCTTTCCCTTAATGTTTACACTGCCACCATCATTTCACAAGTGAGGAAGCAGAAGCTTAGAGAGGGAACCTGGACTTCCGCTCCTGGGTAGGATTTAGAAAGTTGCAACAGGCCACCACCACTTCCACTGCAATAATGCAGTAACTAGAAGAGAACTGGGTAAGTTGTGAAAGGTATGTACTGAAACACAATGGGGAACAGTGGAATCAATGAGAAGGAGGTGAAGAAAAAGCCTTTCCTAGGCCCACTCATCCCTACTAATTTTCTTTGGGGGCATTTGCCTGTTCTGAGCAAATGTGGACTTGACCTGAGCCATTGAACCCAACGGAGGTAAAAAGAACCCACATAGGTTGTGGCCATCTTGAGGGTCTGGCATGATGGATGAGAAACAAGAGAAGCCTCAAAGGCCAGAATGGTTTTCCCCATGGGATACTGGCTGAGCTCTAGAGAAGCTAAGAGGGCTTAACAACCTGTGATCTAAATCTGGACCTGAGCTGCCTGCATCACAGGCCAGTCTTTAAAAAAATTTTTTTTTTTTTTTTTCCGGGATCATTTCTCCCCTCTGGTATCTGTATTCCTCTGCACCAGTCGTGTCTAGATTTTCCACCAGTAGCTTTTCGAAGACATTGGCGCCCCCTGCTGTCATAGTATAGGCAGCATTGCAAGGACTTGGAATCTGCCCAGCAGCACATTTTGTCTTATACTGTTCTCCCAGGAATCAGGGGTTAACTCGATGGTGAATTCCAAAGTCTAAGATTTTGTCTCACTGGTCTCCTCTGCCCTTGAGTGTTAACTGTTTAGATTGGCTGTCAGGTCCTCGTCTGTAAAACGGAGTCAACTGTGACCACTTCCCAGGCTGTTGTGCATTAAGCGAGGTAGCAGATAAAAGTTCTTAACATCGCCTGGTATACAATTACTATTTCCTGGGTGGAAATAATAGTAATAGCAGTGGTGACTCTTCGGGCTGCCCCCATTTCTTCTCAAAGAAGGCAGCCCCAGGTCTCACTATCAGCCATGGTGAGAACTGCTCTGACTCCGAACATTCAGATGTTTTCAGCCCTCTGCACAGTAGGACACCAGGAGCTTGGTGCCTAAAATCAAGAAGAGGAGAAGAAAAGTCTGATCTGTGGCAAGATGAGTACCAGCCAGTTCCTCTGACTTCAGCCTCCAGTCTGCTGAGTGGTGTTGGCAATTCTCAAACCTTAGGCCTATGGGAGCTGAGGTTGCTAAAACTGCCTCTGAAAAACTGTCTTTCTGAAGGTTGCATTTTAGTCCCCTTTTAGAAGATGAAATCTCTGACCTCCCTTACATGGAGGCGCTCTGAGCTGACTTCGCAGATGAATCTGGGGCTTCAACTCTGGATCACGAAGTTTCCTCTTTTTCAGTCTTCCTAGCGCCCAGGGTCCTGCGTTACCAGTTCCCTTAAGAGCATTGGTCTCACGGAGGTTTCTTTCCCGGCAACGAAGAAGACATCGCGTTTCTCTACAGTTTGAAAACGCGCTCTGTCCCTTAGGTACCCTCGTGCATTCCCAGATCTTGACCCCGCCTCCCTAGAGGCCCCGCCCCTGACCCTCCCCTTCCCAGGGTGCTTTGCGGCAGCTCCGGCTGAGTGGGCGCCTCAGGCCTAGAAGTCGAAGGATTTCTGTCCCTGGTTCCCACCCTGCTGCCTAGGACCCCTGGATGCAGCCTGCAGAGCCCTGTGGGGACGAACAGAATCTGAGGTATTCCGGAAAGCCCGGCATTGCGGGGCAGCTTGCAGACCCAGCAGCTTCTGCTGACTCTGAGCCACCTTTTATTTTCTGTCACCTCTGCATTGCGGCTCTGTGACTTCCGTTTCTACCTGCTCACATGTTGCCACATACACGGTCTTAGGTTTGGGCCTGTGATTTTGTTCAGTTCTAGAGTTGCCAGATACCATACAAAATAGTTAAATTTAAATTTCAGATAGAAAAGGAATCTTTTTTTTTTTTTTTTAAGGTTTAAGTATGTCCCAAATATTGGCGGGACAGTAAAAAAAGACTCCTTGTTTATCTGAAGTTGAAGTTTCCCTGGCTGTCTTGTTTTTATTCGTTAAATGCCATAGCCTTTTTGTGGTCTGCCTTGTCGGGGGGTCCTCCCTGGGCTGCAGAAGTTTCGGGGCGGGGGATGGGAGTGGCTCTCGACCTGAGGCAAGGACTGCGTCAGTCTTTACTTAGGAGCGAAACCACGAGGATTTCTTCCTTAGACTGGGGCCTGTTGCAGGCAGGCCTCGCGCTCCGCTCTTCCCACTGCCCCTCCAGAGGCTCTGGGCACGCGGCGTCTGTGTGCAGGGTCGCGAGCTTGACCCGAGGGCTGAGCACGTTGTGAAGAATTTGGGTGCGGGGCTTCCTTTCCTGAAGAGCTACCCGTCAGGGCTCTGCCTGCGCGGGGACCACATTTCCTGAAATGGCACGGGCTTGTGAGCAGCCGGGAAACCCCAAGGGGAGATTCCCGGGGTCACCGGGCTGGTGATGTCTTCAGGCTGGGGACTTGCCCTGAGCTAAGGGGGCTTCCTCTGGGTGTCTTGTGCCGTTCTGTAGGACATAGAGGTTCATTTGATACTTTTCTGCTGTAGGTGGTTTAGGATAAAGCGCAGACCTAGACTCCTTTCTCTACCTGATGGCCTTTGTTTCCTGGCCTATGATTCACCTCAGAACAAGGGAAACCACTCCTACGTTCCCTTCCATAACGTAGGAAATGCACTTCCTACGTTATGTGCATGAGGAGAAACAATTTGAGCAGGTTTCAGCTCTCTTAGCTCTTGGTCCAGGGCTCAGCACCAGGGTTCTCTCTGGGGAGTTGGGGAGGGGGTGCAGAGGAGGATGGACTGAGGCAGGAGGTTTGGCCACCCCTTGAGCCTGGGAGCGTCAACTGGTTGTTGCTTCTCTTCTTAGCAGAGATGATAGAAATTGTCAAAGCCAAATATTCACTGGTGGCAAAGTCTGAACACTTCAAAAGAGATTTAGTGACTCATCTGGTCGTGGCCAACTTGGGACTTTGAGAATCCCTGCAGGTTGTACACTGATAGCTGAGCTAACCTTAGGAAGGTAGGCAGGGGCATCTTCTGGTGTTTATATTTTGAAATTTCCCCTTGCCTCTTCCATTCAGGAAAAGTAAGTTTTATCCTTGTGTTGTGTATCCTGAGGAGGCCTCTAGAAGCTTGTGATCAGTGAGTGACAGCCTTAAGGTCTGAACACTAGTGACAGAGAGTTTGGGGCTCAGACAACCCCATTCTCTTCTCCCTTCTGACCCTTTGATGTCCACTCATTTCCAGGAAGCTTTGCGAATGTGTAGATCACACCAATGCTGCTTCTCTTAGAAGCTCAAAGGTTACCCCACCCCACTGTCCTCTGCCTCAATGGGGCCCATCTGAAAGAGTCTCTCTCTCCCTCTTTTTTTTCCCTAGCCTTTTCTGCTTTAGCCAGAGCTCTCCTTAGAGCATTGCTCCCACCTCCTATGATTATCATTGTACATTTCAAGTCCCTAAGTGCCCTTAGAGACCTCTGTTGGAACTTGCCCAGTCCTCTGGCAGGGGGAGGGCTGTTCCTGCCATTTGGTTTTTCTAAACTGCAGTCTGTTCCCTTGGGCTCTTTTCCACTTCCCCCCACCTGGCAGCTCTTAGGGAGTGATTGATGGTGTTGTCTCTCATTACGTTGCCAGAAGGGAGAAGGTGAAGAGGCTGAGTGAAAGAAAGGGGCCTGGGTCTGGGGCTGAGTGAGAGAGAGGGGCCTGGGTCTGGGGGTGGGTGGGCTTGTTTCCCTGGAGGGGCCTGGAGGCACTTTGTAATATCTTAAATTTCATGCACAGACCCTCTGTGGTCAATAAAGTAAGTTTTTAATTAAAAAGAAAGTTGTAGAAAGGACTCCCCTCTAGCACTGATGCTCTGGCATGAGAATAGTTTGTTCTTAAACCAGATGTAAAAAGAATTTACCATAACAATGATTATATTAAAATAAAGCATTTCTGTTCACTAAACATCTTAAAGACAAGTTGTACACTGGGAGAAGATACTTGCAATACATATAACTTGCAAAGGATCAGTATCAAGATTGTACATGCAGAAATCTTGCAATTCAATAAAAAGAAAAACAGCTCAATAGGAAATGGATAAATGGCATGAACAGGGGTTTCACGGAAAAGGACATTTACATGGCTAAGAAACACATGAAGAAGTCTCCAGTCTCATTAGTTATCACGAAAAAAAATTTAAGAAAACAGTAAGTTAACATTTTCCTGATTAATTGATAAAAATTAAAAAGTCTGGGAGTTCCCGTCGTGGCGCAGTGGTTAACGAATCCGACTAGGAACCATGAGATTGCGGGTTTGGTCCCTGGCCTTGCTCAGTGGGTTAAGGATCCGGCGTTGCCGTGAGCTGTGGTGTAGGTTGCAGACGCGGCTCGGATCCCGTGTTGCTGTGGCTCTGGCGTAGGCCGGTGGCTACAGCTCCAATTCAACCCCTAGCTTGGGAACCTCCATATGCCGCAGGAGCGGCCCAGGAAATAACTAAAAAGACCAAAAAAAAAAATTAAAAAGTCTGTTAATATAGGGTCTTGGAAAAGATGTACATTTATTCATTTATTCGTTAAAAATTCATCCAACCCTACTTTGCACTAGGTATGCTTTTAGGTGCTCAGAACATAGCAGTGAACAAAAAGACAAAAATGCCAGTTCTTGTGGTGGCTTCCAGTCTTCTGGGAGGAGATGGACAATAAGCAATAAATATAATAATTAGCTAGTTATGTAGTATGCTATAAAGGGAGATGCGGGAAAGGGTGAGGACAGTTAAGCAAAATGGTGGGGTAAATTTTAATTTAAATGGAGTAAGTCAGGGTATACCTCATTGAGAAAGTGACATTTGAGAAAGAGTTGAAGGGCATGGGACAGAGTGTGTGGTATTGTGCAATGCCTGGGGGTGAGCATCCCAGGCAGGGGTGGATACCCAGTGCAAGAGCCCTGAGGTGAGAGATCAACAGGATTTCTTATACCTTGTCAATGAAATGTAACTTAGTACAACCTCCTTGAAAGACAATTTGGCATTATGTTTTAAATGTGAACAGCAATTCTACAACTAAGTATATACCCCAAATATACTCTTTTAGACATGGGCTAGAGGAAATGTACAAGGGTGTTCATAGCAACAGTGTTCACAATTGCAAAAATATTAAGTAACTCCAAAGTCCAGGCATGGGGTTTTAAACCATATTGTCAGGGTATAAGAGCAAGTTATCTATTGCTGTAAAATAAATCATCCTTTGGAGTTCCCATCGTAGCTCAGTGGTAATGAACCTGACTAATATCCATGAGGACGCTGGTTTGATCCCTGGCCTCGCTCAGTGGGTTAAGGTCACAGCGTTGCTGTGGCTGTGGTGTAGACTGGCAGCTACAGCTCCAATTCGACCCCTAGCCTGGGAACTTCCATATGCTGTGGGTGTGGACCTGAAAAGACAAAAACAAATTAAAAAATAATAATCCTCCAAGTTAGTGGCTTAAAACAATGAGAATAATTTTGTTCTGTTTCTGTGGGTCAGAAATTTGGACAGGTCACAGGAGGAATGACTTGTCTCTCCTCCACAGCATCTGGGGACCCAGCTGGAAAGACTTGAAGATTGGGAGTGACTCAACAGCTAGGACCTAGAGTTATCTGGAGATGTCAGGAGTCATATGGTTTGTGGTTGATGCTGGCTCTTGGCTTGGGTCTGAACTAGGCTTTTGGACAGGAAACCTAGGCATGGTCTCTCCATGTGGGATAGTTTGGACTTTCTCACAGCATGGGGGCTTGGTTCCAAGAGTGTGGGCCCTTGAAAAGCAAGGTAGCAATACCTGGACTTTTTATGATGTAATCTTCAAAATTACAGTGTTACTTCTGTTTCACTTTATTGGTGGAGGCAGGTGCGAAGGTCCACTTAGGTTCAAGGGGAAGGGACATGGATACCACTACTTAATGGGAAGAATATCAAGATAACAGTGTAAGCAAAGCATGTGGATTGGGAGATATTGTTGTGACTATATTTGAAAAGTACAGTTTGCCATAGTCCACTGTCTGGACACAGTAGATCTGTTCCTCTCACATGCAAAATACACTCATCCCCTGCCTTGAGACTTCCAAGGCTTATTCCATTATGGCATCAGCTTGAAGTCCAGGATCTCATCATTTAAATTAGGTTCAAATGTGCATGAAGCTACTCAGATATGGTCCTTAAGGATGAATTTGAGTATATTCTGCTTAATGTGAAGAACTGTGAACTAAAGAGATGTTTTCTGCTCCCCACATAGCCAACATACAGTGGTAGGTTAGGCATAAGCTCTACACTCTTTGGTTCATAAAGAGGAAAATAGCAGGCATATAGCAGTCACTGGTGCATAGTAATTCTGAAATTTATTTGAGTTCATATTACAAGTTTATTCCATAATAAGGGCTCAATTCTGCTCCCTGGGAATTGTTGTTTGTGTCTCTTGGATCTTGGGATTTTGATCTTACCTTCTGAGTCACTTTCCTTTTTACATGAAAAGCAGCTCATGTTTATAGCTGAGTGATTTTTTCCAGACCTATTCTCTGCTTGTAGCAGTTTTTAGGTTCAAAGACCTCTTCATTTTGTAGTTTATGTCTCTCTCTATTGAAACTGACATAATCCTTTAAAAACTTTGTGGGCTTTTATATATCAGTTTATAATCCATTCCATTGATCAAAAAACCATATCAACAATAACATTTGAGTTACATGTTTGAGGCTGGATTCCTAATGAGGCTGCTGTGGAACATTGATTGCCTTTAAGATGTTAGGAATCTTTATTTTTTAATAGAGAGAATCTGCAAGACATGCTTTCACATCCTTATGAGAGAAGAAACATTTTTGTAATATTGGAATAAATACTTCTGAAAATCAATTCCTCTATAAAAGCAGGTAGAACACTGGAAAAAAATGCCGTAATCAATTTTTCAGAATTCTGGAAATTAACAAAAGACCTGTAACAATTAGAGGAGTGTTTATCTTAAGACACCATCTTGGCAAAACAGTAAGCTTTATGATATTTTAACTTGCTTTATTCCCATACCCTCTCCCCAGTTCCATGGTAGCCTTGAAAACCAACAGACTTGAAACTACGGTACCTGTGAAAATCATCAGCCTAGCAACCACTTAATGGAGCAGCATGGGTTTGAAGTGCCCCTCAAGGCCCCATCTCCATGAGTGGAGACTTGTCATTACTTAACCAGTCTGGCAGCTTCCTGGAAAAGTCCCATCCACAGAGCTTATCTTGATTTGCCTGACTCAGAGTTCACTCTGAGCTCTATCCCTTGTGTTTTTGTCAAAAACAATCAGCTGCAGTTGTTTAACATCAGGCTGTTTGAGGCAGTGATACTTAAAAATCTGAGGAATGAGATGTCCATAGAGGGCTCTATCCTAGAAGCTCAGCAAACTCCAAATAGGATAAATTCAAAGATAGCTACATACATCATAGTCAAAGTGCTGAAAGTCAAAGACAAAGAGAATATTAAAATAAGTAAGAGGAAAACAACTCATACAGGTTTTTCCTTAATAAGATTAACAGCTGACTTCACATCAGAAACCATGGAGGCCACAAGATAGTGAAATGACACATTGAGGTACTGAAAGAGTAAGAGTGTCAACCAAGAATTTTGTATTGAGCAAAACTATCCTTCAGAAATGGAGGAATTGCATTCCAAAAGAAACAAAAAAATAATAACAAAATTACTGTGAGAACTTCCCTGTAAATTATACTAAAGGGAATTCTTCAACTGAAATGAAAGGACACTCAGCAGTAAACTGAATCCACATAAAAAAATAAAGAGGCATTCCCATCGTGGCTCAGTGGTTAACAAATCTGACTAGGAACCATGAGGTTGCAGGTTCAATCCCTGGCCTTGCTCAGTGGGTTAAGGATCCGGTGTTGCAGTGAGCTGTGGTGTAGGTTGCAGACGCGGCTTGGATCCTGCGTTGCTGTGGCTGTGGTGTAGGCCAGTGGCTACAGCTCCAATTGGACCCCTAGCCTGGGAACCTCCATATGCTGTGGGTGTGGCCCTAAAAAAAAAAGAAAGAGCGTTGTATAGGTAACTACATGAGTAAATGTAAAAGGTGGTATATTTTTGTTTGTAACTTTTCTTTTCCTATCTGACTTAAAAGAAAATGCATAAAGCAATAATTATAAAATTGTAGTGGTGTGTTTACAATGTAGATATATAATTTATATGATAGTAATCGCACAAAAGAGGCAGAGAATGAGCAAAACCATATTATAGCAAGGTTTTATGCTATTGAAATTAAATTGGTATTAATCCAAATGAGATTGTTCAAAGAAGAAATCATAAGACAAATTAGAAAATTCTTTGAGATAAATGCAAATAAAAACATAGAATACTCAAACTTCTGGGTTACAATGAAAGGAGTACTTAAAGGGACATTCTAGTTATATATTAAAAAAAAGAATTAAGATCTCAAATCACTAAGATAACCTTCCATGTAAAGAAACTAGGAAAAGAAGAGCAACCTAAACCCAAAGCTACCAGAGGAAAGAAATAATAAAAAAAAAGTGAAATAGGGAATAGAGGAACAACAGAGAAAACCAATACAACCAAAAGTTGGTTGTTTGAAAAGATCAATAACTAAGTGGGGTGGGTGAAGAAGACTTAATTTCTAAAATCAGGGGTGAAAGAGGTTACAGACCTTACAGACATAAAAAGAGAAGGGAATACTGTGAATGACTGTATGCCAACAAATTAGATAGCTTTAGATGAAATGGAACAATTGATAGAAAGACACAAACTACTGCACTGTCACAAGAATAGAGAATCTGAATAGACCTGTAACAAGTAAGGAGATTGAATTAGTCATTTAAAAACATCCCATAAATAAAAGCCCAGGCCCAGATGACTTAAATGGTAAACTCTACTACACATTTTAAAAAGAACTAATGCCACTTCTTCACAAACTATTAAAAATAATAGAAGAAAAGGGAATACTACCCAACTCAGGCTATAAGGCCAGTATTACCCTGATACCCAAGCCAGACAAAGACATCACCAGAAAAGAAAACTATAGGCCAGTATTCCTCATGATTATAGATATAAATATCCTCAGCAAAATACTAGCAAACCAAACCCAGAAACATATAAGAAGGATTATACACCGTGACCAAGTAGGATTTATCCCAGAAATTCAAGGTTGATTCGACTTGTGAAAATTAATCAGTGTAACATACCATGTTGATAGACTAAAGGGCAAAGATCTCATGATCATCTTAACAGATGAAGAAAATCATTTGACAGAATTGAACGCCCTTTCATGATGAAAAACCCATAACTGATATTTTATTTTATATTGCCTTAAGATCAGGAAGAAGGCAATGATCTCCACTCTTTCCACTTCCACCTACTTATTTTTATTTTTTTATTTTAAAAATTATTTTGTTTTTAAAAATTAGAGTGTCGTTGATTTACAGTGTTGTGTCAATTTCTGCTGTACAGTATAGTGGCCCAGTCATACATATACACACATTCTTTTTCTCATAATTGTCTTCCATCATGTTCTATCCCAAGAGAAATTAGGCAAGAAAATGGTCAAAGGATTTGAATACATGTTTCTCCCAAGAAGATATGCAAATAGACAAAAAGCACATGAAAAGATGCTCAAAAATCATTAGCCATTGGGGAACTGCAAATCCAAATACAATGAAACAGCATTTCATGCCCACTAGAATGGCTTTTTAAAAAGCCAGACAAGGCAAGTGTTGCTGAGGATGAACAGAAGTAGGAAACCTCATACATTGTTAGTAGAAGTGTAAAATGGTACAGCCACTTTGGAGAACATTTTGGTAGTTTATCAAAAATTGAATGTAAAGTTACCATAGGAGCAATTCCACTCCTGGGTTTTTATCCAAGAAAACTGATAATTTATGTCCACACAAAAACTTATTTATGAAAATTTAAAGCCCCCAAAGTGGGAACAACCCAAATATCCATCAGCTGACAAATGGATAAAGTGAGATATATACATACAATGGAACATTATCTGACAATAGAACAAAGTACAAAGACTGATACTGTTACTATGTCTTTTTTTTTTTTCTTTTAGAATTGGAAACCACAGAGTTTAAATAAGCTGCCCAAGATCACACAGCTAGTAAGTGGTAGAGCTGTGATTATCATCCAGGAGGAGGCCATCCAGGCTGGAGCTGGTGGGTGAGGACAAAAACAGTAGGAGACAGGGCTGGAGGCATGTGGAGGTCCTGGGTCATGTCCAGCCTTGTAGACTGTGGAAAAAGGGTTTGACTTTTATTCTGTGTGCATGAGAAACCAGCAAAAAGATTTAAGCAGTAAAGTATATGATTTACTGTTCATACAAAAAAGCCAGTGATTAACTTTATTTTCTTAAAAAATTATATTTTATGATTCTAAAGCCTAAAATTATTCATTTGGAAAATACAGAAAAGCATGAAGTCGAAAATAAAAATCGCCCTTGATTGTACCCCTTGCAGACAAAAGGTGATCACTGTTAACCTTGAAATGCAGGAACCTTGGCATAAGTTTTCTAATCATTGATAGATGTTTATATTTCAGCAAAATTAGAATGATCACCCTATACTTATTGGTCTGCCAACCAGCACTTAAGAAAAATCTAGTGTCAAGTGGTAATTTTGTTGCAAGGTTTTGTAGGAAGAAATGGACACTGGTGCAGGTGATGGGAGAACCTGAGAGTGGGGTAGGGGGATGGAAAAAAAAAGCCCGTTGTGTTCCAGGGAGGTTAGCTCAGCAGGACGATGGGTCCTGTGTGGGGCAGGGGTTTAGGCTGTCTCATTGGAAGGCTGCTTTTGAACCACATGTGAGTTTGCTGAAGATTCCAATTTCTCTGAGTTCTCTGAGGACCAGACTCAAGCCAACACCTTTTCTTCCCCTCCAGGCCTTGGCCACAAAATCCCAGCTATCCTGTGTAACTTCTAAAGTGGAGAGACTGCCTTTCCATGCTGTTCCCTGTGTCTGCCTTGTCCTCATCTTCCCTTCCTTTCACTAGATCATAATTCTGGCATGAGATCTTGGTTAGGTTGTATGTCTCAACCTGCCCGCCTGTTCATAATTACATCCCCAATTTTGTATCAGATTCAGCCATAAGTACTTTTTGTGTTTATCGCTTAAACCTACCTCCCATCCTCGGAGGCAAGTCATATTAGCTTTTTCACTGATGAGGAAACTGAAACTCAAAGAAGTCACAACAGCTAGAAAGTAGCAGAGCCAGTTGAACTTGAGTATGTCTGACCCCAAATTCCATGTCTTTAACCACTTCTTCATATAGTCTATGTCTCCTCAAAACCTCTATCATCAGTCATTTTGTTAGTGGCAGAAGTTCGCTCTCCATCTCACCCTAGGCTGGGGCTAGGCTGAAGCATGAGCACAGGTTATCGGTCAGGCCAACCAGCCCTAAAGCCGGGGGTATTTAAGACATGCAAATAATGGGTATGGGCTTGGGGTCAGTCAGCCAGAAGCCCAGGCTGAAGAACTACCATGCAGATCCACCAGGGAGAGGACCTGGTTTGGGGGAATGAGGACACCTCCTCTTTAAAAATCAGGGCTGAAATTCTGAATCCTCACACCCATCAGGGCCTCCGCCACAGCTGGATTGGATCAGATTGAAGTAACTTCTCCAAAGCCAAGTGGGAAAATACCCAGGATGCCGGGCCACCAGGCACCATTCCCAGGGAAGCTGACCCTGCTGCTGCCCCCTCCCTCCATTCATGGAAAAGTACAGGCAGTGCTGGGCCCTGCAAGCCTTCAGGCAAATGCCTGGCTACCCTAGACTCACAACACAAACCTGACTGGTTTGTCCTTGGTCCAGGGCTGGAGGAAAATAGTTTCCCAAAAAAGCCGTTTAAGAAAAGTGGAAAATATCCACAGCCCAAGTGTCTGCACAGAGTAGGGGCGGGAAGTCCTCTAGACAGGCTCGTAGCGAAGATTCTGTGGTCCTCCTTCGACAAGGCAGGAAGGAATGTGAAACCCTATCACCCGGAGGAGGAGAAATGCACAGTATGCCTTTCACTTTCTGCCCGCTCGCTCTCAGAAGGGATCAGGGTTGTGGATCATGCTGCAGAGTCGCAGCTTCTTGAGCAGCTGCCTCAGACAGCAGTGGTTCAACGGGTGGGTGAGGCAGCATACTGGTCTGTGGAGTATCACCCAGGTGCTCAGTGGGGAGCTGGAACATGCATTAGTTTCCCATGTGCTAACCTAACTCTATTATCTCTTCCTCATCTCCTCCCTGGTATAGGGGTTCACAGTTTGCATAATTGCAGCAAATGAGAAAGCGAGGAATAGATAGATATATTACTGGGTATATTGTACAGAAGAAGGGACTAAGGTTCGTGGGGGTTGTCTGCTGAGGGCCACATAAACCTCAGTCTTCTGTGAACCCTGTGTCCTCATGCTACACCACGGCATGCCTCACAGCTTTGTCCCTTAGACACTCCCAGGGTCCCTGCCATTGTTATTTCAGAAGCAGGAAGTGCTAGGGAGTGAGTGCTGTGGTCAGGAGGCTGACCTGTGGTAGTGTGTGTAGTTGGCTTACTGACTGTGTGAAAGAGTGCATGTCTGACCTTGGACAAGTCACTTTACCTCTCTGTGCCTCAGTTTCTTCATCTGCATGATGCAGGTGTAGAGTTGGATAACCTCTAAGTCCCCTCCTACTCCAAAGTTTTGAGGTGCTGGCTATATTTTCTGATCAAACACAAATTTCCTAGGCCCTGCCACTGAAGCCATCACCTTCTCCCTAGTTTGTTCAGCCGTGTTCGCCGGCAAAGACTCTGCTGTGATCTTTCCTGATATCCACCTTGCCCCGTGAAGTGGGCCAGGCACAGAGTTTGGAAGCCCAAGGCCTGCTTTAGCCTCTGCATCTCGACACAGAGCCCAGGCTGGGTTGCCCACGAGAGATGCTCTGCAAGTGTTTTTGATCCCTTTTCTGGTTCAGCCCTGGGAGGGTAAGAGAGTGAAAGGTGAGAGGGAAACTCATGTGTATAGGAAATCCAGAGCCTTAGTGTTGGGGGTTAGGTGTGAAGCATTCAGCCAAGGTTTGGGGTGAGAGGTTGAGGTTTTTGATCAGGATAGGGGAAATGCTGTGACTCCATCAACCCAAGTCAAAAATCTTCTGGATTTAGACTGAATGTTGAGAGGGTGGTGTATTTCCTTCTCATGGTCTTAGATGGCTGGGTGTCCTTGATTGGACTAATGGTATGGGGTATAGAAAGGCAGGTGAGGGGCTCCGACAGGCATCAAGGAGTTGAGTTCCTGAAGCCCCCAGAGTGCTCGAGGGCCTTGGAGAGCTTGTTTTTCACACCTGGTGATCAGCTGAGTATCATTTGTCTGGAAGTTCTGTGGACAAGCCTCCTCTGGGTCCAGACCTGAGCTGGTCCAGTGGTGCTGGTGGTGTGGGGACAGCATGTTGAAGCTGCTTGGGAGTGAAAGGACTGGCACGGGGATGAGGGTGGGGCTGCATTTCTGCTGGGCTGGAACGCCTCCTCCTGTGTGTGTGTGTGCAGATGGCAGGGGGTGGAGGGTGGCTGTGTGGCTCCAGGCTTCCCCAGCCCAGCCACCATGTTTGAAATCCAGTTTATTGAATTTACAGTAAAGGTTTTATGGGGCTTTCCTGGAAGCTTCTCATTATGGAAACTCTTGTGCTGGCAGTTTGGTGGCTGGTGTCTGGTTTGCTTGGGAGAGGTTGAGTCAGGCCCTGCCTTGATGGAAAGTTCCTCTGCCTGGGTCACTGGAGAGGAGCAGGCTTGGGGGCCCCAGCGGGCCTGCCAGGTCCTTGGAGGGGATGGCGGTCCCAAATTTGTTTCCACTTGTTTCCTCTCTGTCCATCCTCTATGGGTTCCGAACATCTTCTCAGGGAAAGCTGTGATGAGAAAGTCACCTCAGTTATTAAAGCGATTTTTGTTATTTTCCACATGTTTGGAAAGCATGAGGTGTTGGTCCACTTAAAAAAACTAAGCCAACTTTACAAAAATAGATTTGCTGATTATAAACAGCAGGAAAACACACATGCAGGGTCACATCTGGATCAAGGGTCCTTTGGCATGGCATGATGTGCCACCAACTGCCCCTTACCAGCTTCTTTGACTTTTCCACCATGTGCTTGGACTCCCAATTTGCACCTTCCTCACCACTAGGCTCCCATTCCAACCCCAGGGCTTTGGGGAGAAGAACGGGGGTTTTGGGCTCTAGGATCTTTGGAAAGGCCCAAAAGCCTAGTCTATGAATGTGGATGGCTCTTTCCCGTCGAGGTCCTGGCATAGAGACAGATTCACAAGTTACCAGTCCTTCTTTGGCTGTTCATGAGACTAGCAGGCCTGCAGTGCTGGGTCACTAGTCCTTTCCCATGTGCCTTTTGTCACTGGTCTTCTGTTCTTTAAAATGCAGGCAGAGGAGTTCCTATCATGGCTCAGCAGAAACAAATCTGACTAGCATCCATGAGGACGCAGGTTCAATCCCTGACCTCAGTCAGTGGGTTAAGGATCCGGCATTGCCATGAACTGTGGTATAGGTCACAGACAAAGCTCAGATCCTGTGTTGCTGTGGCTGTGGCGTAGGTCGGCAGCTACAGCTCTGATTTGACCCCTGGCCTGGGAACTTCCGTATGCTGCAGATGTGGCCCTTAAAGGACTAAATAAATAAATAAATAAAATGCAGGGACATTCATAAAACAGGACATGCTGCCTGGTGTTTGACAATTGCGAAAATCAATTACATTGTTAAGGTTTCTCTGGGCGCTGATGTGTGTCCCTGTTTATGAGGGTGTTAGGGAAGGTTCCCTAAGAGCAAATGTGGTCCCTCTGCAGTGCTAGTGGACAGCTACCTTCTGATGGTCCCAGATGTTCAAGCCTGGTCTGGGCTGCCTGGGACCCAACGAGCCGCCCGCCACCAGAGAAATCAGCTGTGGTTTTCGTGACTGCTCTGAGGAGTGGTTGGCCCAGATAATCCCTAAGCTTCCTAACCTGAGGGTCTATGGGGAAGCCAGTTAGAGTGGACAAGGGTCATCTTTGGAGTTCAGGTGCCAATTCTCATCCACACTTGGTTTTCTTCTCTGCAAAATAGAAGAGAATAATATCAAGACCACTCTAAGAAATGAAACAACTGGAGTTCCCATTGTGGCTCAGCAGTAATAAACCCGACTAGTATCTCTGTGGATGCAGGTTTGATCCTTGGCCTCCCTCAGTGGGTTAAGGATCTGGCATTGCCGTAAGCTGTGGTGTAGGTTGCAGATGTGGCTTGGGTCCCATATTGCTGTGGCTGTGGCTGTGGCTGGCAGCTGCAGTTCTAATTGACCCCTAGCCTGGGAATTTCCATATGCTGTGGTTGTGGCCCTAAGAATACCAAAAAAAAAAAAAAAAAAAAGAAGCAAGTTATGTGGAGTACCTGGTACTTGGATGGCAGCTTACTAGAACTCCCTTCTCTTCACTTCAAGTCAGTTGTGTCAGTTCCAGGCTCCACACTGTAAACAATCCTGTATTTTAAAATAAACAACCATGTAGCTTCATTTGATACATGATATATATACCCACATGAGTGTTTGCATCTTGTTTTGATTTCTTCCCACTGTTTGTGTTTCCGATACATATGTCTGGGTGAGTGTGTCTGCCTAGACGGCAGAGCCCTGAGGAACTCCAAGCCACATTGGCACAGTTATCTTCCTCGTGATGATGATGATGGCATAATGACATCCGTCCAACATTTATGATTGCATGTGACTTTCACAGTAGCCCTGGGATGTAGGAAGGGCTAATAAGGTGAATAGCCACAGCTGATGAGGGATTTCCCAGAGAACCACAGCTAGGATAGCAACAGGACTGGGCCTGGAACACAGACCCAGCTATGAATTGAGCTGAAGACTCCTTAGGATTTCCCTCTCTTCATCTCCCTCCAACCTTACGCTAGACACTCTTTTTTTTTTTTTTTTTTTTTAATATGATTCTTGTTACTCTTTTGGGGGGCTTGGCTTGAATTCCAGTAACCAAATTAGATGGCTAATTTTCCATGTGAGCACTAAGCAACATAATCTAAAAGACAAAGAAGCCTGTTCTTCAGACCCTGCAGGCCTGGGTGTCTGGGGTAGCTAAGGGCTCAGTCACCTGCAGCCTGAAGGCCCTGGGGAAGCAGAGCGATGGGCCCTGTAGCTAGAACAGCACAGAGGAACATGGCCATTTGTCCAGGGATCTGCAGGCTAACTGCCTTAGACAGTGATGCTCTCCTGGTCAGCCTTTTTCTCTTCCTAAATTAATTAACACGTTCATTCATTCATGAATGGCCTGCATGCCTTTGGCCTGCGTGGCATGCTATGCTCAGTGCTTTGTCATATACAGGAAAGGTGAGATCCTCCCTGGCCTTGAGGATTTTGCAGTTTGTTGATGAGTCAACTAGACAATGGAAATAGACAAATAGAAGCACCAGAGAATAATCTAAATATTTCTAAAGAAAAACATACATGGCAAAACCAGGATTTCAATCCTGGCTCAGTGTGGGAAGCAGGGATTCAGCCCAGGCTTTACTGCAGAATCCCAGGTGGAGGGGAAAGGCGAGGTGTGCATGAGCGATTCAAGGCTTACAGCTGTGTGCCAGGCTGGCCCCTGATCAGACACAGCAATCACCCTAAGTGCAACTAACGCATGGGCCCACCAGTGACTTGGATGTTTGAAACAGTGAGCCAGGCTGAAGAGTTTCCCCTCTAAATGTTCTAAACCAGAGAGAATAAGTTCTGAACTGTTCTGAACTGAGAGAATCAGGTAGCCTTGGGTGCTGAAACTGCCAGATCAGGACGTGGGAGAGGAGGGTGGCCAGGCTGGATGCAAGTGAGCCAGCAGTCAGAGGAGCAGGTGCTGTGAGGTGAGGAAAAGATACGGAGAGTTTAGGGGATCAGAGAGCCGCTCAGAGGTGAGGAACAAGAGGTAGGTACAGAAAGAAGTCAAATCATGTGAATGGAGGAAAGTTAGATGGAAGATGTACAAACTACCCTGCTAAGCGCCCCAGGACTGCTGCAGATCTAGAACCAACCTCCCGGGCCTGAGCCTGCACCTGCCCCTGACGCTAGGCTGCTTGGCTTCACTGGTTTCCTGTGTCCCTGGGTCTGTCAAGAAACACCTATTACCAGAGGGAACATGGTCAGCCTCAGATGCATGCAAGCAACAGATAATTTAGCCTTGCTAACTTCTTAGAGACCTGGAGGATGAGGATTGGTGGAATGGCCATGTGTCCAAGCACATACACACTCATGTGCGCACACAACCGTACCTTAATTTAAATGGCCTTGTAGGCTCAGATGCGATATGGGAATTTGTGGGTATGGAGTGGCAGGGCTGTGGCAGGGCTGTGGCAGGGCCAAGTGGTGCGACGTGGGCCAGATTGGCAAGGGAGTCGTAGCCTCCTGTCCTGGGTAGTCCACTTGGAAGAATTAATGGGTCATGACAGTAGAAACTGCTAATTTTGGTTTCCTTCAGGATGTAGATGTCATTTAAAGTCAAACTCTTTCCCAGTACTTGTGCCCAGAAAATGATTTATTGGGAAATACTAATGCTATTCTCCGTGTCCGATGTGAGCAGTGTGATGCTGTCTCAGAGCAGAGGACATGTGGCCAGAGGAGCAGCAATTCAGTGTTGTCCCTAGAGGCCATTTCTGGGAGGTGTTTATCTTGTCTGCCCTAAGACCCTTCATTATAGCTGACTCTTCCTCATATTAATTCTTCAGATATCTTTAACATGTGTCATCTGTACATATCCTTTTGGTATCCATCACCTACAGTTTTGTCTGTTGCCCTCAGACAGAGGTTTGTATTTGGGGGTTTATTGTTTCCTTTGCTTCCCTGAACCTTGGATCCTGAGGGGCCAGGAGTCCCTGATCTGGTACTCTGTGCTATGTGACCTTTGGCAAACCACAGCTGTCTCTGAATTTAAAGTGGGAATGATGATATTCAGCCAGGCTATCATAAAGGAATAGGGATCATATGCCAGTGTTTTGAGAAAGCTTTATAAACTCTGAATTGTAGTGCTAAGTGAGGAATTGATATTATTTTTCTTGTAAGGACTCTGCCTCATAGTTTTTTAATGGATTTCTCCCAACTCCAACCCCAGAAAAATTAGTGCACTGATGAGCAGATAGGAGGAGCTCAATAAATAATTGTTGAATGTGATCATCATTGTTTTCATCTTCACACATTCCTTATTATGCCTCTCTGGTGCTGCACAGGGAACTTGCCCTTGCTGCGACACTGACGGATGAGCATGGACACACATGTGACCGTGGGAAGGCATCAGGAAGTTACATAACTTGCCAGTAGAGAATAAACATCATTTACACATAAAGGCTAAATGCACATCAGAGATTAGGAAAAGCAATGAGTGAATAATTGAGATAAGAAAGTAGCTTGTGGGAACAGCTTTGAGATCCAGATTGAGGCAGGGTGGAGCAGGGGAAACTGCTCTTATGTGATTAATCTAAGAAGACCTTCCAGAGGAAGTGGGTTTTCAGGAGCAGGTAGACTGGAGGAAGGGATGGGCTCAGTGATAAGGTGGCCAGGGAGCATTCCAGGCACATGAGTGTCAGTTCTGCAGGCTGCCACGCTGAGATATCCTCAGGGCGGCCCACTCCTTTCAACAGCTTGGAATGGCTAGAGATGTGTGCACATGTGTTTTTGGCTTTGTGTGTAGATGGTAAGTAGGAGGAAGACAAGGGACAGAGAGTGAGGATGGGAAAAAGGAAAGGAGAACTTGGTGGGAGCAATGAAGAATATATTAGATTGATAAGCCATGGACATTAGATATTAGAGGAATCCCATGAAGAAATGAAGTCCTACTGTACAGCACAGGGAACTATATAACCAATCTCTTGGGGGTAGAACATGATGGAAGATAGTATGAGAAAGAGATTGTACATGTATGTATGACTGGGTCACAATGTTCTACAGCAGAAATGGACACAACACTGTAAATCAACTATAATAAAAAGAGAGAGGTTAAAATCCGAGGAAGGGATAAGGTTAGGGGTGAGAGCAAAGTAAAGACTTAGATCCTGAGATCCACATGGTGATGTACAGACCTCACCAGAGTTTAGTTGAGCCATGGCCAGTTGGCCTGGCACCTTTCCTTTTGAAGGCTTATTGTTTGAATTGAGTTTTTTAAAATACATTTTATTGGAGTATAGTTGATTTACAATGTTGTGTTAGTTTCAGGTATACAGACAGCAATGGTGAATCAGTTATATATATGTCCATTCATTTTCACTATATTTATTTTCACTACAGAGTATTGAGTGGCTATCCCCATGCTGTACAGTGGGTCCTTGTTACCCATCCATCCCATGTATAGTAGTGTGTATATGTTATTCCTAATCTCCCATTTTATTCCTCCCCCTACCATGTTTTCCCTTTGGTAATCATAAGTTTGTTTTCCAAGTCTTTGAGTCTGATTCTTTTTTTTTTTTTTTTTGCCTGTCTGATTCTGTTTTATTAATAAGTTCCCCTGTATCATTCTTTGTTAGATTCTACATGTTAGTGACCTCATATGATTTTTGTCTTTATCTGACTTCACTTAGTATGATAATTTCTAAGTCCATTCATGCTGCCTCAAATGGCACTATTTCCTTTTTTATGGCTGAGTAATATTCCATTGTGTATATGTACCACATCTTTTTTTTAACATTCTTTTAAAAAAATATTATTTTCTATCATGGTCTTTCCCAGGAGATTGGGTATATTTCCCTTTGCTATACCGTCAACCTCATTGCTTTTCCATTCTATTCTTTTAAATGATTTTTATTTTTTCCATTATAGTTGGTTTACAGTGTTCTGTCAATTTCTGCTGTATAGCAAAATGACCCTGTTATACATATATCCATTCTAAATGTAGTAGTCTGCATCTACTAAACCCAAACTTCCAGTCCATCCTTCTCCCCCCGACCCCCACCTCGGGAATCAAGCTTTTATTTGTTGTTGAAACCCCCAAGTTCTCATTTTGTTCAAGGTATCAGGAGTGAGCGATCTGATTAGGAGGCACCATGCAGTTGGCCTGGATTTCTGAATGTGCACGTCCCCTTGGAGTGAGCAGGACTGGGCTTCCCTCTGCCCAAGCCAGCATTCAGACATGATCTCAGCATGGCCATGCCCCAGAGGGCGGGGGAAACACAGGACTATTTCAGCCTATTTCCAGCTGGAGAAACTGAGGCCCTGAGAAGTAAGAGGAGCTTCATAAACATGAGCTAATGAACTAGCTGCAGAGCTGAGAAGAAATTGGGGATTTGGCTCAGAGTGGCTGCTATCCAGTACAGTTAATGGGTGTGGTTGTGCGCCTGTTCCTCTGGTCCTCCTAAATCTTCAAAAAGGACATCAGAGATGACATGGTTTAAAAACAGACCCTGTTTCCTGGGAAAGAATGTGTGGCATTGGGAGAATTACATAATCTTTAGAAGTCTAGTGTCCTCATCTGTAAACAAAAGTCATGACAATACCTCCTCATCACTGTTTTGATGGGTCACTGAGGTCAGTAATGGATCTTAATTTCAGGATCCAATTTCTGACCCTTTAGCTGAACACATGAGCCACTGCAGTGCCCACTTGGTGGAGATTACGTCCACCTGGACTGAGCCCTCTCTCAGTTACCCAATTGAGTGCTGGGGGCCATGACTTGGTCAGCTTAGACACCAGCTAATCTAATGTGAGTCTGTATCCTGTTAGGTTTGCTTTCTTAGTTGTGTTATCACAGTGGGGTGGGGGTGGGAAAGTAGCTTGGAGTGCCTACTATGTGCTGGGCAATTTCTAGGTGCTCTACATAAATGATTTTATGGAATTCTTGTCACAGTCCTATAAGGGGTTTATCAAACCAAGGGTTGGCATCCCTTAAGACATTTTTTTTTTTTAACCTGGGTAGTCCTGGATCCTGAGTGGTAGAAGGAAAGACTGGTATTTTCAGAATCCCAATTGAAGAGACCATGAAGTGAGTGTTGTGAAGACCACATTCCTTGTCTCAGCCCCACGCACTCTTCAACTCACCGCGAGACTTATAGTCTTGGTACTTGTTGGAGGAAATTGACCATACCCTTTTTGAAGCTCTCTTCCATGGCTTCAGTTCTTTTCTGGTTCTCCCTCACCTCAGCCTTTCCTTTATTCTCTGTGGGGGGGGCAGCTCTTCTTTTGCCTACCCCTTAAAAATGAGCTTTCCCTAAGAGCCTCAGCTTTTTTCTCTCTTCATGTTGGCTGTTCATTTTCCCTTCCAAGGTCATAGATTACTCCACACCTTCAAATTAGTTCCCAGAGCTAATTTGTCAACTAATAGTTACCTCCCAGAGTTGCCTCTTGGTTGTCCCTCAGGCACATCCAACTCTACAAGCTCCAAATTGAACTCAGCATCTTTCTTCCTAATCAGCTCCTTCTCTTAATTTCTGGTTTGATGAATGACATCATTATCAAGCTGACCTCCCAAGCCTGAGGCTAGGAATTAGTCTAGACTCCTCTATTTCTTTTACCTTCCACACCCAATCTTTAACCTCCTGCCTTCATATCACTTCTTCCTTGCCATCTTGATCCTTAATTTAATTAGACCCTCATTTTTTGTTTGTTTGCGGTTAAGCTTCTGTTCCCTTTGTTGGAGAAATACTTTTAAATCTGTGAAATGGATTTTTTTCCCCTTTCTGGCTCCTGGGACCTTCAAGTTGAAGGCCAAACTCTGCATGATCTGACTCAATTCACCCCTCTCCAGAGAAGCTATGCCCCCAGCTTCTCTCTCCCAGATGGGATAAGAACCCTTCCAGTTTGTGCTGTTCTGTCTGGAGTGCCTCTCTTCCACTTAGCTGTCTGGCGAATATCTCATCTCAAGGGTCACCTCTCTTGGGAAGACCTTCCTGATAACCACTTAAGCCTCTGCACGCCCACTGTCCTTGACACACACACACATCTTCCACAACTGGTGGGACGTCCTCAACCAGGCTGAAACCCTCTTGAGAGCGCAAGCATGTCTTATCTACACGTCTCCCTAGTGTTTATCATCGTGTTTAGCACGTGGTGGGAATTCAACAATATTTGTCGAATGATCAATGATGGGAGGTAGCGCACATTGAAATCCATGCTGCTTTGCGCAGGGGGTTGGTGAGCGCTTGTTCTCGCCGCTAGAGGGCACCCTCGCCGTGTGCTTCTCTGAAGGCTGAGCAAAGTAGAGCTCCACCTCCAACCAGTCATTGAGAGCTACAGTCTGGCCACTGAGTGTGTGCTGTGAGCTATTCTGTCCCCTTAACAGGCTCCTGGATTCCCTTTAGATGCATCCTTTATTTCCTTCATTACCCCTCCCTCACCTTGTGCTCCCTTTGGATGTATACAGCTTTCCACTGGGGCAAATCCAGACCTTTCCTTACTTCCTCTAGCAATAGCCAATAAAATCTTGACCTGAGCTGAGACACTAATTAATACCAAGTTCTTAGGGTATCATCTTTCTGGTGACATAGTTGCATCTTAACAATTGCTTTTAAAGCCTTTGAGTAACATGCTATGTGTGCTGGTAGTGGGCATATTTTGATGGGGGGATGGGGATGCCCTCAGAGCCTCTCAGATCATACTGACCGGTGGTCCGCCTGTGAGTGCTCAGCCTTGACTGAAGGTACACAGCCATCCACACACCACTCACATCTCCTTTTACTTACAGACTGTGATGGCCGCTTCTGAAAGTTAGTGACTAGTTTTGAACTGGGCTATACTTTCGTTTTGTAGAAAATGTTGTAAAGAGTAATGCATTCTTTAGCTTCATTAATATATTTCTTCTTCTTGGAAAATTCCACGGTGCCCTGTGTTGTGAAACTGTACTTGAATTGTTGTGTTCAGTTATGAGCATCTCTTTTTAAAGGCAGTGGGGATTATCCAAGGATAATATCAAAATGATGGGTGCTCCGGGGACTTGCCATTTGAGGGTCAGATGAAGAAACGGGCTGTGTAGAATGGAGAAAAAAAGATGTAGGGAAAGTGTGATGGCTTTCTATCATGTGGATGCTTCCATTTCTACCAGCATATACTAGAAGAATAGAAAATGTGTTTTCAATACCAAGGAAGCTCCTGGGCTTTCTTTTTTTTTTTTCTTTTTTCTTTTTTTTTCTGGGCTTTCTTTTGTGGTGCACAATCTGGGGAATGGGATAAAGGAGAAAACAACAGAGAAAAAAAAAAAAAAACTAGAGAGGCTAAGACTATCCACAGTAGTTGCACAATCAGAGAGCAAGTTAGGGTGGTTTCCCTGTGGAAGGAGACTGCAGTCTACTAGCAGGCTTGGTTGGGAATGGTTAAGAAAAAGAGAGTTTTGGGGTATCTCTTCACTAGTGTGGGAGGTCAAAAGAGAAATATAGGGAAAGGGGAGTATGAGGAGTTGTCTGCAGTTTATTATTTGATTGCCTTATGTATGTATGTATTTATTTATTTTCCACTCTACAGCATGGGAACCAAGTTACACATACATGTATACATACTTTTTCCTCCCATTGTTGTGTTGCGATGTAAGTATCTAGACGTAGTTCTCAGTGCTACACATTAGGGTTTCATTGTAAATCCATTCCAAGAGCAATAGTTTGCATCCGTTAACCCCAGTCTCCTGATTCTACCCTCCCCCCCCCCCCACCTCGTGCAACCTTTTAATGATATTTGAGGAGTTCCTGTCATGGCACAGCGGAAACAGAAACGAATCTGCCTAGGAACCATGAGGTTGTGGGTTTGATGCCTGGCCTTGCTCAGTGGGTTAAGGATCCGGCGTTGCCATGAGCTGTGGTGTAGGTCGCAGACGCGGCTTGGATCCTGTGTTGCTGTGGCTCTGGCATAGGCCGGCAGCTACAGCTCCTATTGGACCCCTAGCCTGGGAACCTCCATATGCCATGAGTGTGGCCCTAAAAGGACAAAATATATAAGTGTATATATATATATGAGAAATTCTAGGACACTCGAATAGCATCTTCACCTATTCTTAGTTGTTAGACTGTTTACTTCGAATAAGACATTACTAAGGCGAGACCATAGGGAGCTCTGGGATTATGTGGGTTAAATGAGGAAGCATTTTGTAATGACCAGTAAAGAATATGAGGGCCCCCCACCCCACAAAAAAGGAGTTCCTTTCGTGGCTTAGCAGTTAAGGAACCCAACTAGGATCCTGAAGTTGCAGGTTCAATCCCTGGTCTCCATCAGTGGCTTAAGGATCTGGCATTGCCATGAGCTGTGGTGTAGGCAGCAGATGCGGCTCGGGTCCTGCATTGCAGTGGCTGTGGTATAGGCTGATAGCTGTAGTTCAGATTCAACCCCTAGCCTGGGAACTTCCATATGCTATGGGTGCAGCCCTAAAAAAGAAAAAAAGAATAGAAGAGGCCCCTCATGCTGTGGTGAGAGTTCCTACTGGATTTGGATGAGAAGTTGTCAGGGGTGCCATGTTGAGGTGCTATGCCCTGGTGGAAGTTTGCAATGGCTTCTAGGCTTCCTTTCAATTCTGAGTCTATAACTTCATGAAAATGACATTGCTGGGCAAGCTTGTGAAACCCCTATTCTTACCTGTCCTCCCACAGTCTGATATGGAGTTCATGAAAAGCTGGGAATATTCCAGGAGATGATGGGCCTCCACCCTGTGCAGGCCAGTTCTCTACTGGGAGCTAATTTAGCTCTAGGAGACCCCGGTTCCCAAAACACCATTGAAGGATTGACCTGTATTAATGTGCTTACAATCAGAACAGTTAATGGAAATGCACGTGGTTGGCTTCACAAACATCTGCTGCAGACATTCCGTGTCCATGTACAGTCCTAGGAGCTGGGGTACAAGTGTCAGAGAGACACAGTCCTTGTTCTTGAGGGGCTCATCTTCTGTGGCGGAGACTCACATGTCAGTGGCTACATCCGGTATCCTAGGCATGGGTAGAACTATGCATGAGGAGGATGTGATGGGAGATGAGGAAAGGCTTTGCTAAGGAAGGTCATTCTGGAGCAAGTTTTAAAGAGTAAATAGAGGATTGCCAAGTGAACAAGGGGAAGGAAAGGGTATTCTAGGCAGACGGAGGGAGCCCCATGGACCAAGGAACAGATAGGAGAGGCCATGTGATGTATTAGGGAGGTTGGAGCCATGGAGGCGGAGGCACGGCCAGAGCCTGACCATCTAGTTGTAAAGTGTGATATGAGACTGCCGAGTTGTGAAGGTTTTTCTCTTTCATGCTGTGGATCTTTAGCTTTACTCTACAGAGACTGTGGATCCCAGAAGCATTTTCATCCTTGTACTTTTGATGAGCAAATGGAGGATAGATTGGAGGGATGTGACGGAGTGTGCGTTTGTGAATACACACCTACAGATGTGCCTGGCCAGATGTGACTAATCAAAAGCCCCAAGGAGGTGGGGGGCCTTCCCCAGCGGGTAGCTTCATAATCTGCTTCTGAACCATGTTTCTGTTCTCATGGAATTAAACAAAAATAATCATTCAGCTCAATTTTCTCATATGACAAAGGAGGAATCTGAGACCCTGAGCAGGACAGCCCCTTGCCCAAGGTCACAGAGCCAAGAAATGGCAGATCCCTTGTTTTTTGTCTTTTTTTTGGGGGGGGGGTCTCCTGATCCTTCTGAGAACCTCCAGTACCCACAGGGGAGAGTTGGAGCTTTGGAGAATGTTAAATAAAGCCTTGGCAGTTAGGACACAGTTGTCTTTCCTTCCCAGCTAGGTCCCCAGCACATGGAGTGCCCTGGGACACCTCTCTGCCTCACTTAAAAAGCTCCTGATTCTCTTCTTCCTGAAAAACTTACTCCTTCTTTAAGGTTCAAGCAAATGTCACCTCTCATCTGAGGGAGTCTCTTACCTCAGTGACTCTTCTGGGCAGAACCAATGGTGTTTCCTCTGCACAGCACCTACTATGGCAGGTTTACAAGCCTCCTGCCCCAAGAGTCTTTAAGCTCCTTGAAGGAAGGCACCTTTTCTCTCTGGTTCCTGGCTATAGCTTCAGTGCCTAACAGGGTACCTGGCATAGAGTAGATGTCCACAGAATGTTTGTTGAATGACTAAGTTGATGAATGTATGAATCAAGAATCGGACCCTGAATCCTTCTTTGTGGATCTATTGTGAAGCTCTCAAGGGATCTAGCATGATTTTCTTATGTTGTAGTGGCAGGTGCTGGTGTTCTAATTAAAAAAGCATTAGGGTTGTAAAGTTTACTATGTTTCTTCTTCCTAAGGCAAAGTGAAGGTGGCCATGCTGGGTTCATTGTTCCTTTGTAATTCCTCTGTATTACATTGACCTCAGGATAGTAATTTCCCTTGAGTACTTTTGGCCTGGAAGATTTCAGCTATTTCATTTCTTTCTTTCTTTCTTTTTTTTTTTTTTGCTTTTGTCCTTTTAGGGCAGCACCTGCAGCATATGGAGGTTCACAGGCTAGGGGTCTAATCGGAGCTGTTGCTCCTGGCCTTTGCCAGAGCCACAGTAATGCCAGATTTGAGCTGCATCTGTGACCTACACCACAGATCATGGCAATGCCAGATCCTTAACCCACTGAGTGAAGCCAAGGATCAAACCCACAACCCCCAGTTGGATTCATTTCCGCCGCGCTACAACGGGAACTCCTCTTTTCTTTTTTAAGCTACTGAGAGCTAAGCTGTTCTTACAGTTTAGATTTGTTCTGGGTCTTTTGGGAAGAAAAATTCTCTTGCCTTTTTTAAAAAAATTTTTCCTTCTCCCTCTCAAATTCCATGCTTGTTTAATCTTGTTTAAACAGTTAGATTCACCTTAAGGAAGCCAAAAATGGAACCACTTTGGGGAGGGGGCTGGAGGCCAGCACTCTTGCCCAGCCTGCTTTTCTTCTCTCTTCAAGAAGGGCCTTTCTCATCTGAGCTCTTTTGCCAACTGATTAACACCTTATGATGAAGTACCAGGTTGGGCATCTCCAAGGGGTTAGCTCTGAAGAAGAGAACTAGGACTTGTTCTTTGGCTAAAGGAGAACTACTTAATTTTTTTTTTTTTTTTGCATTTGATTAAAACTTCTGGGCCTGGGCCAGGGAAAGCTGTGAGAGGGTGACCCCAGGGCTGGGGTGGACCACATCTGAGAGAGCTCTGGGCTCTCCTTTGGGGGAACAGCAGCGTTTGGCCTAGACAGGAAAGAACCTCTTTGGTTGTATGTGTGTGGATCCCTTCTCTCTCTCTGGCCTTTATTTTGTCTGAGTCTCAGGTCCCTGGGGCTTTTTGGGGGTGTTTGTGGCTGTTGTCAGCTGGTGGCCTTGGGCAAGATTTCACACCCAGCCTTGAAGCCAAGTGGTATGGAACAGGGACAGACACATCTTCCTGGGGTTCAGGGATGTCTGAAGGACCTGACCTCAGTAATGGAGTAATAGCCCTCTGGGCAGCTGACATTCCAAGAGTGAAGGAAGGGGAGCGAAAGGAACACATTTGTGGATCACCTTGCAGCTGTGAGGAATTGAGCTGAGGATCTTTAAAATGCATGTTCATTTTGTCCTGGGAATAACAATCACTAACTGTACTGAGTACCTACCCCATGCAGGCACAATACACGCATGATCACGTGTAGATGTCAGAATGTTCCCTCATGAAGTGCGTACTATTATTTCCCCTTTATGTACATAGAAACTGAAGCTTGGAGAAGTCAGGTAAATTAAAGAAATTCCCCAGAGGAGGGAACCAGACTTGACTCAAATCCCCTTTCTTGGTGCCTTGTCATGGAGCCTCCTAGGTTGGGTGCTGAGGCGTGAGTCATGAGGTTTTTGCAGAATGCCATAAAATAGGATCTATTGAATTCCCTCGAGTGAGAAAGGAACAATTTCCCCAGTAAATAACTGGTCGTATGAAACCAGAAACACAAGCAGCCCAGGCCAGGAGAAAGCAAACTGTTGAAGGATGTGTGAGTGTTTGCTTCTGAGTTTTCTCAATAATAGTTTCTGCTCATTCATTTATTTCGTCTTGTACTATCTCTGGCTATCAGGCGAGTGGTAACAGGCACCAAGGGTGGAACAAAAATTTATGGGAGAAATGCCTATGAATTGAGAAAAGTCTATGTATGTTCACATTTTTTAGTGCATCAGGAAAGCTCCGAATATTTGATTTAAGCAACGCACCCACAGACATGCTTCCAGAGCACCAGTTTTCACGGAAACATTGATTCTGAGCCATACCAAGCACAGATGGTGGTCATAGGTATGTGCGAGGGAGGGCTTACCCCAAGGTATGGATCTGTTGTTTTGAACTCTGGAGGATGCTGTTTACTGTTTTACAGGCAGATAACTCGCCTCCCATACCCTTTTCGCTTAGGTCACCATCAAAGTGATTGGAAATGCTCAAGCACTCTGGCGGGCCTCAGAACTTGGCCTGAGTGTGTTAGAGCAGGGATAGGGGTGGGGAAGGTATATTTGCTTGGAATTTTAGAAACGTTGGAGATAACGCCATGTGTGGACCACTGCCCTCCAGAAATCACCCAGGTGATTATCCTCTTCTTTCCAACAGACACAGGCTCATAGACCATCATTTTCCCCAACTTGCACACATTCTCCATGAGAGAGTTGAACAAGAGCTTTCTGGTGCATCTTCCCATCATCATCCCTTACTGGGGTCTGAAGTTGTGAGCACCACAGATGCCCTTTCTCTTTAGAAAGATCAGAGCTCTCTCTGATTTCGCTTCTCTAGGTAACTGTTATTGTCATGCATGAAGTCAGTTCTCTTAACAAAATCTCATGTGGATCTTTGGTGGATCCCTCCCTTTGGATGGTAAGGATGGGTGAATGGGTTGGGTTGGGGGATAATACCAAGTTACAGCACTGCCAATATATTTTCCCAACTCACCTCTATTTCTAGTCTCTGCAGTGAGCAGGGACTGGGTTCCAGATGATAAGAGACTAATGAAAATGATTACATTGCACTTTACACCTGTAAAAAAGAACAAATATTAAATAACAACAATGATGGTAGTAATATAATTTTGATTTGGGGCTGAGGCCTCAGAATTTCAGAGTTGGAGTATATATGGAGTACATTCATAGCTCTGTGTAATGCCCTATAAACTGATTGGGTTCATATGAGAAACATTTGTCGGCAAAGTTCCCATCACGGGGTGTGGTGGGGTCTGGCCTGGGCCCTTACCAGAGGGGCTGCCTTAGGAGACAAGGTGCTGTAGTTAGCTGTGGTAGTGGGAAATGTTCTGTGGAGAATTCTCCTTATCTTCTTGTAAGCTCCAAGCCAAGGAATGGATGATCTGGCTTAAATCACTCATTTCAGTCTGTTATGCAGAAGGTATGATGGGTCAAACAGGAGATGCTAAATCCATAGGAGGAGACCTGCTCAAGTCACAGGCTATGAGAACAATTTCAAGTTCATCCTCTTAAGGCCCTCACTATTCTGGTACCAGTAATGGGATGTCATTGGGAAAGTTATTGCAGGTTTGGTTAATGTAGAAGACCACGGATGATGAATTCCAACATACCAATAGTTGTTTGTGGTACATCGCAGTGCTGCTGGGGCAAAGCATACAAAGCCCCTGGCCTTCCAGCATTTGGGCTGGGCACCCCTCTCATGATAAGAGAAACCACCACATGACTAGATTTTTGTTCTGGAAAAGAGGAAGCCAAAGGTTTTTCCAGAGGGTTCTGTCCCTGGAGTTTCCTGCTTCTCTGTGGTTTGGCTTCCCCACTTGGGTGGCCTTAGTGGTCTGCTGTTTTTATCCAGTTTCCTTGATGCTATTTTGGTCATTGTTGCCACCAGTCACTGTTGCATGTTCTAGTTGAAATTTTACAAATATTTAAAATGAGACTGATTTAGAGGTTTGTCAAATAGAGATCTTTGCTGCATTTAGGGAGTAGTTCTAACATATGTGGAATAGTTACAAAGCCAAAGTCTATTTTAAGCAGGCTTCTCCTTCGTAACATGAATGAGCTTTTAAAGTTTTGTTTTATAAAACTTCAGTTTTTGCTGGAATTTATCAGGGGTATGGATAGATAAGAGAGCTTCAAGGAGCCTGGGGTAGGGTGGGGTGGGGATGGCAGTGGCAGGGGTGAGGAAGGGTGTTGGAAGTAAGGTCTGAGGAAGGAGGTGACAGTGGGAAGATGAGCAACTAATGGAGGGGAGATATTTAGACAGATGGTCTAGCAGCCACGTTATCATCAGAAAATAATTATCATTAAATACCCATGTGTGCCACTAATAGCAACATGGGGATTACTGATATGGCCAAATCTAGGAACCAAGGTAGGTAAGCTAGTGTTTCTCATTTAATCAAAACAGGAGGGCTTTTTGGAGGAGGTGGACATTTAAGATAATGTGTAGAAAGAATGCTGGCTGAGAAAAAGAGCAAGGCTTGGCCTTGGCCCTGGGGTAGCCTGTGTGGGCTGCTGGTCATGTCCTATTCACTTTGTCTATTTTTTTAAAAAAATAATCCTCCTTTAATGTATTGAAAAGTTTACACATTATTAGATAAATTTCTCTTTTTTAAAATTAATTTGTTTTATTATCTATTTTTAATATCTTTGCCAGTCCTTTGTCTAGTTCAAACACTGCAAAGCAGTGGAAGAATTTCAGCAGAGAGCTGTGCTAACTTCCAGCAAGGCACGCTCTACCTCCACAGCTTAAACCATCCCCTCTCTGCAGAGTCTGACTTTGACTCCTGCCTGAGGTCTCCCTCAAATTTCACCCTGCTGGCTAGACTTCTCCAAATGTGTCCAATTGGTACTTCACATTTGAAGAGTGTAAAATATAATTTTCTTATCATTCCTCTCTTTTCTTCTGCTTACATCCAACTTTACTCTAGATGCATGCCACATTTTTTTCCTATGATTTTTCATTCCAGTCACCACCACCACCATCCTCTTCTCAGACCAAATTACGTCACAACTAGTATACCCATGTGGCTGTATTTCCCATCACCCTGCCTCCCCCCATACTGTCTCTTCTCTCATGTGTTCACGCTAGTGGTGCCTTCCATATACAGTCCAGCTTAAGAAATACTGACTGAATGCTTAATATGTGCACAAGGCCTGGTACTTAATAGACCTCAATAAATATGTCTGGAATTAAACCAAATTGAAGTACTTTGAAGATGCATGCATTCTCTTTCAAGAAGACAAATACAAAGTCATTAACCCGAAACAACTGAACAAAGGGGAGGAAAGATTCGTGTAAAAGGAGGGTCTGGAGAAGAACTTCCAGACAGTCTGAGATAGTGGGCTGTGTCCTGAGGGGAGATCTAGGAGCTTTTGCTGGTCAGTGATAGACTTGCAACCAAGTACAACCCTGTACTTCCTCCTTATAGGACCTGGGCATTAACTATCTCTGGACCTGTGTTTTCTCATTTTCAGGGTGATAATTTAAAACTGTGTCATCACTAGGGTCCCCTCTAGGGGACAATTCTTTGATTGTTTTGTTGACTTTTGGCTATTTTCCAACTCTGCCCAAGGGCTTAGGGTTGGGGTAAAGACTGATGACTTAGTTCTGAAATGAGTAACTCAGTAACCTATTTGTAAACATGGGACCTTGAGACAATAAACACGGCACCAGGCCTGCCAGTTTATATTGAGCCAACAGACAGAGATACATGAGTGATGGGCCCCTGGAGGGCTTTAGTCTGCATCACCCTTCTTCCTGATTGGAAATGATAATTGTGGCTGTCCCCCAGGATGGCTGTAATTTCCCCACCTGGTGCAGGACTTAGTCACCACCCCCTGCTCCTGTGAAAGTTCACCTTACTCTTTACTCTCTTAGCCCAAAGTCCTACCATAGTCCTCGTTTATAGTGATGTGCACATCGCTTCACAAGATGCAGGCATATCCCCATGCTAGACCATCAGGTAAACCTGGGACCTCAAATAGCTAAGGGATTCAGGGAGGCTCCTTTCGCCCTGAACACAGACTTCTGAGAGTCTGGTTCCAGTATTTACTAATGCAAATTTTAAATTGTCAGGAGAGAACTTATGAGGTCAAAACAACTCCAACTTTAAATATTACTTAGCATTTCCCCCACCAGTTGCCTAATGTGGCGTACATGGCCTAATTTCCCTGGCTTATTTAATGCCAAAATATTAGTTTTGAGGAACAGTACTGTGGGCCTGGGAATGATCTCATGAAAAATATATCATATATCTTTTAATTCTTCCTAAATCTGGGAGGGCTTATTGTCATCAAGGATAATACATTTGGTCAGCCTAACAAGTCTAGGAAAATATTAATTTGGGTCCAATGATAAGATTAATAAAGGAAATCTTCGCCAAATGCATGCATTCTTTGCTCTTCCAGCCAAGCTAATTTGCTCTCAGAATCCTCTCTGTCCCAGCAACTTTTTATTCCTTTGCCTCTATCAGGGTTTGACTCTTCCCTGTAATGACCTTCACCCTCTTCTCCTTAGAATTGTGTCATTGGAATCCTCCCGAGCTCATTCCTTCTAGAAGTCTTCCATTGTCAAGATATCCAGTTGGAGGATCACAGAGGTGTGTGACAGTGGGCAAGACTCTAACCCCTGTGCCCCATTATTTTCTTAATCTTGGAAATGAGTTGAGAGGACGTTAAGGATCTGTCTAGCTCTGGCTATGAGCTGTAGCTCAAGATGCGGAAACCTGTGTGTGTGCATTTACCTTCTTTGTAACAACTAGATTGCAGATCCAGGTATACGGAGAACAGAAGGAGATCTGTGGCTCTGTTTGAATAGAAATAAAACATAGAAAACACATTTCATCCCTCTCTGCCAAGCTGACTTTCTTCCTCTTCAGATTAATGTTATCTCCACCCTTCCTGACATCCACCCTGTAGGGACAGGCTCATTTTTGATTCTTCCTGCTCCTGTAGGCCTCCTTCCCATTTCAGGTCACCATAGTCTGAATCCTGTTATTAGGATATACTGCATGAAATTGCCTTTTTTTTTTTTTTTTGTATGTCAAAAAATGGTCTAATATTGGCAGTTTCATAGGTCAACCTAATGCAAAAGCTTTTGTAGAAGCTGTTCTCTCTGTCTTGACCGACAGACCTCTGCGCCTCTCTTAAGGCTTTACTCAGGTGTGAGCTTTACCTCTGCAGCTTTCCCTGACCAATTGGGCTCTCACTGTACTGCCCTTGTGCTCGATGAGGTCTGGGTATGAGTAAGAAATCAATGGCATGTTCCAGTGGGGAAGTCAAAGAGGGCCTAGTGAGGGCACTATTTATAAAATTGTAGGCAGAATGAAGGGAAACTAGAAGGGACGTTGAAGCACCTGGGGCTGGTGACACCAAAGAGCCATTACCCACCCCAGGGCTGAAGAAGCAGGGGCAGAAGGGATTACTGCAGCCCAGAGAGGGGGGCCCAGGAGGGGTGGCCTTCAGCAGAGAAATGCAGCTACTTCCAACCTGTAGGCCAGCAGGGAGGAAGCCACGGAACAAATAAATACCCAGTCCTTTCTTTCTTCCTGTTGGGCCATCTCTTCTTCTGCCTCTCATTTGCAAAATCCAATCAGAAGCCAGAAGCCAGAAGCTGTAAGGACCTGTTGTCCTTACAGATGAGCCTCTTGGGTCGTGGGTCAGGGTGGTGATGGTGGGGTCTGCTGGGGTCAGGAATGGCTGGCTTGGAAGAGAATGGGTGACCCTACTGCCAACATTTATCATAAATTTCCATTTGTGTCTTGAAGAAGCAGGAAATTCTGGAAGAATTATACAAATTATCCTTTGTGAGGAATGCAGGAGACTGGGGAATGTTTTAAGAGATATTGGGTTTTTTAAAAAGTTGGACATTATTTCAAATATAAGAAAGTACAGCAATAATATAACAGACACCTGATATACCTATGCCAGATTTGAGTAATTGTTACTATTTTATCATATTTGTTTCAGATACTTATTTAGAGAGGTAAACTACTATAGCCATCTCTCCCATTACCCTCCCTTCTCCTAAGTAACCACTTTTCTGAAGTGTATCAGGTCTCCATAATTTTGTTACACATCCACAAACAACATGCCTTGTCTTGTGTGCTGAACTATATATAAATAGCATCCTACTCTGCATATCTTTTACAACTTCTTTTGTTTTTACTCAGCTGCATATTTTTGAGATCTATCCATGTTTACTAAGTTAGATCTAGTTCAGTCATTGTTAACAGCTGCTCATTATGTGGCTACTTCATAATGTCTTTACCATACCTATATTGATGACTACTGAGGTTGTTCCAGGGTTTTTTTCCTTTTCTTCTTCTTTTTTTTTTAAATTGCTGTTCCAAATAATGGTACATTAAACACCTTTGTACCTGTGTACTGTGCCAGAACACCTCTGAGATACAGATCTGCAAGTGGAATTGGTGGGTCACAGGCAATATGCATCTTCCACTTCACTGGCGGTGCTGTTAGCCTCCACACTGTTGCACCAGTTTACAGAGCTGTGGAGCAGAAGGCAGGGGCATGTGAGGATAATCCTAAGAGTCTTCCCTTAGTCTGGGTTTGGTGGAGCAATGAAGAACTCTGCTTCTGGGTTCCTTCCTCTTATCTATGACCTTGGTCCCAAAGGGAGAGGAAGAGCAAGGTCAATATTTGCCAGTGACAGCTTATAATTTTCCTTGGAGAGCCCTTTGGGAGAAGAAAGTCTGTTTTATGTGCTCAGGGGTGAGAGAGGTGCTGTGAAAGGAATAGTGAAGACTATTTTCTAAATGCTTACTACATGACAGGCACTTTTATTTTCCTTTATTTTTACCTGTTTTTGATTAAGAAATAAAACCCTCATTCAGAAATATATATAAAATAAATGTGCCTAGTAAGTTATAACAAAGCACATATCCGTGTAACCCCCACCCAGGCCAAGAGAGAGAACACTGTCACTTCCTTCCTGCCATTCCTCTATCCCTCAAAGCTAATCATTATTTAACTTGTAATGCTGTAGTTTAGTTTAGTTTGTTTTTAAATTTATCTAACTAGGACTACACAGTAATTTTTCTTTTGTGTCTAGTCTCTGTGACTCATTCATGTTGTTATATGTACCTGGAGTTTGCACATTTCAATACTGTGTGGTATGACATTTTACATATACACCATAATCTATCGATACATTTTTTCTCTCGATGGACATTTGAGTTGTCTTAAGTTTTGATTCTTACAAAGAAAGTTACTCTGAACATTCTTGACCATGTCTTCTGGTGCCCATATACATGCATTTCTGTGGGATGTATCCTGGGTTACAGGATATGAGTGTCTTTCATACTTAATGTCAAACTATTTTTCAGAAAGGCTGTGCCAATTGATGCGACCACTGGTAATAGATGAGAAATGCTGTTGCTCCAAATCCTTACCAATACTAATTATTTAAAGTTTTAAAACTTTTAGCCAGGCTGTAGAAATGTAGAGCTGCTTACCTCACTGTGGTTTTAGTTTGCATTTTTTTAATTTTATGACCAATGAGGTTAAACAGCTTTTCCTACTTATTGGCCATAGGGGTATTATCCTTTGTAAAGTGCCTGTTTAAATCCTTTTCTTTTCATTTGTAGCTGCATTATCATTAGGTACCTTTTCTACCTTTTACATTACTATGGGAGACGGTGTTGCTAAACTTTCTGTCACAACATTGCAATGATCTCCTTTCTTCAAGTTTCCAACAAGATTTTCCTCACTTTCCTTTTTTGATTAAGAAATAAAACCCCTATTCAGAAATATATATAAAATATATATATTTTAATATATGACCTAAATACATAAAATATAGTATATATTTTAATATATAAGACCTCACCAGTAATGTCCTCAGAATCTAACAATTTGTTCTAGGCAATTTAGGCTTTAATTAGTGCTCTCCTTAAAGTCCATTGAGAGAGGAGCTAATGATTAACACATGAGAGCATCTAGGTCTAGGTCAGTGCTGACTGTTAAAGAAAATAAACACACGCACAGACACGTAGAAAATCCAAACTGACCTAATTTTACAGATGGGGAAACGGTGATTCAGAAGGGTGAAGTGACTTGCCCAAGGTCACATGGCCAATTAGTAGTAAAGAAGGAACTAAAACCAATTCTTCTACCTCTTTATGCATTGAACTTTCCAGGTACCATATGGCTTGGATTTCCATCATGTTCCATGGTTACCAAAAGGCCCCTCCTAGTGAGAATTATTAGTGGCAGTATGTGGGAAAGCAAAGGGAAGAATGTTAGGGTTTTCTGCAAGAATATTCATTGTTTTAATACTTTGTAGTCGGCAAACTAATGCTTGGAGAGCTAACGCTGCTCATGGGAACATTCCATTGGTATTCTGAAGATATGAGATGTTGACAGTGACAAGAGTGAAGGATTATCTCCCACTCCTCCTCTTTCTTTTTTTTCTTAATTAATTAATAGGCTTTTACCCCAAATTTTATTGAGATGTAATTGACCAATAAAATTGTCTTGTCTTTGCTTTTGTTTCAGGAGTGATGAGGCAGGGATCTTTGAAGACAGTTTTCATTTTCTTAGTTACTTTTTCTTTGGAAGTCAAGTTTATAGCACATGTTCAAAAAAACTAGATTATGGATAATTTGGCTCACCTGCCTGTATGAGTGACTGTAAGTGAAAATCAGCCAATAAACTCTTCTGAGATTCTGATACATATTTCCATTTGTCTACGGGGCTTAAGGATGGGGACCCACAGATACCTCCAATTCAGCATATTCCCAATTGAACTCATTGCCTTTCTCTCTCAACCTGCTCCGCCTCTTATAATTTAAAAAATCTTAGAGACCTTTTTAGTCACTCAATATGGAAACTTTGGATTTCTCTATTTTCTTCAGAGGAATTCTTTTAACTACTGTAGATATATTTTTTGAATATGCTCTTTTCTCCACATCCCCACTGCTGCTGCCTTACTTTAAGTCTCCATTCATTCATTCACTGCTGAAGGACATTTATTCCTTCATCGTGCTTGCACTGTGTCAGCCATTCTGCTCTGTGCTGGGATACAGAGGTGAACAAGACAGGGTGCTTGTCCACAGGGAACTTATCTCTATTAGGGGGTGGGGAAGAATACAAAAACAAAGAAGGACAGTACCATGTGGTATGTTTTACCTACATCATTTCTCTGCTAACTGTTACAAAAGATCGTGACCTCTCTCTGCTTTTTTCTCCTTCCTGGTCCATTCTCTTCACCGCTCTCAGTATCACCTTTCTGAAGTACAGATCCGATCATGACCATGACCATGACCATCTCTGTCTCTTTGTCTCCTGAAGAATGAAGGCCAAAGTCCTTAGTATGCTGTTCCTTCACGAGCTTTTGAAGGCTAGTCCAAAACTCTCCATCCCTTGTTCTCTATGCTTTAGTCACATTAGGCTACTAGTAGATCTCCAGATACTCCACATGTAATCTTACATTTCTGTGTCTTTTTTTTTCTTGGTCCTTTTGCCTTGGATATCTTTCAGATCTCATTTATCACCTGGCTAGCTCTTACTCATCTTCCGTCTCTTACTCATCATTTACCTTCCTCAACTTCCCTACCCTGAGGCAGAATTAATTATATCCTCCTTTTAAAATACCACTATTACTATAGAATTTGTATTTTTGCATTGTATTTAATTCATAGCTTAGATGTTGAGTTTCCTTCCAGCACCTAGCATAATGCTCGATATATGTTTTTCGAGTGATTGAGGAAAAAGTATAAAGTACTGAAAATATACCATGTACCATTGTAAAGGGTATTTTAATTTTTACTGATAATATATTGTGAAAAAGTAAGCGGAGTCTCCAAGTGCCTGGACTGGGTAATCAAAATTCCTGCATTTGGAAATCAAAGGAAGTTTCCAGTCATCTTTTTATCCTTTCTCTTTCATGTGAAGTTTGGGGATATGAGTTGGGACATTTCTATTAGGCTATCCTGAGTTTCCAAAATGTAATACGGGACTGAGTGACCTTAGGAGTTCCCATCAGAGAAGTAGTGCTGAGAGAGAGAATACGTCAGGGATGCTGGAGGTCAGGAGAAAGTCCCACTTTCACTTTGTTGATGAGATTGAAGTTCTTTCACAATCTGTCTCATGGTTCTGGTGGTGAGGTATATGTGAATGTGCATGTGGCAATACTTGGAGATAATTTAAAACCTTAGACATGAGATGACCTGGATATGATTCACCCATTGCTGTCAGCGCATCTTCCTTAACTTTATGAGTAAGTGGCAAGATATCTGAGCCTAAGTGCTTTTTCCTACCAAACCCTGCCTTGAGAGTGCAAACAGGATGCTTCAGGAAAGAATCTGCCCCACATCCAATTGAATAAGGATTTTTCATACATTTGGGAAAAATCACTCTGAAAAATTTCAGCCTTTATTGCATATTAATCCCCAGAATTTCATTTCATGGAATGTCCACTATTTCAAAACATTTCCCACAGGGAATTCTATCAATGGATAAGAAGTCTGCAGAAGGTTACGGATAAGGGCTGGAATTCTTTCCTTTCTTTTTAGAAGCTAAATTTCCAAGAACTAAATCTCATGATCCCTAGACCTGGTTTAGGGTTGCGTGCTTTCAGGCTCTCAAAGTGTTGGAGCTGGAAGAAACTTGAAGGAACATCTTGTTCAGCCCTCTCACTTGACAGATGGGGTCGGGAAGATAAGTGGCCTTTTAAGATCACTTAGCTTGTTGGCATAGAGCTGGGACAAAGACCCAGGTCTCCTAACTCTCAGCCCAGGGATCTTTCCTCTACATCAAGTTAGACACAGGCAAGTTCCTGTATGAGATGAATGGAGCAGTTTTAAAGTTTAGATATAGGACTGTAAACATTTTGAGTATGGCCATGTCCCCTGCTTTGCTGACACCTGGACCTCACTGTAGGCCAGCTATCAGAGGCAGCCCTCTAGGAGGGCTAGGAGGCTTGAGCTGTCAGTCCTTATCTTGGACCTATTCTTAAAGGAGCTATAGATGCCAGTGTTAATGATGGATCAATATTTAATGTAGATTTTGGGTGCTAGCTAATTCAATGAACTCGTATCTGCTTGCCTTCCTATTACTGTAAGGAATCTCTAGCCCATCCTTAACCTTCAGCCTCCTCGGTACTGCCTCCTACCCACTGTGACAGTCCTGCTCTCCTCTCTTCCTCCCCAGGTTGCCCACCCTCCGCCATCCAGGATACCTTCACGCTCCCTCTCTGGGACTCTTCCACTGGGCCCAGTAGAACCTGTGTTCTATTGAAAACAAATAGAACTCCACTTTTCCCTACAGCCTTCTTTCTACCTCCTTATTGCAACACAAACTTGCCTTTTCCCTGGATGCTGTCCCTGTAGCTTTCTCCAACAGAGGCTTCCCTTCTCTCATTCCCAACGGCTCACAGTGAGGGGAGGCTGAGGAGTGTGGGCGCCTTCATTTCCCTCCAGATTATACTTATTAGTCATCCTCTGGCCCTCTCAATCTTTGTACTATTATTTAAAAAATTCTTTATGACTCACCACATCTTCCTCAAGAAGTGTATTTCTTCCAGATCCTTTCTTCTCTCTTTAAGCCTTGAACAATAATTCCACTTCCTCAGGCTGCATGGATAGCTCCATGTCCTTCCTTTAGAATGATTGAGGCTCAGAGTTGTTGTCGTGGCTCAGGGGAAACGAAGCTGACTAGCATCCATGAGGATGTAGATTCGATCCCTGGCCTCGCTCAGTGGGTTAAGGATCCTGCATTGCTGAGAATTGTGGTGTAGGTTGCAGATGCGGCTTGGATCCTGCATTGCTATGGGTGTGGTGTAGGCCAGCAGCTGTAGCTCCGATTCAACCCCTAGCCTGGGAACCTCCATATGCCGTGGGCGTGGTCCTAAAAAGAAGGGGAAAAAAATGATTGAGGCTTTTCCTTCTTTTTATCTCAAAATTTCTATGTATCTTTCCCCATATTTTTGTTCTTCCCTACTGTTTTGGAGAAAGGAGTCAAAACTTCAAGGCCTACTTCCCCATGGTTCCTAGATTCTTGCTCCATCTGCCTGCTCTGGGACATTAAGACCCACATCTCTGCATTGTATCTCTGGATATTTCCTTTTCAGTGGATGCACTCAGTGTCACAATGATCTAAGGTATTTTAAAATGCAGCTTCTTGGGTCCTTTCCCAAAGAACGCTATCCAGTTAGTGCTATTAGTGCTATATCCCCAGTCTCTAAATAAAAATCTTCTTTTTTCCAGATCTGGTGCCTAGAAACTGTGTTTTGTCTTAAGATAATAAAATTTAAAACCAGAATCATGTGTAGGCCTCTCTTATTAAAAAATAACCATCCTGTGTTAGCTACCTATTGCAGTGTAACAAATTATCCCCAAATTTGGTGGCTTAAAACAATGTCTCTCTCTTTTTTTTTTTTACGTTTTTTAAAGTATAGTTGATTTAAACATTGTGCCAATTTCTGCAGTCATATATATGTATATGTGTATGTATATGTATGTGTGTGTGTATGTGTGTGTATATATATACACACTTTTATTATATTATCTTCCGTCATGGTCTATCCCAAGAGACTGGATATAGTTCCATGTGCTATACAACAGGACCTCATCACTTATCCATTCTAAATGTAATAGTTTGCATCTACTAACCCCAAACTCCCAGTCCCTCCCACTCCCTCCCCTTCTCCTCCTTGGCAACCACAAGTCTGTTCTGTATGTCTGTGAGTCTGTTTCTGTTGTGTAGATAAGTTCATTTGTGCCATATTTTAGATTCCACATGTAAGTGATATCATATGGTATTTGTCTTTCTCTGTTTGACTTATTTCACTTAGTATGAGAATCTCTCGTTGCATCCATGTTGTTGTGAATGGATTATTTTGTTCTTTTTTATGGCCGAGTAGTATTCTGTTGTGTATATGCACCACATCTGAATCCATTCATCCGTCAATATACATTTAGATGTTTCCATGTCTTGACTATTGTGAATAATACTGCAATGAACATAGGAGTACATGTATCTTTTTGAATTATAGTTTTGTGCAGATATATGCCCAGGTTGCTGGATCATATGGTAGTTCTATATTTAGTTTTCTGAGAAAATTTCATACTGTTTTTGATAGTGCTTATACCAATTTACATTCCCACCAACAGTGTAGGAGGGTTCCCTTTTTCTATATCCTCTCCAGCATTTGTTATTTGTAGACTTATTAATGATGGCAATTCTGATTGGTGTGTATGAGGTGGTACCTCACTGTAATTTTGATTTGCATTTCTATAATAATTAGTGATGTTGAGCATTTTTTATGTGCTTGCTGGCCATCCATATGTCTTTGGAGAAATGTCCATTTAGATCTTCTGTCCATTTTTCAATTGAGTTGTTCGTTTTTTGTTGTTGTCGAGTTTTATGAGTTATTTGTATATTTTGGAGATTAAGCCCTTGTTGGTTGCATTTTTTGCAACTATTTTCTCCCATTCCATAGGTTGTCTTTTCTTTCTTTCTTCCTTCCTTTCTTCCTTCCTTTCTTTCTTTCTTTCTTTCTTTCTTTCTTTCTTTCTTTCTTTCTTTCTTTCTTTCTTTCTTTTTATGGTTTCCTTTGCTGTGCAAAAGCTTATAAGTTTGATTAGGTCCCATTTGTTTATTTTTGTTTTTATTTCTGTTGCCTTGGGAGATTGACCTAAGAAAACATTTGTAAGGTTGAGGTCAGAGAATGTTTTGCCTATGTTCTCTTCTAGGAGTTTGGTGGTGTCATGTCTTATGTCTAACATTTCTTATTTCAACATTTGCCATAGTCAGACATCAGGACGTGGTTTGCTTCAGGGTCTCTCAGGCTGCAAAATGTTGGCTGAGGCTGCCATCCACATCAAGGCTCAGTCAGGGGAGGACCTGTTTCTGGGTGCATTCATGTGATTGTCACAGCACTCAGTTCCTCAGGGGCTATTAGTTTGAGGACCTTAGTTCCTTGCTGGTTGTTGGCTGGAGGCTTCCCTCAGTTCCTTGCCGTGTGGGCCTTTTCTTAGGGTAGCTCATAACATGGCAGCTTGCCTCATCAGAATGAGCAGACTGAGGAAAGCCAGAGGAAGAGTGCATGTGAGACAAAATCTGTCTCTTTTAACCCGATCTCAGACATGACATCCCATCACTTCTTCAGTCTTCTCTCTGACAGAAGGAGATCACCAGTCCAGCCCATACACAAGGGGAGGTGATTAGACGTGGGTGTGGATAGCAGGAGGGTAGATTATCAGGACCCTTTTAGGAGCTGACTACCATATACCCTGACCGCAAAGGCTTTTTCTCAGACTTGCTTCTACCCATTTAATGTATAACTTATTTTTCTCTGTATATTTACCACTCAGTTCCTCAATAGAGGAGAAGTGTGAGTTGGTGGCCTTCATTTTCTGGCTACATATTCACTCTGTATGTGAATAACCTGTCTTACATAACCTGTCTTACTGTGGCTTCCACTTTCACCCCTCTACACAGCTCTCTTCTCGAGAGTTGCCCATGAACTGCTTGCCAAGTCCTCTTCCCCTCCTCCTCTGCCACAGCATTTCTGCAGCATCTTACTGCCCTTCTTTCTTAAGAGTCTCTCCTTCTTGGCTTCCATGCTACTCTACTTTCCTGGGTCCTCAAGCTCCCTGCGCGTGTCTTCTCTGTCTAGTCCTCTCCCTGACTCCTGGCCCCCAATTTTGACCAGCTGCTACACTAGACATAATTTCATATTTGGATAGGACGTATTATCTGAGAGAGACTGAAAACGTTTTCAGACCAGCTCAAAATTTCATCTAGGGGCAGAGAAGTGACCAGTCCACTATGCCTTGGAGAGACAGTATAAGAAAAAATAAGGTGGGTTTAAAAGTGAAGGCTGTCACATGTCACAGTCACAAGGAAATAAAGAGATGTGATGACTAAATGCCCTGTGGTCTCCTAGTTGGGATCCTGAAACTGAAAAGAGACATTAAGTAAAAATTAAGGAAATATCAATAAATTACAGACTTTTATTAATAATAATAATCAATATTGGTTCATTAGTTGTGACAGATGTACCAAATATATGGTATGATGTTAAAAATGGGAGACTTGGGTATGAGGTGTGGGAACTCTGTGCTCTATTCGCAATTTTTCTGTAAATCAAAAAATATTAGAAAATATTCATTGTAAAAAATGCACCCTATCAAGCTCTGTTTTTCCAGGTAAAGGTCACACTAGTATTTGTACATTTACATTTATGTTTCATGGCTGTATAGGATTCTACCTTTGGGTTTGTGCTCCCCTTTCTACCTCCTTAGAGCTAAGGTCAGGGTCCTGCATGTCCCACAAGAAATTGTTGAATGAGTGAGTGAACGAATGAATGAATGATTGTGAAATACCACAGGGAACTCTTGAACAGGCTGTTCGGTAAGGACATAATTAACCCAGTTGAAGCCAAGGGTGATGGGAACGTTTTGCTGGCCTTTGTCTTCAGTTCACTCAGTTCATCCAAACCTCTAAAGTGGTGTGTTCCCACTTTCTTCTTCAAATTACATGTCCCTGCTCTGTTTTTATCTTTGTCACTTCCTCTCCTTTCTTTTATCTTTTTCTCTCTATTATTGTTTCTCCTACTGTGGTGCGCTTTCCACTCATTCTGACCCAAACAATGGTGGTTCTTCCTAATGTGTTGTGGTCTAGTGAGACGTTTCTGGAGTGTCAGTGCTGAAGCAATAGAAGAACAAAGACGTCTGGTTCTGGATGTGTGCCACCCAGGTAACCACAGATCCTGGACAGGAAAATGTGTGCTGCTTCCCATGGAATTAGTCAAAATCAACTTGTTTTTACTAGCATTAAATAGAGTTAGTCCCCAAATTTCATCATTTTGGAACAGTTGCTTTGGTTTCCATTAGCTTCAGTTTTAGTGTTTGTTCATGGGTATGGTTATCAAATAAAAAGTCTCCTTTAATGTCACTCATAGGGCTCCCATCTCTACATTTGCATATTTAGAAATATTCGCCACTACCTCTATCTCCTCCCCCTCTCTCCATCCTCCTCCTCCTTCTTCCTCTCCCTCTTCCTTTTCCTCTTCTTCCTCTTCCCGCTTCTGCACATATGATTTGCTTATTCATGAACTTGAATTTCCCTAGGCCTTGCAAAGTGCCTTCTTTCTGTTCTTTCTTCCCATTTCAAAAATAACATGCTATTCTCTATAAAGGAAACTGGTGCTATTGGCTGATCCTAAAAAAGGATAGATAGGGATCAGCTGATTTCTATTGGTTTTAATCAGCTCTTTAGGGTTTAAGTCTCCGTTGTGACATGACGATAAATGTAGTTAATGAGATCACCAAGTTTTGACTTTGGCAGCACAACTTTCTGATCCTCTGACCTAACTGGCTATAGAATATAATTAAAAATGCCTTGTATTTTGACAGTGTTCCATGCTCTTCAAATAAGTTAATTTCATCTGATTCTAATACTCTTAAAACATAGTTCTTTCAAGAATTGTAGTTCTCAGGTTTTCAGACCAGCATGGAACTGAGTGGGAAGTGTGACTGAGGGGTACTAGATGTTGGGGGGACTAAACTTGGGGTGAACTTCCTTGGATTGTGTTTCAGGGTTGTGAAGGCTTAGCAGGGAGGATCTAGGAGGGGATTTATGGTCCTTCATGGAGGCAGGGACTGTGTCTTCCTGTCAATGCTCTGTCCTTAGTACCTGGAGCAGTGCATGGCATGAAGTAGACCCTGGGGAAAGTTGACTCAGTATCTCTTTTTCTTGGTGGAGATGAGAGAAGGAAGCTGAAATGGGTAGAGAGAGTGATTCATTCTCATCATTCATGTCCTAAAATAGAGAGTTCAATCCATAGTCTTGGGGAGGCTGTGGTTCCCAAACTGTTCCTATTTGTAAGACAGGGGTGAACTTAACTCTATTCCTACTTCTCTTTTCATGCCCAACAGGGAGGATGAGTTATTAATTAGACTGGTCACGATATAGGACATAAAGCCATATTTACTAGTGGGGAGGATTTGAAGGACAGTGGGCTGGTATATTTACCAAACCCATACAGGTTTGTGGAAGCTCATTTCTTTGGTCTTCTACAATTGACCAGAAAGTGGTAAGTCAAACCTCCCTCTACACGTGTCAGCCCAGCTTACCAGGAAACTCTACAGGGGACTTTTAGGTCCAAACCCGGTTAGGTGATTAGAGGTATGTTGGTTTTGTATTTATTTTTTCTTGTGCTCCCATCTCTTAGGAACTCACAGGGAGGAAGGCTGGCTGAGCCAAAGCAGGTCCTGAGTACTCCTGGACCCAATGGCAGGACCTCAAGTAAGAGCCCTTAACCTCACCCAGGTTCCTAATGCTGCTGTTGGAAGCATTATTCTCCTTCAGCTTTGCAGTAGCTCTTTAATCTGGGTGGACCCTGGATAGATGCAAACCTCAGTCACCAACGAAACCTCCCATATATAGAAGGTCTTATAGCCTGTTAGTCGTATTGTTCCTTCTTTACTTCCATCTTGAGGCTTGTCTGAAGTGGTTATTGTAAATAGCCATGTATTAGTTTCCTGTGATTGCTGTAATGAATCACCATAAAGGTGGTGCATTAGAACAACAGAAATTTATTCTCTTATAGTTCTGGAAGCCAGAAGTCTAAAACCAAGTCATCCATACTCCCTCCAAAGGCTTGCTCCTTGCTGCTTCCATTTCTGAAGGCTGCGGGTATTCCTTGTCTTGTGTTTGCATCATTCCAATCTCTGCTTCCATCTTCACATGGGCTTTTCCTCTTCTGTATGTGTCAAACCTCCCTTTCATAAGGATACCTGTGATGGCACTTGAGGCCCCACTGAACAACCCAGATAACAAATCCATCTCAAGATTCTTAACTTATTCACATCTGCAAAGACATTTTTTTCAAATAAGGTAATACAGGTTCCAGAGATTAGGACCTGGTGTCTCTGGAGCCACCATTCATCCTGCTGTAAGCAGACTCTAGAACCTTGCTTTTATCTATCCTTTTCCCCCCACCTTCTCCTCCTTTTTAGAAAGAGACTGATATGTCCACAGCTAAATTTCTTTGAGCAGATTAAGCCCCCAGGTCTTTTCTTGGGTGTGGTGCTGGAAAGAACAGGCAGCACACTTCTAGTTGTTGTGACTGATTCCAAATTGTAATAGAAAACACAACTTCTAGCTGTGGTTGCAGGACTTCCAGGCAGGGTCTACATGACACCAACATCTGGATAGAAAGTAAAAAAACAAACCAAAAAACTCCCAGCCAATTAAACCAGATGCTTATTTCCCAGGGAGGGCAGGAAGCACCATGGAGGCAGTCCTGAGAAGGAGGAGCAAGGTCCCCTTCACTGCGACGTACTAAGGAGGGTCATAGGTGGTGAGGCCATCCTGCTGGCGGAGTAGCAGGGAGGCAGGGTGTTCAGGGTCCGGAGTTAAGGACATGCTCTCACGAGTGGAATGACATGAGAAGGAAGGAGGGGGGACTTCTGAATTCAGACTTGTATCTAAGAACTTGGGGCGGGGAGGGGGGGCAGAATCAGTGGAGGGTGAAGAGGGATCTAGCTGCAAATGCTGGGATCCTGGCCCCTCCAAGCAGCCATATTAAAGATCAAAGGAATAAAGTCCATGCATTCCAGACAGAATCAAGCGCAAAGCACAACTATGAAAGCATTCTTGGCTGTCATACCCTCGAGTGCAGTGAGCAAGCAGTGAGCAAGCTCTCTGCACGGCACTCTGTGTTCTGTCTACATAGTTGAAAATGCTCCTTTTAGTCTTCTCAGGGTCTAGGCTGTGACAGGATATTTTCAGCACAATGAAAACAAGATACTTTGGTGCAGTGGCTCATTTCTGCTGGGGACATTTAGGGGCCTCTAGGGTAGGAAATGAGGGACCCTGTCTTAGGCTTCTGATCTTTCAAGAATGATTTAACACCTTCATTTTTGTTTGTTTGTTTGTTTTGTTTTTCATCTGTGCCTGCAGCATGTGGAAGTTTCCAGGCTAAGGATCGAACCCGCACCAGAGCAGTGATCTGAGTCACAGCAGTGACACCAGATCCTTAATCATTAGGCCACCGGGGAACGCTAGTACATTCACTTTGAGGCCAGGCCTTTTGGAACAGTCACTAAGTTGACAGCTCCTTTTCCTTTTGGGACCTTCCCGAGAGCTTAATATTCCAGGATCCTGGTCTGAGGAGGCTGCCAATCTTGGTGCCTGACCAGAGTGTAACTGACAGAAGGCTGGCAGGAAAGTTGCTTGGGTCTGAGCGCCCTGGGCCTTTAGTCTGGAGTGGTGATATGCTTCCTCCTTCCCAAGTCACAGTGCCTCTTATTTCTTCCCCAGTGCCTGGCCAGGATTTTAGATTGGCTGATGGATATGGACCATGTGATTTGGCCATAGCTCAACTGAGAACCAGTATCCAGATAGATGGGTCATACAAGTCTGTGCAACTGGTGATTAAGGGCCCAAGCCCTGATATCTGCCACTTCTTAGCTGAGTGACCTTGGGCCTCAGCTTCCTCCTCTGTGGAAGTATGAGAATAATGCTTACCTTTTAGGCTGTTGATTAAGATTGCATGAAATCACTTTTGTAAAGCACTAGCTCAGTGACTGGCCTATGGTGAATGCTCAATAAATGCTAGCTATTTTCACTGCGCTCATAAAAGCACTTCTCAGAGAATGTCCATTCTTCCCTGCTCCCCTTCTCTGCCTACCTGCACTTGCCTTTCCATCGAGGATTGCACATCTGGGAACCAAAAACTCAGTGAGGCAGGGGAGAAAGAAAGAAACAGACTATGAATTCTTCCATAGATCTTTCACCTTGGCTGAGAGTTTATTTGTCTATATAATAAAACAGTTTGGGGGTCACTCATGTTCTAAGGTATTAATACTTTAAAAAAATTATGAACTGCCGTTAGGGTTCCCAAGCAGAATTAAATCTAGTTGGTCTGTTAATATACCTGCCAATTCCTGCCTTTCCTGCAAGGAGTGGTGGTGGGAAGCTGCGTTCTCTCCTCACTCTCCACCCTGTCTTACCCAGTCTCCTTTCCAAGGCCCAGACTTCCAGACTCTGATATTTCAAGCTTGTTCTTCACATATGGTTCATGCCTACCTCATTTTGGAAATTCTGATGGTAAAATGAAATAGAACCCTCGGCCCATTGTAGGGGCTCAGTAAAGTTAGATTGAGTTTGTTGAGTAGTTTGATTCATCTTAGAGGCAACTTCTCAGCTTTACTAGCAAGTTTCTTTCTTCTTCCTGTGGACTGGAGGTACTCAGGACTAGCCATCAAGTTGGTACGTGATTGCCTAAGTGGCATGATTTAGAGGTGTGAGAGAAGCCCCCCAACTTAGATACAGAGCTCATCCCCTTCAGCTTGAGTAGAAGGAGTCAAAATACCCTGACTTCTTCTTTTTTTTTTTTTTTTGCTTTTTTTTTATGGCTTCACCCACAGCATATGGAAGTTCCCAGGCTAGGGGATGAATTGGAGCTGCAGCTGCTGGCCTACCTCACAGCCACAGCAACGTGGGATCCAAGCTGTGCCTGCAACCTATTCCACAGCTCACAGCAACACCAGTTCCTTAACCCAGTGAGCAAGGCCAGGGATCGAAACTGCATCCTCATGGATCGTAGTCAGGTTCATTAATTGCTGAGCCATGAAGGGAACACCCAGAATACCCTGACTTCTAAAACTAGCTCTACTGTGTACTATGTGGACTTACTTATTCCCCGAGTACCTCAGTCATTCTATCTATAGAATAAGATTATGATATTTACCTCAAATTATGCTTATAAAGTTCAAACAAGGTAAAGTGATGTATATGCGTGAATACAGGTGAGGATTTACTAGACGGTGTCATGGGAGCAAGGCCACAGAGAAGCTCCTGTATTACAAGAGACTAACTCTCTCAATTATTTTTTTTTTGATAATAGGGTAATGTTTGGCTAAGGCCCAACCTGAAACGCTCTTAATCAATGCCTTTTTGAGATGCTAGAAACTATGGGGGAAGAAAGGCAGATAAATTTAATATAGATTAAATGATTCCTCCTAGAAATGGGGCTTCCCACTTGGCAATTGATGGATTTAATTGTAAATAAGTCCTTTGGAGATCATTTTTAGATTATGAATAATCACCTTTAAGAAGAATGAAAAATGTAACATTTCTGATGCTACAAATTGCTTTCCTTTCTTTCTTCCTTTCTGCCTGTCTTCCTTCTTTCCTTTCTTTGAGTGTGGAAAACATTTCTAAAATATTACATTTTTTATATATGATGTGATTTTAAAATATTTTTCTAATTAAATTTTCTATTGTAAATGGACATTTAACTATTTCATGTTTGTATGTTAAAACTAGAGAAAGTATCTTCTGGTTGGCACTGGACCCTGGGAATCTGGCCAGTGTATTTTCCTCCCACCTTTGCTTCTCTTCGGTCTCATCCTGACCTCACTGAGGACCTGCTTTCTAAGCTTTCCTGGTGACATAATGGAAAAATTGTCCCCCTACCACTCAAGTATTTACAGCCTGCTTGTTTAAGCCCTTGACCTGGGCTGAGACTGACATTTTGGAACCTCTATTCGGAATTTCGTAGGAAGAGATTCAGACTGACCCAGGCTAGGTCAGGGGCTCAGCCGTGGGCACTCAGCTGTGATCAGGGCACTGTAGAGACATGGATGCCAGGAGCTCCTCCCTCTCACCCTACTTGTGGCTGGCCACCAATGATAACAGGGTTAGGGAGAAGACATTTTCACTGAACTTGGTCTGAGATGGGAGTTTTAGAGCTACATCTGAGGAAGATTAATCTGGTAATAATAACAGACATGATTTTAGTGGTGAGAAGAATGATTTGCTAGAAATCCTTTTATAGGATTGGGGAGGGGAATTGGGAAGGCTTTAGGGCCTTCCAGAGTTTTCTAATAATAAAGTACAGCAGGCAGAGAGGGAGCTGCCTTCTCTGTAATTCTCCTCTAAGAGCCGATGCAGAGGCAGGTGGCAGCAGGAAGACAAGAGGGGCAGATGAGGGAGGGCTTTTGGAGGAGAGGGAAGGTTCCTGGTGCGGTTCAGGGTGAGGGCCAATGCTCAGCCTTGGACCGGGGGCACTCACAGCGAGCCTGGAAACATGTGGCTCCTGAAGGTAGAACCTGGCTAGTAAGCGGATCCCAAGGCTCCTGACACACTGTGAGGCATGCCAGGCTTCACCTCCATTGGAAGGGCTTTCTCCTGGGAGAGGGCAAGGAAGCAGTGAGTCATCAACAGGACAGCCCAGTGACATAGCTTAAATAAAACGTGAGAGAAACCCTTGACTCATCTTGGTTGGTGTTGTCTGCTGAGTGTATAGGTATAGATATAAACACACGGCCACACACACTGCCCACACCCCCTTACACATGAAGGCAGGCCCACAAGGGCTCAGGTGGTGACTCAGAAGGAGCAGCACAGATAACCTGCTGACTCACAGTCTCGCATTCCTCACCTTCCTCCTCAGACAGGTCCTGGGTTTGAAGGACAGGTGACTCACAGACTGACCCTCTCTCTGGTCTGGTTTTTCCAAGTGCTATTCTTAGTTCTCCAAGTCACCCCAACCTCTTGGACATCCCTAGTCTGGAGGCCAATCCCCATATTAGGTCCTCAGTCCACTACTTAGTTTGCTCACTGGAATTTCTGTTCCATCAGCCTCTTCTTTTCTAATCATTCACCAGTCTAGAAATATTAATCAGTATGTGCAATGTGCCAGCTCTATGCTGGGTGCTAGGGATCCAGCAGTGCCCAAAACATGACCCTGCCTCAGGCAGCTACAGCCTCCTCTTGGGGACTGCCCTTACACATGTTCTGTGGAAACTGGTTCAGTCTGGAAAGAGACATTTCTCCAATAGCCCCCTCTCTATCGCCCCAGGGGTCTCATGCCTCTGGTGGGTGACTGGTGGGTTCCCAAGTCTGGCCCAAATGTCTGGACCCTCTTCCAAGTTCCTACTTCATATTTCCTTCCATCTGGAGAGAGTGATTCCTCTTCCTTCCCTCAAGCATGTAATAGTTTGTGACTGTATTATAGGAAAAGGGTTGGATGAGTGTATACTGAGCATCACACATACTATAGCCCCAGCCCTGCTCCCGGACTCCTGGTCATTACCCAAGGATGCAACTGCTTATTCATGGAGCCTTAGAGTTTTATATGTAATTTGACAATGACAGTGACTCTCTGAGATGGGCTCTTTGTCATCAGGTCATATTATCATCATCATTTTACATGTCAGGAAGCTTTAGGCTGAGTGGTGAAATCCCTTCGATCACACAGCTTGTAGGAGACAGTTCTGGTTCACCCAGATCCTGCTGCTCTCCATGGCTGCACAGATCGCCTCGGCCCTAGCGGGCATCTTCATTGGGGCCATTCACCTTTTGGCTTTTTCAAGTTCCCGACCCTTGAATCTTCTGTGAAAGAATTCCTTTCCGACAATGGCATCCGAGAGTAGAAAGTGTAACTAAGTTTGGCTGAAAGAGCAAACATTATGTCCATCTGCAAATGTTCTGTTTCTCTTTCTTTTGGCCCTGGTAACTGTCTCTGCATTTTTCTTTTTTTCTTTTGCGGAAGACCCTGTGTTTGGCAGAATAGACATGTCAACATCCTTGTTAGGTACACTTTCTCTTTGTGCGAGGTCTTGGATAGAGGGTCTTAGCTTTCTTTCCCTGGCCACAATGAGCTATTGCCTCCTGGGAACATTGTGCTTTCCTTCCGCTCTGCTGTGATGTGCTGGGTGTCATGGAAAGACTTCATTCCTGAAATCCCATAGAACCTGGTTTGAGTCCTGACTCCAGCACTTCAGTAGCAGTGAGACCTCAGTAAAGGTACTCAACAGCTCTGAATTTTGATTTCCCACCTGTAATATGAGTAGAGGGGTCTCGCGTGTGAGGTTGTCCTGCTCTCTTGTGGAAGAGGCTGCTTTGCCTTTAGTAAGTTGAGGAGAGTTGGCTGCCAGCCATTGCCTGAGAAGGTAAAAAAGGTTTTAACTTCAGCTAAACCAAACAGCAATGTCTTTGGTGCACACATTTGTGAACTAATCTTTCTGCTGATCTCATGTTATTTCCTCTGGTGGGGGGTATGGTGGGGAGATGGTTTGGTGATGTTGTGACCTGTCTATCAGGAGTAGCGGACCAGAGAACAGTGGGAAATGTGGTCTGGAGGGTCCTGGTCCTGCCACCTGCGGCCATTTACTGACTGACCCAGGACTTCGGACAGGGTATTTAACTTCAGTTTTCTTATTTGTAAAGTAGTAGGAATGCTTATGTGCATTGGGCTGATTAGAGGATTAAATGCGATGGTACCTGTGGAACATCAGCACAGTGCCTGGCATATAGTAAGTATTGTCCATTTAAGTTGATATCTTTTCTGAGGGTCCTTGTTCTAAGGGTGTTTTTATATTATTAATGAGGCAGTAATTTATAGGAACCTCCCCAAAGAGATGAACATTTCCCTGGTTCCCTCTAAAATTTTTCCATTTGGCAGATTTTGATTTTGAAAATGTAGGCACCCCTCATCAGGAAGGTCCCCGTGCTCAAGGACCCTGGCCTACGTAAGCTACTATTACTTATTGTCAGTTCCCTCCACTTTTTGTGGAGCTTGAGGCTTTATAACCTTGCGCTTGATGTGAGCCCATGGGACAGAATTTGGTACATGGTATTTTATTCATCTTGGACCTAACCTGGGATTGGGGGAGAGAATAGGGTTAATTTTCAAAGTGCAGCATGGTTTCCTCTGCCTGGAGCAGTCTTCTCATTTCTTCTGGTAAATGCCCAGTCATTCTTTTAGTTTTTTTTTTTTTTTTGGCAAAGGCCTCTTGAGCCATTCTCAGCACATTCCATGGCTCCCTGCTCTGTGCCCCACAGCCTTCCTGGATGCCTCTGTTAAGCTCCTGTTGTGTGCTCTACACAGAGGTCTGCCTGCTGCTCAGCTTTATTCCTCTCCTTTCCCCTGCATTTTCTGCTCAGCCTGACCCAAGTGCGCTGTGCCTCCTCTCATCTGAGGTTTCATGAGTCCTAGTCCCATCACGACAGCAATGCAAGTCCCTCCTCTCTGCCCCTTCCTTGCTTCCCGCCCTCTGTGGTGAGCTCCTGCTCATCCTGGGTATTGGCTGAACACTCCCTCCTCTGGGAAGATGTTCCTGAGTACCCGCATCTGGGTGGTCTCTATGGCCCCTCCTCATTGTCTCTATCACACTGAGTGGTTGCTTTTGTATCTGCTTCCCCTGCTGGACTGTGAGCATCTGGGGGTAGGCTGTATATCTTGTTTCTGATTTTATCCCTGAACCTAGCCCAAGGCTATGGTAGTTGTCCATCATATGAAACCATCAAATCTATTTTCACGTTTGTCTCCCACTGCTAAAGGTGAACTCCTTAAGGAGGGAGCTTATCTTCATAATCTTCTGCAGTGGTTTAGCCCCGCGCCTGGCCCATGAGAGCTTCTCATCAAGGCTAACTTTGAGCATCAGCTCCTAGGCCCTCTCCCAGTGAGCTCCAAAGCCACTTTTCCCCAGCAATCAATTTTCTCTTTTTAGGATCAGAAACCAAGAAATGGGAAGGAGTCCCAGAGGCCCAGCTCCTTGCAGAAAACTTCGGCTCCCTCCTCTCTCTCGGGCAGGTGGTCGAGCGTGCCTTTCCTCCCTCCAGTCTTCACTTCCACTTACCCCAGCCCCACCCCCTACCCAGCTGAGCTGTTATTGGCAATTAATGTAATGTTTCTGGGCTTTTCCTTAGGTGGAGACTCTCTGGTTGCACTTAGGAACATGAGTTGGTGTTGTCCAGGCTTAGCCTGCCAGCGTTAATAAGTGTTCTCCCAAATCTGGTCGTTGCAAGCCTGTCTCTGTTTTCTTTGTTTGATCAATATGCTGAGCACCCAGGTCACTGGGAGTCGCCCCATGGGTTCCTGGCCCATTTATTAAAAATGTGGAACAATTTAAGTTCTTGCTTTGACTGGAAGTTGTTGAGCACATGTTGTTTCCAACAGGCTCTGGGGCTGAGAGGTCAAGTTTCAGATGCGATTAATTCAGTGTAAAGGTGAGCCTACTAGGCCTGGAATAAAGAGGAACTGACAGTTGATTTATGATGTGGCTTTTAAACAAATCACCCTGAAAACCCAGCTTGTTTCGTTATGGAAGGGGCTCAATTTGTATTAAAGTGTCATCCTTGGACACTGAATGCTGCCCCTGTCACCAGCAGCTGGTGGAATAAAATGGGATTTCAGCGGTTCTAGAAACTGTCTCCATGATGTTTGGCAAAAGAAATGTTGGTGTTTTCAGGTCCCTTTCATGTCTGCTTAATGACAGAACATGCTGTAGGTGCCTGGGAATGTGTATGATTATAACAAAATAGCTCTGTGAGGCCTGTACCTGCGGCCACGGGTGACCTGGTATGTGGTAGCACCCCACACAAAACCACCCTTGGCATATGTGACCTGGTGTAGTTTCTGTCCCCAGAGGTGAATGGGCTCAGGAATAGCAACAGATCCTGAGAGGAAGCTGCTCTCTGCGTTCGGGAAATGGTGCCTGTTTGGGAGTGTTTACAGGGATCCTTCCCTTAATTAATGTGTTTCAGTTTACTGCATCTATGCAGGAAATAGAAAGCCTGCATTAGTGCTGAGTAAATAGAGAATGTGGCTAAAACCTTCTCGTAGGTCTGGGGATGGGGGACACTTCCAGGTATTTCAGTGTTTAATGACACACTGTCTCGGGTCTCTTTGTCTTTTCTGTTTTAAGTAAGAAATGAAACATTTTGCCACCATCCAGGAATGCTGGGCTCAGGTGGAGCCCTGAGTGTGGCAGGGTAGGGAGTGGCCTTTGCCACCGAGACTCTTGCTCTCATAGGCTTTGGTCTTCCTGTCCAGCCCCAATAACAATGACTCAGCGGCAGAGAAAGTGGAGTCATTTCTGAGTCCCAGACATGCTGCCGCGGGGGCTCCTCGTTAGTGGTCAGTCCAGGCAGGAGCTGGCGGGAGCTAAGAGGGAGCCTTCTGTGTGGGGATGTGGGAGGGCAAAACTTAGAGCCAGGGGCCCTGCAAAGTGATGTTGACAATGGAAGAAAACCTCTCTGTGTCAGGGTGCAGATTTAGTAGCCAAATAACGCCGGGTAATAAGCACGCTCACGTTTTGGGTTTCCAGGCGGAGCTCTGCTCACTGTTCAGAGTGAGAAGATTGCTCCTGGACGGGCAGCCCTCATTCTGGGTGTTTGCAGACAAATGTCTGCTGGCATCTGGAGCCATGAGATGTCAGCCTCTTTTGGTTGGGCAAGTGGCTTCCTCGACTTTGGAACTACAGTCCATAAAAGGAGAATTTATGAACAAACAGGGAAACTGGTCTCTTTTCTGCAACATTAAAAAATAGATTTTCAACATGAAGTCTTCATTGCCTCTGTTTTTTGGTAAACCAGTCAAATTTAGTAAATATGCTATATTCCCTATTTCTGTCACTTACCACTGCCTGCTGAACTCTCTGGCAAGCTGCTTATACTTCTTGCCTATATGCATCACATAATGCCCAGTATTTGTGGCATTTATACTTTGATCTATATTCTTAGTGTGGCTCAATGGAAAGAATTTGAACTTTGGGACCAGACAGATCCAAGTTTAGATAAAAATCCAACTTTTCATTGGCTGTGTGAACTTGAAAAATTGACTTAACTTGTCCTAGCTTAGTTTTCCTCCTCTGTAACATAGAGATATTTCCTCTTTCAGGGTGTAGTGAGGATTAAGTGGGGCAATGCATTATAATTGCAGTGTGTTGGTACCCATATCTACACCCAATCAGATTATAATTTCCTTAAAGGTAACATTGTATCGCTTTTATTTTTTTTCTCTGTCAACTCTCAACCTCTTGTCTTGTATATAGTAGGTACTCTAATAAATAGTGACTTAATTCATTTTACTTTCTTTTTCAAATTGAAATATAGTTGATTTACAATGTATTAATTTCTGCTATACAGCAAAGTGATTCAGTTATACATAAATATAAGAATGTATGTATATGAATATGAATATATGAATGTGCCTACATACATATGGATCTATATATTCTTTTTTAAAATATTCTTTTCCATTGTGGCTTATCACAGGGTTTTGAATATAGTTCCCTGTGCTCTACAATAGATCCTTGTTGTTTATCCATTCCACATGTAATAGTTTGCATCATTTTACTTTAAAGTCAAAGTGGGGTGAAAAATGGACCAAAGCGTAGGTAAAAAGAACATCTGATAGGGCTAGCGCCTCCCTACTTAAAGTGTCTTTCAAGGACCAGCAGCATCAATATCCCTGGAGAACTAATAAAAAAAAAGCAGAATTTCAGGCCAGACCGCAGGCCTTCTGAGCCAGATTCTGCATTTTAGTCAGATGCCTGGGTGACTTAAGAGTACGCTGGAGTTGGGGAAGCCCTGGACTAGAACATTGTGTCAATAACCATATACTAAATAAATAAACAAAGGCGTAAGATTAGGAAGCTAGCAGAAAAGTTACTAGGATGCTACTAGTTTTCTTTAAAAGGAAATGTCTAGTAAAATGAAATAGAGCACTAAGGATTCAAAGTCCACCCATAGTTTTACTCCACTCGTAGCAGACCCATCTTGGCTATTAGTCTATGGCCGTGGACACTGAGAGGACCCCAGCCTCCCCTGACTTGCATTCCCTTCTCCCTCTGAGCCCCGGTGTATCTGTGCCCTGTGCTGCTGTTCTTGGGCAGCTGTGTTGTCCCTTGGGCCATCTCCTCTCCCCAGCTCTGCGAGTCTGCTCGCCACTTGGCAAGGGGCCACGTCCCAGGACACCTCCGTCACCACGCTGCCTGTCTGACTGCGAGCGCCCAGGGTGGGGGTTGTGCTGGGCTCTCCACAGAACATCTCTTGTTCTTGTTTGGATCATGGCCCTAAATTCGGATTCATTCAAAAGCACTTGAGAGAATCTCACTCTCACATTCACCTTTCAGAGTTGTGTGTACCTGGAGAGCAGCTTAGGAGCCACTGCTTCCAAGACAGAGCATCTCTTTGTGTCTGTCTGGCCTTCCCACTGGCACACACGGTAGAAGTCATGGTTCCTCTTCCTCTGGTTTTATGCTCAGCCAGTAAGGCATCTGCTGGAGGTCTAAGTCCTGCTGCTGTCTCTGTACCTGCTTCTTTGGTGGTGGTGGGAACAATGTTATGAGCACCTTTCAGTTCTACCTCTAAAATATATTTCAAACCATGTTCCTTCTCTCCACCTCCATGATCACCACCTGCTCCTGCCTGGATGACAGTAATGTCCTCCTAACCAGGTCGCTGCAAGCCATTCTCCTCACAGTCAGCCAGAGTTTTTGTCCTAAAGCAAAAATTGGAAAGTATCTGTTTCCTGCTTAGAGCCTGCAGTGTTCCCCCACTCCCACTGCACTCCCATCTCCTGCTGGCCTGGAGGGCGCTGCCTCTTCTTCTACCTCTTCTCTGACTGCACCAGCCCTGCTCTTTCAGGCCTCAGCTGAGATGATACCTCCTCAGACCGGCCTTCTTATCACCCTAGCTAAAGCAGCCACCCATGTCTTATTCTCCAGACCTTTCATACAGCTCATCACTTTTCTAATTGTTACATTCATCTGTTGGCTTTCTTTTTTGAAAGCATGCTAGACTCTAGCATCTTGCATACTAGACTCTCAGCTCCACAAAGGCAGAGAGGGTGCCTGCTTACACCTGGGTCTCCTGTGTCTGTAAGCACTCACTAAACATCTGTGGGATGGGATGAATGGACCCACTGGGCGCAAAGTGTTTTCACCCCAAGTTCTCTTTCTCCTACATGCATCATCTTCACTCCTCTGAGCTTTCTCCATCAGGTGGGTGTAGTCAGTCTTGCTTCAAGACTTCCTAAGCCACTCTAGCCCAAAATCATCTTCTGTCTTAGAATCTATCGTGGTAGCATTCACCAACAAATCTCTCATCTCATTCAAGTCAGTTACCAACCCCCAACACAGGGCACATACAGCTATTCTTTTTGTATTAACCAGACATTGTTATTAGAGCAGAGGTAAGAGGTAGTGGTTAAGGGCTCAGCCTCTGGAGCCAGACTGCCTGGGTTCAAATCTTGCCTCTATCATTTACTTGTTTGGGTAAGTGACTTAAGCTCTGTGCTTCAGTTTCTCATCTGTAGTCTGGGACAATAACAGAATCTTCCTTACATGGTTGTTGTGAGAATTAAATGGATTAAAAGATATAAAAATATACAGAACAGTGCTGGGTATGTAGTGAATAATATATATGTGTTATATATTTATATATAAATATCTATAAAACATTATATATGTGTTAGGTGTTTTTGTCATTTGAGAAAGAAATCAAGGACCACAGACATGATTTTGCACTGTGACGTTCTTGTGGGACTGAACTTTAAACCCAGATCTCCCCTACATCCAGAACCTTTCCACCTTCACCATGGCTGCTAGAGGCTTCCTTTGGTACAAAATTCCCCTAAGGTCTTCTAGGGCTTGGCCACAGGTGCAGCTGGGTGAAAAAGAAAAAGGAACTCAGATGTTGAGCAAAAATGTGTGTTTATTTAGTAGCTTAGGTCCCTTTGGTGCCCCACCTGACCCTCAGCTGGAAACAGACAGGATGGGCCAGAGTTTCCAGGATGGGCTTGCAAACAGAAGGGGGCACTGCATCAGCAAGTGATGCCCTTAAAGTTACCCTCTGCCCCCAGCTGCCCACCCACTGTGGGCATCCCTTCCCATCTCAGGAGCTGGTGTGAGCAAGGATTGCTTCTGTCCTAGAGCCCTTCTTCCAACTGTCCCACAGCCTGCTGATTTCTTGCTGTCCCTGTCTTTATTTTAGAGTTAAGTCTTCTTTGGGTATTTGTCTTAATTTGTAAATCTCACTTCTTCAGTCCCTTTCACCACATCCTCTGACCTTTCCCTCCCCTCTCTCAGTGCTCAGGAATTCTCTGAAGCTGAACAGTCTCAGGCTGTAGTGCTGACTCAGGCTTCCCACTGCTCCCAGCCTTCCTTGGGTAAGGATCACCTGGGGCACAGGTTAAATACGGAATTTACCAGACCTTTCTCTGGGAGATCCCCATTCAGGATTGAAGTCCAGGAATCTGTATTTTTAACAAGCGCTCCTGGTGACTTCTCTTTAGGGAAGTTGAGGACACCACAGCCAGAGCTGGCTCCTGTCCCTTCTCCACAAAATCTCCAGTTAATTCCGAGCCAAGGATGCATCTCATGCCTTGGCAGTGGTGACAGCTATTGTTTTGGTACCTTATGTTGATATCTAGTGCTCAATAGTCTACAGCTTTTCTACTCAAACAGGATACATTTCTTGAGAGGAAGGCTACACGAAAACATCTTTGCTGTCTGGGGCAGTTTGCAGCTATCTAAAGGAGATGATACATGGACAGAGCAGGGCTGGAATTCTTTTTTTCTTTTCTTTTCTGTTTTCTTTTTCTTTTCTTTTTGTCTTTTTGAGGGCAGCACCCGTGGCATATAGAGGTTCCCAAGCTAGGGACTAAATTGGAGCTGTGGCTACTGGCCTATGCCACAACCACAGCAACACGGCATCTGAGCCTTGTCTGTGACCTACACCACAGCTCATGGCAATGCTGGATCCTTAACCCACTAAGCGAGGCCAGGGATTGAACCTGCATCCTCATGGATGCTAGTCAGATTCATTTCCGCTGAGCCACAGTGGGAACTTCTGGATTTCTTAAACGAAGGGCTCCTCCAATTCGTAGCTTCACTGTGGTCTCCATGGGTGACCTTAGGTGAGATGTTTTAGCAAACCCAGCCTCAGTTTTCTCATTATAAAAAGAAGGTGGAGTTCCCATTGTGGCTCAGTGGGTTAAGAATCCGACTATATCCATGAAGATGTGGGTTCAATTCCTGGCCTTGCTCAGTGGGTTAAGGATACAGCGTTGCCACAAGCTGTGGTGTAGGTCACAGATGCAGCTTGGATCTGGCATTGCTGTGGCTGTGGTGTAGGCGGGCAGCTGCAACTCTGATTCAACCCTTAGCTTGGGAACTTCCATATGCCGCATGTGCAGCCCTAAAAAGAAAAGAAAAAAAAAAGGTGAAATCCCTTTCTCTTGGGGTGATGGTGAAGTTAAATGAGATATCATGTGTGGAATCATTTTGTAAACTGTAATGTGCTCTGCTGATGGTGGCAATTACTATGAATCATCCTTATGCTTAGTTTTTCAGCTCACCTGTTTTTCTTCATTGTCTTACAGCTTTCCTACCTGAGGTGTGTAACTAGCATTTAAATGCCAGGCTAGGGAGCCCAGAAAATCTACTTCCCATCAAGGGCTATAAAATATCCCTTTTTAATCGAGAGAGACAATGGGAAACAGTGACTCAGAGGCATCTCCAAGGGAGCGGCCAGCTCAGACAAGAGGCTTTGAAGAGACTCTTCAGGCCTTAAAAACGTCTTCTTGCATGGGTGTGCTGGGGAATGGGAAAAGACCCATTATAAGCTTTGGTTTTCCAGAGAGAAATTTGGAAATTTGTTTGACATCGCTGAAAATGGACAGGATTTTCAGATGGTAACACTTAAAATCTGAACAAAAACAATAAAAAAATGATTAAGGCATTATAGCGAAACAGGACCACTGTCCTGTAAATGAACTCTTAGAAAATCAGATTTTCTAAATTTGATAAGAATATATTACACGAGGCAGAGTTCTGTAAGCTTTGGCAGGGATGGGCTAGTACACGTGAGAAGAAAGCAACAGATTTAAAAAATCTGTACAAACACCAATGGAAATAAACTTGTAACTTGTTGCGACGTACCCACATTGTTAGAGATTTTGCCTTTAACATTGCTCTTTTAAATTTGACCCCAGGAAATAGATTTGGAACCTGATCAATCCCATCCTCCACTCTGCCATCCTTCTCTCAGAATTATAAACATAAGATTATTATAGCGCATTTCCTGCATGTGCCTTCCATGTGGCTCCAGTCTCAACCTCACAAATGCTGCAAGTAAACACTCCCCAAGAGTAGTTCTGAAGTGTTGCCCAGATGGTTCCCTCCTGAGCAGGGAGGGGCTGGGAGGGGCTGGGCCAGGGACTGTCTGCACTGGGAGGCACCATGCTGGGGAGGGAACCGCCTTCTCCCAGTGGCAGAAGAGTCACCCTTTCTTTTTGGCTTTGCGTGTTTGGTTGGTGTGGGGGAGCTACAGAGGAAGATTGGAAATGTTTTCTTTTCTTTCTTTTTTAAAAACTCCATTTCAATCCATCTCATTCCTGGAAAAACCACACTCCCCCCTCCAAGTCCTTCAGTTTCAAAAAACACACATCTTCCCTGCCACCACTTGCTTCTGTGGATCTGTTTTGAGCAGTAGTTAATTTCAATGTAAATGAGTTGGAGGCTGAGGCTTTCATTAATGTGTTACAACTCCAACTCCTGTGGTTTGACACTATTTAAATACACAAATTATTAACTTCATAAAATTTCCATGATCCCTCCCTTGCCTCTGAATCTCATATGAAACTCATCCCCCAAGGAACTGACCCAGGAACCCTGACCTCCTGCCTCAAGTGCTTTAAGGGCTCCAGTATTTTTTCTTGCCCTGTTACTCTTGATGTTGGAAGGTGAGCTGAACTTCAAAGGGTAGCAAGCCAGATGTCTCCTTTCCCCCACAAGCGGCTGACTTCCTCTCATTTGTCCACACTCTGTGTATGAATTCAGGTTGATGTCTATTTCCCCTGGAACTCCACCTGTCCCTGGTGTTGGATCTAGTTGCTTGGGTGCATGGCTGTAGCTTGTATTATTTGCTTATCCTGATGCTGCAGGGATTTGATAAATTTCTTTGTTACTTGTGCTGCTCTGGGATGAGTGTGTCTTGTATATGTGTGTTCTCCATTGGCACCGGCAGACACTGGGCCTGCAGTGTCCGATTCACGGATTCATGTGTGAGCACTTGTTTCATGTTGATTGCTATCAAGCATTTGAAATGTGGCTTCTGCATTGAGATGTTCTCTCAGTAAAATGTGTAATAGGTAAATACTTAGTATGAAAAACAGAATATTAAATATCTCAGTACATTTTATTTTTATTTTATTCAAGTATAGTTGCTTTACAGTGTTGTGCCGATTTTTGCTGTACAGCAAAGTGACTCAGTTATACATATATGTCCCAGGAGATTGGATATAGTTCTCTGTGCTGTACAGTAGGACCTTATTGTTTATCTATTCTAAATGTAATGCATCTACTAGCCCCAAACTCCTAGTCCATCCAGTTCCCATCCCTCTCCTTCTGGGCAACCACAGGTCTGTTCTCTATGTCGGTGAATCTGTTTCTGTTTTGTAGATAGGTTCATTTGTATCATATTTTAGATTCCACATGTAAGTGATATCATATGTATTTGTCTTTCTCTTTCTGACTTACTTCACTTAGCATGCTAATCTCTAGTTTCATCCATGTTGCTGCGAATGACATTATTTTATTCTCTTTTATGGCTGAGTAGTATTCCATTGTGTGTATGTACCGAATCTTCTTAATCCATTCATCTGTCAATGGGCATTTAGGTTGTTTCATGTCTTGGCTATTGTGAATAGTGCTACTATGAACATAGGGGTGCATATATCTCTTTGAATTATAGTTTTGTCTGGATATATGCCCAGGAGTGGGATTGCTGGATCATATGGTAATTCTCTTTTTAGTTTTCTGAGGAACTGCCATACTGTTTTCCTAGCATTTATACCAGTTTGCATTCCCACCAACAGTGTGGGACGTTCCCTTTTTTCCACACCCTCTCCAGCATTTGTTATTTGTAGACTTATTAATGATGGCTAATCTGACTGGTGTGGGGTCATACCTCACTGTAGTTTTTATTTGTATTTCTCTAATAATTAGCAATGTTGAGCATCTATTCATGTGCCTCCTGACTATCTGTATGTCCTCTTTGGAGAAATGTCTATTTAGGTCTTCTGCCCATTTTTCAGTTGGGTTGTTTGTTTTTTGTTGTTGTTGAGTTGTATGAGTTGTTTGTATATTTTGGAGATTAAGCCCTTGTGGGTTGCATCATTTGCAGATATTTTCTCCCATTCCGTAGGTTGTCTTTTCATTTCGTTTATGGTTTCCTTTGCTGTGCAAAAGCTTATAAGTTTGATTAGGTCCCATTTGTTTATTTTTGTTTTTATTTCTGTTGCCTTGGGAGACTGAGCTAAGTAAACATTTGTATGGTTGATGTCAGAGAATGTTTTGCCTATGTTCTCTTCTAGAAGTTTTATGGTGTCTTATATTTAAGTCTTTAAGCCACTTTGAGTTTATTTTTGCACATGGAGAGAGGGTGTGTTCTAGTTTCACTGATTTACATACAGCTGTTCAGTTTTCTCAACATGACTTGCTGAAGAAACTGTCTTTTTCCCATTTTATATTCTTGCCTCCTTTGTCCAAGATTAATTGACTATAGATGTCTGGGTTTATTTCTGGGCTCTCTATACTGTTCCATTGATATGTATGTCTGTTTTTGTACCAATACCACACTGTTTTGACTACTGTAGCTTTGCAGTGTTTTCTGAAGTCTGGGAGAGTTATGCCTTCTGCATCATTTTTTTTTCCTCCCTCAGGATTGCTTTGGCAATTCTAGGTCTTTTATGGTTCCATATAAAATTTTGGATTAGTTATTCTAATTCTGTGAAAAATGTTATAGGTAATTTGATAGAGATCACATTAAATCTGTAGATTGCTTTGGGTAGAATGGCTATTTTTTTACTTTTTATTTTTTGCTCTTTAGGACTAAACCTGTGGCATATGGAGATCCCCAGGCTAGGGGTCGGATGCGAGCTGTAGCTGCTGGCCTATGTCACAGCCACAGCAACACAGGATCCAAGCTGCATCTGCAACCTATACCAAAGCTCACAGCAATGCCAATACCTAACCCACTGAGTGAGGCCAGGGATCAAACCTGCATCCTCATGGATACTAGTCAAGTTTGTTACCACTGAACCACAATGGGAAATCCAATATGGCTGTTTTAACAATATTAATTCTAGTCTAAGAGCATGGGATATTTTTACATTTCTTTGAATCCTTTTTGTTTTCCTTTATTAATGTTTTATAGTTCTCAGCATATAAGTCTTTCACCTCCTTGGTCATTTTTATTCCTAGGTGTTTTATTTTATTTTTTGGGGGTGCAATTTTAAAAGGTTTTCTTTTTTAATATTCTATTTCTGATAGTTCATTGTTAGTATACCAAAACACAACCAATTCCTCTCAGTACATTTTTATTTATTTATTTATTTTTTCCTTTTTAGGGTCACACCCATGGCATATGGAGGTTCCCAGACTAGAGGTCAAATTGGAGCTACAGCTGCTGGCCTACGCCACAGCCACAGCAATGCAGCATCTGAGCCACATCTGTGACCTACACCACAACTCATGACAATGCGACATTCTTAACCCACTGAGTGAGGCCAGGGATCGAACCTGCAACCTCATGTTTCCTAATCAGATTCATTTCTGCTGTGCCATAATGGGAACTCCTCTCAGTACATTTTTATATTGACTCATATTGAAGTGATAACATTCTGGATATATTGGGTTAAATAAAATAATACTATCAATATCAATTTTATCATTTTATTTTAACTTTTTAAAGAAGTAGAAATATCTGTTTCTTTAAATAGAAATTTAAAATCTCTATTAAATTTTACATTTAATAGAAAATGTAAAATCATGTATGTGGCTCATATTGTTTCTGTCAGACAGTGATTGCCTAGCCCAATGACAGAGGCCCTAAGTTGAGTCACAGGCTTTAACTGCACTTGTCCTGGTGCCCTCAAACCTTCAGGCTGTGTAGTGAGTGAGTAGTTGGACTTCCGTAAATCACATTTCACAACTTGGAATTAGAGAGGAATTCTATGTGTATCTTCATGATCCCTCATTAAGATCCCTCAGGCGACACCTCTCCCCTGACCAGGCTGATCTTCTGTGCATGAACAGGCTAGCAAGATGTGGCCACCAGTCTGTGGGCTGGAATGGGGACTGCTGCTGACTCAGACCTGGTTGGTGGCCCACAGTACATTGTAGGTATATTTGTCCTGGACAATATCCAGTCCCACAAGTCTGGACTGGATCACTTCTCTTTGACATGTTTAGGATATAGCTTAATGAGAAGGGACTTGAAAGATTATGTAGTCTAATCTTTTCATTTTATAAAGAGGGCACTGAGGCCAGGTGTGCAGTGCTAGAGGAGGGTAATCGTGAGCTTAGACTTTGGCAAAGGAAGTTTCAAGTTCGAATCCTAGTTCTGCCACTTTTATCTAAGAGAACTGGGCAGGTTCATTGAACATTCCTGGGTTTAGTTTAGATTTCTGTCTATTAAATAAGAATCACATATCTCTCATTGAACTGTAAGAATGAAATAAGAAAATGTATGTAAATACTATAGACTAAATATTTGTGTCCCTCCAAATTCATATATTAAATCCTAACCCCCCAAAATGTCAGTGTTAGGAGGTGGGGCCTCTGGGTGATGATTTGGGCTCTGGCTTCATAAATGGGGTTAATACTCTTATGAAAAAAGACCTCAGGGAGCTCCCTGTCCCTTCCGTCTTGTGAGGACACAGTGAAAGTCAGCCTTCTATGAACCAGACACTGAATCTGCCAACACTTTGATCTTGCGCTTCCCAGTTTTCAGAATTGTGAGAAATAAATATCTGCTATTTATAAGCCAGCCAGCCTATGGTTCTCTGTCATAGCCGCCCGAACAGACTAAGGCAGTAAATTACTCAGCCTGTGATCTGGCAGAAAGTGAGTACTTGATGAATAGTAATTACTATTATTTAGATAACTCTTGAAAGATCTTGTAGCCAGGTAATGGCTGAGGTTGGGTCTAGAGCCCAGATCTCATTGTTCTACTCCAGTGTCCTTGTTTTATCAGAGGCACTAGAGATCAGTTGCCCACAGCTCTGCCTAGTACCCCTGCTACTGCCTGGCCTGCCACCAGCACAGCCCTCCGGTTCTGGGCTGGGATGAGCTGTTTGCTTGTCTCTGTCCTCCTGGGCACTGAAAACTCATTGAGGGCAGAGTCTGTATCTCATTCATTATCATAGCCCTTTCATTCTTTGAACAGCATTCTAAGCACCTATCAGGGACCAGTCCTTAATCTAGACTCTTATTAGGGAACACAAACAGACAAAGATCTTGCCTTTAGGGAGTTTGTATTCTAGCTGGGAGAAGAATACTGTGTTGGAAGGTCATACAGGATTCAGTTTATGCACATCCAGATCCACACATGGATGGACCTTGCCCGGCTGGAGCAGCCCTGTCAGCCCTTCAGTCTGTGCCTGCAGTGCTGGAGCCACTTGTTCCTTCATCCACCACGGCCTCTCCTACAGGCAAAGGGGCCACTGCCTGCTCTGCCCTCACATTGCTCACAGGTGTGCTCCAGAGCTCCTCGCCTGGTGCCTGGGCTGCATCTCTCAGCTCCCTCCTTCCCTGTGGGGTCTTCTATGCTCCAATCAGTCTGAGGGCCCTCCTTCTTTCACCTACTTTTTCACCACCTGAAAATATGAGGGAGTTAACGCCCATACAGCAGACTTTCACCAAGGGGAGAGAGTTGTGAAGGACACGCTCTTTTCTCCTCCCCTGGGCAGATTGTTTGGGGTTGCATTAGCTTCATTCAGCCTCTCTGAAGATGTCCTGTGGGACCGAGCTGTCTCTTGTTACAGCCCTGTGGTCATTTAGAAACACACTCCCTTAGGCTTCCTCTCCGCAGTTCTATGCTTCCTTCCCCTTTTGCCTCATTTCTGCTTCCCTGGAATTGTGTTCCTTCAAGCTATGTTTTCTAGGAAACTGGGCCAAGGCAGTAGGTGATAAGTGCTACAGAAAAAGAAAATTTAGGGTAGGGCAAGAAAGGGGATCAGGCGTGCTGCTGAAGGGCCGCAGTTTTCAACAGAACTATCAGTTTAAGCCTTGTTGAAAAGGTGGTATTTGAGCAAAGACTTGCAGAAGGTGAGAAAGTTAATCACTCTGGGAAAGGGCTTTCTGGATGGAGAGGAGGGAACAGCCAGTGCAAGGGCACTAAGGCAGAGGCGGCAGCATGGTCACATGAGAGCAATGGGGCCCTGGTGGTTTGGGAAGTGAGAGGGAGAGTTGAAGAGATGAGAGGTGGAAGGGGGTTGTTTTAGGTCTTGTAGGCTGTTGTAATGTCTTGAGCTTTTACTCCCTGTGAAATGCGAGCCTGTGCTGAATTTTGAACAGCAGCATGACATGGCATCTAGCAGGCGCCTGATGAACAACACAATGCTTAGCACAAAAGAGGCGCTCCCTCATTGTTTTGTGGGTTTGAAATAGGACATGCAGTTGATTGTCCACAGACCGTGCTCTGGAGCTACACCCTGTAGGGGGCCCCCGGCCCTGGAGACAGCTAGAGCCGGACTTGCACAGTTCTAACCAAGACTTGAAAACAGATGGATACAAAATGCCAGCATTAATCCAAAAGGCATGCGGAAGAAAGATCAAATGGGAGAAGAGGATGAATGTGTTTTCAGCAGGGCTCTGTGCTTCCTTCAGAACCAGGCTTGTGGAAGTCGGCCGAACCGACCTGGTGCATCATGGCAGAAAGTGGGTTTCTACTGGAGCCTTGCATTTGGGAAAAGTACATCGTCTTCCTCAAAACACAGCCATGAGGGGCCAGCTCTCCGTAAAGAGCCAGGCAGGTCCTGTGAGCTTTGACTTTTTGGAAATGTACATGCCAAAGTTTGCCATTGCTGGTGTTGTGGGATCCTGTTGGTACGGTCCTTTCAGGTTTGAGTTCTGTGGATCACACACTTTCTAGGTCCTGGTAGATCTAGTGGCTGGTTCCTTTCCTGGTCATCAGAGCCAGCTGAGAGCAGGAGAACTGTCAGGAAAGAGAGCCTTCGATGTGCATCCTTATTTTCTCTAGGCTTCGCTTCTTTTTCTTGATCCTTCCTTATATATCCACTTCTAAAAGGCTGGGTATCAGAGAAGGAGAGTCTGGGGTGGCAGCTGAGAAGTTGGAGCTCTTGGAGCACAGATAAAGCAAGAGGTCTTTGAAAGAATCCCAAGCATTCTCTCTAAGAAGGAGGAATAACTGCTTCCAAGGAGCAGAAAAGAAGGAAACCGTTAACAACATGAATCCTTTTACTCTAGGAGCAGTGGTTTGGGGGAGGAAGGATTTAGTGGTTTGAGAGTCTGCATGTGACATGATATTGATGATTTATTTTTAAGTAATCTGAAGTCTTGTGCCCAGGCCAAGGAAAATGGTTGGGCTCTTTGTCAAGAATCTTGTAAGTCGATCTTCCTAATCATCTTATTTGATGCACAGCTACTCCTCAGATATGTTTCTAGGAGAAAAGTCAAAGCCCAGAAGGGTTCTCAGTTATTTTCCAAGCAGGACCACATAAATCTTTGGAAACTAGAAAAGATCATTTATTCCTTAATGAGGGAAGAGACTAAGATGTGGTTGCAAATATAAAACATTGTGCATCTGCAGAAGGTCTGGGGGAGAACCTTCCAGGTCAGAGTGGCCCACTGAGCAAGACCAAGTCTCATAGCTGCTAAGGAGGTTCTGCCCATTTCCCAGATGGACAACTGAGGCTTCAGGAAGGTCCAGCTGCTCATGGGCACGCTCCTGGTGTTACCTAGCTTTTTTAGTAGCCAGAGAAGTATGTTACAGTCAAAATATATATGGCTTTTGTTTTATTATTGGTTTTTTGAATATCGTGATGTGGTTTATAGACATATGGGAAGAAGTATTTCAAAATTTAATTAACATAGAGGCAATGCAAACTCCCATCACTACATCGTTAATTATGGGAGAATGGGTGGTGTAGTCCCCTACGAAACAACTCATTGCTAGCTAAGAGAGCACCCATGAAATCCAGAAAAGCATAGAAAACAGTTCTTTCCCTCAGTTCCAGCCTATATCCCATCCCATCCAGAACCCACAGGAGCATAGGTTAGGGAGAAGCTTCTCTGTGCTTGCTGACCATCCCATCTGTGCTTATCATCTATCAACAGACCTTTATTCTCAACCACGGAAGGCAAACCACACTTCACAAACCAAACCCAGCCCACTGCCTGTTTCTGTATATGAGCCAAGAATGATTTTTACACTTTTTAACCAGTTGGGGAAAAAAAATCAAGAATATTTGTGACATTCGAACATTTTGTGAAATTCAAATCTCAGTTGTACTGACACATAGCTCTATGACTGCTTTCATGCGAAATGGCAGAGGTGAGTAGTTGAGACAGAGAGCGGCTGTCCCAAACCTAAATGTTTCCTCGCTGACCCTTTACAGAGCAAGTTTGCTGGCTACTGTTCTAACACTGAGCACCCCATGACATGCAGGTTGGCTAGGGAGCCTCTCAGCTCGGGCACTGTCTTTCTCTCCTTCCTCCTTGTCTCCTAGGTCACTTTAACACTTTTCTCCCCACCCTCCCCCGTCTTACTCTTCTCTCTCTTCTTTTTCGTTTCTTTTTCTTTTTCCAGCCGCACCTGGGGCATATGGAAGTTCCCGGGCAGCTGTTGGCTTATGCCACAGCCACAGCAACACTGGATCTGAGTTGCATCTTCGACCTACGTGACAATGCCGTATCCTTAACCCACTGAGCAAGGCCAGGGATCGGACCTGCATCTTCCTAGAGATAATGTTGGGTCCTTAATTCACTGACCCATACAGGGAACTCATAGTACTGTCTTCTTGACACAGCTGGTTGGTCAGTCCACTTCTGCCTATCACTGGATAGCAAGGAGTGGGGCTGGGGGTGGGGAAAGAGGCTTTCCCCTTGTCTGGTCACGGCTCGGAATCACCACCAGACCTTTTATGCCATAAGGAGGGACTCTATCTTTTCTGGATTATAGTCTAGAAGAATGTGTGAATGTTTTCCCACCTCGTGCCCCCTGTAGCCTCTCTTTATGCCTAGTTTCAGGAAAGTGGGGCTTTGGGAGAGAAAACAACCTATCCTGTACAAATGCTTTTTCTGCTTCTTCTGTGGATAGTACCTGCATATTACTGCTTCTTTGGCCTTGTCAATTCCATTCCTTCTCCCTGGGATCTGCCCCTCTACTCCACCTTCCTTTTCTTTAAAGGACTGCTCAGGTCCTACCTATTTCATGCAGTTTCCAGATTGTGTCTATAGCAAAATTTTTCTCAAAGCTTAAGGAAGTACTTCCTTTTTACTTCAAGCTGGGCTCTTGGAATTGTTACACCTGTCTCACCATCTGGTTTCCCTCACCCTCATCTCTGTGCTGCTGATCACTGTTCCACTGTAGACACATCTTCTCCTGAACTCCAGGAGGTGACTCCTAACTGCAAACAGGCTGTCCCGTTCTCATCCTTCCCGTGCAGGTGCAGCTCTTCCTCTAAACCTTTTGTCTGAAATGGAAGGCTGACTGACTCTTGTCTCCCTGGCTTCAAATCCTCTGCTGCTCTCTGGATAAAGTGTATAGAACCTTCTGTGAACTGGTTCCCACTTCCCTCTCTCATCCCATGCTTCAGGTTCTGTGCTTTGGCAAAACTGAACTGCTTGTGGTTCTCTCATACATGGTTCCTTGTATTTTCCTCTCGGCCTGGAATATTTTCCTACCACCTCACCCAGGCTCTTTTCTGAAGTAATTCCTGCTTATACTTAAAGGCTCAGCTCCAGGCTAGTGCTTCCAGAAATCCTTCCTGGGCTTCCCTCACTTTCCCCTACCAGATTGGATTCAGTGTCTATCTATTTATGTTCCCAAATGCCTAACTGTGTGATTATGCTTTCCATATTATATTGTATTTATCTCTTTCCATGATCATCCCTCCCCCGGTGAACTATGATAAGAAATATTTAACTTTATACCACTAATCCTTCTTTTTTTTTTTTTTTTTGGTCTTTTTGCCATTTTCTGGGCCGCTCTCGTGGCATATGGAGGTTCTCAGGCTAGGGGTCGAATCGGAGCTGTAGCCACTGGCCTACACCACAGCCACAGCCGTGTCTGCAACCAACACCACAGCTCACCATAACGCCGGATCGCTAACCCACTGAGCAAGGCCAGGGATCGAACCCGCAACCTCGTGGTTCCTAGTTGGATTCGTTAACTACTGAGCCACGACAGGAACTCCAACTAATCCTTCTTTTAGTCTCTGACTTATAGGAGATGTGTAATAAATATTTATTGAGTAGGTAAAGAAATTGATGTTACCTTTAAGGCAGGTGAGATTTTATACATTTGTATCCCAAGGACATGACATGTCTTTGCTGCTGAGAAAGATGATTCCATATTGCTGTTCTTTGGGATAAAGATGCCACTGCAGGGAGTTTCTGCAGGTAGTCATGGCTCAGTGGAAATGAATCCAACCAGTATCCATGAGTTCAATCCTTGACCTTCCTTAGTGGATTAAGGATCCTGCATTGCTGTGGCTGTGTGGTGTAGGCTGGCGGCTACAGCTCTGATTCCACCCCTAGCCTGGGAATCTCCATATGCTGCGTGTGAGGCCCTAGAAAGCCAAAAAAAAAAAAAAAAAAATGCCACTGCAGACTCTTGGCCAAATCCGTGCCTCACAGCAAGCCCCGCAAGAGTAGCCCCTGCCTACTCTCCAATACATTTTTTGGTTTATATCTTATAATAATTATAAAAGATAATTATAAGTTGAGTATGTGGTATTAGGTATTCTAACAAACAGTCGCTAATCCTCAGCATAATGCTGTGAGGTTAACATTATTTTTCACCAAAGAAATTGAGGCATGGGAAGTTAAATAACTTTCGTTAGGTCATACAGCTAGTCATTGGTAAAACCGGGATTTGAATCCAGGTCTGTCTGGTTAAAAAAGCTTTAATCTTTTCATGTTATCTCTTTTTGCCTACCTATGATTTATATTTTAGCAATATCAACAAAACTATAAACTAATAATTAAGAAGGAAAGAAAGCAAAGAAGGAAATTTCAGCTACAACTCTGCCACATGAAAAAAAAATCCAGCTGTTTAAATTAAATTTGCCCATGGTCTCATCCTGTACCTGTCCATATGTGTATCAAGTGACTATGGGTATATTTTCAGTCTGTTTTTTTATTTTATTTTTTGCTTTTTAGGACCACACCTGCAGCATATGGAGGTTCCCAGGCTAGGTGTCTAACTGGAGCTACAGCTTCTGGCCTATGCTACAGCCACAGCATGCAGGATCCAAGCCATGTCTGTAACCTACACCACAGCTCACGGCAACGCTGGATCCTTAACCCACTGAGTGAGGCCAGGAATAGAACTTGCGACCTCATCATTCCTCATCGGATTCGTTTCTGCTGCGCCATGACAGGAACTCCTGCTTTTTTAAAAAAACAAAAAGCAAAAAACAAAAAACCCTCAACGTTATGTCAAAAGCATTTTTCAATGTCTGGTCATAATGTTCACAATTGTAATTTTAGTGACTTGTGCTTGATTTCTCATCTCAGTGTTAATAACAAGACTCTTCCAACTCCAGTGGCACCTCTGTCCTTTCCCCTTTCTACTCTTTGCACTATAAATGCATCTGGCCTTTATTGGAGGCAGCTGTGAAGACAGAGCTGAACTTGGTGCCAGAAAAGTTGGACAGAGGCCCGGATCTGACAGTAAATAGTTGTGTGACCTTGGGCAAGTCAAATTTATTGAATTACAAGCTCCTCCCTTGGTTTGTGAGCACACTTAAGTCAGGGACTGTTTTATTTCTCCTTCGTAGGCCTTGTGTCTGGCACAGAGTATGAGATCAGTACATGCTTGATAAAGGCTCTCAACTTCCTCACCTGTAAAATCGGATAATTAAGCCTGTTCTATAAGGCTATGGTAATTAAATGAAGTTCTATATACACATACATATACATATATCTGTACTCTGCAGTTATAAAGCGTTATGGAAATATAAGTTGGCATAACTATTTTAATTGCTAGGTTTATACAATTTACATAAAAGTCTGTTCAATTATCTGGAAGAACAGTGAACTTTCTGACTGAATGTTGCATCTTCCATCCAGATGTCTGGCATTCTGTAGGCACAATAGACCACAGACTTAAAGGAATCATCACTCGATGTTTATATTCAATTGTCTGTATTCCTTCTTTATGATGTTCTCTGCTGTGACAGCAGAAGATGCATAAGCTTAACTTGCTGGGTAGAGGACCATGCTCAGCCAGGACCTTGATAAGTACACTTTTGTATGATTCGTGTCAGGGAGGGATGTGGCATGTTAAATGTTCAGGCCTAAGGGACATAGTTTGCAAGAACTCATTCTAGTTGGCACAGTCTTTTGCCAGGGGGCAGAAGCTGCTAGGATGGGTCGGTTTTATCTTTGAGGAAATAGAACAAGAGTGTGGGAGCAGTTTTCCGTTATTCCCCAGGTGTAAGGGGCCATGACCTTACAGAAACAGAAGGAAACAATGAAGAGACTTATGAAGTAATTCCTGTTCATCTCTTCTTATTGTAATCACCTTTTCACCACAAAGTCCTAAGAGCCATATTTTCTCATCATTTATGCAATATCAACATAGTAATTCTCAGCCTTAACAAAGATTAAGTTGTTTTCAAAGTTAGTTGACTCAAAAAACCAGAAACATGTTGGCTACACATAATACTGGGGAAAAAAATAAAATGAAAATTCAAAACGACTCTGCACCTAGCTAAATTTAATTTAAAGATCAAAGAATAAACCAAAATAAAGTATACTTATTTTTAAAGGTACTTCTTTTGCTTTAAGTGGTAAAATGGGCCTAAATTGTACAGTAAGAATATTTTACAGCATATTAGAAAATAAAATCAAATATAAGTCATTCTTTTTTTTTTTTTTTGAATGACATAATGCCATTTGCCGTAGCATGGATGGAACTAGAGAACCTCATACTGAGTGAAATGAGCCAGAAAGACAAAGACAAATACCATATGATATCACTTATAACTGAAATCTAATATCCAGCACAAATGAACATCTCCTTAGAAAAGAAAATCATGGACTTGGAGAAAAGACTTGTGGCTGCCTGATGGGAGGGGGAGGGAGTGGGAGGGATCGGGAGCTTGGGCTTATCAGACACAGCTTAGAATAGATTTACAAGGAGATCCTGCTGAGTAGTATTGAGAACTTTGTCTAGATACTCATGTTGCAACAGAACAAAGGGTGGGGAGAAAAATGTAATCGTAATGTATACATGTAAGGATAACTTGATCCCCTTGCTGTACAGCTGGAAAATAAGATTAAATTAAATTAAAAAAAAGAAAAGAAAAAAACAAATATAAAATCAGCAAGCATTTTTTTAATGGAAAGTTATTCAGGTATGCAATATAAAAATTGTTTAACCTGATTAATATAATTTAAAAGAAGTTATATAAAGAAGTATCATTCTGGCCATCATTAATAAGTCCACAAATAACAAACGCTGGAGGGGATGTGGAGAAAAGAGATCCCTCCTGCACTGTTGGTGGGAATGTAAGCTGGTATAACCACTATGGAGAACAGTATGGAGGTACCTTAGAAAACTATACATAGAACTACCATATGACCCAGCAATCCCACTTGTGGGCATATACCCTGACAAAAATTTCCTTAAAGAAGACACATTCATCTGCATGTTCATTGCAGCACTCTTCGCAATAGCCAAGACATGGAAACAACCCAAATGTCCATCAACAGGTAATTGGATTAGGAAGATGCGGTATATATACACAATGGAATACTACTCGGCCATAAAAAAGAACAAAATAGTGCCATTTACAGCAAGATGGATGGAACTAGAGACTCTCATACTGAGTGGAGAAAGACAAATACCATATGATATCACTTATATATGGAGTCTAATATATGGCACAAAAAAGAAAATCACTGACTTGAAGAATAGGCTTGTGGTTGCCAAGGGGGAGGGGGAGGGAGTGGGATGAATTGGGAGCTTGGGGTTAATAGAAGCGGACTATTGCCTTTGGAATGGATTAGCAGTGAGAACCTGCTGTATAGCACTGGGAACTATGTCTAGTCACTTATGATGGAGGATGATGATGTAAGAAAAAAGAATATATACATGTATGTGTAACTGGGTCACCATGCTGTACAGTAGGAAAAAAAAGTAATGTATTGGGGAAGTAAAAAAAAAAAAAAAAAAAAGAAGTGTCATTCTAATTATGATAAAGTAGCTTGTATTGTATTACCCTTCTACAGGTAACAATGATATACTCTGACTTAAAATGTTAAAACCAACCATTTGAAGGCACTGGAAAGTGACCACAAGGTAGTGCCACTGGAAGGATATCAACCCATGGAAGAGGGCAGCTGAATGAGATTTTCACACCCTAGCATTCTACCTAGTCTGCTGGTGCAGGATGGCTGAACCTTTGGCAGAAAACTCCAGTGTTACCGCCATAAAGTGTCAGAGGACAGAGTTTGGGGCTCCCAAAATAGTTGGAAAGATAAGGAGAAAATCAAGGAAAAGAGAGAGCTACAGAAGGAGGAGCCCCAATTCTGCATATAAGCTTTATGCAATTCTTGACTAATTTCGTTTTTTTAATAATTTTTATTTTTTCCATTATAGCTGGTTTACAGTGTTCTTTCAATTTTCTACTGATTTCTAATTTATGCAACTGGAGGGGAAACTCTAGGGAACCAGGTAGAAAGCCACAGTTGGAAGACTGAAGGAACTAAGTGTATATTTCAGCTGCCACAGCAGTTATTTGAGTCCTAGAAGAAAAATTAACTCCTTTCTGAGGAAAATAACATCTCCAGAGACTCTGAAATGTATCATACACAGTAATTATATAAGAAAAAGAATCATTGGATATGTCACAAAAGGAGGAAATGGGAAAATGTGATTATAAAGAACGAGAAGATGGGAAATTTCAGCAAAGAATTGTAAATTATAATAAAAGAACCAAATGGAAATCCTAGAACCAAAAAATACCATATGTGGAATGCAAAATTCAATGGATAAGCTTAATAGCAGATTGAGAATGGCAGAATAGAGGGTCATTACATTGAATTTAGATTAACATAAACTATCCAATCTGGAGGATAGAAAGAAAAATGAATAGAGCCTCAATGACCTGTGGAAAAAAATCAAGTGGTCTAACGTGTATATAATTGGAGATCAAAAAGAGACATGAGAAAGAATGAGGCAGGAAAAATATGTATATACATATGTACAGATCTAATAAGCATAATGATCACTAAGCATAATGAAACACATCAAGAATAGTGGAACTATGGAATTCCCATCATGGCTCAGCAATTAATGAACCTGACTAGCAGCCATGAGGACGTGGGTTTGATCCCTGGTCTTGCTTGGTGGGTTAAGGATCTGGTGTTGCCATGAGCTGTGGTGTAGGTCACAGAAGTGGCTCAGATCCCACGTTGCTGTGGCTCTGGCATAGGCTGGAACCTGTAGCTCTGATTGGACCCCTCGCCTGAGAACCTCCATATGCCTCCAATGTGGCCTTTAAAAAAAAAAAAGATGAAAAAAAAGGAATAGTGGAACTAAGATAATGGAATAACATCTTTAAAGTAGTAAAACAATAATTTAAAAAGTCCTGTCATAATTCTGTATTCAGCAAAAATATATTTAAAAATGAAGGCAAAATGAAGACTTTTTCAGTATAAACAAAAGCTGAGGGAAACCAATGTCAGCAAACATGACTACAAGAAACTCTAAAAGAAATTCTTCCTACTGAAGGGAAAAGGACCCAGATGGAAGTTTAGATCTATAGGAAAGGATGAAGAGACCTCAAAATAGTAAATAATAAGAAGTATAAAACATGCTGTATTTTTCTATTTCAATTTCTTTAAAAAATATCTAAGTTCCAGCTATGACAGATTAACAAAGACAAGACTTGGCATACGACTTCCCACAATAAATGACCAGAACATAGAACAATATCTGAAACCATATTTTCAACAATAGACTATAGGCAGGGGAGCTTTTGATTTCTACAGAAGAGAAACATCTGAGATGAACTCTGTAATAGCCCTGGTTTTTGCTTGGAGGCATACTCTAAGCCAAGGTATAGGGAGGTGTATCTCAAGCATATAGTAGTCTTGCTAGATGATGTTATAGAGTTCTAAACTTAAGGGGGCTGAGGCACCTGGAACTTGCGGGCCAGAATTTTGTAATGGAGAAAGGTAAATAGAAAAGGAGATCCAGGAGTTCCCGTCGTGGCTCAGTGGTTAATGAATCTGACTAGGAACCATGAGGTTGCAGGTTCCATCCCTGGCCTCGCTCAGTGGGTTAAGGATCCAGTGTGGCCATGAGCTGTGGTGTAGATCGCAGACACAGCTAGGATCCTGCATTGCTGTGGCTGTGGCATAGGCCAGCGGCTGCAGCTCCCATTAGACCCCTAGCCTGGGAACTTCCATATGCCTTGGGTGCAGCCCTAGAAAAGACAAAACAAAACAAAACAAAAGGAGATCCAAAATTTGCATAGGTGTCTGAGTCTTTGCTGAATACTAAGCTGCATATATGAAGTTCCACGAGGATGAGCAAAGAAAGATGATGAAGCTACAAGCCAGTTACTAGATCTCACACAGAGCTGGGAGACAGATGTGTTCCAATCAACCAAGGCACAAAGAAGAGATTCCTTTTTTAGTAAGGTGACAATATCTCTTAAAAAAGTACAACTCTAGGAGTTTCCTTCGTGGCTCAGAAGTTAACAAACCCTACTCAGATCCATGAGGTTGCGGGTTCGATCCCTGGCCTTGTTCAGTGGATTAAGGATCTGACATTGCTGTGAGCTGTGGTGTAGGTTGCATATGTGGCTTGGATCCCCCGTAGCTGTGGCTGTAGTGTAGGCCAGCAGATGTAGCTCCAGTTCAACCCCTAGCCTGGGAACTTCCATATGCCGCAAATGTGGCCCTAAAAAGCCAAAAAAAGGACTACTCTAGAAGCACACTAACAGAAAGCTGAAAAACAAGCTCTGAAAGGATTAAGCTCATCTGCAGTTTAACGTCTTCCAAAAATAAAACACAATCCTGTTTTTATGAAAGGCAACAGACCAAGATACTCAGCAACATGAAATTCACAATATCTAACAAATATTTTTCAGCTTTATTGAGTATAATTGACAAATAAAATTGTAGTATATATAAATTGTACCACATGATGACTTGATATATGTATACATTTTGAAAGAATTTTCACCATCAAGTTAATTAACACATTTATCACCTCACATATGGGCCTTTTTAAAAATGAAAACATTTAAGTTTTATTCTCTTGTCAAATTTCAGTTATGCAATACCATGTTATCAATTCCAGTCACTGTGTTATGCATCAGATTTTCAGACCTTACTCATTTTATTGACTCAAAGTTTATGCTATTTTGCAAGCCTTTCCCTCTTTCACCCATTCTTCAGCCCTTGGCAACCAGCATTCTATTCTCTGTAGACATGCAGATATATTACTGTGCAGTATTGTCTTTCTCTATTTGGCTTATTTCACTTAACATAATGCCATCCTGGTTTATCCATGTTTTCACAAATAGCAGGATTTCATTTTTTAAGGCTGACTATTATTGCATTACACACACACACACACACACACACACACGCATGTACACATACAGTTGACCCTTGAACAACATGGGTTAGATCTGCGTGAATACACTTAAATGAAGATCCCCCCCCCCCGGTAGTGTGTATTACAGTTCTACAGGATTGGAGCTTGGTTGAATCTGAAGATGTGGAATCTCAGAATTGGAGGAACTGGGTATATGGAAGGACAACTATTAAGTTACGTGCTGATTATTTACTGCACAGAGGGTCAGCACCTCTAACCCCTTAGTTTTTCAAGGGTCAACTGTATGTATGTCACAATTTCTTTATCCTTTGATCTGTTGAGAGTCAATTAGATTGTTTCCACACCTTGGCTGTTGTGAATAATGCTGCAGTAAGCTTGGGAGCACAAGTATCTCTTGTGATTTTGGAAATCTAGGTATACATACAAAGGAAAGTGATTTTGTTTCCTTTGTATGTATACTTAGATTGCTGGATCTTATGGTAGTTCTATTTTTAATTTCTTGAGGAACCTTTATACTTGTTTCCATAGTGTTTGTACCAGTTTACATTTCAACCAAGTGTACAAAGTTTCCCTTTTTTCCACACTCTCACTAATAATTATTCTCTCTTGTCTTTTTGATAATAACCATCTTAACAGCTGTAGAATAACATCTCATTTTTTTGTTTGTTTGTTTGTTTGGTTGGTTTTTTTTTTTTTTTTGGTCTTTTTGCCTTTCCTAGGGCTGCTCCCATGGCATATGGAGGTTCCCAGGCTAGGGGTCTAATGGGAGCTGTAGCTGCCTACCTACGCCACAGCCACAGCAACGTGGGATCTGAGCTGTGTCTGGGACCTACACCACAGCTCATGGCAATGCTGGATTGTTAACCCACTGAGCAAGGCCAGGGATCAAACCCTCAACCTCATGGTTCCTAGTCAGATTCGTTAACCACTATGCCACGATGGGAACTCCCTCATTGTGGTTTTGATTTGTATTTCTCTGATGATTGGTAATGTTAAGCACCTTTTCATGTACCTGCTGGCCATTTGAATGTCTTCTTTGGAAAAACATTTATTCAGATCCTCTGCCCATTACTCAATTGAGTTTGTTTGTTTGTTTATTTATGCTATTGAGTTGTATGAGTTCCTTGTATGTTTTGGAATATTAATGCTTATTGAATATGTGGCTTGTAATTATTTTCTTCCACTCCATAGGTGCCTTTTCTTTTTGTTGATGTTTTCCTTTGCAGTATAAAAGCTTTTTTAGTTTGATGTTGTTCCGTTTGCTTATTTTTGTTTTTGTTTCTTTTGCTTTTGATGTCAAGTCCAAAAAATTATTGCTAAGCCCTTTATCAAGGAGCTTACCCCCTATGTTTTTTTCTAGAAGTTTTGCAGGTTCAGGTCTTACTTTAAAATCTTTAATTCATTTTGAGTTGATTTTTGTGTGTGGCATAAGATAGGGGTCCAATTTCATTCTTTTCCATGCAGCTGTCTAGTTTCCTCAATATAATTTTTCAAAGAGACGATCCTTTTCCATTGTATATTCTTGACTTCCTATCAAATATTAATTAACCATATATGCCTGGGTTTATTTCTGGGCTATCTATTCTGTTCCATGGATATAGGTCTCTGTTTTTATGCCAATATAATACTATTTTGATTGCTACAGCTTTGTACTATAATTTGGAATCAGATAATGTGATGCCTCCAGCTTTGTTCTTCTTTCTCAAGAATACTTTGTGCTTTTGGCTGTTTTGTGGTTTCCTGTGAATTTTATCATTTTTTCCCTGTATCTGTGAAAAATGCCATAGGAATTGTTTATAGAGATTGCATTGATTCTGTAGATGGCTTTGGATAGTATGGACATTTTAACAATATTAATTCTTCCAATCCATGAACAGATAATAGTTTCCTATTTATTTGTGTCTTCTTCAATTTCTATGTTCAATGTTTTATAGTTTTCAGTGTATAGACTTTCACCTTCTTGGTTAATTTTTTTCCTAAGTGTTTTATTCTTTTTGATACTATTATAAGTTGGATTGTTTTCTTAATTTCTTTTTCTGATAGTTTGTTGTTAGTGTATAGAAATACAAATATACTGATTTTTGTATACTGATTTTGTATCCTTCAATTTTACTGAATTTATTTATTAGTTCTAACAGTTTTTTTGGTAGTCTTCAGAATTTTCTATATGTAATATCGTGTCATCTGCAAAAAGATACAATTTTCCCTTTTCCCTTCTGATTTGGATGCCTTTAATTTCTTTTCTTGTCTTATTCCTTTGCATAGGACTTCCAGTATTATGTTGAATTTAAAAAAAAATGGCAAGAGTGGGCATCCTTGTCTTCCTCCTGATCTTAGAGGAAAAACATTCAGTTTTTCATTGCTGTGTATGATGTTAGCTATGGGCTTGTCATACGTGGCCTTTATTATGTTGAGGTACATTCCTTTTTTACTCAGTTTGTTGTGGCTTTTTATCATGAAGGGATATTAAATTTTGTCAAGTGCTTTTTCTGCATTTATTGAGATGATCCTATGATTTTTATCTTTCATTCTGTTAATGTGGTATGTCACATTTATTGATTTGCATGTGTTGAACCATCCTTGTATCCCTGGAATAAATCCCACTTGATTGTAGTATATGAACTTTATGTGCTCTTGAATTTAGTTTGCTAATTTGTTTTTTAATCTTTTTAGGGCCATACCTGTGGCATATGGAAGTTCCCGGGTTAGGGGTCAAATCGGAGCTATAGCTGCTTGTCTACTCCACAGCCATAGCAATGCCAGATCTAAGCCACGTCTGCAACCTACATCACAGCTCACAGCAACACTGGATCCTTAACCCACTGAGCAAGGCCAAGGATTGAACCAGAATCCTCGTGGATACTAGTCTGATTCTTCACCACTGAGCCACAATGGGAACTCCTGGTTTGCTAATACTTTATTGTTTATTTTTGCATCTATGTTTATCAGGGGTATTGCCTTTAATTTTCTTTCTTTCTTTTCTTTTTGTTGCTTTTTAGGGCATATGGAAGTTCCTAGGCTAGGGGTCAAACCAGAGCTGCAGCTGCAGGCCTACACCACAGCCATAGCAATGCTGGATCCCAGCTGTGTCTGCATCCTACACCAAAGCTCATGGCAATGTTGGATCCTTAACCTACTGAGCAAGGTCATAGATTGAACCCACATCCTCATGGGTACTGGTTGGGTTCATAACCAGCTAAGCCACAATGGGAACTCCTAATTTTCTTATTTATTTATTTATTTATTTTAAGACTGCACCTGCAGCATATGGAAGTTCCCTGGCTAGGGGTTGAATCAGAGCTGCAGCTGAGTTGCCAGCCTATGCCATAGCCACCAGCAACACTGGATCTGAGCTGCAGTTGGGACCTATGCCACAGCTTATGGCAACATCAGGTCCTTAACCCACTGAGTGAGTCAGGGATCAAACCTGAATTCTCATGGACACTATATCAGGTTCTTAGCCCACTGAGCCACAGGGGGAACTTCTAATTTTCTTATCTTTAGTGTTCCTGTCTGGTTTTAGTGTCAGGGTAATCATGGCCTTGTAAAATGGGTTTGGAAGTGTTTCCTCCTCTTCTATTTTTTGGAAGAGTTTTAAGAAGAATTAGTATTATTTTTTCTTTAAATGCTTAGTAGACTTCACCAGTGAAGCCATCTGATCCTGGACTTTTGTTTTCTGGGGGATTTTTGATAACTGATTCAAACTCCTTACTCATTATTAATCTGCTGAGATTTTCTATTTCTTCATGATTCAGGCTTGGTAAGCTGTATGTTTCTAGGAATTTACCCATTTCTTCTTAGTTATCTAATTCATTGATGTATAATTTGTCATAATAGTTTCTTATGCTCATTCTGTGTTATTAGTTGTAATATCTCCTATTTCAATTCTGATTTTATTTGAGTCTTCACTTTTTTTTTCTTGATTTAGCTAAGGGTTTGTCAATTTTGTTTGTCTTTTTGAGAAACCAGGTTTTAGTTTCATCGATCTTTTTTTTTTCCTCTTTTTTCTTTCTTTTCTGTGCCACAGCCACAGAAATGTGGGATCTGAGCTGCATCTTGAAATTGAAATAGGAGATATTACAACTAATAACACAGAATGAGCATCTTGACCTACATCACAGCCCATAGCAACACCAGATCCTTGACTCACTGAGCAAGGCCAGGGATCGAACCCTTGTCCTCATGGATACTAGTTGGGGTTGTTACTGCTGAACCGCGTCAGGAATTCCCTCACTGATCTTTTGTATTGTCTTTTTAGTCTCTGTGTCAATTATTTTCAATCTTATTCTTGTTATTTTCTTCCTTCTACTAATTTGAACTTAATTTGTTCTTCTTTTTCTAGTTCCTTGAAATGTTAGGGTAGTTGTTTGAGATCTTTTTTTTTCCTTAAAGTAGACATTCATTGGCTATAGACTGTCCTCTTAGAAGTGGTTTTGCCACAGCTCATAAGTTTTGGTATTTGTGTTTTCCATTTTCATTTGTTTCAAAATATGATTTTGATTTCTTTCATGACCCATTGGTTGTTCAGGAGCATGTTGTTTAATTTCCACATACTTGTGAATTTTCTGTTTTTTTCCTCTTATAATTGATTTCATAACATTGTGGTCAGAAAAGATGTTTCATATAGTTTCAATCTTAAATTTATTAAAACTTTTTTTTGTCACCTGACATATGATCTATCCTAGAGAATGTTTCATGTTTGCTTGAGGGGAATGTATATTGTGCTGCTGTTGGATAGAATGTTGTGTGTATGACTATTAATGTCTGTGGACAGTTGGTCTAACATGTAGTTTAAGTCCAGTGTCTTCTTACTGATTTTCTATCTGAGTGATGTATCTATCGTTGAAAGTTCAGTATTGAAATCCCCTACTATTATTATATTGCTGTCTGTTTCTCCCTTTGGCTCATTAATGCTTGCTGTATATATTTAGTTGCTCTGATGTTTGGTGCATAAATACTTACAAATGTTATATCCTCTTGATGAATTGACTTCTTGATCATTTTATGTCTCTTGTTACAGTTTTTGGCTTAAAGTTTATTTTGTCAGACATGAGTATTGCTATCTTCACTTTTTTTTGGTTTCAGTTTGCATAGAATATGTTTTTTCACTTTCAGTCTCTGTATGTCCTTAAAGTTGAAGTGAGTCTCTTGTAGGCAACATATAACTGGATCTTGTCTTTTTTTTTTTTTTTTTTTGTCTTTTTAAGGCCACACCTGAGGCATATGGAAGTTCCTGAGCTAGGGGTCAAATCAGAGCTGCAGCTTATGGCCGACACCACAGCCACTGCAATGCCAGATCAGAGCTGCATCTGTGACCTACACTGCAGCTAGAAGCAATACCAGATCCTTTAACCCTCTGAGCAAGGCAGGGATTGAACCTGCATCCTCATAGATACTAGTCAGATTCTTAACCCACTGTGCCACAGTGGGAACTCCTGGGTCTCATATTTTATCCACTGAGCCACTCTATATCTTTTGATTGGAGAACTTAGTCCGTTAACATTTAAAGTAACTATTCATATATATGGACTTAGTATTGCTATCTTGTTCATTGTTTTCTGGCTGTTTTCTAATTCCTTTTTTCCTTTCTTCCTCTCATGCTTCCTTTGTGTTTTGATGATTTTTCTTTAGTGGTATGCTTGAATTTCTTTTTCTTTTTCTAATGTTTATCTACTGTAGGTTGTTGCTTTGTGGTTACTATGAAGCTTACATAAAGGATTATATAACCATTCATTTTTAAGGAGATAACAATTTCAAATCCATAAAAACCTTTATATTTTTACACATTTACATTTTTTTTGTCTTTTGTCTTTTCAGGGCCACACCTGCGGCATATGAAGGTTCCCAGGCTAGGGGTCCAATCAGAGCTACAGCTACCAGCCTATGCCAGAGCCACGGCAATGCCAGATCCGAGCCACATCTGTGACCTACACCACAGCTCATGGCAATGCCGGATCCCCAAACCACTGAGAAAGGCCAGGGATTGAACCCACAACCTCATGGTTCCTAGTTGGATTTGTTTCTGCTGTGCCACAATGGGAACTCCCACATTTACATTTTTGATGTTACAATTTACATCTATTTATATTGTGTGTCTATAACAAATTATTGTAATTGTAGTTATTTTAATATTTTTGTGTTTTAACTGCTGTAATAGAAATGTAAATGATTTACCCCCAACCATCATAATATTAGTGTATTCTGAGTTTAACTCTATATTTACCTTTTCCAGCAAGTTTTATAGTTTCATACATTTCATGTTACTAATTAGCATCCTTTTGTTTCAGCTTGAAGAACTCCATAGTTCTTTTATCTGGGGAACTCTATGTCTCCTTCAATTCCAAAGTATTACTTGTCCAGGTAGAGTATCCTTGGTTGGCATCTTTTTTTTTCTTTCATCACTTTGAATGCATTGTATACTCCTTTCTGCAAAGTTTTTGTTGAGAAATCTGTTCTTAATCTTTTGGGAGGTTCCCTCATATTTAACAAGTTGATTTTCTTTTGGTGCTTTTAAAATTTTTTGTCTTCAACTTTTGACAATTTAATTATAATGTGTCTTGATGTGGGTCTCTTTAGTTCTTCTTATTTGGTATTTGGAATTCCTAGATCTGAATATCTGTTTCTTTCTTCAGGTTAAGAAAATTTTCAGATATTATTTCTTTTTCTTTTTCTTTCTTTCTTTTTTTTTTGTCTTTTTGTCTTTTTCTAGGGCTGCACCCGCAGCACATGGAGATTCCCAGGCTAGGGGTCTAATCAGAGTAGCAGCTGCCAGCCTACGCCAGAGCCACAACAACGTGGGATTGGAGCCGCGTTTGTGACCTACACCACAGCTCACGGCAACGTTGGATCCTTAACCCACCAAGCAAGGCCAGGTATCGAACCTGCAACCCCTTGGTTCCTAGTTGGATTCGTTAACTATGGTGCCACAATGGGAACTCTGCTATTATTTCTTTAATAAGCTTCTGCCCATTTCTGTCTCACTCTTCTTTTTCTAGGTCCTCTTAATAGTGTCCCATAAATCACTTAATTATCTTTACTCCTTTTCCTTCTTTTTGCTTCTCCAGTTTGATGAATTCTACTGCCCTGCCTTTGAGTTTGCTGTTATTTTTTTCTGTTTGATCTAGTCTGCTGTAAAACATCTCTTTCTCTCTCTATATATATATATTTGTCCTTTTAGGGCCATACCCGTGGCATATGGAAGTTCCCAGGCTAGGGGTTGAATCAGAGCTGTAGCCGCTGGCCTACACCAGAGCCACAGCAATGCGGGATCTGAGCCAGATCCACGACCTACACCATAGCTTATGGCAACACCGGATACTTAACCTACTGAGTGAGGCTAGGGATTGAACCTCGTGGATGCCAGTCAGATTCGTTTCTGCTGAGCCATGGAGAGAACTCCCAAACCTCTATATTGAGTTTTCAGTTTAGTTAACTTATTCTTCAGCTTTATAATTTCTATTTGGTAATTTAAAAATATTTTCTGACTCTTAAAATTCTCACTTTGCTCATTCATTGCTCTCCTGACCTTGGTGAACATCTTTATGAATGGTATTTTGAACTCTGTTAGGTAAATCATTTATCTCCATTGCTTTAAGATTGGTTTCTAGAGATTTATCCTATTCTTTAATTTGGAAAATATTCCTTTTTTTTTTTCATTTTTCTTGACTATGTGTTGGTTTCTATACATTAGATAAAACAACCACCTCTTCCAATCTTGACAGATTGGTCTCATGTAGAAGGTAAACCTCATCAATAAGCTTGGCCATGGCTCCTGGTTGACTCAAATCTTTTGGATTGTCTAAGTTGCTGTCTTAGTTCTTATTGACTCCCAGCAGTTGAGGGTATGCTAAGACCTATCAGTGTCCCAAAGGGGAGGATCTCAGTCAGCACCTCAATACAGTCTGATTGGAAAAAAGTTGGGATATTAGATGTTGAGTTCAAACCCTTTACTCCTCAGAGACAAGCTGAGAGTTGTGAGTACCCTTCTATATGTTGCTGCACCAAGGGGAAGTTTATGGAGAAATTATTTCTCAGTCTACTCTACCTATTTCAGTGGTTTTTTTTTTTTTCCTTTCCTCCTCATTTATGTGATATGTAGGATTTGCTCAGCTAGTTTCTGAATTTCTTTCAGAGTGAATTGTTCCATATATAGCTGTAGATTTGGTGTGTCTGTAGGAGGAGGTGAGTTTAGAAGACTCATGTATTGCCATATTGAATCAGAACTCCTCACCACTTCTTTTGAACATTTTATTTGAGATCACAAATGACAACCTTGCACATGAAAAATCCTAAAGAATTTACAAAAAATTGCTAAAAGTAACAAATGAGTTTAGCAAGATTACAGAATTTAAAAATCAATATACAAAATTATATGCAACTATATGTATTAGCAATGAATATTGGAAAATAAAGTAAAAAAAACAGTATCACTTTGAGTAATGTCCAAAAACTTGAAATGCTCAGGGATAAATTTAACATTTATGTACCAGACTTGTACAATGAAAACTACAAAGCATACTTGAGTAAATTAAGGAGGACAAGTATATGAGAGATAAACCATGTTCTTGGAACAGAAGACTCAATATTACTAAACTGCAGTTTCTCCAGAATTCATGCATAGGTGCAATGGAATCCTAACAAAAATTCTAGCATGTTTTTTCATTAAAAATTACATAAGCTCATTTTAATGTTTTATGTAATTGAAAAAGACTTAAGCCAAGATACTTTATAAAAGAGGATGAAATCTAGAGGATTGAACTACTTGATCTAAAGAATTATTAGGAGACATTCCCATCATGATTCATTGGTTAACGAAACCAATTAGTATCCATGAGGTTGCAAGTTCGATCCCTGGAATCAATGGGTTAAGGACCCACTGTCTCCATGAGCTGTGGTGTAGGCTGTGGACATGGCTTGGATCTGGCGTTGCTGTGGCTGTTGCATAGACTGGTTGCTAGAGCTCTGATTCGACCTGTTGGGCTGAGGGTGCAGCCCTAAAAAGACCAAAACAAAACAAAAAACAACTTATTAGGAATCTGTAATAAACAAGGCAGTATAATATTGATGTAAGAATAGACATGTAGATCAATGGGACAAAACAGAGAGTTCAGAAACAGAACCACACAAACATAGAAAATTGATTTTCACCAAAGGTGCCAAAGTAATTCAGTGGGAATTGTATAGTGTTTTCAACAATGATAGAACATTTAGTTGTCCATTTGGAAAAAAACGAATTTCTGCATTTAACTTATCCCTTATACAAATATTTTCTTGAAATGAATCATAGATCTAAAAGTAAAAGCTAAAACTATAAAAATTCTAGAAGAGAACATAGGAGACTATCTTTTCAAACTTGGGGTAAGCAAAATATCTGGATAGGACAAAGAAAAAAATATGATTAAAAATTGTTAAAAATTGGAAGTTCCTGTTGTGGCTCAGCAGTAATAAGCCAACTAGTATCCATGAAGATGCAGGTTATATCCCTGGCCTTGCTTAGTGGGTTAAGGATCAGGCATTGCCATGAGCTGTGGTGTAGGTTGCAGACGCGGCTTAGATTCCAAGTTGCTTTGGCTGTGGCATAGGTCAGCAGCTGTAGCTCTGATTTGATCCCTAGCCTGGGAACTTCCATATGTCACTGGTGTAGCCCTAAAAAGCAAAACAAACAAAAAATATTGTTAAAAATCATTAAATTTTCATAAACATTAAAAACTCCTTGTCACCATTAAGAAAATGAAAGAGGCAGGCCATAGACGGGGCAATAACTTTTGGCTTACCTGTATCTGACAAAGGACTTCTACCTGTAATATGTAAAGAATTCTTAATAACTCTACAATAAAAAGACAATCTAATAAATATTTTAACAAAGAAAGATGTATAAATATACCCTAAGGAAAATTGTATGATTAGATAAAAAAGAGCTGTTTCACAATGATAACATGTGGAGCATCCCGTAATGAATATATCAGGAAAACATAACAATTCACAAATGAGTATTCACTTAATAACAGAGCTTTTATATTTATGAAGGAAAATTGACAGAACTAAAAGGAAGACACAAATATACATCACTGATGGAGTTTTTAAAATTTCTTCTTCAGAATTCCTCCCCTTACCATATTTCTACTCTATGTGTAATCCTAAACAAGCCTCCCAGGTCTAAGAGAATGTCTGTCAGGCACCAGGGTACAATGAAAGGGGGATCTGCATTCCGAGACTGGATCTGACACATGAGTCTCCAAGCAGATTTCATTCAGTTATTCAACAGATGTAGACTGAGCTTCAAGCAAGTGCCAGAGAGTTCCAAAAGGCAGCAATCCAAAGGCAGTCCGCCCTCGGGTTTGTAGGTTAATGAAGTACACAGATAAGCACATCTCGCTGAGCCTCAGATTTCCTACGTAGGAGGTGTAGGTAACGGCCATGATAGAAACACTGTAAGTGGCCAACAACATATGAGCCCATCACTAGATTGTGGTATAAGCGTGAGAATTCTATAGAGCAGTGAAAGAGGATGAACTAGGACTACATTTATCAATACAGATAAATAAATGAAAAAAGCAAATTGAAGAAGGATACATTAGTAGGATTATTCATATAAAACTGTAAAACATGCAAAGCAATAATAAATTATGGATATGTATCTTTGTAATGAAGACAAGAACTTATACATGGGAATGATATGCCAAATTTGGAAAAGATTCTGTACTTTTATGTTCAGAGAAAGTTTAGAACATAATGGCAGAAATTAAAAATTCAATAAAAATCTTGGAATGAAGTTGAAGAAATCTTTCAGAAAGTATAGCAAAAATCCAGAGATGAAAAATAGAAATGAAAGTATTTGAGACTGGAGGACCCATACAGGAGGTTCAGTAACTGAATAGAAGGAGTTCAAGAAAAAAAACTAGAGAAAACTAAGGTGAGGAAATTATCAGTGAAATAGAATTCCCTAGAACTAAAAACTGAGTGTTCAGTACCCAGTCATTAACTTATATAATGGTTAAAAATAGAATCACACAAAGGCACATCCCTGTGAAATTTCAGAGTATTTTGTATTGTCAGGATAGTTAATGCTGGCTCCTGCAGCAGAGAGCCCTCAAAAATCTTAGTGGTTTAACAAAACCAAAGTTTGTCACTTATGCAAAGCCTGATGTACTTCAGGTGGTCCAACTCCACCTTGTGAATATGTCATCTGGATGATGGGTCTCCTGAGGTAGTTGTGGGAAGGGCAGATAGGGCTGGAGATGACACATGTCACTTCTGCTCTCAGGCCATTGGCCAGGACTAGTCACATAACCCTGACCTGACTCTAGGCCAGGCTGGGAAGCCAAGGAGAGAACAGGCAATACTTGATATTTTGCGGACTAACAACTGAAAACAAAAAGATCCCCCACAACTGGTCATATACACAGGATTAGGAAGCAAAATGGCTTTGCACTTCTTAATAGTAATATTGGAAACTAGAATACAGTGGAGGGATGCTTTCAAAAATTTCAAAGTTAGTGACAAAACTTAGAATTCTATACCTAGCCAAACTATCAATCAAGAGTCAATGTAGAATAAAGCCATTCAGACAACTAAGTCTCAATTGACCTTACCTGTACCCCTTCTCTGGAAGCTACAGATAATATGCTCTGTTACACTAAGAGAGAAACTAAGCGAGAGAAAGACAAAGGATATGGGACACAGGAGATCCAATAAAGGAAAGAAGTGAAGAGAATTCTTAGGACTACTGTGGAGGGAGATTGCATGAGGAGCACTGGGCCCCTGGCACATGAGGAAAACAAAAGCAAGTGAGAAGACTCCAGGAGAGGCTACTTCAAGAAGATGTAATCAGCATACTCTTTGAACTTTCTGAATATATTGAGAAAAAATTGAACATTTGGCAATGAATTTGTTGAATTAATCATAGTTATTTAGGAAATAAAATGAAAAAAGATAATTACTAAATACAGAGAAAACAAAAGGTGGTGTGGAGAAGGAATTTAATTACAACTTTACTGCACAAATCAGCTGTGAATGCAGTGTAGTAATCATCATATTTCCATATGGATCTAATAAAAATTGTGCTTAAGTATATTGGGAGAATGAAATGGTGAGAAGAATGCATGTGGGAAGATGAGGTAGGAAGGAAGAAGGGGAGCCAAACTTCACCTTTAACTGTGGGAAATTAATAATTCCTAAAACTGAAACAAACAACAGTAGCAAGCATGTTTTTAAGAGGTGGGAAGTCAATACTAAAAGAACTGGCCTGAAGAGTCACAAGTGGAGGGGAGAGAGAGGCTGGGCACTACCATTTTGACTTAATAAACTCTACTGATCTAGTTGACTCTTTAAATTATGTGTTCATATAACTTTTTTTTTCTTTTTCAGATACACTGGTAGCATATGGAAGTTCCTGGCCAAGGATCAAATTTGAGTTGCAGCTGTGACCTGCCACAGTTGCCACAATGCCAGACCCTTTAACCCGCTGCGCTGGGCCAGGGATTGAACCCACACCACCATATAGACAATGTCGGATCCTTAACTTACTGCACCACAGTGGGAACTCCTGTGTTTGTATATTAAAAAAAGAAAAACAAAGCTCTGGACTGATGGATATAGCATGATACTGTTTTTATAAATGCTCCCACACTGTATTTTATAGGCACATACAGGTATGTGTGCACAACTAGGGAAAGGCTGGCACAGCCACCAAACTGGAAACTCTTACTCTTAGCTCTGGGAAGATGATCCTGGCATGTATATATGGTGAGCTTATGTATAGTATAGTATAGTATAGTATAGTATAGTATAGTATAGTATAGTATACTATAGTGTTTTATGAAGAATTTGGCTTTATTGTCATGCAAATGCATTCATGTATGATTTGTGGAATTAAGTGAAAATAAAAGACATAAATAATAAAAGGAGGAAAGTATTTTAGATGTAGAATGTAATGGCCAACTTAAAAAGCCATTTTTGAACTTACCTCACTTTTGCAGAGCTGATGGTAGAAATGGCAACAGAGAGAGGCTAGCTGAGAAAAAAGGCAACCATGATAGAAAGTTACAGGAGTGGCACCAAGGTGGGATAATGCAGGGGACTTTTCATTTTATTTCACTATATGTGTTGGTGGCACTTATCCAGTCCAGGGCTCACAAAGAGGTCTGCACATTTTCTACCCCTCCATCCATTATTCACTATATATTAATTAATTAATTAATTATTGTCTTTCTAGGGCCGCACCTATGGCATGTGGAGGTTCCCAAGCTAGGGGTCGAATCGGAGCTGTAGTCTCTGACCTACGCCACAGCCACAGCAACGCCAGATCTGAGCCGCATCTGCAACGTTCACCACAGCTCACGGCAATGCCAGATCCTTAACCCCCTGAGCGAGGCCAGGGATCGAACCTGCAACCTCATGGTTCTTAGTCGGATTTGTTTCTGCTATGCCATGACGGGAACTCCTCACTATATATTTAATATCTATTTTCATTCATCATCCATTCATCATCCATTGCCATGTCTCCATCTTCCTCCATAATACATTAAACCATCCACTTATCATACATCACTCACCACCTACTATCCACCCACTGTCTCTCCATCCACAATTCACCTGTCATGATCCATTTTCTAAGATGTAGCTGTCATTGAACCATCATCCATGCATTCATCACCTAATCATCTTCTATCAATCCATTATTTATCCACTATCCACCTTCCATCTACACTTGCACAGTACACAACCCATTATCCATCCACCTAGCAACCATCCATTCATTTGCTGTCTAGTCCCCATTCATGCACCATCCAGCCACCATTTATTTGTCCACCATTGTCAATTACAAGTCCATTCAAAATGGAAGCTATTGCTACTATCCTCATATTCTAGTCAGTGAGAGAAAGGATGTAGGTGCAGGGCCTGCCTGATATCAGGCATTGAAACAGGAAGAGTGCTGAGGTGCCCAGGACTTTACTTCCTAGTTATAGCTTCTCTCTGCTGAATCCTCAGGCAAAGGGACCTAGGTTTGCATTCTGAATTCCCTACTTATGGTCATGTGAGGTTGGCAATTTCTTTGAGCTTCAGCCACCTCACTTAAAATGGTAATAATGCATGCAAAATCCTTAATAAGTATGCATTATATGCCTAGCACATAGTATGCACTCAGTAAATGTTGATAATAATTATTATTAATAATAATTGGAAAGTCAACCTTTTATCTGGCTTCCTCAGAAATATAATAGCATATTCCAGACCCAAATAGATATGCTTAGGGCTATCTGTTGTTTGGGTTATCCATACTAGTGTAGAATTGACTGATTATAAGGATTAAAAAACTAATTCTCTTTGTAAGTTCAGTGTAACATTAAACTCTTTTATTTTGATATATTTCAGGCATACCAAAAGCAGAAATAATATAACAAAACACCTGCATACCTAGTACCTTCCTGAAAAGATAAGACATTTAAGTTTTAATGAAAACTCCTGAGCACACCTTCTGGCAAATTCTTAGTGCACCTTGTAATCTCACTCTCTTCCTCTCAAAGATAATTGTTTTTCTAAATTTGGCACACTGTTCCCATGCATAATTTCTTGCCTTTATTACAAAGATACATATCCATAATTTATTATTGCTTTGCATATTTTACAGTTTTATATGAATAATCCTACTAATGTATCCTTCTTCAATTTGCTTTTTTCATTTATTTATCTGTATTGATAAATGTAGTCCTAGTTCATCCTCTTTCACTGCTCTATAGAATTCTCACACTTATACCACAATCTAGTGATGGGCTCATATGTTGGCCACTTACAGTGTTTCTATCATGGCCGTTACCTACACCTCCTACGTAGGAAATCTGAGGCTCAGCGAGATGTGCTTATCTGTGTACTTCATTAACCTACAAACCCGAGGGCGGACTGCCTTTGGATTGCTGCCTTTTGGAACTCTCTGGCACTTGCTTGAAGCTCAGTCTACATCTGTTGAATAACTGAATGAAATCTGCTTGGAGACTCATGTGTCAGATCCAGTCTCGGAATGCAGATCCCCCTTTCATTGTACCCTGGTGCCTGACAGACATTCCCTGAGGCCAGGGAGGCTCGTCCAGGCCAACACTCGCTGCAGAAATGTGGTGAGGGGAGGAATTCTTTTCCTTCCTGCATGTGATTGAGTCAGGACTTTAATCTTTCGACCGACTGCCCAGATAGCACAGGCAGTATGGCCGCCTTCATGACAGGAAGCTTGTAAAGCAAGGGGGCTGTGAGAGGGACCTGCTTTACCAGGATGCAGCTCACAGGACTCTTGGCCTTGGTTTAGTTCCTGGATTCCTGCCCATTCCTTATTACCCCACTTGCCATCACCAAGAGACGCCCACCGTCCAGCCTAACTGGACCTTCTCCTAAAGAGTTCAGGGGAAACTCTCTCTCCATTCAGGCAGAAGCTCCGGGGAGATTATCTTCTCGGCAGGTTCAAAGTGGAGGCCAATTCTCGTGCTTCCAGGCACAGCCGTATCTGTGACATGTCAAGGCTTAATGTATTCACCCAGAATTAAGACCCACTTGTGCTGGCCAATTAATAGTCTCTGCTTGTCCAGCTCTGCTGTGCCCCTGGCCTTCATGTGGTAGCCCTGTGTCCACATCCCACGTGGAGGGCTGTGTGGTTCACGTCAGGCCTGTGCCCTGTGGCCTCTTTGTGACACACCGTGCTGGGCTGCTGTCCTCTGTGGAAACCTCTTGAGCGCAAATGGCCCCTTTTTGACAGAAACACCACAAGAACATTCCCCAAGGGTGCTGTTTGCTGTAGTAGTCGTCTACAGATTTTCCCACCAGGATCCTGGAGCATGTCCAATGTGGAGTTTCTACTGTCATGAGAAGGGAACAGATGACCATGGAATTAAGAAATAGCTCTTCCCCTTCCCTCTCCAACCCTTTGATTTCAGAGGTCTGCACTCATTGCTAGTGGTCAGGACTCCTGCACCTCCTTTGTGAACTAGGAAGACATGGGAATGAGGGGCCTTCCGGGTTCTTAAACGCAGCAACAAATAGCCCGCAAAACCACTATCTGTAGCTTGAGCAACCCTTGCTATGAACCTCCCTGGAGGACTGCCAGGAAAACAACTCAAGTCAGCCCCCAAAATAGGCTTCTTGTAGGCACTTTCTTAAGGAAAAAAAAAAAAAAAAAAAGGGAGAGAGAGGGGGCGGGGGAGAGAGAGAGAAAACTAAAATAATATTCTACTCAGAGGTAGTAATAATATTTGTAAAATGTATTATTATTCTTATTTTTTTTTTACTGTTGATCACTTGGCTTAAGTCTAATTACATGTGAAAAAAAAAATGTTATTGGCTGGCAGGTAGCATGGCTGTCAGAACTTCATCGCCATTTTTTTCCCCCCAGAAGCAGCTGGTTTTAGGTTCAAGTGAGGGTTCTGTAGAGTATCAATTTTGCCCTTACCAATGCTGTCACCAGAAAGATCTGTGAGGCATGGAGAAGACTTCTTCTGAGGGTGCTCCCCATGTTTCTCTTTGCCTTTTTCTAGGAGGCCTTACAGATTGAGTAGAGCAGACAGCCATTTACTAAAACAGGTCTACATTGTGCTAGATATCCTACTGGGCACTTTTGCAAATATTGGCTCCTTTGATCCTCAGAACAACTCCTCTTGGTAAGAATCACCACTAACTATTTTGCAGACAAGCCAAATGAAGGTTGGAGGTGGTGGCAGTGAGTTGCAGATGATCTGGTCTTGCAAGGCTGAGTTAGTGTTCTTTACTCACCTTACAACTACTCATTCATTTTGTCATTTGACAACTTAATGAAAGGAGTTAATAAAAGATTACACTGAATCACATCCATATCCTGCCAAGTTAGACCTGTGCCTTGCAAACCTGAACTTTGTCAAAATTATGGACTCATTTCCAGCTGCGTACTCAACGCCTCATAGTCTTCTCTAACTTGACAAAGTCCATGCAGATCTTTTGAATTTCACCGCAAAAATATACTATTCGCATAATCTCATCTATTGGAAATTCTATTGAAAAATCTAGCCAAACCAGTCCACTTCTTTCTTTTCCACTGCTCCCACCCTAATCCTTCTATTTCTCACCAAGTTTACTGAGGTAGTCCCTTTGCAACTCTGTATTTTACTCTTGGCCTCAAACCCCTTCTCCATTCTTCATACACAAATCAGATATGCAGCTTTTTACTCAAAGCTCTTCAGTGGCTTTTAGATTAAGATTCAAACTCCTACAAGTCTTCCTTACCTGACCCTTAATTCACACTAATCTCCTATCACCCATGAAGCTTCAGCTACTCTGGTATCCTCTCTGTTTCTTAAGCACACATCAGGGCATCTGCATCTCCCATTTGCCCCTGATTTTTACTATCTGGCTCCTGCTAGTCATTCATATCTCAGCTTAAAGTCATTTCCTCAGAGAGGTCTTACCTGAAAACCCCATCTGAAGACACTCCTCAGTCATTTTCTATTATATCACCCTTTCTTAGTTTCTCATTATAGTATGTATTGCTGTCTGATTGTGTGCATATGCTTATGTATTTACCTCTCCTCATAGAATGTAGATCTGAACTGGTCCTTCTTGTTTATCTCTGACACCCAGAATCATTGTTCTCAAGATCTAGATAATACCTGGCATATAACAGGCATATCAGAAATGTTTGTTGATGGAATGAATGAAAGCTTTTGTGAGTAGCAGCAAAGTGTGGTTTCCACTGGAAGATCTTCTGGGAATTTTCTATGACCCAGTCCTCAAAGGTAGAGTATATAATATTTTGTGTTATTCATGTCTGAATTAAAAACAAAGGACAATTCGGGAAATTAATGCTGCATCCAAGGACATGAATCTAGTTGGTGGTAGAATTATAGCTAGACTGAAGTTCTCTTTCCATAAAACTACTATCATCTTTCTAATCTCACTCTACCTCTATAGTGCTACAGACTTTCTTTGTGAATAATGAAGCCCTCTTTACCCTCAACTAATATAAGTATTTCTCTATTTATTCTTAAGCCAATTAATTAAATTAATTATGGGAGGATGCTTAGAAAGACCCCATTGCCCCACAATAGCTCTCTCACTGTAACAATTCCCAGGGGTTATGTGGGTTCCTCTGTGTTTTTAGCCCCATGGGACTCACAGCATGGACTCTGTTCCTGCAGATCTCCAGCTTAAGATCCTGGGGTCTAGTTGTAACTCTACAGTTGTTTACAGGTGAATGCAAATGGAATGGCCCAGGGAAGACCTATGATGGAGCTGAATTGGACTATGACCTTTTGGGTTACCTGTTTCAGTGCTTTCCCCCAGTATCCTGCCCCACCTCTATCTTATGTACCCTGAAAAAGGAAACTGAATGATATATTTTGAGCAAATGTCACATAAGGGAGGCCTTTGCAGACTGTTGTAATTACATTTGTAGCCCAGCTTCCTACCCTAGCACTCCTCATCTGGTATTCCCAATCTACATTACTCCATAGCATTTATTACTCTCTGGCATAGTAAATAATATACTTCTTACTTTATTGAAGTCTCCCACTAGTAGAATATAAGCTCCAACATGAGAAAAGAGATTTTTTAATGTGTGTTTCGCTCACTGCTGTATTCCCAGCACCTTTAAGAGTGTCTGGACCTTATAGGTGCTTAGTAACTCTTGGTTGACTGAATGAATCAATCAATTAGACACTTTGAAATGTGCAATATTTTTTCGACCCAGGAATTATATTTCTAGGAATTCATTTTTCACATATTGACTTGAATGAATAGAATATGTGTGAACTCAGATGGTTCATTTCCTTATTATTTATAAACATGAAAAAATGGAAAACAATCCTTTAGCAATAAGGGATTATTTAAATAAATTGTGGTATATCCCTACAATAAAATGCTATGAAACCATTAAAATTCACATTTTGGAGGTATATTTAAAAACATGGGAATATGTTAAGGAAGTTTCCTTAAATGAAAATAGTATTATATATTTTGATTGTAAATGTAACATGACTGTGTATGTATGCATTGACGAAATAGTGGAAAGGTTACAGTATCCGGGGGAGAGAGGATTTTCTATGGTTATTTGTGAGAGGAAAGGCTACAGATTATTTTAATTTTCCTTTTTTGCGTTTTCCTCTGTGTTGAAATTTGCTGAGGAGAGAGGAGGCTGGTAGTGGTGGTATTAAGATGTCTCCCTGGAGCCTGGGGTTTGGAACGAATGGTCTCCTCCTAGTTAACTCTTGGTAACCAGACCCTCAGGTCCCTCCCACACTGATGCTGGATTAGGTCATGTGACTTGCTTTGGTCAGTGGGAGTTTAGACTTTAGTCACATGTCTAAGGTTTCACTTGGGATGGCTGGGGTGACTGGAATGGCTGGAGCTTCTCTTCACACAGCAGCTCATCCTTCAGGAGTCTAGACTAGATTTGTTTGCATGATAGAGGGAGAGTTTCTATTAGCAGTAGAAGCCCAGTGAATGAGTGAGCTCATTCTGGACCTGCACTATCCTATACAGTGGCTATTGAACACTTGAAATGTGGCTAGGATAAATTGAGATGTAAGTATAAAATGCACAGTGGGTTTTGAGGAGCTGAATGTAAACTATTTCATTAATAACTTTTATATTCATACCAAAGTAATAATATTTTCGTTATATTGGGGAATTCCCATCGTGGCTCAGTGGAAATGAATCTGACTAGTATCCATGAGGATGTGGGTTTGACCCCTGGCCTTATTCAGTGGGTTGGGGATCTGGCATTGCTGCAAGCTGTGGTGTAGGTTGCAGACGTGGCTTGGATCCCACATGGCTGTGGCTGTGGTCTAGGCTGGCAGCCATGGCTCTGATTCAACCCCTGGCCTGGGAACCTCCGTATGCCATGGGTGTGGCCCTCGAAAGCAATAAATAAATAAATAAATAAATGAAATAAAAATATTTTTGTTATATTGGGTTAAGATATATTATTAAAATGCACTTCACCTGTTTAAGTTTTTTAAATGTGGCTACTAGAAAATTTCAAATTACAGGCATGATTGTATTACATTTCTGTTGGACAGTTCTATTCTACACCAGCTAGCCACAGACAAGCCACCCCAGACCAGAAGAACCACTCAGCTGACCCACAAAATTGGAGCAAATAAAATGGTTGTTGCTTTAAATAAATTTTGCCATGCTTTGCTATGTAGCAAAAACTGTTTGTTGTCAAAAAAGCACTGTGATTTATACGTGGTACCAACTCAGCTCCTTGACCTTTATAGGAATGAGCCAGAGTCCCAGAGAAATAGGGAAAGAAAGCAAGATATGATGGAGAAAAATGACCAGTGACTTTCTGCTGGAGCTGATCGGTGAGAAGGTGGCAAGATTTGGAGAGGATGGGGGCATGGGGATTGAGAGAGATTTACCTTTTTGGAGTCCCAGTCTGCAAGGCATGCCTCCTCAGCCTGCAGCCCTGGAGGGCAGGGGCTGGGGAAGTCCTAGAGAAACCCTTCCTCCCCTTTCCCACTGCCACTTGCCTTTCCTATCTGTTTTGTGCGTGCTCTGCTGTCCTATCCCACAGAGCTCTGTGGGAAAAACACTACATCAACAGCAAGATAATAAAGGGCATGTCAGTGAGAGAACAGGAGGAGGGAGGGGGAAAGGGTGATTTTTGGCAGCAGTACCCCATCATCTAGGGCCTCTGTGCTTCCCTCAGCTTCTTTCTCCTTGAGCCACATGGGATTGAACATCAGAGATAGAGGAAGCCTTAGAGATTGTCCAACCCCAACCTAGTCCCCCTCTGTTACATAGGAGGAAACTATGGCCCAAAGATGTTGCACGACCTCCCTAGGATCATACCAGAAATTAGTGATGGTGAGACCTAGAATTCAATTTTCATATCAGACCCTCAGTCTAGTGCTCTTTCTGCTGTTCCCTGTGGTACCTACTCATTTGGATCAGTTATGCTACATTCAGCCTGGGCTTTTGGAGGTTCATTCATGTCTAAGAGCAGTGTGAGTGCAGGGGTTTCTCTTTACTGAGCACCATTTCTCTCTCTCTGAACTCATGCCTCCTCTCATGCTCTCTGCCAGAACTTTTGCTCTAAGATGTGAGAGGTTCCACAGACATTCACTTGGAGGCCTCTCTCCTTCCCATGGTGCTCTCCTTGGACGGAGTCATACTCAAGACCCACTCACCTTCTGCTGGATGCTGATTGAGCAGAGCTATGGGCTCTGCAATGTTTACTGCTCTTGTCTTTCTATAGCCAGCACAGAGGTGGCTCCTGGAGCATAGGGGAAAGGTTCGAAAGCTTTGCCAGAATCTCTCAGGTGGAAAGATACAGGAGTGGGGTGGGTTGGAATTAATGGGGAGGAGGGTGAGGAAATCTTAGAGGCACTCCTTCTCTGGCTATGAGTACCCGAATGATGGGCTTGGCTGGCATAATCTTTGCATCTGCTCTGCTTCTAGACCATTGTTCCACCATCTTCTGAGATTAGCCCCTCTTTGGAAGGCCAATCCTCTCATATTGCCCCATTTAGTCCTTTGCTGTTTTCATGATTTGCCTTCTTTTGGACAATCTATGGCTGTTCCCCATGATTTGAGCACAGGTTGGTGTGCGCTGATCCTCCCAGGCACTTAGGCATCCATGTGGAGGCATCCCTGCCTTCCCAGCTCCATTCCTTGATGGAGTCAGTTCCAATGACCTTTATCTCTGTTCTCTTCAGTTGCCTATTAGCCATATCCTGGGACTTATTGCTACATGGTGGCTAAACTCAGAATTGCTTATCTTTAAGATTTCAAAATCTGTGACCCCCCTCCCCCAACCTCCTGGACATTGTTTCCTCTCCCTGTTGCTTCTTTGAGGTGTTTTCCTGATACTCCTCTGTTCTGACTGGGATGAAGGCACTCAGTTAATCCTTATAGGAGCTCACCATCCTTTCTTAGAACAGAAGAAGCCTCACCTAGAAGGCTGCTTATTGTTGGCAAAGCAGTATGCAAAGAGACATTGAAACCAATGATCAAAAAGAATCTGGTTTAAAAAAATTTTATTAGGTATATGGAACCTTGTTACCATGCTGATTTTCTGAAAAGATTATCAACTTTTCACCCAGATGTTCAAAGTCAAGAAGATGCAGCCCATATTGTGGTACTATAACCACTCACTCTGTCAGGAGGCAAAGGATGAGAATGTGGCCCAATCCAAGGAAATCAGCCAGTGGCAGATGATGGCCATCAGAGGTCTGAGGAACTGGTCTTTGGGTTGTTTCTGGTCTACATGACAAGCGTTCAGGGTGAGTGTCCTAGTCTTTTCTGGCGCTGTAACAAGATACCACTGGGACTGGGAATGAATTTTCACAGTTCTGGAGGATAGATGTCCAAGATCAGGTGCCAGCATGGTTGAATTCTGGTGAAGGCCCTCTTCTAGATTTTAGACGGCTGACTTTGTGCTGTGCCTTCACATGGCGGAAAGCACAAGGGGTGTCCCTGGGGTCTCTTGACCTCATCATCTCCCATTCACCTTGAGGGTTAGGATTTCAATGTATGAATCTTGGGCAGGGATGTGGGGGTGGGGATGGGGGGTTGTGGTGAGGGCGACACAAACATTCAGACTGTTGCAGGAGGAGAAGCAGAAAAGCTGCATGAGGTGAGGTCAAAGTTGAAAAGAGCAAAGTGTGATGCTATCCAGGAACCATCTAAGGAAAAAACTGGCCAGGCAGATTGAGAATTTTACAACAATACTCTCCCACCCAACTGCCCCATGACAGCTGTTAGCACAAGAAGCAAAGCTATTTCCTGGAAAGGCTCCTTGTGTTTACAAGGGTGAGACCCTCTTGATGTTTTTGCAACTTTAATTAAAGGGCCGAGGAATGGATTTACACCCCCAGTGGTTCCCTGGGGGAACACACAGGATGGTTGTACACAATGCTTCACAGTCACATGGAGAGAGAAAAAGTCAATCAATTATCCACATGTTTTGGAATTTTACATAAATGGAGCCTCAGTGGGGATTTGATCCTTGATAATAATGTATTATTCTTGCATAATGGTGGAGAAAATGTTCTTGAAAGGAAGAGAGGATGTTTTCCTAATATTCTTTTATTCTTTCTTCTCCTTCTTAAGTTTATATTTAACAACATCAGGTGCAGCAGAACATGGAGACCAAGGACAGAAAACAAAAAAGGCATAGGATGTGCACCCCCCTCCACCCCCAAGTGCAGTGAGTGCTCCCGGTTGGGGCAGAATAGCCTTGAGGTGGAGGGTAAGATGGGGAACAATACTTTGGCAGAGCCTGGCTAGTCTGGATTTGCAGATCCCAGCACAGTAGGTTCATGCTCAGAAAGCATTAATGGCATTCAACATAAGAGTTTCTCCAATAGTTTTTAATCTTTCCTTCTCCAAAGTCTGCAATCTCACCATTAGAAATCTAGTTCTTTGACTTAAGAACAAAGTTCTCAGACATTAGGGTGTATAAGAATCATCCTAGAGGGAGTTCCTCTGGTGGTACGGTGGGTTAGGGATCCAGCATTGTTGCTGCTGTGGTTTCGGTCACTGCTGTGGCAGGGTTTCACCTCTGGCCCGGGAACTTCCTAATGCTGTGGGCATGGCATATTTAAAAAAAAAAAAATCCTAGAAATGAATTAAATTGCAGATTTCTGATTCCCACTGTCAGATTCACATTCAGTAGCTCTGCGGGCAATACCTTGAAAGCTGCCCTGTGAACGGGTAACCCAGGGCTTCTAGCGTGTCTCTGCCTTGTGAAACAGTTAAGGCATTGCCTACTCCAGCTGTTCTCTTTCAAAAGGAGACACATAGGCTGAAAGAGCAACCGTCCAGCCGCAGTGTGGGAACCAGATTCCAGAACATTAGGATCTAGTCCCAACTCCCATGCTTCTAGCTCTGTGACTTGGGGCCAGATGTTTAAACTCTAAGGACCTCAATTTCCGCATCCATAAAAACAGAGAAGAAAACTTTAGTCCGATCTAACCAATGGGCCAATATAAGAAACATTATCAAGTGAAATGATTTAATGTAAAAGCCTTGAAAACTGTTCAGTGCTTTGAAAAGTATTTTCTTCCATGCATAGGTAGAATGTTGTTTTTGTTATTTTTCATCATCATTCATTAATATATCCATTTGAATTAGTTTGAGAGTTTAAATGATGGGGTAAGGGGTAAACTTGGAGCTCAGGCAACTGTAGGAAGAGGGTGGGCAGGTAGTGCTATGTCCCATGCCCAAAGCTGCCAGGAAGGCTCAGGAGGGCACCAAGGTGGTGAGAGAAGCAAGCAAGGTGCGTATGCCAGGTGGGGGCAGGAGAAGTGTTGAGCGTTGGAGAAAAACTTAACCTTATAGTTTTATTTCAAGTTTCAGATTATTGGGTACTAATAACATGCCTGGAGGGACTTTGGTGTTTTTTATTCTCAAAAATTTTGCATAAACCCTGAGAGTCACAAATAGGAGACTATAGGAGGATAGTTTTTTTGTGTGGAAAAATAAATAAAGAAAAAGCACATTATGGAAATCGTATGAGAAAAGAATCAGCTTCAATGTAAAACTTAAAGAATGTATTCAAACCAGCCACAGACGGCCTCTCACCTTCTGGATAGTCTCTTTCTCTTTTTGGACAACAAGAATGGTCAGTTATCTTCATATCCTCCAGGCTGGTTCAAAATAGCCACTTCCCTTGGGAATTCAAACCAAAAAAGAACCCTGCCTTCCAGGGACGAGAATGGAGCTGTGTGTGTGTGCATTCGTCTCTCATGAATGTGGAGGGCGGTGTCTCTACCTCCCCTGCTGTTTGTGATTAGCAGATTTGGGAACAGGGGGACCATCCTTGTCCCTTAGCACAGAACCTTGAGACTCGAAGATGTGTTTCTTAAGGAGAAAGTACAGGGGTAGAGCGAGGAATAGAGACTGTTGCATGAGGAGCCCCTTGCTAGATGTCAGACCGCACCAACCTCTGGATCCAGTGGATGGCATCTGGACTAGTTAGGCTGCATTTGGAATGGAGACAGTGCTATCAGCACAGCATCCCGAGTGGAGTTTGGGCAGTCACTTAGCATGGCTCCATGAGCCACTGAAGGGCATTCATCCTTAAGGGTGGAAAGTGCCAAACTATTTAAAAATCAGTGGGGAGAGCGCGACAGGAAATGAAGAGCAGCACATCTCCCATTTAAAATTTTGTGGAGCAGGGAAAGAGATGGAGATTGCATTATTAGCCCCAAATTGGACCAGGAACAGCAGAGTCTGGAATGCTGAAGGGATGTGGTCCAAACTGCCTGCGAAACAAAAGGCCAGGGAGGCCTCCTGTAGTCAGGGGGAGTTGGCTCAGGCCTGGGCTCACAGGCTGGATGGGACTCTGCTTTGCTAGCAAGGCCCCTGTGAAAAGTCTATGGTCCATCCTGAGCACGGAGCATGGAGAACTAAGGCGCCATGCAGATGTGGAGCTGTTTTCTCATCCCTAATACTTCCCAGATTTGTGATGCTGAGGGTCAAGTCCAGTTGTGTGAAATTCCTGATGTTTTCCCTTTTCTAAAAGAGCCACAGGGTGAGATGTCAGACCTGCTTCTTTAAGCAGGATAATAAAATGTGCCACAGTGTAGTTGACCCTAGGGGAGCAGTACAATGAATAATCTCTAGCTCTGGAAAAAAAAGACAAATCACATGTAATTAGCCTTGGAGTGTGTGTGTGTGTGTGTGTGTGTGTGTGTGCGTAGCATGCAGGAATGGAGGAGGGAAGGAGAATAGCAGGTTTAATGGTTTTGCTTGCTTTGGCTGATATTAAAATGCAGAAGCATTTCCTGGATACCCACTAACTAATGACAGGTGCTAGGACACCCTGTGGCATTTTTGGGCACAGGAGGATGTCACCCTGTGATGGCAAATGAGGTGGAAATTTTGTGAAGTAACAAAGTTACATGTGTCTAATGAAGTATTACTGCAATTGAGGATTCTTTTAAAATTGTACATAATGTAAACTTGTGGTTATGCTTCTGTTCCTCTTAGTTCTCTGGGTGATCTAGGAGGGGAGGGGCCTTCTATATGCAAAGTAGGTTCTAGAGCTGCTGAGGATGAATCCTGGAGGTGGTTGGCGATGAGAGTGATTACTTTATGAATTTATTCCTGGGACGGGAACCTTCCAGAAGGAAAAGCACAGATGGACTTCTGAGAACTCTGGCAAAAGTCCCCACAGGAGCCCTTGTTTTATGAGCCCTGACCTGAGAACACTCCCTGGGACGGAAAGCTTGCTACCTGGTACCTAGAACAAGATGTTTTGCTGTGCTGCAATTTTGCTAGACTCCTGAAGAGGGAAAAATCTTTTTGCTTTTACATTGTTTACTTTTTACATTGTTTTACTTTGTGTTAATTTTATCCCTTCTGGGTTGAATGTGGGGATTGAGGCCTGTTAAAATCATCTGTACCTTGCTTACTTGGGCTCTTTTTAATGTAGCTTCTTGCCCCCACTTTCTTATTTTACACAGCTTTGGGGGACTATCTGGAGTGGTATACTGGAGTCTCCCCTAAACTTTCCTGCAGCCCAGTCAATGAATCCACATCCAGGCCCACCCACTGGGCTGGGTGTATTTATGGAGTGTATGCTTCGCATTCTCTGTGGGCAAAGCGGACATGAAAGGCTCTGCTCCCTCAGAGAGTATAATCTCATGAAGAGCTATGTTTTGTAGACATAAAATGATTGCTTTAAAAAAAATGGCAATAATATGCTATAGTCTGATGTGGAAGGTTAATAAATTCTGAATTTCCCCAGAATGCAAATGAGTTTTCCCACTCATGGAGGAAGTTTTTGTCATAGACCAGTGCAGTTACTATACCTTCTGGATGTTCCACAGCTGACATCATATAGATTTGAGTGAGTTTTAAAGACTTAGCCCTGGTAATAGCACCTTGAGTTGAAGTCCCTGGGGCTCTAGTGATATTGGAAAGGTTATTAGACTTTCCAGAGTCCCCGGTGGAATTCTTTCTCTCCTGCTCGTGGAGTGGAAGGTGGCACAGCAAAGTTCTGAGTCCTTGCTCCATCATATTTACATTACCCTGGCCTTGCTGGCCTATAAATGAGGACAGTACCACCTACTTGGAGGGTTGCTGTGAGGATTCTAGTCAATGAATCTAACTCTCTAAGCACTTGACTCGACATAGTACAGCCTCTGTTGGTAGCAACTTTTACGACTATTATTCAATCCTAGACTCTTGAGACAGGTAAACTGTCTGCAGCTGATCTCCAAAATCAGCTAGAAAAGGTGATGGGGGACTGCTTCCTTGTACCAATTGGGGAATAGTACCATTTTATCACTTCATAGCTCAGGGACTGAGAAAAGCACATAACCTCCTCAAGCCCCAGCCTCTCATCTATATTACCTACTTCATAGATTTGTTGGGAGGATTGAAACGGCTATCATGAAAACGTTTCCACTTTAAATGTGAAACTTGCAGATGCCATTCAACTCAAATTTGTGCCGATAAGTGTGTTCCTTAGCAAAGCTGAAGGAATCTCAGGTGTGCCTTCATAAATCTGAAAAGTTCCTGGGCTAGGAAGGAATTTTTTTTGCCATTCTTTCTTACACAAATAGAAAAGTTGAGATTGAGAAAAGTTGTGACATGCCCAAGACTGTGATAAAGCCAAAGAGGAACTTGGTTCTCTGATCTGGCAGTTTCTGTCAGACAACTTGAAAAGCAGGAGATGGCCAAGTGTAACTGCAGGAGAGTTTCCCACCCTCTCCACTCCCGGTTTTCATGAGTGAGGGTTTCTCTTGTGCGAGTTGAGCCTGCAACCCTGCTCTGGCGAGAATTTGTCAAATAGCTCTCTTGTCTTGGAAGGTTTACAGTAAATAGAGTTTCAGGTTATCCTGGGGATTTATTTTAGTCTCAGGTACTGTAAAGAAAACACTTTTAAGGTTCTTCTAAAAATAAAATTCCTCTGCGATGTTTGGCCTGTGGCTAATGTGTTTGGAAACATGTTTTCTGTAAAACTCAACCTCATTAATCTACTTGCAAATCCAGAAAGACAGCCTTCATTGCACACATCAGGGCTTGTCCCAAACTTTCTCTGTTCAGTGGGGAATGAAGAGAAATGAATCGCAGGCTCAAGGCGCCTTGATCTCTTCCCCCACCACCCCAAGTAGTTTAGCAATTGAGTCTAGTGTCAAGTGCAGCCTCAGCTCTGGAAACCAGCACTTGGGGCCTGGCCACCAATAGGGCATCATTTTTTTTTCTCTCTGTCTTAACACTTCTGAGGCCCTATGCCATAGGGGGGCTTGGAAGGGGCTGGAAGCTGTCACCTTCTCACCAACCAGGTAGAGTCCTTCTTCTTCAGGAAAGGCTTTCGCCCTGCCCTGGGTCCTGGCTATTTCCATGGCTCCCAAAGAATCAGCCTCTGATGTTTCAATTATTTATTCATCGAAATGATTTCAGCGAATACTTTAACTTACTGCTGTGTAATTAGGGGAGATGCCATTCAGTAAATGGGGGTGACTAGCTCAAAAAGGAATGAAGTAGTCAGGTGAACACAAGGACGAGGACCTGAATGCTCACAGCCTCCCCCTTTCCTTGTCTAGTTTATGAGGTTGCCGATCCAGGGAGAGAGGCTGCATTCACAGGGTAGGCATGGATGTATGAGGCAGCAAAACCCCAGCTGCATTCTTGGTAAAGCAGGGTTGAGCCCCACATTGGACAGACTCCGATAGCTTTCATCAATTTCACTCAAGACAATCTCCTTCAACGTTGTGCTTTGAATTGATATAAATAATTTCTTATTATAAAATAATTAAAACCTGTCCCTCTTGGAGTTCCCTGGTGGCTCAGAGGGTTAAGGATCCAGCATTGCCAGTGCTGTGGCTTGGGTGGCTGCTGTGGCACAGTTTTGATCGCTGGCCCAGGAACTCTTGCATGCCATGGGCGCAGCCAAAAACAAAAGCAAAAAATAAAATCCATCCTTCTTGACCTACATATTCCACCTGTGTATTAAGAGGGTTGTCTTAAGAGCAGCAGTTTTATGTTGGGAAATCCGAGCCTGGATTTTGTGTTGGGGGAGCTTTATGAGGCATTCCACAATGTCTAGGTTTTAATTTTGCTTTTATTTCAATGTGACAAGATGTGTTGGACTGAGATGCCTTTGGGCTCTAGCCCTGGAATTTATGAAGCGAGAATGTTGCAGGGTTATGGCATGGGTGAGGCTGGAAGATGTCACCCTCACACACAAGGGTTCAGTGCAATAACATATGTTAGAAAAATAAGCTAACATTGGAACAGTAAACACACACACACACACACACTCTCTCTCTTTCTCTCTCTCTCTCCCCACATACACATATGATATACAGCAAAGCCAGTGTATATCAAATATCAAATCCTGGACACCCTCTGTTTGGTTCTCAGGCCTGCCTTTTCCTCTTAGTTTTCTGAAGGTTGGGGAGCAGCTTCATCGGTATCCTTTCTGTTTCCCTCTCACATGCAGGAAATTGAGAGGACAGGAGTCAGAAGCCAAGTGTCTGGGCATCTTTCAGCCATAGTTCATTCCCATTTATTTTTGGACGTAATTTATTACTACTCTATCTGCTCTCTGATCTCTTACTCAAGCCATCCCCTGAGCTGCCTCCAAGGTGGCAGGTGACAATGCTGGCCTGGCCAGGAACAAAGACAGTTACCTTTAGCTCCTTGGCTGCCACTGGTCTCCCTCTGAGCACCTGTTCTGCCTTGTTGCACTCCCTCAACGTGTCTAATTGACACTGCAAGCCCTCTGGGCAGGGTTGGTTTTTTTTTCTTTCCTTACTTCAGTTATCTGCTGTCTTCTGTGGTTAGATTGTTTATGTCTGATGTTTAACTTCTCCACTCACCCCCTCTTCATTCTTAAAAAAATGCAAACAGAAAAATCTTTAAAATGAACACATTTTGTTGCTGTTAGATATATAGGAAAAAGAGTAATATGAGGCATGGGAGGTGCCGTAGTCTGAATGTTTGCGTCCCTGAAATGCTTATGTAGACATCGTGACTCCCTGAGGTAGTATTAGGAGGTGGGGCCTTTGGGGTGATTAAGTCACGAGAATGGAGCCCTCAGAAATGGGATTAGTACCCTTATAAAAGAGATTCCACAGAAATTCCCAGCCCTGTTCACCATGTGAGGACATGGTGAGAACACAGACATCCGTGAATTGGAAAGAGGGCTCTCACCAGACATTAAATCTGCCGACACCTTGATCTTAGAGTTCCCAGCCTCCAGAATGGTGAAAATAAATTTCTGTTGTTTATAAGCACCCTAGTTTATGATTTTTGTTATAGCAGCCTGAACTAACTAAGGAGGCTTTTGATGGCTCTTGGTGCGTACCTAGAGCAGCTGGTGATTGCCAGGGAGAAGAGGAGTTAGTCAAGGAGGGGTCTCCTCAGTCTTAGCGAGACAGTGGCCAGAAGACAGACCAGGCCCAGGCCCTCTGATTGCTTTGCTCAGAACAGAATAGACTTTATGATTTATACCTTGAGGTTGACAGTTTCCTATGGTAGAAAAACTGAATAGCCTCATGGCCAGAGAAATGTACCTTTCCTAAGTACTTTTATGTATGAGTACTATGCTTAAGATTCTTATGTAAAATATAGGAATTTACAGTTAGACAAGGTCCAGGGCTTGGTGGCTGTCACTATTTATGTCTTTAGCCCATTCATCCATCCACCCATCCATTCATCCACCCATCATCCTTTCATCCATCTGTTCATCCACTCGCACCGATTAACTACAGTGAAACAGAAGAAAGTTTTAGAAGGTAAATGTGGGAAACATGCACCCAAACTTCATCTACCTGCACATAAATCACTGCAATGTGGCTGGGAGATTAGAGGGCTAAAAATGAAAAAAGAAAGCCAATGCTCTGGGCTAGGAGAGATCAGCCTGGGAATGTTTCTGAAAGGAGTGATTGAGGTAGAAGAGGAGGGATATGGAAGAGGAAAAGCATTCCAGGTTGGGAGAAAGACCTACAGAATGTGTGAGGGTGGACATGGTCCAGGGCTGGAATGGGCTACCCATGGGTGGGGCACTCAGTAATGAGAGCATAATGACAGCTGGAGGAGAGCTGGTGGAATAGAGAAGGGTGGTGGAATTGCCAGAGTTCTGTTGGGAGTCTAATAAAGAATTCATGAATTATCTAGGACGGTGACACAGGCAGAGAAATGGTCCTCAGTACAAGCAAGGGTAAGCATTCCACTTCAGGCTGTCTGCCCTACAGCTGAGGGCCTATGCTTGTAGCTCTGAGTCTGTGTCTGTGGTGGAGGAAACAGTCTGGTTGAGGTAGTGACAGTGCGTAATGTGTTCATGCCCAAAGGGCCAGAGGCCACTTCCGTGGCACAATGAAGGTATTGAGAGTCAACAGTCCCAGAGACTAGGAGTTCAAACAAGATGCCAAGGCCTAGAGAAACACGAGTTGAGCACTTGCCATGAAGGTGCAGAGAGCTGTGGTCTCAGCTCTTAGACACAATATCAAAAGAAGCTGTTCAGAGCAAAATGCATTCCATGTGCTGGCTCTGCCCATGTGTTTCTTGTCAACGAGGTTAATCTTCCTGGGTTTGGAAGGATTTTTGTTTGAAATTTTATGAGCCTTGGCTGGGAAGCAGCACTCACCCTGGAGTTGTGGGAGTTAATGGCCTTTTCTGGCGGCATGACTCTGGGGGCCTAGAGGAGTTCCCAAATGCCAGGCAAGGAAAAACTCATAGCCCATATTTCAACTTAAAATTGCACTTTATTTACAGGTAGCCAGGGACCAAAGGCTCCCCAGCATCCTTCCTCAGCATCACCTCAGAATCTGATGTGGTGTATCTGGGCTCACAGGGTCTTCCTTGGGTCAGCGTTTAGAGCTCAGGCCAGCATTCTTATAAGGAATATGCCCAAGTTAGAGGCCCTTCACTCCCCCATGCCAAATAGGGACATCAGCTGACATCCAGAGTAGGAGCAGTGTTTCTTCCTTAGTCGTCTTACTTAGTATTACTTAAGTATAGAAGTACTTAAATAGAGCAGTCGATACTAGCCCTCAACACACCGATGCCTACTATTCTTCAACCAGCATTTATGGGACAGAGCCTGGGAGTTGATCATTGTATGGGGCACCATGATAGACCCACAGGAATGAGAATGGGATGGCCATCCAGAGGACCTTAGCTCAAGCCCTGCCCTTCCGTAATCTATCAAGTTATGTCACTGTGACAAATCTTTGCCCCTCTCTGGGCCTTTGTCTTCTCACTTGTAAAACAAGGAGATTGGACCAGTTAGTATAAGTGTTGAAATTCAAAGTAGTGGAAAGACTCTTAAAAATCTAAGACTCTAATCTAATCTTACTCTCCAAGGAGAGTAAATGAAAGAGGCCCTGGGAATTTATTCAAATACTGGTGTTTTATATAGTGTCACTTCAGGGCTTATTATTTATGGTAGATTATCTACTTGGGACAGCCTAAGAAAGACTCCTTACGAATATTCAGCTTGGCTCTCTGAGTCCTCTAGCCATCCTGCATCTTTATGCCAACCTGATATTTTATATGCTAATCCTACAGATGAGCAGCTGTTTATAGCAATGATGGCAGACCACGTTCTTGACCTGTACCCATTCCAGTGTTCGTTCTGCCTGGGCCTGACTCTTGGCCCTGGCTGCTATTTACTGCTCCTGCCCTTTTACTTGGGGTTGCTCTTTATTTTTCTTGGCTTGACTCTTAGCTTCCCCTCAAGGTCTTGGCTGGGACCTACTCATGGACTCAACTCTTTTCAAACTACCTCAGATAGAATTTGAGTACCCCATTTGATCCCTCACGACTCAACTCCTGCTGCTGGACATAAAAGAATGGAAAGCAGGGGAATTGGACACTCTTGAATATAATACTCCTAGATGGCAATAAGTATTGCATCAACATTTTAGCCAAAAGGAGTGTTTATAAAGGAAATTGTATAGGATGAGTTAAATATGACTTTCTGAGGGCTCCAACCATTGGTCCTAGTTTTCTCTTTGGAGGTCACACATGAACAAGTCTAATTCCTTCCTTATCTGACAACTCTTCATATATTTGATTACAACTATCAACCCCTGTTATCAACCTCCTGTTATCATCTTACACCCCTGCCAAGTCAGCTCTTCCCCAGGCAAAACATGTCAAATTTTCCAACATTCCTCAGATATGATGGTTTTGAATATTTTTGCCAACCTGATGTTCTTCTTAATCCTGTCTGACTGATCTTTATTCCGCTTCCTTTGAGGTGCCCAAAGCTGCATGCCACACTCCGGATTAGACTCTGATCAGCCCAACAAGCTGGATTCCTTTGCTTAAAATCATTATTCCCAAAGTGATTTCCTTTCATCCCAGCTCCTGTAACATGCTCTGGGGTTAGGGGCTGGAGATCAGTTAATTTTAGTTAAATATGTTTAGGAAATCCTTCAGATTATCCTCCTTCTTGGAGATTTCAAAATATACATTAGAGTACTAAAGGATCAGAGTAGTCCTATTTGCCTTTACCTAACCTAGTGTTCTCCAATTTTATTTGACCACAGTGCTCTTTGCTAAAGTATCACACATTGGCCTCCCTAGTATGCCATAAAGATTTGGAAAGCACTGCTCAACTTCTGTTTATGTCACCTGAAATTATTTTTTTCCTTTCCTTTTCTTTATCTTTTTTATGTTTCTGTCTTCTTTCTTTCCTTCCCTCTTTCATTGCTTCCTTCTACTATCCTTCTATGACAACATACCAAGTTAAGCATCAGTCAAAACTCTTAGATATTTTTCAAACCTATAAATCATGGTGATAATTCATGGCAAACTCCCTCACATTTGACACTTGTTATTTGCTATTACTCATTTGTGTATTAAGTATGCCTTGTAGACCTTAATTTAAACCATTAACAAAAATATGGAGCTCAATAAACATATGTTGAATAATTTAAGCATAGGGCTGAGGCCTATATCCTTTGTATATGGTAATTCAGTTAGTTATAATTGTCCTAATTATCCAGCTAGTATATCCTAGTATCCAGCCCTTATTTCTCAATGCTTGTTCATGAGGCTATCTTGAAATCCTCATCGAATTCTTTGCTGCAGTCATGTTCATCACCAAGTCAGATTCCCTAATATACAAGTCTAGAATAATCCTGTCCTAGAAGAAGATGAAATGGATATGGCACAAGTTTAGAAATAGAGGTGAGAATTGAAAAGTAGGTAGAATTTAAATAAGCAGAGGATTGGAAAGCATTGAGGTAAGCATGAGTAATGCAATCTAGAGTTTGCTGTTGTAAGATTCAATGCAGGGAGCTGTAAGGTAGAGGGTTGGGTAAGATGAATAAATAGCTAATAATGTGGTTTTATCATTACTACTTAAAGGATAAACTCTAAGTGTTGATTAAAAGGAATGAGTGAAATAACACACAGAACTCTTATTACTGGGGGAGCTGGGGAAAGCTTCACAGTAGAAGTGGGCCTGAGCTAGTCATAAAGATTGCAGGGATGGAGGGCTTCAGCTTGTCTTCAGATTTTTTTCTCAGGCCCTTTCTCTCCCTTTTCTCCTTCTTTGACTCTCTAATATGAATGTTAGTGTGTTTGATGTTGTCCCAGAGGTCTCTTTAACTATCCTTATTTCTTTTCATTCTTTTTTCTTTACTCTGTTCCATGGCAGTGATGTCTACCATTCTGTCTTCTAGCTCTCTGATCCATTCTTCCTCTTCATTTATTCTATTGATTCCATATAGTGTATTTTTCATTTAAGTTATTGTATCTTTCAACTCTGTTTGGTTGTTCTTTATATTTTCTAACTCTTTGTTAAAGATTTCTTATAATTTCTCTTCTGTACATCCATTCTTTTCATGGGTTCTTGGATCATCTTTACTCTTAAATCTTTCTTGGGTAAATTGCCTATCTCCACTTTACTTAGTTGTTCTGGGGTTTTATCTTGTTTCTTCATCTGGAACATATTCCTTTGCCATCTCATTTTACTTAAATTTCTATTTGTATTTTTATGTATGTAATAGGTTAGTTATGTTTCTTGACCTTGGAGAAGTGGCACTCTGTAGGGGATGCCCCATGTATCCAGAAGTACACTCTCCTCTCGTCACCCAAGGACAAGGGGCCAGTTGATCGCAGCATGTGTTCTGCCTCTTGGTGGGTAAGTCTGGTCTAGAAGTTTGTGCAGGTTTCCTGCCCACTGATGGGGGGAGCTTGGTCTTGGCCCTCTGGTGGGTAGAGCTGTGTTAAGGGGCCTGTCTAAAGGTGGCTGTGGGCTCAGGAAGTCTTTAGGCAGCCTGTCTGCTAATGGTTAGGTCTGTGTTCCCATTGCATTGGTTGTTTGGTCTGAGACTCTCAGCATTGGAGCCTACAGGCTGTTGGGTGGGGTGAGGACTTGGTGCTAATGATGCAACCAAGATACCTTTCTCCAGGAAGAGTTCGGTAGATGAACACTCCCTGATATTTCTGCCACTAGTTTTTATGGCCCCAGAGAGAACCACAGTCACCCTCTGCCTCCCCAGGATACCCTCTAAGACCAGTAGGTAGGTCTGGCCCAGATTCCTGTGAAGTCACTGCTTCGCCTTGGGTCCTGGTGTGCAAGAGACCTTGTACGTGCCCTTTAAGAGTGGAGTCTCTGTTTCCCCTAGTCCTGAGCCTTCAAAGCCAACTGCTCTGGGAGCTCCTGGATGAAGAACTTCAGAATTCAAACCTTTGGACTTCCCATTGTGGCTCAGTAGTAATGAACCTGAGTAGTATCCATGAGGACATGGGTTTGATCCTCGGCCTTGCTCAGTGGGTTAAGGATCCAGCATTGCTATGAGCTGTGGTGTAGGTCACAGATGCAGCTCAGATCCTCTGTTGCTGTGGCTGTGGTGTAGGCTGGCAGCTACAGCTCTGATTCGACTCCTGGCCTGGGAACTTCTATATGCCACACCTGCAGCCCTAAAAAGCCAAAAAAAAAAAAAATGCTTGTGAAGCTTTCAATCTATGAGGCTAGAAGGAGGACTATAGGAAAAGGGGGTCACAAGCCGGGGGGAGGGGAAGGAGGGCAACAAATTCAATTACAAGGAGGGGGCTTCTGCTGGCAAATGCTCTTGCTACCCACAAGTGGGTGAAAAGCCTGAGATTAAACATTCTGAGCATTTAGAGTTGGTCTAGAGCCAACTGATTTTTTTGTTTGTTTGTTTCAAATATGTCTGGATGTGGTGAGGTTAGCTCATGTCATTTAAATGAGCCAGTCTCACAGAACAAAACACATTTTTGTGTTTGTTGGACCCGGGATTGTGCAGGAAGTAATTCTGGCTTATGTTGCCCTGGAGCTAAATGGCTCAATGGGGTCTTTTCTTTGGGGGTTTTCCACTGTGGGACTTTTCAGATGTTTAAACACTATGACTCCTGTTCTGGGGATGAGGTCTAAGACAAGCCCGTATAGATCCCTGGAACCTCCACACTGGCTTCCTTTTGCTCTTCTCCGCTGATGCCTCTGACATCAGTCTGTTGAAGAAACAACTAGAATGATTGTGATTCATTGATTCATTGATTGATTGCTTCGTTCATTCAAGGTCTTTCTTTTATTTTTCCCTGTATTTTTTTTAATAGAGTGATTTTTATTTTTTTCCATTATAGCTGGTTTATAGTGTTCTGTTAGTTTTCTACTGTACAGCATGGTGACCTAGTTACATATACATGTATACATCCTTTTTTCTCACATTATCATGTTCCGTCATAAGTGACTAGACATAGTTCCCAGTGCTATACTGCAGGATCTCACTGCTAATCCATTCCAAAGGCAATAGTCTGCATCTATCAACCCCAAGCACCCCATCCATACCATTCCCTCCCCCTCCCCCTTGGCAACCACAAGTCTATTCTTCAAGTCCATGATTTTCTTTTCTGTGGAAAGGTTCATTTGTGCCATATATTAGATTCCAGATATAAGTGATATCATATGGTATTTGTCTTTCTCTTTCTGACTTATTACACTCAGTATGAGAGTCTTTAGTTCCATCCATGTTGCTGCAAATGGCATTATTTTGTTCTTTTTTATGGCCTAGTGGTATTCTATTGTGTATATATACCACATTTTCCTAATCCAATCATCTGTCGATGGATATTTGGGTTGTTTCCATATCTTGGCTATTGTGAATAGTGCTGCAGTGAACATGCGGGTGCATGTGTCTTTTTCAAGGAAATTTTTGTCTGGGTATATGCCCACGAGTGTCATATAGTAGTTCTATGTATAGTTTTGTAAGGTACCTCCATACTGTTCCCCACAGTGGTTGTACCAGCTTACATTCCCACCAACAGTGCAGGAGGGTTCCCTTTTTCCCCACGCCTCCTTCAGCATTTGTTATTTGTGGACTTACTAATGATGGCCATTCTGACTGGTGTGAGGTGGTATCTTGTGGTAGTTTTGATTTGCATTGCTCTAATAATCAGTGATGTTGAGCATTTTTTCATGTGCTTGTTGGCCGTCTGTGTATCTTCCTTGGAGAAATGTCTATTCAGATCTTTTGTCCATTTTTCAATTGGGTTGTTGGCTTTTTTTGCTATTGAGTTATATAAGTTGTTTGTATATTTTAGATATTAAGCCCTTGTCAGTTACATCATTTGAAACTATTTTCTCAAGTCTATACTTTCAAGGATCATTTCTATAGTTTGTGAAACTATTTTCTCCCATTCTTTAAGTTGTCTTTTTGTTTTCTTTTTGGTTTCCTTTGCTGTGCAAAAGCTTGTCAGTTTGATTAGGTCCCATTGGTTTATTTTTGCTTTTATTTCTTTTGGCCTGGGAGACTGACCTGAGAAAACGTTTGTAGGGTTGATTTCAGAGAATGTTTTGCCTATGTTCTCTTCCAGGAGTTTGATGGTGTCTTGTCTTTTTTCTTTTTCTTTTTTTTCTTTGTCTTTTTGTTGTTGTTGTTGCTATTTCTTGGGCCGCTCCCGCGGCATATGGAGGTTCCCAGGCTAGGGGTCTAATCGGAGCTGTAGCCGCCGGCCTACGCCAGAGCCACAGCAACGCGGGATCCGAGCCGCATCTGCAACCTACACCACAGCTCACGGCAACGCCGGATCGTTAACCCACTGAGCAAGGGCAGGGACCGAACCCGCAACCTCATGGTTCCTAGTCGGATTCGTTAACCACCGCGCCACAACGGGAACTCTTGTCTTGTCTTTTGTTTAAGTCTTTCAACCATTTTGAGTTTATTTTTGTGCATGATGTGAGAGTATGTTCTAGTTTCATTGATTTGCATGCAGCTGTCCAGGTTTCCCAGCAATATTTGCTGAAAAGATCGTCTTTTTCCCATTTTATGTTCTTGCCTCCTTTGTCAAAGATTAATTGACCATAGGTGTCTGGGTTTATTTCTGGGTTCTCTATTCTGTTTCATTGGTCTGTACGTCTGGGTTCTCTATTCTGTTTCATTGGTCTGTATATCTGTTTTGGTACCAGTACCACACTGTCTTGATGACTGTGGCTTTGTAATATTGCCTGAAGTCTGGAAGAGCTATGCCTCCTGCTTGGTTTTTGTTCCTCAGAATTGCTTTGGCAATTCTGGGTCTTTTGTTGTTCCATATAAATTTTTGGATTGTTTGTTTTAGTTCTGTGAAAAATGTCATGGGTAATTTGATAGGGATTGCACTGAATCTGAATATTGCTTTGGGTAGTATGGCCATTTTTACAATATTAATTTTTCCAACCCAGGAGCATGGAATATCTTTCCATTTCTTTACATCTTCAATTTCCTTGATTAACATTTTAAAGCTCTCAGCATATAAGTCCTTTACCTCCTTGGTCAGGTTTATTCCCAGGTATTTTATTTTTAGGGGTGCAATTTTACAAGGTATTGTATTTTTGTATTCCTTTTCTAATATTTCATTGTTGGTATACAGAAATGCAACTGATTTCTGAATGTTAATCTTATATCCTGCTACTTTGCTGAATTAGTTGATCAGTTCAAGTAGTTTTTGGGTTGAGTCCTTGAGGTTTTCTATATATATATATATCATGTCATCTGCATACAGTGACAGTTTTACCTCTTTTCTTCCTATTAGGATGCCTTTTATTTCTTTTGTTTGTCCGATTGCTGTGGCTAGGACTTCCAAAACTATGTTGAATAATAGTGGTGAGAGTGGGCATCCTTGTCTTGTTCCAGATTTTAGTGAGAAGGCTTTCAGTTTTTCTCCATTGAGTATTATATTTTCTGTGGGTTTGTCATGAATGGCTTTGATTATATTAAGGTATGTTCCCTCTATACCCACTTTGGTAAGAGTTTTCATCATGAATGGATGTTGGACTTTGTCAGATGCTTTTTATGCATCTGTTGAGATGATCATGTGGTTTTTGACTTTTCTTTTGTTAATGTGGTGTCTGATGTCGATTGATTTGCATATATTGAACCATCCTTATGAACCTGGGATGAATCCCACCTCGTTGTGGTGTATGATCTTTTTTATATGCTGTTGGATTCGGTTGGCTAAAATTTTGTTGAAAATTTTTGCGTCTATGGTCATCAAAGATATTGGTCTGTGGTTTTCTTTTTTGGTGTTATCTTTGTCTGGTTTTGGAATTAGGGTGATGGTGGCATCATAGAATGTCTTTGGGAGTGTTCCTTCTTCTTCAACCTTTTGAAAAGTGTATGGAGGATAAGTTCCTATTTGTATGTTTGGTAGAATTCGGACTTACTGTGTGGCTCACAGCATAACTACTCAGCATTACTTCAAGGACTTTCTTCTTGCTAATTTCCTATTGGTCCTTGTGGGAAGGAATAGTTTTTACTTCCTCCTGGTCATTCCTTGCTCCCCAGAGGTCCACATCATATATATATTTTTTTTCCCACCTGTTTCCATTTTCTGTATGAGGGCTTTCTAAGAGGAAGCCTGTATGGTGAGCTATAGAGCAGTGATCAGCATCCACTGTCACCCATCTTCCTGTCACGTGCTTGTCACCTCTCCACACCTAAATATCCTTCAAGGTCTTGGAGTACCATTAAGGTGGGAGAAGGCAGCTAAGGGATAATGAAGAGTTTGTGAAGCTCCCTCTGTTCCTCATCTCTTGAGAGAAGTGACTGCCTGGCTCTGTCCAGGCCAGTGTTTCTTCATTTGATAGCAGCACCAAGGGACCAAGGGACACTGTGTGAGGGCAGCTGACCCCTCAATCATTGTCACAGTGCTTGTTCTTTAGCCAGAAAGATGTCCTAGAGCAATGTTCTCTGCTCAGCAGTACTGGTCTCTGTGTACCTGTCCCCTCCCAGAACTTAAGCCCTTCTTCCCTCTGGGTCCCTGCCCCAGTCCTACTCCCCAGACAGAGAAGCATTGAAATTTTCAGGAATGTTAGGGACTCTGTGTCATCCATATCTTTTAAACAGTAACAGTATCTCTCCAATATGCCAGTCACACCTATTTTAAAGAAATTTTTCTTCTGGTGGAAATTGTTTGGTTCTCAAGATTGATTTAAGAAAGCCTTATGTCAGGAGTTCCCATTGTGGCTCAGCCGTAACAAACCCAACTAGTATCCATGAGGATGCGGGTTTGATCCCTGGCCCTGCTCAGTGGGTTAAGGATCCAGCGTTGCTATGAGCTGTGGTTTAGGTTGCAAATGCGGCTCAGATCTTTTGTTGCTGTGGCTGTGGCATAGGCCAGCAGCTATAGCTCCAATTCGACCCCTAGTCGGGGAACCTCCATATGCTGCATGTCCCCCCACCAAGAACAAAAGAACGAAAGAAAGAGAAAAAAAGAAAGAAAGAAAGGAAACTTTGTGTAAACTAAACTGAGTTTATCAAACAAGAGTACAGGCTTTGCAGTGGGACTCAACATGAGTTCCCCAAAACAATAATACTTATAATCTAACAGTACTTTCAACTCCAAAAGATCTTTAAACTCTTTCATTTAACTCTTGCAAAAACCTTATGTGACAAGTGATTAGCCCCATTTTACACATCAGAAAAGATCAAAGAGATAGGAAGAGACTGAATAGCTTTTCAGAGGTGCAGGAACTAGTTAGTGAAGGAGACAGGATGCAAATCAGAAATATATCACTTCAGGGGTGTGTTAGCTTCCACACTGCAGGACAGCCCCCTGTAAACTTAAAATATTCACGTCTGTCTTCCTAGGAGCACATTCTTGGGATGAATTGCTCCTTTCTCTCACCTTTCCCCTAAGGTTACTTGCGGTGTTGGAACAGTGAATACCTCCTAACTCCATTTCCCACACCCAGGTCTGAATCGCTGGTGGAACATTCTTAGGTGATTAACTGCTAACAGTTAGCTGCGTGTCACTCTCTCCAGAGTCCTAACCCTTTGCTCCTTCCAGTGAAGCTGGGACCCCAGGTTTTGAATTAGTTTGGAACATCAGGGAAAACTAGAGGCTGCCGTTGCCCTCTGTGAGGTCCTCAGAGGTGGGAGGTTCTGCAGGAACTGCTCTCCAGGAAGCCCTTGGCTCCTCCTATGGCTGAGCAGGCCGGGTGGGATTGGGAGGAGGCGAGGGAAAGGGCCCCAGGCAGCTCTTGGCCAAACTTCAGCTTATGCCTTTCTTCAGAACTTTTAAGGATTTGGGGATTCTTCATGCTTTCAGGATATGAATTGTTAATAACTAAATCTCAGAGGAAATAAATAGCAATTAATGTGATTTAATGTTACCCTGGAGACATTATTAAATTCAGCTTTGCCCACTTGATTGTTGCTGAATGTGTGGCTTAGAGCAGGAGTGGGCATCCGTCCCAGCAGGTGGGACCATATGTGTAGGGTGGAGGAGGAAGGGGCAGATGAAGAGAAGCTCCTGGGAAACAAGGTGGGCAGACAGAGCTAGGGATTTGCTCTTGAGATGGGTGGGCACGCCACAGATGAGGACGGTTCTCTCTCAGTGCACTAGGTCCTGGCACACACTGGATCACACTCCCGGAATGCAGGCAGCTGTGCTAGGTCCTAAACTACTGTCAAGGCCACTGTCTCATTTTATCCCAAGGTCACTAGTTAGCTAGAGGTAAAATGGCAGCTAAATCCTACTTTCCAAGACTTCCAGATTCATGAGCTCTTTCTTGGACCTGGGTGATACCCTATGGAACTTTAGACAGAACTGGGTTTTAGAGTCACATACATCTGTGGTGGATCAGTCACTTACCCACACTGTAACCTTGCTCTTTGCCCCTTACTTTTATTAGCTATAAAATGAAGATAGTAGTACTGGAGTGGTGGTAAGGATTGCATGAGTATTGGACATAAATTTCCTACTTGCTTTATGAGCCTTCTTTCTCCCCACACAGACTGGCCTCCCCATTCTGTGTGGGTTCTATGGGGGAAGAGCTGGGAGCTGCTGAAGGAAGGTTTCCTTTTGGTGCTAGCTCAGGGCAGAGAGATCCAGGCTCAGAACTCCTCTAGCTTCACCCTAATGAGGCTGCATTCCTCCACCATGGGTGGAGCCAGCCTAGGGGCCAGGCACACTGCTACCTCCTCCCCATGGACCACAATGTTAATTCTATTGCCTTTTGTTCCTGGACATTCTCTTGCGGGCCTTGCCCTGGCTCCACCCCTGCCAAGCCAGTGGACACTGAGCACTGGAAGGGAGGAGGCTTTTTCTCCTTTTCCTTAAAAAAATACATATTTATTAACATTATACATATATATTATATCTATATCTCTGTCTATATCTATGTCTATATCAGAAAATGAATGCACTTTACCCATTCCCCAGGAAAAATCTCTCCCAACCACTCTGAAGAAGAATGGACAATCAATGCTCTGATCCGTTGACCCAAAGATCCTGGACTCAAACTCTCTTAGATCTTTTACTTCATTAATCTCTGACCAGTTTATAGGTATATTAATTCCCTAATAATAATTGGTAGTGATTGTTACAACAATAATAGCAATAGTTAGCAGTTAGTCTTTTATGAAAAGCTCTATGGTGGTGAGAGGTAGGGATTATTACTATCCTCGTCTTACAGAAGATGAAACAGGCTCAGACAAATTAAGTAATTTGCTCACAATTACACAGCTATCGAGAGGTAGAACTTCGATTTGAATTTAAATTTGGCTGAGCCTGGAGAGAGTGCCTCTCAGTCACAGTGGTTTGTACAGCACACGTAGTATATAGGGCTCTGAGGAAAGTCTACTATGAGCTTGCCACCCTAGATAGGGGCCACCCTGCCCCATTGCCACCCCTACTCCTTGGCCTCAGGTCTGGGGAGTGTGGGAAGGCCTGGCAGGGTCAGCTGCCAGGAAGGACTTGTCTTCATCACTTCCACAGAAACTGTGACAGAAGCAAATAAAACATGAAGAGAAGGCTTCCTGAAGTGTTGGGCCTCCCTGAGTGATCTGGCTGGCTGTTTTAAATCCTTCAGCCACCGCATGAAGGTCATAAAATGGGAGGGCTGCAATTTCCTCCCTTCCACACTGGCTCTGTTCTGTGTGCATAAGGAATTGATGGAGGAAGGGGACATTCTAGCAGGTCTTGACTCTGTATTCCGCGGGCCTGGAGTGTTTCATTGGCTATACTGTAGTTGGGACTGAAATGGCATTTCCATCTCTGGGTTCAGAAAGCTTAGAAATGGTGCTTAAAAGAGAATCACCACCACTACTAACATTTTGTAAAATTTTATAATTTCAGAAGCACTTGTGCTTCATACCTTGTACCTGCATCTCCTGAACTACCATTTCTGAGTCTTTTTGATCTTAATACTGAAGTTTTCAATAAAGACTAGAGAGTTAATTGCCAAATTGTTAAATTATTTTGGCCCTTGAAGGAGTACTGGATTAGGAGTCAGAAGGATTATATTTTGAGCATTAGTTTTTTCATCTGTAAAAGGTGGATAACATTAACCTTGCCTTTTGTACATGGATATTGTGAATATCAAGTGAAATGCATGTAAATAGGTGTTGGGAGCTCTAAAGTCCTAAAACTTTGTAAAATAAAAGGAACTTATTTACTGCTGCTTATAATACATATATTTAGCTTGAATTCATGCAATACATATTTTTCACCATCTGTCCCTGAAATTTACCCTTATTTTTCATTGTAACCAATTAACTTCTATTCATTGTTCAGTGCATACACCTTTTTTTTAAAAAAAAGACTTTTTTAGAGCAGTTTTAAATTTATAACAAAATTGAGGGGAGTGCTGACAGAGCAGGTTTTGGAATAAAAGATGAAAGAGGTCATTTTTTGGGCCAGTTGAGGTAAAAGTTCCATTAACCATGGGTTTAGTGAGAGTCTGTTCTCTTTGATCAGTTGGCCCAAAAAGTATAATGTGAGAGTTATTAAAGATAAAGAGATTATGTTCGTAAGTTTTTGTGTGGTATTTTGGAAACTTTCCCCAGTGAAGTATTATGTTGTGTTCGCCCGCCAGGCATATGGGGACCCAGAGACATCCATGTACCTATAGTGACATTGAGTGCGAGTGTGTGGTTGCAGTAGAAAAGATTCAGGTTTCCTAAGGATAAGGATTAGTTGTAGTTGGATATATGTTGGAAACAGAGATAGGCCTTATTGGCCAAATGAGTAACTTTTCCTATTGGTTGATAGGCTCTTGGAAATTTACTTAAATCAGTCCTAAGCAGTTGCTCTTTTAGAAAATGGAGGCCTTATGGTAATTTAAAGTTATGCTTAGAAGGATCTCTGGACTTAGAGGAAAGGTCTATAAAACTGTTGAGGACTTGTGAAAAGTTTTTGGACAAATCCAACACTTGGTTAGGTTTGAACCTGTGCTATAGACTGGACAGTAGGGGTGAGGGGGTGATGAGACCCTCCAGAAGAGGGCAGGTGTTGAAAGAGAAGTATTAGGGTTAGTAAGGTGGAAGAGGAAGGTGTGGGGGTCTTATGCATTGGATTATCTCTCACAAATGATCCAGAGGGTGTGTGATCCAACTCCATGGGTAATCACAGTCTCCCTGTAGGAGTGATTCCCACAGTAAGGTGAGGGTATGAATATGAAGATTGAGAGGGACAGTGGCTAGTATGGACAGTATTTGTGGAGGGAGGGAATATGGGGTGTTAAGATTAGGGGAAAGCAGAATGCACAAGGACAATGTGGTCTGTTCATAGAGGACTATTAATCTAGAGAAAGGGAGCTGTTTCCCCAATAAATGCTTGGTGGAGGCAGTCTGAGGAGCACCAGGGAATCATGTCACAGGTAAGAGTGAGAAAGAGAAGAGAAAATGCCCAAATAAGCCCAATAGACCAGGTACTATTCCTTCTCTTTCTGTTGTAGAATTTGAAGGGTTGTTAGGTCAGGAAGGGAGAGAGCAGGGGCAGAGATAAGGGCCTGTTGTAATTTATGGACGGGACTTTAATCTTGATAATATGGTCCAGTGGCTCCTTTAGAGGCCCTTTGGTGGCTTGGTATAGGGATAGGGCAAAAGCCCGAAGTTGGGGTTCCAGATACAGAGGAATCCCACAAGGCCAAGGAAAGATAGGAGCTCCTGTTTGGAAGTGGGAGGAGAGAGAGCCATTTTCTGTCTACAGTGATAACCCAATGGGGGTAATAGAGAATCCAAGGCATTTGACCCGAGGGGAGGAAAGTTGAGCTTTGGTGGGAGAGACCCAATATCCTCTATTGACCAGGTGGTTTTAAAATGTTGCCATATGTTTAAGAGAAGTGTCATAAGATGGGCTACAGAGTAAGAGATCATCCACATATTGGAGGAGGGTGCTAAAGATGAGATCAAGAGTGGTGAGATCTGAAGCTAGAGCCTGTCCAGAAAGAATGGGGGCTATCCCAAAAAGCCTGGGGAAGGACCTTCCAGGTAAGCTGACGTGATTGGTGGATGTCGGGATCTGTCCAGGTGAAGGTGAAAAGGTCCTGAGAGTCTGAGTATAAAGGGATGGGAAAGAAGGCATCCTTAAGATTGAGTACCATGACATGGGAGGTATCTGGGGGAATAAGGGGTAGGATATTATATGGGTTAGGAACCCCCAAGTGAGTTGGAAGACTGCCTGGTTTATAAGAGATCCTGGATGAGGTGGTAAGAGCCATCTGACTTTTTTACCGGTAGGATTGGAGTGTTGAATGGGGAATGAGTGGGTTGGAGTAAGTTACAAGAAAGAAGGCAGTTAATAATAAGTTGGGGGCCCCTTCTGCTCTTAAGGGACAAAGGATATTGGGTTTGATAGGGGAATGTGGACAGGTCTTTTAACTTAATTTAAGTGGGAGCATGATGAGCTATGGAAGGGGTGGAGGTTTAACATACCTTGGGCAAATGATGGTGACTGGGAGAGGTAGTTTATCAGGTTTTGGATGAGTAAGGAGGAAGAGGGAAGGGTCGGCCACATAGATAGGAGTGAGAAGCTAAGGCTCTGAATTTAGATAGAATATCTCTGCTGAGAATTGGGTTGGGCACCTGGGTAATATCAGGAAAGAATGGCTGAAGGGTGTTTCTGATGAAGAGCAATTTAGGGTTTGGAGATTAGGCCGTCAGCCCCCACAATGGAGCCTTGAGAGTGGTGCGTGGAACCTGTAAGTTTAGGTAATGCTGAGTATGTGGCCCTTGTGTCGATAAGTAATCAGCTTACCTGCCACTAGCAAAGTTACCCGGGGCTCTGATGGAGTGATAGGCTTGGGGGCCAGGAGCCCAGGCACCCTCAGTCTTCTGGGGCCAGGCCAAGGTGGCTTGGCAGGTTGAGGTCCGATGATTCCGGTCTCTCCATAGGAAGGAATGTGGTCACAGTCGACCTTCCAGGGGCCTCTCTTGCCACGCTGTGGACAAAGGCCTGGGGGAGATCAAGGGTTAGGGCGGTCCTCTGCCCAATGGCCTTTCTTGCCTCACCTGTAACATGGGCCTGGAGGGGCCTTAGAGCCATTGTCTTTGTGAGGGAACCTGAATCTTTGGGAGCCCCGAATGGCAGTTGCCATTTGGTATTTAGCCTGATCTCTTTTTAATTTTTGGCTTTCAGGCTCTTGATCCTGATTATTAAAGACCTTGAAGGCAAGGCTCAAGAGATCCCTTTGTGGGGTTTGAGGGCCATCCTCTAATTTTTGTAGTTTGCACCTTATGTCAGGTGCAGATTAAGAGACGAAATGAGTGTTTAAGAAAAGACTTCCTTCTACTGAGGAAGGGTCTAAATTTGTATATTTTGGGAGAGCCTCCATTAAGAGAGAAAGAAAGAGGGCAGGGTTTTCGTCTGAGCCTTGATTATTTCTTTTAGTATTCCATAGTTAACAGCTCTGTGTGCTGGGGTGTGGAATCTACCTGATAGTCCCCAATTGGCTCTTGTCTGGGAACTGCCACTGCCCCAGCCGGCTGGTGGTTATTTTGATGGTGGAAATCATCAGCATGGGCCTGAATGGCTAACCAGACCCTTTCCTTTGCTTTGGGGGAGAGGGTGGAGGATTAGAGGATAAGATGATATAGATGCTGTGCCAGGTAAGGTCATAGGACTGAGTGAGATATTCAAATTCCTTAATGTAGGTGGAGGGGTGAGAAGAGGAGCCTAATCTTTCAATTTGAGAGAGGTTGGACATAGAAAAAGGCACATGGACCCAGACAGTCCCCTCAGTTCCTGCAACTTCCTGTAAAGGGAGTAAAGGAGCCAGTTGGGGGATGTCTTTGGAGACAGGAGGTTGGGTCTGGGACCATGTATGAGGAAGGGAGAAAAAGGAGTGGGGATCTGGATTAGGATTGGGATGAAGTGAGGAAGCTGAGGGTGGAGGAGAGGATGATTGCAAGTTGGTGGGAGAGCTGGTGGCATGGAGAGGGTCATATGGGGGAGGAGGATGATATGCAGGATCAAAGGAGGAGATATCAGAATCAGAGGGAGGTGGTTGTGAATCTTTTGAATAAAGAATTTGAAAGGTGGAGCAAGATGAACAGAAGGAGGGTTGGGAGCAGGGGATAAAGAAGGCCTGAATGTAGGGAACTTCGGACCACTGGCCATTATGGCGACAAAAGTTGTTGAGGTCATGCAAGATTAAAATTGAAAGTGCCGTTTTTGGGTCTTGAGACTTGTTATCCAATCTGTATTGTATCAAAGAGGTGTTATAAATTTAAGACGCTTGGACCTAATGTCTCATCTTAGTCTGAGAGAATCTGAATTTCGCAAGAAGCAGCCAAGAGGTGTGTTCCTGGAGGAGTGGAGGAAGTGTTCCTCATGATGAGAAGGAACAAGAGGACTAAGAGGGAATGGAGAGTAAAGTAAAGGACCACCTTTGGGAGTGCACTACTCAGGCTGGGTGTCCCCAAGGCCTGAGTAGTGGACCTGAGAAGAGACAGAGAGAGGTCACACTCTGTTGTGGGCGTCCCCAGATCAGAGGAACCAGGGCTGAGTGGCTGTGTGGTCTTCTGACCTAGAGCTAGGGTTTGCGTGAGGGTTGCGTTCTGGTGTGTCAGAGGAACTGGGGCCAGCGGCTGTGTCGACAGACGACCCGGAAAGGTGGCAATTACTCAACCGAGAATTAAGAGATTGATGTTGGATACAGAGTCAGAAAGGCAGAGTTCCCGGTTCAGTGCTCCCTCCTAATTCCCCCCTCACTTGCTCAAGAGGGTTGTTGGGGAGGTGCCTAGATCAGGGGCCCAAACCTGGGTAGGATCTGGAGGTTACCCCAGGACAAGCTGCCACTGCCTGCTGCTCTCTGGGTTGCAAATCCAGGGGTTTGGGGCACCACTGACCAGCTTCCTGTCCCCTTGCCAATCCCTCCCAGGTCTCAGCACCAAATGTTAAGTTTGCTGAGCAAGGGAGGAATGTGCAAGGCCAGGTTGATAAAGCAAGAGAGATTTATTAAGGCATCCAAAGTGATGGGCTGAGCTCAAGATGGTGCCATTGTGGACTGCTCAGAGACATTTTGCTTATAAAGGATCTGTGGTGGGAATCTGTGGCAGGAGTTTAGGACGGGAACAAAGAATATGGAGGAGGGGAAGGTCAGGGGAGGGATAAGGGGTCGAGTCCCATGACAGAAGGCAGTTAATCTTTGTAAATGGTTAATCTAGGCAGGCAGTTGTTTTCCTCAGGCCATTGTTTCTTGTTGCCCAACTTGAGCCTCCACATTCTGGGGGAGGGTCTGAAGCTAGTCTCCAAGGGGAACAGCCACATTGGGGGTTGGTGAGGGGGTCTGTCAGAATCCTCCTGGGAACCTATCAATTTCCAGGTTTTGGTCATTATGAATAAAGTTGCTATAAATATCCATGTAAATGTTTTTTGGGTGAACATAAGTTCTTAACTCCTTTGTAAATACTAAGAAGTGTGGATTGCTGGATTGTATGGTAAGAGTATGTTTACTTTTGTAAGACATTGCTAAACATTCTTACAAAGTGGCTGTACCATTTTGCATTCTCACCAGCAATTCCCGTTGCTCCAAGTCCTTGTTAGCATTTGGTGTTGTCAGTGTTCTGGATTTTGGCCACTTATTCTAATAATTACTAGTAATTATTAGAATTACTTATTCTAATAAGTGTATACTGGTATCTTGTTTTAATTTGCATTTCTTTGCTGACATATGAATGTGGAGCCTTTTTTCATATGCTTATTTGTTATTTGTATACCTTCTTTGGTGAGGTGTCTGGCCCACTTTTCAACTGAGTTGTTTTTCTATTGCTGAAATGTGAAGTCTTTTTGTATATTTTCAATAACCATACTTTATCAGATGTGGCTTTTGCAAATATCTTCTCCCAGACTGTGGCTTGTCTTATTCTGTTGATACTGTCTTTTGCAGAGCAGAAATTCCTTTTTTGGGGGGTGGAGGGGGTGCTGCACCCACAGCATATGGGAGTTCCCAAGCTAGGGACTAAATGGGAACTGCAGCTGTCTTCGACCTACACCACAGCTCATAGCAACACAGGATCGTTAACCCACTGAGTGAGGCCAGGGATCCGACACGTCCTCATGGATACTAGTCGGATTTGTTTCCACTGTGCCACAGTGGGAACTCTAGAAATTCTTAATTTTAATGAATTCTAGCTTATTATTTCTTTTATGCACTGTCTTTGGTGTTGTACCTTGATGACCATATCTGATGCCATCTAAGTTTTATGTTATCTTCTAGGAGTTTTATAGTTTTGTGTTTTAAATTTATGTCTATGATCTATTTTAATTAATTTTGTGAATGATATAAGCTCTGTATCCATCCTTATATGTGGGTGTCCATTGTTCCAGCACCATTTGTTGAAGAGACTATTTTTGCTCCATTATATTATCTTTGCTCCTTTGTCAAAGACAAGTTGACTACATTTATATGGGTCTATTTCTGGACTCTCCATTCTGTTTCATTGATCTATTTGCCTATCCTGTCACCAGTACCATACTGTTTTGATTACTGTAGCTTTGTTGCTGAATCTCAGCCTCTGTGCAATGGTGCCAAATAGAAATTTGGAAACAGAGTTTTGGTGAAAGAAAAAAAAAGTATCTTTATTGCTTCCAGGCAAAGGAGGCCAGAGCAGGCTAATGACTTAGAGACTGTGTCCCCCTTGTGAGAGATTAGGAGGTGGTTTTATAGTTGGGGAGTGGAAAATAGAGCCACAGGTAAGGATCAGTGTAGGGGCAAGTTTGCATTGCTTTTCAAAGCTGGTGTGTTTAGTGGTCCCAGGACTGGTTCTGGTGGTCCTCCTTCTTTCCAGAATGAAGGATGCTTCATCAAAAGTTACCATCTTCCATTTGTTGGGGGTTTTAGTTCTGCAGAAGGGCTCAAAGATATTGTTATATATATATTTCTTGAAGAGGAAACAGGACCCTGCCCCAAGGCTGCACTCAGTTCTGTGCCCCACCCCCTCCCCACAGAGACTGCCACTGTTTTGAATTTGGGAGAGTCCTTCCCATCTCTAGTCTCAAAGGTGGTCAATAGAAAACATGATTTTGAAGACAAGGAAATTACAAAAGATGGGGGTTGAGGAGAATCTTAGATAGAAGTAGCCAAGGATGGAATCCTGTCGTCTTCCCTAAATTTACGGAAGCAAATGTCACAGAAAATCCGGGGCTCTGAGAAGCACTGATTTAAGAGACTGGGAGAATCTAAGAATTGTGACTATTCAGTTGCAAATGAGCCCAATAAGGAAGAAAAAGGGGAAACAACCCTTAGAAATGGTTGCCATAGGTCCTCCCTTTGAGTTCAGTTTTCCAAGGGCACATCCAGGAGACAAGGAAGGAAATGCTCTATCCAAGGTTAGCAGAGACCTACAAGACGACTGTCACAATTGCAAAATTGCTGAAGGAGATGAAGTTTTTAAACAGTGCTGAGAGCAAGAACAAACACCCTCCCCCCCAACCTCCACTTTTAAAAGTATGATCAGAACAGAAGGAAGATCAAAGGAGTCACAGGCCTGCTTCTTGGGACATCTGGCGAAATGTTAACGGACAATAGAAAGAACCCATATCTACTCAATTTCTATTTTTGCTCATTCCCTACATTAAGGACGATAACTTCTCCATAGAAAAAATGTGGAACAAGTATGGTTACAGCAGAGTCTGAGCCTAATTGAGGTGAAGAGAGCTTGCAGCATCCCCTAATGCCTGTCCCAGAGGCAGATGAAGAATGTCCAGGGCACAGATACAGTTGCAGATGTGATTGTCGAATCTTTAGTGCTTCAAAACTTGGAATGAACAGATGTCTTAATTTTCAAAATGGTGGAGAAAGTATATTCAGGAATTTAGAGACCAGAAAACTTGCTTTCTTTCTTAAAGAAGTTGTCAAGGTATGGGGTGTTGAGAGGCCTATTGGGGCAGGGCAGATCTTTGCTTCAGGTTTTCTCCACCTGAGGGTCTTCAGTTCCTGGCGGCAAAGAGACTAGAAGACTTAATCCTGAGGGGCTAACCCTCTCTGCAGAGGGAGAGGGTCAGGGTTGGGCTACCAGAACACAGGGAGTTCACCCAGACCGTTGCTGCCCAGTGCTTAGTGGTCCCTCACCTCTGAACCTCTTTCTGGAAAAGTTTCCAGAAATCTTTTACCAGCTCCTTAATTTGGCAGACTTGGAAGCTTGGATGCCTGGTTTGGCGAGGTCCAGAGAGAGGAAGCAATCTGTCCAAGTTTACACAGCTGTTAATGGCTGAGCTGGGATCAGAGCCAAGTGAGTTGATTCACCACCTGGGGTTCTGCCTCTTTATGCCGCTCTTACACTGCCTAGCATGCACTTTTCATTTATCCCAGCATCTCTTTTATCTTCCCAATAAGACAGCATTCATTTCACACTTATTGAGCATTTATTGTGTGGCAGGCACCATGCTGGCAGCTCTGTGGCTATAAAAATGATTAAAATCTGGTTCTTGGATTATATGAACTTCTAGGTGACAAGCAGTGACCCCCTTATGGCGTGAGACTTGATTGGAAAAGGAACAAGTAGGGTGCTGTGGGTTGATGGTGGAAGGTGCCGTTGTGATCTGGAAGTTTCTGGCTCCCCCAGAAAGCTTGAGCCTTATGGGCAGGGAGACTACCTTACACAACTGTGTCTTCTTCCCAGAGCCTTGCACCGCATGATAGAAGCTGGGGGAGCTGTCGCCAGAGACCTCCCAGAGCTGCTTGTTTTAGAATTTAGAGAAGGGCAACCTGCTCTTGACCTCTACTCTGAAGGATACCGAAGACCAAGATAGTTCTCCTTTTGCCTTCCCCTCTTGTTTTTTTGTCTTTCTCATGCCACTTGGTTCTTCTGGGCTCTTCAAAGATTTTATGAAGATTAAAAATTGATTTTTGAGCCAGGATGTGTCACTACCTGGGAATTGAGAGGCCAGTTAATCACACCAGGAGGCCATGAGTTTCTTGCTTGCACTGGCTCTGCGGCTGGACTGCTCCCAGGACTGCCTGCAGGAATGAGAGGAAGTTATGGGGCAGAAAGCATTGCATCTTAGGGCCTTCTCTATGAGGCAGCATGGAAGCATCCACAGCCCAATCAGGAAGTTCAGAGAAAGGAATGGAATCGACGACATGGATGTTAGGAATACATTCTTTCCCACTGAGCCCTGCTCCCTGGGGGGCAGGCCTGTGGAGTGGTTTGGAACAGAGACAACTCCCTGGATGCCTGAACTGGAAAGGAATAGGATGTGGCCTGGGGCCCCATCAAATTCCAGAGGCCGATGGCAAACACTAGGATACTATGGGGACAGTCTGCTGGGGTCTCTGCCCCAAGGGCCAGGCACCCATTAACCTGTACTGGGGTTCCACAGCAGGAGCCTGATTTAACAAGGTGGAGGGGAATTGAGGAAGGCAGAGATGTTGGAATCATTAGGTTTTCAAAGTCAACCTCATTCTCTTATTAGGTTTACCTTCAGTCCAAGTGCACGTATCATTCCTCGATGCCAAGAAGAACATGTAGCTGCTGGGTGGTTAGATTCAAGAACTTCTGAAACTCTTTCTAACTCAGAAATATGGGATTCCATAAAAATATTTTGAGAAAGTCAATATATCCTCTCTTCTGTCATTGTTACTATGTTGTAACCCTCACTAACTGTTTAACCTTGGGCTCTTACCTTCTTTAAATGTCAGTATCGTTATTTTTGAAATGGGTATAAAACTTTATACTGCCCTTGGTTGTCACAAGGACTAAATGAAGTAATATATGTGAAGGTGCGTGATTTAAGCTTCATAGGATAAAAGTTCCTCCCTTCCTTTGCTCCCTTTTTCCAATATCTTACAAATATACTGATATAGTCAAGCATAGAAACTGAAGCCAGTCTTGTATAATGATGATACTGCTTAGGTGAAAAAGCACGAAGAAGACCCTCCTTGCTCTACCCCAGACAAAGATTTTATCTTTCATTATATCCTTATGATAATGATTCTGATCTTTGGTGCGGTGCCATTAGTCATTGCCTTTTTTGTCATATGGTATCATACTATACATATTAGTCATTAAAATCTTAGTGGGAAATAATTTCAAAAACAGAGTTTCTCAAGATTCGTGGTCACTTTGTCCAACTCTCATCCCCCCAAATTATTTTGGGGTCATCTAGACTCTTCTTGAATAATTCCAGTGATAGAGAGCTCACAGTCGTTAACTCAGCCTATCGCATTGTGATACAGCTGAAGTTGATTAGACATCCTTTTATAAGCCGAAGTAAGTCTAACTCCCTAGAACTTTGTTTTTTTGGCCTGAATTTCGTGAAATAGAAAAATTAGGGGTAATATGCTCCTTCTTTCATTTGACAGCACTTTAAATAATTAAAGATAGAGATCTTTTCTTTTCCAACCTCTTATAACATGGTTTAACTTATTATTTCTCCTGTAACAGTCTCTAGATCCTTTACAACCCAGGTTGCTCTTCTCTGAGGATGCCTACATTTTCCAGTGTTCTCCAAACATACATATCACCTGAATGCTACCCCAGGAGTGTTCTAACAGTATAGAGGCTGAAAGGTTAAGACCTCCCTGTGACTAGATTTAGGCTGATAGTATTGTAGTTTTTTTTTAAATCAGATTGCATAATTGCTTAATGTTTAGTGTCTGATAAATTAAAACCTCAAGACATTTCAACAGAAACTGCTATCAAATTGGGCCTCTCCTGGATTAGACATATTAAGCAATTAAATATTTAATATAAATGCACATAACTTTATTATTAGTTAAAAATCTCTCTTCCTTTTGTTTCAGGCTATTCTTGTTTTTTCACTGAATCTTAGTTTGTCAATTCATAAATTAGTGGTTCTTTCAGCTTTGTATCATCTATAAGTTTGAATTAGCAGGTTAGCAGGTTGAAAACAGATCCCTTTAGCTCAACATCAAAGACATTCCTAAAACTGGCATCTGTTTAATCATCCCTGAGCAAGTTTACTAAACTAAAATTGTTTAATAGTTCGTTACTTAGGCTACAATCTTGAGAGCTCCCATGCCTGGCCATGTTCATAGTCATTTAGTTAGTAAGGGAAAGTTCATTGGGTATTAATCTGAGTGGGGTTCTTGAAACGCATATGCTTAGCAGACAGTATTAATCAGTATGAGTTTTCTAGATGCCTTTGATGCTATCTACCCAGGTAGATTGATGCAGGAATCACTGCTCTGGCCCAGAGGCAATATACTCATTCACCAAATAGTAGGAACATTGGGAAATGCACATGAGAAATTCTTGATTTGCCTTGATGTATCGGAAGATTGAAGAAGAGCTGACTGGACTTAATTCTGACAGCAAAAGGAATCCTGATCCACCCAAAAGCCAGGATGCCCAGTCATTAAGAGCTTCTCTGTTTTTGTCTTGTTCCATAAACCAGCACTTGCAGGAAGGACTTCTGCAGTTGTTTTTTTTTAAAAAAAACAAACACACACACACACAACAAAACTGCTAAGAAACTCAAGGACTTGGCCAACAGGGAAAGGAGAAAGTATAGTCACTGGGAGGAAACCTAAAACAGGAAGTTTTGGGCACAGGGCTCCGTGTTGAGAGTAGACCAGGGACTGAGGGCAGAGGGAGAAGGAGGTTGTGGTATATGATTTTTTCCCCAAGACCATGGGCTTATCTTAGACAGTTGAGTTGATTCTTTTCCCCATCAACTGGTATGCATTATTATAAGGTATCAGGGCGAAGCAGTCACCACTCTCAAATCTGATCCCAAATATTTGGAATCTCTGAGAATTCTAGGGAATCTAGTTATGAGGGTCCTAGCCTCCTTTGAAAACATTTACCAACTTACCAGAAATATGGAAGACAGGAACTTTGAATGAAAGGATCATATTTTTGTGTAATTTGTGAAAGCCAAGGGAGGGTATATGGCATGCATGTTCCAATACAACTTCTCAAAATATCCCAATAACATAAATACCCCTGAAATACCAGGGTAAATACCCTGACTAAACTAAAATAAGCTAAAAATGATGAACAACCTAATGTTAGATTCTGAGAAAAATCTTTTTAAGTATCAGAGAGATGGAACAAAGTTGGAGGGATAAATCCTGTGTTGAGTTCTTGTCACAGCACACAAGTTTCACTTAAGTTCATGAAACAGAACACCTGGGGGAAAAATAGTCACATCATAATCCCTTGATTGATTAGAGGCTGAGGGTTTTCACAAACCAGAAAATAGGAAAATATTCCTTTAGGGCATGGGATAGTACACTCTGAGAATTTCTGAAGACTGTTGTCCTACACTTATCAATCTTTCTTTATTCTTAGAATGACAAATATAGTCTCATCAATTATGAAAATGACACCACTGTATTGGGAAAAGCTACTGAACCCCTAGAAAATAGTTCCTATGGCAGAAATGGACAGGAATTGAAGAGGAGAATAAATAGGAGATTTGGAGAAACTGGTGGTGGACCATTGCATTTAAACAGGTGTTCTTATAAGTAAAGTAGGCAAAGTCAGAGAGGAAAAACAATGTTGATAACAGTAAATGCTAGAGACTATAGGTTTTCTTGAATCAAGTATTAGAGCCTTGGCAATCTGCAGATTCAATACAATCCCTATCAAATTACCAATGGCATTTTTCACAGAACTAGCACAAAAAAAAATTAAGATTTGTATGGAAACTCAAAAGGCCCTGAATAGTCAAAGAACTTCTTAGAAAGAAAAATTAAGCTGGAAGAATCAGGCTCCCTGTCTTCACACTATACTACAAAGCTATAGTCATCAAAACAATATGGTACTGGCACAAAAACAGGAATACAGATCAATGAAACAGGATGGAAAGCCCAGAAATAAATCCACTCACCTATGGTCAGCTAATCTAGGGCAAAGAAAGAAAGAATATACAGTGGACAAAAGAAAGTCTCTTCAGTGAGTGGTGCTGAGAAAACTGAACAGCTACATGTAAAAGAATGAAATTAGAATGCTCTATAACACCATACACAAAAACAAACTCAGAATGGATTTAATACCTAAATATAAGTCTGGATACTATAAAACTCTTAGAGGAAAACATAGGCAGAACACCCTCTGATATAAACTGCAGTAATAGCTTTTCAAATTCACCTCCTAGAATAATGAAAATAAAAACAAAAATAAACAATTGGGACCTAATTTTTGCACAGCATTGAGTTCCTCTTGTGGCTCAGCAGAAAGGAATCTAACTGGTATCCATGAGCATGCAGGTTTGATCCCTGGCCTTGCTCAGTGGGTCAGGGGTATGGCATTGCTGTTAGCTGTGGGGTGGGTTGCAGATGAGGCTTGGTCCCGCATTGCTGTGGCTGTGGCATAGGCTGGCAGCTGTAGCTGATTCAACCACTGTCCTGGAAACATCCTATGCCATGAGTGTAGCCCTAAAAAGAAAAAGAAAAAAAGTTTTTCCACAGCAAAGGAAACCATAAACAAAACAAGAAGACAACACACAGAATGGGAGAAAATATTTGCAAATGAAACAACTGACAAAGGATTAATCCCCAAAATATATGAACATCTCCTCCAGCTCAATATAAACAAGCAAACAAAAAAACCCAATCAAAAAATGGGCAGAAAACCTAAATAGACATTTCTCCAAAGAAGACATACAGATGGCAAACAACACATGAAAAGGTGCTTAACACTGGGAGTTCCCATTGTGGCTCAGTGGTAATGAACCCAACTAGTATACATGAGGATGCAGGTTCAATCCCTTGCCTCACTCAGTGGGTTAAGTAAATGCCCATTGACAGTGGAATGGATAGATAAGATGTGGCACATATATACAAAAGAATATTACTCAGCCATAAAAAGAATTAAGTAATGCCATTTGCAGCAACATTGATGGACCCAGAATGAAATTAGTCAGACAGTGAAAGATCAACATCATATGATATCACTTATATGTGGAATCTAAAAAAAGGATACAAATGAACTTAATGTGCAGAACAAAAACAGATTCACACACTTTGAAAACAAACTTATGATTACCAAAAGGCAAAAAACAAAAGAATAGAAATTGTAAGAATTTTGTTAGGTAAAAAATATAGGAAAAAAAGAAGCAAAGCACAAAATATGAAATTTGAAATGAATGAAAATATTTTATTACCTATAATAAATATCAGTGGGCTAAATTTCCCAGTAAAAAGTCAAAGGTTAGATTTCAGGAAATAAAAAATAAAAGTAAAATCCAGTTATATGCTGTTTCTAAGAAATACATCAAAATTTAAGGATGTGGCAAGGTTAAAAATAAGATGTAAATAAAAGAAAATAAAAGAGGGGATCCCTAAATAATATATATTTAGAGGAAAAACCATTTCTCAAAGTAAAGATATTGTCATAATTTATAAATGGTCAGTTTACCAGAAAGATAAAACAATTTTAAATTAATATGCATATAATAACTAGGTATAACTTATATAACTCTCTTTATCATCTATCCTTATTATTTATTTATGTCTGTCATCTATCTAATTACTATCATAATGGGAGATCCTAATATATATTCTTTCAGTAATTTATTGTCAAGCCAACAAAAATAAGTAAGAATATGAAATTTTGAATAACAACAGTTCACCCAAGAACTGCAGAGTATATGTTTATTTTAAACACATGTAAAACATTTAAAAATTTGATCACATAAAGCAAGTCTCAAAAAAGTTAATAGGATCAGCATCCCAGAGAACACAATCTGAGCACAAAATAACTTAGAAATTAGTAACAAATATTATTTATTGAGGTGGGGAAGGGCCCATGTATCAAAGAGAAAGAGGAAATGAAAAGTTACTTAGAACTGAATAACACTGAAATTATATATATTAAGATGTGTGGCTAGAGGGAATTTATGGGAAATACCGGCTACATAGTTTTAGCATCTTTCTCAATAACCACATAAAAGAGAAGAGAGAGAAACTGAAGATAAAAGCCAAAAGCCCAGGGATGACATTTGCAACCAAACTAGACAATAAGATATTTTGTCAAATCCTGAAGTACAATTACAAGTACCACCACTGCAGCCATAAGATAAGCAATGCTATCAGTGGTTCTCTGAAAAGAAGAATGTGCTCAAGAAGTCCCTGCTAAGGTCTGAAGGAGCTGGAGCAAAACTTTCTTTTTTTTTTTTTTTTTTTTTGTAATGGGTAAGAGGAGGGAAGGTGGGGTTACTTTACAACACTATAGTCAAATAAGAACTTTAGGCACAACTCATCTTTATTTATTTATTTGTCTTATTAGGGCTGCACCCACGGCATATGGAGGTTCCCAGGCTATGGGTTGAATTGGAGCTGTAGCTGCCAGCCTACACCACAGCCACAGCAACACCAGATCCGAGCTATGTCTGTGACCTACACCATAGCTCATGGCAATGCTGGATCCTTAACCCGCTGAGCAAGGCCAGGGGTTGAACGTGCAATCTCATGGTTCCTAGTCAGATTCCTTTCCACTGTGCCACGATGGAAACTCCTGGAGCAAAACTTTCAAAACAGACTTAGCAAGAATTCCTTCTGAGACAGGGCCCCGCACTCAGGAGGAATGGCTGAGAATGGAGTCAAAATTGCGCAGGAGAAAAACAATGGAGACAAAGGAAAGAGAAAACTCAGATAAGAGTGGAGGAGACAAATGGATTCAGGAAATCTCTCAGAGCAAGTTACTCTATTTTTTAGCACAACATGAAAATAATAGCAAAGGAAGCTTTGTGGCATTAGAAAATCTTCCCTGAACCACATCTTCTGAAACTGGACAACAGAAATGCATTGAGTTTCAATTGCACACCATAAAAGTGAGCCACAGGGAAATCACCAGGTCAAAACTTACATGATATTTATTGTATGAAAAAATAGAACATGGAACAAAATAACAAACCTACATGATGTACCCATGAAATGAAAGTCTTCTATTTCAAAATGAGCTAATGTATCAGTGTTAATTTTCTGATTTTGGTGGTTGTATTGTGGTTATATAGAAGGATGTTCTATATAACCTACGCCATAGCCACAGCAGTGTGGGGTCCAAGCCACATCTGCAACCTACACCACAGCTCAAGGCAACGCCAGATCTCTGACCCACTGAGCAAAGCCAGGGATCAAACCTACCTCCTCATAGATACTAGTTGGATTTGTTTCCACTGCATCACAACGGGAACTCAAGGATGTTCTCTTTAAAGGGAAATACAAATTAATGAATTTAGGCATGCTGGGAGCATCAGATTGCAAATTATTCCCAAATTGCTCAGGGGAAAAAAAAATCTTTGTACACAGAACTTTTTTATAAGTTTGGAATTGTCTAAAAATTAAAATCTCTTTTAAAAAAGAAGAAAAAGGAAAAGAATTTCATATGTAGTGATAAATATTGAAGCTAGGCAAAAAAGATACAACATATAAATAATAGCCATCCTTTAAGAAGAAATCCAAAGCAAGGACACAAATACTAAAACTATAAACCAAGAAAACTTGCTACATCTGCCAATTCAGAAGCTTCTGAAGAGTCTTAGAAGTTAAAATCTTTAGGCCTGATGACCCCAATGTCCCTATGCCATTTTTCAAGGCCCCAGATTTTCCTAGACAAGGCCCCCTAATTTTATCATAACAGACCTACCTGGTTGTGCATTTAACTATCTTTGAAATTCAGCAGCTCTTACTATTAAGTGATAAGAGATGAGAGTTTCTTTGTAGGCATCCAAAGAGGCCCTCTGGCTTTTACAACTGACTTTCAATCGTGTGTTACCCTGAGCTGTTCCTTATCTTCTTTTTTTTTAATTTTTGATTTTTAATTAAAGTATAGTTGATTTACAGTGTTGTGCCAATTTCTTCCGTACAGCACAGTGACCCAGTCATTCATATGTATACATTCTTTTTCTCATACTATCTTCCATCATGTTCTGTTCCAAGAGATTAGATACAGTTCCCTGTGCTGTACAATAGTACCTCATTGCTTGTCCTTGCTAAATGTTATAGTTTGCATCTACCAGCCCCAGACTCCCTGACCATCCCACTGCCACATCCTCCTTAGCAACCACAAGTCTATTCTCTATGTCCATGAGTCTGTTTCTGTGTTGTAGATAGGTTTATTTGTGTCAGATAGGTTTATTTGTGTCATATTTTAGACTCCACCCATAAGTGATAAATATGGTAATTGTGTCTTTCTTATTTGGCTTACTTTACTTAGTATGAAAATCTCTAGTTGCATCCATATTGCTGCAAATACCATTATTTTGTTCTTTTTTATGGCTGAGTGGTATTCCATTGTATATATCCATTCTTCTGTTGATAGACATTTAGGTTGTTTCCATGTCTTATCTGTTGTGAATAGTGCTTTAATGAACATAGGAGTGCATGTATCTTTTTGAATTATAGTCTTGTCTGGACATATGCCTAGGAATATGCCTTTGGATTTGTGGATCATATGGTAGCTCTATATTTAGTTTTCTGAGGAACCCCCCATACTATTTTGATAAGTAGCATTAATGATCTGTAGAAGATAAGGAACAGGAGGAGGAGAGAAGATGGAGGAGCAGTAGAACATGAAGCTCACCTACTCTGACAAATACATTGAGAATGCATCTACATGTGGAATGATTTGCAACAGAAAAGTTGCTATAGTGGTTGTACCAATTTACATTCCCAGCAACAGTGTAAGAGGGTTCCACAACCATTCCAGCATTTTTTTTATTTGTTGACTTGTTAATGATGGCCATTCTAACCCGTCATGAGGTGGTACCTCACTGTAGTTTTGATTTGCATTTCTCTAAGAATTGGTGATGTTGAACATCTTTTCATGTGTTGAGAAGATGCCTGTTGGCTATCTGCATGTCTTCTCTGGAGAAACGTTTCTTTAGGTCTTCTGCCCATTTTTCAATTGGGTTGTTTGTAGTTTTGTTGTTGAAGTGTATGAGTTGTTTGTATATTTTGGATATTTAGCCCTTGTCAGTTGCATTGTTTGCAAAGATTTTTCTCCCATTTGGTGGAGTGTCTTTTTTTTCTTTCTCTTTTCTTTCCTTTTCTTTCCTTTCCTTTCCCTTTCTTTCTTTCTTTCTTTCTTTCTTTCTTTCTTTCTTTCTTTCTTTCTTTCTTTCTTTCTTTCTTCCTACCTTCCTACCTTCCTACCTTCCTTCCTTCCTTCCTTCCTTCCTTTCTTCCTTTCTTCTTTTTAATGGTTTCCTTTGCTGTGCAAAAGCCTTCGAGTTTTAGGTCTTCTGCCAGCATTCAGCAAATTTTCTGTTGCAAATCATTCCACATGTAGATGCATTCTCAATGTATTTGTCAGAGTAGGTGAGCTTCATGTTCTACTGCTCCTCCATCTTCTCTCCTCCTCCTGTTCCTTATCTTCTACAGATCATTAATGCTACTTATCAACAGCTCTCCAATCCTGTAATCTCATAGTTACTATTTTCTCCATATATCTCAACCAACTGATGTAGCCTACTAGTGCATTCCCTTTCACCAGTACGTTTTCTCAATTCATCACGATTGAAAATTTTATCAAATATATCGCCACCTGTGCTAGGGACTTTTGGTATAAAATCTACTGTCAGTTATGGAATCTTCATTGCCAGCTGAGCAGTGCGTGATTCAGCTTCAAAATATCGTCTTAGTGCCTGCTTGCTCTGATCACTTCTGGTACTAACTCTTATAGGTTGGGTTCTCTGGAAATGTAAGCAGACACTGAGATAAAGCTTGGGGTACAAGGCATTTATTAGGAATCAACACCTGTGAAGAGAAGGGGGAGAAAGCAGATTGGGCATAAGAAGAAGCCTACCTATCGCGCAAGCCCAGCAAAGCTTTGTTTAACTTGGTAGTAAACACTGGAACAAGTATTGACCATTAGAGCATTTGCCATTAAACCAAAGAAGCCAGGCCTTTTGGCCTACCTTGCTTAGGTTCCAGGTCAAGGCTGTATTAGGAAGGGCATAATTTAAAGAAGGCAGCTCTTTGCAATGGAGATAGACTCAGCTGTTGGCTGTCTACAACACAACTCCCTGCAGCTAGGCAGCAAGTCTTTCCTTCAGGAGGATCTGGGCCGTACACTTCTCTGGCCACACAAATATGAATGGCTATAGTCTTTGACAAACTGTATTTATGATGACCATTAAAAATTGGGTTAGAATGACGATATGTTTTAAAATCATAATTGGTGGTGGTAGTAGTTCTGTTATTATCCTGAGGCACGTATGTGTGAAATGGGAGATAAGCAAATGAGTAGTGGTTCAATTACCCTCTATATCCTTGAGGGGGAAAAGCAATTTATGATATTCTGAAGATTGGGACTGAAATTAATGCCATTAGAAACAAAGATAGTAAACCAGTAAACCCTTCATCATGAGAAAGAATTATAGGAGTTCCTATAGTGGCTCAGCAGAAGCAAATCTGACTAGTGTCCATGAGGATGTAGGTTTGATCCCTGGCCTTACACAGCGGGTCAAGGATCCAGCATTGCTGTGGGCTGTGGTGTAGGTTGCAGACACAGCTTGGATCCTGCATGTAGGCTGGCAGCTGCAGCTCCGATTCGTCCCCTAGCCTGGGAACCTCCACATGTCTCAGGTATGGCCCTGAAAAGACAAAAAAAAAAGTATTATAAAATTTAAAAATCTCTGACAAGATTAATCAAGAGAAATAGGAAAGATGATATAGAAGCAATAATACAGAAGATAAGAGACTATAATGAAAACTTTATGCTAATAGAATTTGAAAACTTATATGAGTGGGAAAAAGTCCTGGACTTGACATTATGAAAACTTACTAAAACTGATCCAAGAAAAAAAAAATAGAAAATATGAATGTTCCTATAACCATTTAAGGAATTAAATATTTAGAGATTTTCCTAAAAAGAAAACACCACATTCAGACTGTTTTATAAGCACATCCTCTAAAGTTGCCTCTGTCATCACTTCTATTCAACATTTTGCCAGAGGGCCTAGCCAGAAAATAAGGCAAGAATTATAGATGAAACTTAGGCAGTTTCTGGGGTGGACCCGACATTGTCTGTGTGAGAATGTGGGTTCTCTCCCTGGCCTTGCTCAGTGGGTTAAGGATCCAGTGTTGCCATGGCTGTGGCATAGGCCTCAGCTGCTGCTCCAGTTCAGCCCCTAGCCTAGGAACTTCCATATGCTGCAGATGTGGCTATTAAAAAAATAGATAGATAGATAGATAGATAGATAGATATATAAAGTTACAAAGTTTGCAAAGTAATATATGAAACTATTTTCAGATGATGTTGTTATCAACATAGAAAACTAAAATATAAAATCTATAGGGGAGTTCCCGTCGTGGCGCAGTGGTTAACGAATCCGACTAGGAAGCATGAGGTTGCAGGTTTGGTCCCTGGCCTTGCTCAGTGGGTTAAGGATCTGGCGTTGCCATGAGCTGTGGTGTTGGTTGCAGACGCAGCTCGGATCCCGTGTTGCTGTGGCTCTGGCGTAGGCTGGTGGCTACAGCTCCAATTCGACCCCTAGCCTGGGAACCTCCATATGCCGTGGGAGCGGCCCAAGAAATAGCAAAAAAAAAAAAAAATTCTATAGGAAAATTATTAAAATTAATAAAAGATATATGAAGTTTATCAAATATGTAAATGTCTACCATGTGTCTCTACAATGGCAATGTCTAGTTAGAAAATGCATTTGTATTGAAGTTTAAACTGGGAGACCAATTAATAGCACCTTTCTTCCCAGCCTGAGTTTTAAACCAGGTGAAAAAAGTAGGCAGATAAATGCTGCAACACTATTATCCAAAATGTTGATACTGGAAAATATGGCTTATGTCTATATAGATGGAGAGATTCATAATCCTGAATTCCAGAATTAGACAGGCTTATCTAACAAGTAACTAGCAGCATAGAAACTCAAAGCCCTCTTCCATAGGGGAAGAGTTATTTCTGTTAAGCTTTCTGCATAGCTTAGGGTAATCAAGACCACATGTTTTCATAGAGCAGTTCCCAAGAGGAAGAGAAGGGGCTGGGCAAAAAAAGCCAAGTTTATCCTTCCAAACCATTAATCAGATTATGTTGCTTCTTCTCCCTCAGGGCCAGCGTGAGTGAGGGGTGGAGACAGGCCAGGATTGTTTCACAGGTGAAGTTCCCTCCTCATGGAAGGAAATCCTCAGAGCAGGGAAAGAGTTCTTCCTCCTCCCCACACACAAAAAAAGAATTTATAATATTACCCTTCCCACGCACAAAAAAAAGTTCAGCCCATAGGAGATTTAATAAAAGATATGCAAGATCTTCATGTAGAGATGTATAAAAATTTATTGAAAGACATTGAGACAGAGCTAAATAAACGTCCATATTTATTTGACATGAGACATCTCATGATCACCAACAAGAAGATTCAATGTTGTAAAGTTGTTAATTTTTCCCAAAATCAGTCCGCTGATTCAATGTAGTTCTAGTAAAACTATGAACAGGGTTTCAAGGAATTTGAATAGCTATTTCTAAAATTAATGTGAATGAACAAAAGATCATAAATAGCTAATACACTCCTGAAGAAAAAAATGTCAAGATAGGAGGACTTGTTCTACCATACCAAGTCTTCCTTATTATTTATGAGAGCAGCTATTAAAACAGAGTGGTTTAGGTACAGGGGTAGGAAAATAGCCCAAATGGAACAGAATATAGAGCCCAGAGACAAATTCATATGTATTTGATAAAAAAAAAAAAAAACATTATGTGAAAAGCTGGCATTGAAGATCAGTTGAGAAATGATGAACCATTTAGGAGATATCATTGACACAATTGTTATCTACATGTAAAAATAATTGGATCAGAGCATATATACACAAATGGAGGACTTCAAGGGAAAACTAAAATTTTTAGAGAAAAATGTCTTTTGACTTTGGGAATAGCAAAGGATTTCTTAAAAGACATTCAAAGAGGAAAACCTTATAAAAATTAGATTGATCAGTTTGACTGCATTATAATTAAGACCTTTTTCTTTCAAAAGAAAGACAAAAAAAGCCATAAATTGTTAGCAAATAGTTGCAACTTATTGACCAATAAAGAATTAGTCTCTAGTTTATATCACAGACTCCTATGAATTACTAAGAGAAAGGGAAATAATACATTAGAAAAAATGGGCAAAAGACATGAATAAGCATTTCATACAAAAGAAACAACACTAGTCAATATATATGTAAAGATTCTCAACCTTATAAGGAATACCACAATTAGGCAGCACTTCATATTGCCCAGATTTACGAAGTTAACAAATCTTAACAATACCGAATACTATCAAGGATGTGGAACAATGAAATCATTCTCACTGATATTTGGAGTATAAATTGATACAAGTATCTTGGAAAACTCTGGCATTCTTTGGTATAAAGGCTGAGTTGAAAAGACAGATGGTTGAGATAGAAAGACAAGTTGTGTATGATAAATTTGGAGAGGGTGAGATAATAAAACAATCATGAAAAATTAAATTCAATAGCTTAGTTAAAATTCATATTGCAAGCAATAGGGAGATGGTTTATAGCTTGTAAAACTGAATCAATAATGTGAAGAACAAACTTAAGAAGATCTTCTGAAAGGTGATTAAAAGAGACAAATAAATGAAATTGATGTGAAAAGGTGATAGCTGTGGGTGGTGATATCTCTTTCAGTCTTTTCTGGACACCTCCAGAATCAGGCTTATTGCCTCTCCCTTGAGCTCCCATGGTGGTCTATACTATCCTATTAAAGTACTTATCACACTCTAGTATTATCTGTTGCTTCCTATTTCTCTTGTCTTGGAGGTTAGTTTCTTTTCTTTTCTTTTTTCTTTTTTTTCCCCCACCCTTTGTTCTGTTGCAACATGAGTATCTAGACAAAGTTCTCAATGCTACTACTCAGCAGAATCTCCTTGTAAATCTATTCTAAGCTGTGTCTGATAAGCCCAAGCTCCCGATCCCTCCCACTCCCTCCCCCTCCCATCAGGCAGCCACAAGTCTTTTCTCCAAGTCCATGATTTTCTTTTCTGAGGAGATGTTCATTTGTGCTGGATATTAGATTTCAGTTATAAGTGATATCATATGGTATTTGTCTTTGTCTTTCTGGCTCATTTCACTCAGTATGAGATTCTCTAGCTCCATCCATGTTGCTGCAAATGGCATTATGTCATTCTTTTTGATGGCTGAGTAGTATTCCATTGTGTATATATACCACATCTTCCGAATCCAATCATCTGTTGATGGACATGTGGGTTGTTTCCATGTCCTGGCTATTGTGAATAGTGCTGCAAGGAACACGCGGGTGCATGTGTCTCTTTTAAGTAGAGTTTTGTCCGGATAGATGCCCAAGAGTGGGATCACGGGGTCATATGGAAGTTCTATGTATAGATTTCTAAGGTATCTCCAAACTGTTCTCCATAGTGGCTGTACCAGCTTACATTCCCACCAACAGTGGAGGAGGGTTCCCTTTTCTCCACAGCCCCTCCAGCACTTGTTATTTGTGGATTTATTAACGATGGCCATTCTGACTGGTGTGAGGTGGTATCTCATGGTAGTTTTGATTTGCATTTCTCTATAATCAGCGATGTTGAGCATTTTTTCATGTGTTTGTTGGCCGTCTGTATATCTTCTTTGGAGAACAGTCTATTCAGGTCTTTTGCCCATTTTTTCCATTGATTGATTTGCTTTCTCTTATTCATGATTTATTGCTAAGTGCATGTATGGGCCTTGCTATGTAGTATTTGTATCCTTCAGAGTGTACTCAGTTATGTCAAGCAGAAAGTCCTAGATAAGATAGCTTAAACCAGGAGTCAGCAAACTACAGCCCACAGGTCAAATCTGGCTTGTTGCCTGTGTTGTAAATAAAGTTTTATTGGTACACAGCTATCTCATCCGTTTATGTATTGTCTGTGGAAATTTCATGCTTCAATAGCAGAGTTAAGTGGTTATTACAGAGCTTACAGTGTTTGCAAAGCATAAATACTTGCTTTCTGTCCTTTTACAGATAAAATTTACCAACTCTTGGCTATCTAATAATGTTATTTGTTATCTTATGTACCAAGAATTTCAGAAATAGTGTGGTTCCAGGATTGATTGAGTGGGTGCAATAACATCATTAAGATCCAGATTCCTTTTATCTTTTGTCTCTACCATAATCAGCATGTCGGTTATCTCCCTGGTCACAAAATGGTTCTCACAGTGCCAGACATGAATGTCTGGAGACAAAAAATAAAAGGACTGGCTCTGTCTCATGTCTCTTTTAAGGAATTAACAGATATGTTCCAAAAGTCCCCCAGAAGACTTCCTCTCATGTTTTATTGGTCAAAATTAAGCATAAATCATGCCTAAACTACCTCCTAAACCTAAACTACTTCCTAATCACACCTACACTATTTGGTTTAGGGAGTAGTGGTATATAGAGACGCCCTGATTGGCCTACACCAAGCAGGATAGTTCTGTGAACATTTAAGAAGAGGGAGATGGCTATTGGGCATGTGGAATCAACAGTGTATGCTTTTACATTCAATGAATATTTGCTGAATGAATTAATTGCATTTAAAGATCTAATACTTGAATAATTGATGCTTCTGAGGAGACCAGGAAAAAAATATGAGCAGAAGAAATAATCAAAGATGTAATAAAAGAAAACAGAAGAATTTTTCCTGCTGTGAAAAAAAAGGACTGGTAAGTGCAAATTACAAAGATTTGTTGTGTTCTAGGAAAAAAAAGTGAGAAGAGATTCTTGGCTAGATATTTCTGACTAAAATTTTAAATTATATAATAAAGAATCCCTCAGATAACAGTATGGAAAAATATCATACTACAGATGACCAAGATCAAGCTAATTCCAGATTTGTAGCCCTCCATTATTAATTGCCAGAAAACAGTGAAGCAATGGATGCATATATAAACACCAAAAAACTGTGACTTAAGAGCATTTTCCCAGCCAAGTTGCCTTCCATTTGTGAGGATAAAAGAAAACACTTTTCTGATTTTCAAGGGCTCAGAAAATAAGCCTACCTATGCTTTCTTGAAAAATAATTTCCAAAGAAGTACCCTTAATTGATTTAAAAATGAGGAAAAATTAAGTGATCAATAATGATGAAGTCATAGTATGAAGACTCTGATATTGGCTGTTTGTCAGATGCCAGGTCAGCAACTGTCAACTAAGGAGCATGACATAATATGCTCCTTCATTCCCCAAGGAGGTGTGTCCCTGGCATTCTCAGCAGTGTGAGAGTCTGTATAATGAGGGGTGGTACTTTGAATCTAGAGCCATCTAAGGCAGTGTTCCTTAGCCCTGGCTGCACTCTGGAATTACCTGCAGAACTTTTAAAAAATATCAACATTTGATCCTGTCTCTAGAGGTTCTGGTTTGTTCTAGGGTCAGACCCAGGCATGGGTATATTTTTAAAGCAATCCAAGTGATTAGAATGTGCAGTCAAGGTTGAGGAACACTCTTCTAGGGGAAGAAAACCTGTATTTGTTTGCAAATAATAACTTGGCTACCATAACAAGTACTACAGACTGAGTGACTTAAACAGCAGGAATTTATTATCTCAAGTCTGGAGACTAGAAGTCAAGGAGTCAGTAGAGTTGGTTTCTTCTGTGGCCTCTCTCCTTAGCTTGTAGGTAGATGGCTGCCTTCTTGCTGCATCCTCACATAGTCCTTCTTTTGTGCACGTCTTTGTCCTAATCTCCTTTTCTTATAAGGATACTAGTCTTATTGGATTAGGGCCTACTATCATGAATGATCTCATTTTACTGTAATTATCTCTTTAAAGATTTTATTTCCAAATACAGTCACATTCTAAGGTACAGAAGGCTAGGATTTCAACATATGAGTTTTGGGGGGAAAGTTTCAGCCCATAGCAAAACCTTTAGTTCTTCCTTCTCTTAAGAATGAGGAGGGATACTGAAGAGTCACCAAATCATAGGGAATGTGACTAATATATAGAACTAGTGGTATGGTCTACTCCCTCCTGGGAGTCTGAAACTTGTAATTCCATCTTCATAGTAATACATTTTTGGCCTCTACCATGGGGCTGTTGAAAGGACTAGAACTGACCATTGCCTCTGCCTAAAATTTCTGTGACGAGAAGCTCTAGACACTGGGACTCTTTCTCTTTGTGTAACCCACTGCATTCCTGCCACTTGTCCTGATGCCCTGGGTTCTGGAGTTTGAGATCAAAGCCTCAGAGTAGAAATGAGCATTAATTGATTAACTCATTTATTATTGAGTGCCTACACTGGGCCAGGCACAGGGGTGGGGAGGGAGGAGGAGGGTAAAATGGACTAGATATTTGCCCTTATGGATCGATAGGGAAGACAAATAATCATATAAATACATATATAATTACAAAGTGTAAGTGCTGTGAAAGAAAAGCAAAAGAAGCAATGGGAGTGTAAGGGGGGCCCTTCACTGAAGCTTCATTTAAACTGCTTAAGCTGACCATCACTAGCACAGTGCCTGCCACATCGAAAGCACTCAATCTATGCTTTTTTTGAATGATTGCTCCTTCTCCCTTCTCCATTCATTCAACAAATGTGTATTGGGAAGGTTCTTTGTGGGAGGTTTTATTACAGGTGCTGGGGATATAGGAATATCACCTTTAAGGACATGGCCTAAAAACCAATCAGGTAAGTAAATTATATACTACATTTGAAGTTGTTGAGGTCTGTTGAGAAAGGTAATGCAGGAAAGGGGAAGTATTGGAAGGGTGTTGGAATTCAAAATAAGGTGTTTGGTGGAGTTCCCATTGTGGCTCAGCGGGTTGAGGATCTGATGTTGTCTCCATGAGGATGTGGGTTCAATCCCTGGTCTCTCTTAGTGGGTTAAGGATCCAGCATTGCCACAAGTTGCAGCATTGGTCACAGATGCAGCTTGGATCCAGTGTTGCTGTGGCATAGGCTACAGCTGCAGCTCCAATTCAGCCCCTGGCCTGGAAACTTCCATATGCTACAGGTATATCTTTGAGAAGAAAAAATGAAATAAAATAAGGTGGTTGGCAAAGGCTTTGTTTCCTTGAGAAAGTGGCATTTGAGTAGGGCTTAAGGGTGGTGTATGAGCAATAAAAATGATTAATTTGCAAAGGTAAGCAAAGATACATTTAAGGGGAAATCAAGGCCCAGTTTAGGTAAGAAAAAGTGGTACTTTCAGTTCAAATTTCCAAGCCCAGAGAACATTCATCCCAGAATGCATGTAGAGTCACTCACTCTAAAACAGAGACACATAAATATCTGTCCTTTAAAAATTAGGAAAAGATAGATTCTGGCACTGACCACTGGTTAGAATTCTTTGTGTCCTTGGCAGAATTCTAGAATGCATTAACAAGCAGGTGATTTATGAGCATTTAGACAAGGAAATAGTTATTGGTTCCTAAATATACCCTATTATATAATATGCTCCAATATCCTTTTTTGTTGTGTGTGTGCAGCATAGATTCCATGGGCAACTAATCTGAAATTCTACCTAGAATAACACTGACTAGAGCTTCACAATGCACATGAACATATTAAGAGCTCAAAAGTAAGTGAAATAGTTTAATTTTTTAAACTCAAGAACCACTCAAAAAAAAAAAAATCTGGCAGAAGGAGTATTCCATAAAACACACTTGCAGATGTACTATGTGAGAGAAAGGATCAAAAGTGGGATTAGAATGTCTAGGAATTAGGCTAGGCCGTAGAGGGCTTTGGGAGCAAGACTGGACTGGAACTGGACTAGAATAAGTAAGAATAGCCCTCTGGGAGAACCAGGAGCAGCTAGGGTAATTGATGTAGGGGGAGCCAGACTGACATAAAGGGCCAGAGGGAGGGCAGGCAAGCACTAGAGCAGGCATAGATCCTTTAAGAACAAGTCATTCCAAACTAAATCACTTTGTGATGGGTTTATTCAACTTGCAGATGCAAGTGTGCTATAGACACAGTATATTTTGACTTTAGAAAACATTTGACAGAGTTCCTTATAATATTTGTATGAAAAGAAAGGATGGAAAGAGGTTAACTGATAGCAGAAATGTTTGACTTTTAGCTGGTTAACCCAGTTATTCCTAAAAAATATTAATTGTTGGACTAATGATGCCAAAGTGGAGGCAAGTCGCTTGATGTTTTCTAGCAGGGGCAATACAGAGCAGTGGATAAGATGATACGTTCTGAAACCACACTGCCTGGCCTTAAATCCTGCCTTGGCCATTTATTAGCTGAGTGATCTTGGGCAAGTTACTTAACCTCTCTGTGCCTTAGTTTTCTCATCAATAAAGTAGGGATACTAATCATACTTATCAGAATTGATTTGAAAATTATATGTATTAACTCATGAGAAGTGTTTAGAACAGAGCCTGTGTTGGGAGACATGTTTCTACAATCTTTTCTTAACCTCTCTGCTTCTATTTTCTATGCTAAAAACTCCATCTTGTCCTGCTTTACCTTTAACCTATATTCCTGCTTGAAAAAACAGTTGCAATGCTCGTAAATAACTTAAACTTAAGAACAAAGACCAAAAGACATAAGTTATTTATGTGGTCAGCTGAATGAGGACATAATGCGTTGGTCTAGGCATGCTGGACCTATGCCGATAGGCCTGCAGTTTGCACAGCATGATACGTCCTGTTAAAATAAGAGGAAGAGGAGCCTCATGGCCCCAGGGGGTTTATGAGGGGTCGTTAGCAGGATATGCATCAGCAAGGAGAACGAAGTGCAAACCTAGGCACAGGTTGCCACAGATAGGGAAGCCCGCTGCAGTCTTCGGAAGCGCAATGGCGATTCTCTAGATACTATGCCTAGACAGCTGACGCCGGCTTCCTCAATGCTAATGATTGTTAAATGGCTAAAGGTCAGAGTAATATCTTAACCAGCGACCAGCTATGTGACTTTTAAAATAATAAAAGAACTATATCTTGCACCTATAGCCCCCTCCTCACTTGAATAATCCTAAAAAGCACAATAAAGGCTGGTTTCTTGAGGCGGGGAAATGTCTCTGTGTCATGTTTTTATTTTTTTTAATTTTTTTATTTTTTTATTTTCCCACTGTACAGCAAGGGGATCAAGTTATCCTTACATGTATACATTACGATTACATTTTTTCCCCCACCCTTTGTTCTGTTGCAACATGAGTATCTAGACAAAGTTCTCAATGCTACTACTCAGCAGAATCTCCTTGTAAATCTATTCTAAGCTGTGTCTGATAAGCCCAAGCTCCCGATCCCTCCCACTCCCTCCCCCTCCCATCAGGCAGCCACAAGTCTTTTCTCCAAGTCCATGATTTTCTTTTCTGAGGAGATGTTCATTTGTGCTGGATATTAGATTTCAGTTATAAGTGATATCATATGGTATTTGTCTTTGTCTTTCTGGCTCATTTCACTCAGTATGAGATTCTCTAGCTCCATCCATGTTGCTGCAAATGGCATTATGTCATTCTTTTTGATGGCTGAGTAGTATTCCATTGTGTATATATACCACATCTTCCGAATCCAATCATCTGTTGATGGACATGTGGGTTGTTTCCATGTCCTGGCTATTGTGAATAGTGCTGCAAGGAACACGCGGGTGCATGTGTCTCTTTTAAGTAGAGTTTTGTCCGGATAGATGCCCAAGAGTGGGATCACGGGGTCATATGGAAGTTCTATGTATAGATTTCTAAGGTATCTCCAAACTGTTCTCCATAGTGGCTGTACCAGCTTACATTCCCACCAACAGTGGAGGAGGGTTCCCTTTTCTCCACAGCCCCTCCAGCACTTGTTATTTGTGGATTTATTAACGATGGCCATTCTGACTGGTGTGAGGTGGTATCTCATGGTAGTTTTGATTTGCATTTCTCTATAATCAGCGATGTTGAGCATTTTTTCATGTGTTTGTTGGCCGTCTGTATATCTTCTTTGGAGAACAGTCTATTCAGGTCTTTTGCCCATTTTTCCATTGATTGATTGGCTTTTTTGCTGTTGGGTTGTATAAGTTGCTTATATATTCTAGAGATTAAGCCCTTGTCGGTTGCATCATTTGAAACTATTTTCTCCCATTCTGTAAGTTGTCTTTTTGTTTTCTTTTGGGTTTCCTTTGCTGTGCAAAAGCTTTTCAGTTTGATTAGGTCCCATGGGTTTATTTTTGCTCTAATTTCTATTGCTTTGGGAGACTGACCTGAGAAAATATTCATGATGTTGATGTCAGAGAGTGTTTTGCCTATGTTTTCTTCTAGGAGTTTGATGGTGTCCTGTCGTATATTTAAGTCTTTCAGCCATTTTGAGTTTATTTGTGTGCATGGTGTGAGGGTGTGTTCTAGTTTCACTGCTTTGCATGCAGCTGTCCAGGTTTCCCAGCAATGCTTGCTGAATAGACTTTCTTTTTCCCATTTTATGTTCTTGCCTCCCTTGTCAAAGATTAATTGACCATAGGTGTCAGGGGTTATTTCCGGGTTCTCTATTCTGTTCCATTGGTCGGTCGGTCTGTCTGTTTTGATACCAGTACCACACTGTTTTGATGACTGTGGCTTTGTAGTATTTCTTGAAGTCTGGGAGAGTTATGCCTCCTGCTTGGTTTTTGTTTCTCAGGATTGCTTTGGTGATTCTGGGTCGGTCTTTTGTTGTTCCATATAAATGTTTGGATTGTTTGTTCTAGTTCTGTGAAAAATGTCATGGGTAATTTGATAGGGATTGCACTGAATCTGTAGATTGCTTTGGGCTTCTGTGTCATGTTTTATGTTAACTTTTTCTTAAGTTTCACAGCACCCATCCTTCAGCTCTCACCTGCTGAGCTGGTCTCCGCAAGCCTGGCCCATGGTAAATACTCAATAAATGTTGTTAACTTTTGTATATTCTGTCCTGGGCTCTATTGTATATGTAACTTTTTAAAAGATCTTAGGCTCGGAGTTCCCGTCGTGGCGCAGTGGTTAACGAATCCGACTAGGAACCATGAGGTTGCGGGTTCGGTCCCTGCCCTTGCTCAGTGGGTTAATGATCTGGCGTTGCCGTGAGCTGTGGTGTAGGTTGCAGATGCGGCTCGGATCCCGTGTTGCTGTGGCTCTGGTGTAGGCCGGTGGCTACAGCTCCAATTCGACCCCTAGCCTGGGAACCTCCATATGCTGCGGGAGCGGACCAAAGAAATAGCAAAAAGACAAAAAAACAAAAACAAAAAACAAAAAAAAAACTTAGGCTCAGATGAATATATAGAAGTCACTTTACTTCTGAAGCTGGAAGAAACAGATGTTAGATAACAAAGTTTTGTGTTAGATAACAAATTTTAGATTCAAAAAAATTTCCATAGGCTACTATGAAAAACAGTATGGAAGTTCCTTCAAAAATTAAAAATAGAGTTACTGTATAATCCACAGTCCAACTCCTGGGCATATAGCTGGAGAAGACTTTAATTTGAAAAGATATATGAACCCTAATGTGGATTTCAGCACTATTTACAATAACCTAGACATGGAAGCAACCTAAATGTCCATTGACAGATGAATGAATAAAGAAGATGTGATGCATATATTCAATGAAATATTACTCAGCCATGTAAAAGAATGAAACAATGCCATTTGCAGCAACATGGACGGAACTAGAGGTTATCATACTAAGTGAACTAAATGAGAAAGAGGAAGACAAGTATTATATGATATCACTTATATGTTGAATCTAAGAAAATGATTCAAATGAGCTTATTTCCAAAACAGAAACAAACTCAAAAACATAGAAAACAAACTTAGACTTACCAAAGAGGGAAGGGGTGCTTGGTATAAATTGAGAGTTTGGGATTAACAAACACAAACTACTATATATAAAATAGATAAACAAGTTCCTACTGTGTTGCACAGGGAGCTATATTCAATATCTTTTAATAACCTATAATGGAAAAAGACCTGAAAAAAATGAGTTCCCGTTGAGGCTCAGTGGTTAACAAACCTGACTAGTATCCATGAGGACCTGGGTTTGATCTCTGGGGTTGTTCAGTGGGTTAAAGATCAGGTGTTGCTGTGACCTGTGGTGTAGGTTGCAGACCAGGCTCAGATCTGGCATTGTTGTGGTTGTGGCTGCGGCCAGCAGGTGCAGCTCCAATTTGACCCCTAGCCTGGGAACCTCCATATCTCCATATGCTGCAAGTATGGCCCTAAAAAGACCAAAAAAAAAAAGGAGAAGAAGAAAAGAAAAGAATCTGAAAAAATGTGTATAACTGAACACCTTTCTATACACCAGAAACTAATATAACATTGTAAATGAACTATACTGCAATTATTTAAAAAAAAGATTTTAACAGGCTAAATGAAGTATTCAAAATGTGAAGATAAAAATTTCAGAAGTAAAGGTCAACATCAGTTCTATGCTTCAAAAATCATTAAAGTCCAGGATGGGGTAAAAGTGATTTAAAGCCCAGTTAATGCACACACACACACACCCACACACACACACACACATGCACAAACCATAGAATGCTATAATTGTCTCATTTTTTTTAAAGAACAAAGGATAAGAGAGGTAATGATTTCAGTTTCATCTGTACTCTGCAGACTACATCCAGAGGATTTTTTTTTTTAATTTTTTTTTTGTCTTTTTGCTATTTCTTTGGGCCGCTCCCGCGGCTCATGGAGGTACCCAGGCCAGGAGCTGAATCGGAGCTGTAGCCACCAGCCTACGCCAGAGCCACAGCAACGTGGGATCCGAGCCGCGTCTGCAACCCACACCACAGCTCACGGCAACGCCGGATCGTTAACCCACTGAGCAAGGGCAGGGACTGAACCCGCAACCTCATGGTTCCTAGTCGGATTCGTTAACCACTGCGCCACGATGGGAACTCCTATCCAGAGGATTTTATTCCTATCTAAGAGCTCCTTGCCTGCCTGCAAGGCATCTTCAAGCAGGCGCTTGTCCAGTGGGGCTGCCCCAACAGGGAAGAACTCCACAACCCCATAGGGTCTGGCCAGTTTCAGAAAAATGGGGACTATTTAGCCCAAAGAAAGGAAGACTCGGAGTAGGCTGGAAAACCATTTTAACATATTTGAATGTCTGCCATGGAAGAGGGGTTTGATTTATCCTTTAAGGCTTCACAGATCTGATGGTTTGAGTTAACAGGGAAGCAGTTTGGGGTGGGACGTGGAGGAGAACTAATAAATAAGGGCTCTGGACTGCCCCTCGAGGTGGCAAATGCCTGTCGTTGGAAGATGCCCCTACAGAGGCAGGAGGGCCCCCCACCCTGGAGGCCCTGGTCATGGAGGAAATTCCTGCACAAGGAGGACTGTCCCCGCTAGGTGGCCTCTAAGGTCCCTGCTGATTCTGAGATTCTCCATTCTGGGAACAGGGTCTGGTACACCTGGGAGAATTTTAATGAAGAAAAACACTTTATGAGTTTCTGTCTGGAGGGAAATGCACTGGGACATGTGAGAGCTGGTTTGTTGGTTTCTGGAAAGACGGCTGTGCAGGAGGCTGCTGCCTACCTTCACATCTCAGCCCCTTCTCCCGGAACTCATCTCTTTCCACATCAGGGAGAATGCCTTGGAGACAAAACCATTTTTGGAAAAAATAAAATAAAAGAGAAACAAGGCAAGTTGTGTGTGCTGTAGAAAGGGAGCGTTTGTTTTATATTCTTTTCCTTTGGTTGTGTTCTAAGTAGCTTGGCAGCAGACCTAGTGGAGATGGGGTCTATGCTCTGGAGTGTGAGTTTCTAAGTGTTATAGGCACAGATGTTTTGGAAATCTAAACAGGCTGTCTGAAGTGCTTTTTAAAGTGAAGAAGTGTTTTTAAGAATGTGGCAATCCACTTGAATTGAATATTTTAAAATATCCCATGTTTGTATAAAAGACTGTTTTAGCTCCATAGCCTGAACATCATCACTGTTTCATGGAGATGATCAGAACTTCTGTGCTGGAGTTCCCGTCATGGTGCAGTGGAACAAATCTGACTCGGATGCATGAGGATGCAGGTTCAATCCCTGGCCAATCCTAATTGCTCTGTGGGTTCAGGATCTGGCATTGCCATGAGCTGTGGTGTAGGTTGCAGCCATGGCTTGGATCTGGTGTTGCTATGCCTGTGGTGTAGGTCAGTGGCTACAGCTCCGATTCAACCCCTAACCTGGGAACCTCCATATGCAGAGGGAGCAGCCCTAAAAAACAAAACAAAACAAAAACAAACAAACAAACAAACAGGACTTCTGTGCTGTTGCAATTTAGGGACAGAGAACTGATTCTACAGCAAAGAAGGAATGGCTCCCAGCAACCCATTCTTTTAACTGTGGAGAACTTTTTTCTGCCTTCTCATTGCTGGGTGGATTTAATAAGACTATTGTATGTCTGGTCCTTCAGGAAGGGTCCAGGTCTTCAGGAAGCTTAAAGTCCAAATCGGGCAATAATTTTACCCCCTGAAGTGTTTTGAGAATAACTGTAAAGCAATTAGCAGATGAATTCTTCTGGCCATGGCCATGATGGAGGCAAGCAATGCTCACTACTGTACAGGCCAATGCAGTGCAATTTTTTTTTTTTTTTGAAGAACAGCTTATGTTATGGCAACATCTTAGGAAACACAGTTATAGAGAGGGGTGGTTCCAGAGGCTGTCACATAAATCTCAAAGTGCCATAGCTAAGGCAACTGCTCTACTTGGCCTCCGTTCTCCAGGAGGCAAATTAAAAGGGAGTATCAAGGAGGAACTTGGTATGAACTTGGCAGCAGAACGTGTGTATCTTCCATTTGGCTTTGAGCTGGGGTGGAGAGTTCAGACACCTGCATTGGGTAACCCTGGTTAATTCATTCTCTTCAGTTGAGTTGATATATATATTGTCATTTCAAAATTCATTTTTTGAGTCTCTATCTTTTATAACCTAACATCTGCTAAGTGTGTGGTACCTGACTGCAGGAGAGAGAGCTTATTCCTGTGGAGGAGACAGATTTTTTTTTTGTCTTTTTGTCTTTTTTTCTTTTTGCCATTTTCTTGAGCTGCTCCCATGGCATATGAAGGTTCCCAGGCTAGGGGTCAAATCGGAGCTGTAGCTGCCGGCCCACGCCACAGCCACAGCAACACCAGATCCGAGCCACGTCTGTGACCCACACCAAAGCTCAGGGCAACGCTGGATCCCCAACCCACTGAGCAAGGCCAGGGATCGAACCTGCAACCTCACGGTTCCTAGTCAGATTTATTAACTACTGAGCCATGACTGGAACTCCAAGGAGGAGACAGATTTTTAAACAAAAATATGCTAGGTATAAAGAAATAACCAAGGCACCCTATTTTCCAGCCATAGGACAAAAGGAATTCTCTAGGACTGCTTTGCTTGTTCAGTATGGAACTTAAGAGTGTCTTTAGTTTTACGACTTCTGGTATATAGTGATTTTTTTAAAATAGGACCCAAAAGAGGGGGAAAAATGACAGGAAGTGGTAAACACTGTTTATGAAGAATGTGTCTCTTCTTTTTCTGGTAATAATTACATATCTGAAGGGATTATGTCATTATTTGCCCAATTCCCATGAAGCTCACTAATGACAATGCTTTCAACATAGTGAAAATTATGTAAATAGTAGGGAATTGGACATAAGACTCACCCTCTTAACCCTGAAGCCTTCCTTGCTGTGTCCCTTGTTTGAAGGACAGGGGTTGCAGAAAGAAGGTAGGGTTTGGATGTATAATTGTTATATTTTGTTAAAGATTGCAACATTATGCAGTCATTGTCCCTCTTCTGTCAGGATTTTTCCCCTCATGACTTTCATTTCTTTAGAAAGTGTTGGGGCCATAGTCCTTAGTTTTAGGCTGAACACACATCCTTCTCTTAGAGCCTGATGGTCTGTATTCTAGAGGATACAATCCACTTGACTGCTGACTAGCATCTTATCCAGAGTCTTTAACAGGGAACCCAGATTATCTGGTTCTTTCCCCCTGCATGTTTTTTTTTAAGTTAATGAGCTATACCTGCTACCTCAATTTCTTGGTTTCAAGCTATCTGTCTGCACAATGAGAATTGACGATCAAAGTGAGAACAGGGTTTTGGAGTTAATGTCTTTCTCTGAGACCCTTTGAGTTTTAGTTGTCTTATTGGTAAAATAGATTTAAGGAATTTAAGGGATCTAATTTAGAAATGGTAAAGGAATGTGAAAATACACAGTGTTATTATTAAATATGCCCCTAGGATATTTTGATGGCAAGAAGTTTCTTAGGTCACATTACCTGGAAAACTTAGCATCATCTTTCACTCCTTCTCCTTCTTTATCACCTCTACCTAGTTTTCTAGCAAACCCTCCAGATTTGCCTCTGCAGCCCTTGGTATTTTCTTCCCACTGTCGCCACTCTAGTCCAGGATCTCGTCCCACCACATGTCCCATCCCATTTGCCTCCGGCCTTTGTGTAGGCAGCTGGAGCAAAGGTCCTGTCCCACTGCACAGAAAACTACTGCACTGCTTTCTCCTGATCCCATCAATCCCTCCTCTTCTTTCTGGCCTCTGATGCCTACCATCAACCTTTCTTCCTTTTTTTTTCTTTTTTTTTTTTTCTTTTTAGGGCTGCACCCGTGGCATATGGAGGTTCCCAGGCTAGGGGTCTAATTGGAGCTGTAGCCGCCGGCCTACGCCACAGCCACAGCAACTCGGAATCTGAGCCAACTCTGCGACCTACACCACAGCCCACGGCAACGCTGGATCCTTAACCCACTGAGCGAGGCCAGGGATCGAACCCGCATCCTCATGGATCCTAGTCAGGTACATTAACTGCTGAGCCACAAAGGGAACTCCCCATCAACATTTCTTTAGAACCCTTCTGGCCACCCTCAGTTCTCCCAATTCATTAGCATGTATTCCTTGCTCTTAAAGGGAAAGTGTATTTACCACTACAGGAATCTGACTTCAACTGTCTGCTTTTGTATTCCTTTAACCCTTTCCAAAAACACTGATTTTTTTTCCCCCTTTGCCAGGCATTGTGCTCTGTGCTGATGAATCAGAGGTCTAGAAGATGTAGTCCTTAGTCTCAGGGCAATATTATGGGGTGTGAAAGATCTGGGTTTGAATCTTGGTTCTGACATTTACCAGCTGGGTGATCTTGGAGAAGATGCATAATCTTTGAACCTCAGGTTTCTTATCTGGTGTTGTAAGGAGTAAAGGCAATAATGTGCCTGACTGATCCATTTTGTTCCCCGTCTTCTTTAAATGTTGTTGCTGTTGTGCCAGGTCAGCCAGCTCCTGGAATTCATTCATTGTGAACAGCTAATGCAGGAAAGAAGGACCTGGTGGCTCCACCTGTGGTGGACAGGAGGACTGTGTTTGACAGAACAGGTGAACTACTCCCTGGTGACATCATGAAATAACAGAAGAATCTGTTGGGAAATACCAGTTCATTCTTGCATTGGTTTCTGTTGTAGCTGGTATGGTTGGAGAGGCACAGATACACTTCAGGGTGTGGCCATTCTTCTCATCACCTTAGAACTTGGGGCTACCTGTCTTCCTTTCTTCCCCTGCCATCTCCACCTATATTTACAGTGTGTTTCCCATATTTACACTTTGTACTTCTGTTTCTGCTCTGAAACAGCAGATTCTACCTGTATTACAGTATAACTCTTTTGTTTCCTAAGGTTTCATCAGCTCCTAGAAGACAGGGAATATTTTACTAGTATATATGTCTACTGCAATATTACAGAAGTAGGTGCTCCAAAAGTATGTTATGTAAACTTAGACTAAACTCTGTGATTCCCCATTGATTATCTAATCAAATTCAGTTCCAAACTCAGCCCACAGTCAAAATCCTCCTTCAACTTCACCTTCCACTGTTCTCCAGTTGCTTTAGAAAACACAGCCTCTGCATGGTCCTGGGAAAACAATGCTAATTGCTTTCTCGTGACAGAGTAGAAATGTTCACAGGCTTTGGAGACAAGGACATCTATGTTTGAAGGCCAGCTCTGTATTTATTAGAGGTGTATTTTGGGGAGAATAAACTTCAAAGTCAATCTGAGAACCAGCCTCATCATTAACATGGATGATAAAATGTAGAACTTCCTACGGGGTTCTACAGACCTAAGAAATGACATATAAAATCTTCTTCCCTTCCCATTTTTCTCTGCTGTTCTCACCTTTCCTAGAGGTGCTATTTTTCTCTCTTTACCTCATACCTACTCACTTCTCTACTTTTTTTTTTTGGTGGGGGCAAGAATAGCAACTTTATTCAGAAAGCCAGCAGGCTGAGAAGATGGTGGGCTAGTATCCCAAAGAAGCATCTTACTGGAGTTAGAATTCAGGATTCTTTTATACTGAAAGGAGAGGGGCGGTGGCTGGTTGTTGCAAACTTCTTGATTCTGGAATCCTTTGTTCTTGCAGCTTTTTCGTAGGTTGGGTCACGATGTTCCTATAAAACTCCCACAAGACAAATGTTATTTTATGTTCTGTAACTTTTCATCTCCATGTGAATGTAAAAGTGTTATACCTTTAAAGGTGAGAGCCTTGAGAATGGGTTATCCTGTACATTTCAGGCTACAGGCAACATTTATTTACAAAGGTACAAAGCTAGCATGACTAAGCACAGGCAACAGAGCACAAGGGTTAGAGCTAAAGGACTAGTCCCAATATGGAGTCAAGTTTGTTCTCTGTTACAGCCACTCCATACAATAGCACAAGCGATAAGAAGGAATAAACAGGCAACCACACAAATGAATCTCAAAAACATTATGCTGAACAAAAGAAGATCACCACGAAAGTGCACGTGCTCGGCGATTCTGAAACTGACAGCACTTGTGACTTGAACCTAGCCTAAACTCAGATTGGGACCCATGGTTTTTAAATTAGAATCACTCACCCGGTGTCCGGACTTACTGAGGTTCAGGTTCTTTGTGCCTCAGCGCAGAAAGAGTTCAGTGAGCGACAAAGTGGTAGGCAAGAAATAGATTTATTAAAATAGGACACTTGTGAGAGATGCAAGTGGGCAGGCAAGGAGGCTCTGCCTCACTTCCCCACTTTTAATGGTGTCTTGATGTTCTACTTCTGCCACATTTTCCCTTATTATCCAATTCATACAATTTCTTACTCTTGCATTAATTCATCATTCATTTAGCACTTTCTTCATTTAGTCCTGATTATATAGTGGCTACATTGTTGTCTAGTTGTTCATGTATTTATGATATGGTAGACTGCTATTTCTGGTTCTCCTCCTGTGGGGACAGTAGGATTGCACTTCCCTACCTCTTGTGAGTCACCCCATGTGACTTGCTCTAGCCGATCAGGTCAAGCAGAATTGACAAGTGTCACATGTAGAGAGAAGCTGAAAAGTTAGTGCGTAACTCTCCCTCTTCTCTTCCTACTGTTGTGGTGGCCCGTGATATTTGACAAAGTCAACCTTCTGTCAGCCTGGATCCCTGAGGATGACGTGGAGCAGAGTTCCACCTCCATGACTTATATGAGAACTTAAGCGTGATTATTTTAAGTATCTGGAAGTAGCAAAACTGACACCGGTATCTTGTTTTCCCAGAAAGGCTAAGCATAAGGACTGAGTGTTCATTTATCCCTCTATATCTCATGGGACCTCAAGGAACATAGCACACCTACCAGGCTCCCAGTGTTTGTTAAATGAACATGTTTTAATCCAATCATAGCACCTTGGGATTGAGGATAACTGAGGTCACCTACAGTCAACATTCATTTGTATAAATTAAGTTATAGAAGTAACTTTTCTACCTGGTGTTGAGTGTGCTTAAACAATTCCAGTGACAGTAGGCTTATTCCATTCAAGGCAGATTTTGGGGAATGGGGGGAATTATGCTAGAAAGTTCAGCCTTCTACTGATCTAAGATTGATCTCAGAGTTGCATCCTGTCCTTGGTCTGAACTACCTGTCAAGCTGTAAGGAAAATACTGGCCCATGAGCCCTGCTCCTCGCCGTGTTGGTCCAAAGGAGAGGGGTGGCTCTTACCTGGGAGAATTTTCATCAGTGAATTCTATGACCCAGGCTGAATTTTCCTTCCTGTTCAAGAAAAGCCTCAAAAGCCCCCAGGTCGCTTGAAGAACAGCTTAGGAACATATCGCCGTGGCAGAGCCATCACATGAAGGAAGATCTTTTCTTTGGCCATCCTCAAGTTGCACAACATATTGGTAGGGGTTTGAGGAAGTCAGGAGCACTCTGTGATCATGATCTGTGAGGGAAAATAGTCACTGTGTGGAATTCCACTGATTTCCCCCTCAGATATGATAAGGCAACCTCAACTGTTGGCCACAAAGTTATGCAGAATTGCTCACCTCACCAGCGCTGACCTCAGCTGTGATGTGTCTGGCCACAGATCCTACATTTTCTCCAGGGAAAGTTCCATGATTAAAAAGCTTCAGAAGGGCCCACTGGCAAGGATGCTGCTGAATGGATCTGAGTAGAAATTTGGGGGATAGTGATTTATTTCTTTGAGTTGCATCTCCAGGCTCTGCAGCCAGTGGTGGGCTCTGCAGAGGAGCGATGCGTTACTCCCCCAAGAGCACTCACAGCCCCGGAGCTATTCCAGCCTCAGAGGAGTTTAGAAAGTTGAAAGCTCAGCAGAGGAAATAATATCACAAACGAAATGGTTTTGAACCATAACAAAATGAGTTTTCCTTGGAAACTGTTTTGTTTCTTTAAAGAAAAAACAAAACCTCTCAGACTGCAGAAAAACACGACCCAGAGACTGAGGCAATTTGGGGAGCTTACGCACTGCTTCCCGCCTTGCCCTGTGCCCTTCTCCATGTTTGTCGGGTCAGATTTGTGAGAAGCAGCTTCTTTGACAACTAGACAGTCCCCAGGAGAGCCTGTGACTTTCCAAGGCCAAGAGATTGAGTTTTCTTTAGGAGGTTAGAAAGAAGAGAATAGAACAGTATAATAAACTCACTCAGTTCCTCCTCAAAACATCAGTTCAACCAGTCTACCTTCCAGGCACTGGAGGTGTGACGAGGAATAGGACTTAGGCCCTGTCTTCAAGGTGGGAGAAATACCCATTCAATAAATAATTGTAAATTTTGAGATATGCATTACACATACATAAAAAATATAAACAGCCTAGTTTGTGTAAAGCAACTTTCTTAGGAACAATTAACATTTGTTAAGTGCCACTATGTATCAGGAATTCAGTATTTCTCACCATAACCCAATGGAGGTGGAGATGCCATTACTGTTCTCTCTTTATTGGTGAAGGAATTGAGGCTTAAAGTATCTAAGCAACATGCTCAGGCTCACACAGGACGTAAGAGGTCACACCATGACTAGTGCCAGATATGTTTCTATTACCAGTGGATTTATCCTTGGAGTTATATACACACTTTATTTTATTTACCCCTCCCCACAGACCTGGTAGGTAGAAATAAATGTCCTTGCTTTACTAAATGAAGACGCAGAGACAGAGAGATTAAGTAATAATGTGCCCACAGTCTCACTCTAGTGAGTAGCAGAGCCAGGGGTTGACCCGGGTTTGTTTCCAGGAGTGAGCTCTGGAGGAGACAGTACCATACTATCAGATGTAGCAATTAAAAACCAAATAAAAAAGGTTTTTGGGTGAACCTTGCCTTTCTCACCCTCCTCTGTTTTCTATCCCTGCCTTCCCCAACCTTTAACCTATTGACTCATTTAAAGAATTTATTATGGTAAAATATACATAACATGAAATTTACCATTTAACCATTTTAAGTGAACAGTTAAGTGGCATTAAGGACATTCACATTATTGTGCAACAGAATCAACTTGCTTTTAACTTGACTGCCAAGGACCCTGGTTTCTACCTTTTTTCATATTCCTGAAAATGCAAAACTGCACTTAGCAGCTCCCTGGGTCTTCCCTGTGTAGGCAAATCATGGGAAGGATAGCACTGTGGAAGTCACTGTGAAATGCCATCCCCTGCTCAGTAGAAAGTGGGTACTATTAAATTTCCTGTGCTCTTGGATCTCCAGCATTTTGCCTGTCTATTACATGCCGCTTCTCTCCGGAATGGACCCCCCACCATGTGGACCCACGTGCCATTCAATATGTAAGACCCCTCCCTCCCTTTATGTGAGAAGATAATCATGCCAAAACTCTTTCATGGTTATAGAAGCTGGGAAAACAAAAATAATTTAAAATAACACAATATAGCATTTCTATTGTTTAAATTTCTCTAACAAAATTGCAGGTTGATAAGCCTAAGTTAATATTATCATTACAAATTTCCTGGAGTTCCCATCGTGGCGCAGTGGTTAACGAATCCAACTAGGAACCATGAGGTTGCGGGTTTGATCCCTGCCCTTGCTCAGTGGGTTAACGATCCTGCGTTGCCGTGAGCTGTGGTGTAGGTCGCTGACGCGGCTTGGATCCTGAGTTGCTGTGGCTCTGGCGTAGGCTGGCGTCAACAGCTCCGATTAGACCCCTAGCCTGGGAACCTCCATATGCCTCGGGAGCGGCCCAACAAATGGCAAAAAAAAAATTTCCTAAGGCCTCTTGCTGGGAAGCCATCCTATGGGCCTGTGTTTCCTGCTCACTCAGCTTCCTAGTAGTTCAGCCTAGTGTTAGGATGAAGTAGAAGGGAGAGGAGAGGGTAACTTCTGTCAGTTTTGGTGTTCCACTAGGATGCCTTTGCCAACTGGTATTTCTCTGTTGAGGTTGGAGGTTGACTTCCCAACGAGCATAATGTGTTCACATCTTTCCATTGGGCTGTATATAACAAGGAGGGTGACGCTACAAAGACATTCTGTATCTAAGTAGAACTTCCTTTAGAACCTAGAGGTCAGAAAGGTTGGTAATGTGGAGGGAGCCTAATTTAGAGAATCTGTTCACCCAGAAAATCTTATCTAAGCACTGACTGTTGTGCCAAGTTCTGTCTGAGATGCTGGAGTAACTAAGATGAATCAGATGATTCCTACCCAGTAACTTATAATCCAGGTGGAGGTCTCAGTTCTTCTGTGTATGGATGACCTTGCCTTCCAGATGCAATGCAGAGAGATTCCCTACCCTCTGGTACCCCACAGCCACATTTCATAAGATGCTCTGAGCTACTTCTGTCTGTGCATGGAGAAAAGCCTAGATCCTTCTGTTTCATCCACACCTTGAGGCCAACTTCCTGCTCTGTCTCTGCATTTACTTGGGACCTGATCTCCTCCTGGATCTTCTTTTCAGGCCCAGGCTTGATGCAGGCTCAGGTTCTTTATCTTGATACTCAAGCATTCTCCTGTGGTCATTGTTTCACATGCATACATCCTGAATCTTTCTGCTCTTCTCTGCCCCTGGTCACTCCTCTTTATAACCTAGCCTGCCTCCTTACCTGGATCAGCCTAACTATTACCCACCTACCCAACCCCTTCTCCAGTTGAGTTAGATAGCTGCACAGCCAATTCTTGAATTACAAATTAGTTTCTGCTGCCTGGCTGAAGTCGAAACTGCTTCCTTCCTCCTATTAGTAGCTGTGTGCCCAGAGAGTACCATTGTCAGCCCATTTTAGCACAAGTCCAAGAAAAGTATCACAAAAAGAGAGGTAGCCATGTCTCTATGTCTGTAGCTACCTCCTATATATCTTCTTTGATGTTTCTTCAAGAAACACAGAAGCACTTTCTTTATCTCATTTGGGTTACCTTGTGAGGCCACTGTACTCCCTATGGGTAATAAACTAAATGTAATTGGCGCATATCCCCCCCCACTTAACACCTACTAACACCCCACAGAACCATTGTTCTGTAGAACACACTTTCAGAAAAATGGAGCCAACTCCAGCTGTCTTTCTGTGATTGTTATTAAGGTGTAGATTTGTGTCAAATAAATCAAGGTAACGCCATATGTAAATAATCAAATGTATATGGACCAACCAGTCATTGATGTCAAATGCGTTAAAATTCTCTTTGACTCTTCATGATTGCAAATTATCCTCCATATGACTGTCCACGTGATCTTTCTACAGTACAAATTGGAGCTTTAGAGGCTCACCATTGCCTGTGGGACAAAATCTAAATTCTGGAGAACAATGTTCAAAGCTCATCAGGAGTGACTCCTACCTGCCTTTCCAGCCTCATCTCTCTCCTGATTCCTATGCACATCTTGGACTCTGCCAAAGCCACTTTCCTATAGTTACCCACTATTTCATTCTTTCTCTGCCTGGGACTGCCTTTGTCCTTGTGGTGTGCTCCAAACCTCAGCTTAAATGCCCCTCCTGTAAAAGGTCCCCTTTGCCTCTGTAGGCAGAGCTGAGAGCATTCCCTCACATCGTGTTACCATTTATCGTATTCATATCTATTCCATTACTCACTAATTGGATCATGGCTGTATTTCCCACTTGACTGTGAGCCCTCAGAGAGCAAATACTCTTTTCTTAGTCATATTTTTATCCTCAGTGTCTAGCACATGGTAGGAACTTAATATGTGTTTGTTGAAAGAATGATGACTAAATCAAAAAACAATAAAAGTAGAGGATGTTACTGTTTGGTTAAAATTTGTAGCTAGTGTTCAATAGTCCTGTAATGAAGGAAAATGGGCTTAAAATTGCATCAACAGTTGATTTTTTACCAACAAGGAAAAGTCTTGAACAAATGAAAAGCATTCCTGAGCAATGCGATCCTTAGGGAATGGTGAAATAATTTAAAGAAAGGTTATCAGGGAAGCACCTAGTGGTTTCTCATGAAAGACTTCGTTTCTCACCCACATCAAATCTTCACTAGGACCCATAGTTTCCCCCTCTTTACTTTCCTATGCTTTTCAGTAGGTTCAAAAATCCCCTATTAAACAAGAAAACAGATAAAAACCCTCTACTCGTGCCCAAAGTTCTATCTCTCAGATCCATGATAGCCCCAACTGAGGTCATCATACACACATAATGTATTTTGATTTCCTCAAGGCATTGACAGCATAGCTCATGAAAGCCTTGAAGACAGGATGGAAAAGGTGGATTAAAAGTTATTTGACAATTAAATTTCAAGAAAACTAGTTGTAGATCATCAAGACTTAATCTGGAGGCAGGTCTTGATAACAAGCCAAGCAGCTCTCTTTCATAGCTTCATCTTCCTGCAAGCTCCCTCTTCTGTGTTCTGTTCTAGCCATGCTGGCCTCTTTTCAACTTCCAGTAGTTTCTGGGCTCTCTTCTCTACCAGACCTTTTGCATCAGGCATTGTCTCTGCCGGGAAACTTTGCTTTCAACGTCACCTGGTTGATCCCGCTCATCACTCACCTCACACGTGACTTTCTCTTCCCCGAGTCAGATCCATCTGTTGTGGTGCTCATGATCCCACATACTTCTATTTGTAACATTCATCATGGCTGCAATTTCAATAATTTGTAGGCTATCTTTCTTTGTCACTAGACTATAAAGTGATTTTTCTTTTCCCATGTCTCATATTTCTCACCAGTGTATCCCAGCTCCTATATAGCCCTTGGCTTGGATGAACAAATTTATGAATAAAAAAGTTAAACTCCAAGTTAAGCAAATACAGGACTTGGAAGTCCGGGGGAGTCTGCCTGGGGTCCAAAGTTGATAGGAGCAAGCAGATAAACAAAGTGAAGGAGTTAGTGCTTGAACAAAGTGAGTTTGCAGTGACTTTCTTGGACTAAGGTCAGATTTGTTGGTCTTTCTTTAAAAGCTCCAGGTTGGTTTGATCTTTCCTCATAGATGAGAGGATTTTTCAGTATGTTGGATTATGAAATTAAAATTAATAGAGAACCCACGAGCAGTGACCATTCAAATTATTGAGTCTGTTATTGGTCTCATGCTATAACCTCTAGGGGGAGCTCAAGCTCCCCCCCCCCCCACAAGGTGCCCAGAGATAGAAGGGGTGGGGATCTTGGTGGGAGAAATAATGCAGTTATAAATGGAGCTGGGCTGAGCAAGTGCTCTTGTGTTCTTTTCTTTTTCTTCCCTGCTGTATTTGCCATCACATGGACTTGTTTGAGTGGGTTCACAAAAGTCCTGCCAAGGTCAGAGGTGCTCCTGTTCAAATTGCCAGGGTGGGAGACATTATAGGGATTTGGGGGTCAATGTTATAATTAGGAGAAAAGACCAAGCATTTGCCAGGTTCATTCTTGGTGCCTTTATTCCTTAGGCTCTTATTATGGTGGGAAGCAGCCGGTGGAAGGTGTAGCTAACACATCAGTGAGCCAGGCAATGTGCTAGGCTCTGAAATGTCATGATGAGTGAGACATAGTTCCTGCCCACAGAGACTTTAAGTCTCACCATTCAGTAAGCCACACGCCTGTGTTTAAGCAAAATAATCACTGGCAAAAATGGGAGATGGTGGAGTCCTGGTTTAATAATAGTAAGAAAACAACAAAACAAAACAGAAAACCAAGCAGTTATAATTTACCGTAAACTCAAAAGGAAAAAAACCTAGAGTGATGTGGCAGTTGAAAAAGTTTTTGTAATTTTAGACTCCATTAATAGAAATATACCATGTGGATCAAAGGAGTTAATAGTCCCATTGTAATTAGTGCTGGTCAGTCCACAACTAGAGTATTGTGTTTCCTTCTGGACACCACATTTAAAGAGGAACATGGACAAATTAGAGTGTGTCCAGAGAGGGCTGACCAGGATAGTAATGGGGCTGGAAACCCTGTCATACAGGGATGATTGAAGGACCTGGGAATGTTTATTCTGGGAAATAAAAGACTTAGGTAGGGCACACAGTAGCTATTTTTGAAAATTTGTCATATGGAAAAAGGCATGGGCCAATTCCATGTGTTGTTCTGGAGAACACATCCTAGGAATAATACTTGGGTAAATGGGTGAAAATGTTGGGGAAAGATTTTTAGTTCAATATGAGGAGAAACTTTCTAGCATCTAGGCTGTCCAGCAGTGGACTGAGCATTCTCTTCTCTCAGCACTTCACTTTCTTGTCTTCTTTTCTGCCTCCCCTTCTCAGGGTCAGAACTGGTTTGCAGTTCTTTTCTTCTCTATCAGTCTCAAAGCTCTGATCCTTCTCAGTCACCCTAATGGAATAAATCCCTAGAATTTGCTTCTATGTGAGTGAAACTAGTTCCTGACAACTAACACTATGCTAAGCACTTCAGAGAGGTGATATTGAGTTCTTAACACGAAGGTATAGGGTAGACGTAATTATCACTTATATATAATTGTCTATTTTACAGAGAAACAGAGTTTAGACAACTTGCTCAAAGTCACATACCTAATGCTATGGACTGAATGGTGTGCCCCTAAAAGTTATACGTTCAAGCCCTAACCTTCAATGTGACTATATTCAGAAATGGGCCTCCCAGGAAACGGTTAAACAAGGTCATAAGGGTGGGGCTCTGATCCCATAGGATTAGTATCCTTATGAGAAACCTTCCTCCCCCTCTACCACTCACTCCGTCTTTCTCACTATGTGAGGACACAGTAAGAAGGTAGCCATCTGCAAGCCAGTAAGAAATCCCTTGGCTGGCACCTTGATTTTGGACTTCTAAGCCTCCAGAACTGCGACAAAATACATTCCTGTCATTTAAAGCCAGTCTATGGTATTTTGTTATGATAGCCTGAACTAACTAATACAGTCAGTGGGAGAGCCATGATTTGAACCCAGGTATTCTGCTTCCATAGCCTATTCTCCTAACCACCCTGCTATGCTTGCCTCTCCCACCAAAACATGAATTCTTAGAAAAGCAAAAGAAACCAGATAGATTAGGAATTTGGATCGATGTGGACTAATGGAGTAGGTCCCCCCCTGCGCCCCCCCCCCCCAACCCTGGCCTGGTGAATAAGGGGCAGAAGTGTAGGGCAGAGATAAACATACAGCTTGTGTGGCTGATGCTCAGTGTGTTCTCCTGACCTATCACTATTTGCCACCTGAGTGCATAGTGTCTTTGTTAAGAGAAAATAGTACTCAGATCCACACCGTAGTCCAGATGGTCTGCACATGTCACCAGGCTGAGACCCCTCTTCATTCAGTGGCACAGTCAGGATTCTGATTTAAACATTGCCCTTCTTTTTTCTGACACTTTCCCCTCATTCCACTGGGGGAGATCTGGGTATTCCATTTTCATTGCATCTTTATTGCTTTATGTAGGACAAAGCCTTTTATAATGAATAAGAAAATTGAAAAGCTTTTTCCTCCTAAAAGCCTCTCTGACTCACCAAATACACACAAACCACAACCCAATAAAGTCATGATTAAAGTCTATGTAGAATAAATCTCTCAATGAGTAGAGTTTTGAGTTCCGTTACCGCAAGTCATCCAAACCCTTTGATGTATGTTGGGCCCTCTTGCTCATAGCTCTCTGTCCTATCATCGCTTTCCCCAGCCATGAATCTTATGCCTGTGTGATTTCTCAGTGGAGAAGAAATCTTGTCTAACAGGAGGCACAGAGGGAAGGCTTCCTGGAACATGTGAAGAAAAATCAGGAAAATGGCCCAAGTGAAAGGTAAATCCAGAGGAAGAAAATCAGCAGCAAATGGATAGCTTTCCCAGCTGGAATCCTTGCCTGTACTGGATCCAGAGGCTGCCGGAATAAGTGAGCAAGACCGATTTAGAGGGAGTTTTGCCCATGTTTTCATCTCCTGGCTCTTGTTCTGTATAAATCATGTTGTAACAACAACAACAACAACACCGAAAAACCAACCAACCAAACTTCGAACAATCTCTGAAACAAAATAGTTTCCAGTGATAAATTTATATTTACCACCTGAAGCTGCAAATCCATGGGAGCAAATGCCTAGATAAAAACCAAAGGACTTCACTGAATTATCCAAATATGTGATTTCTGGCATATGCATTATACATTCATATAATTTTATTGTTTCCAGCAGCTATTATTCAGAGGGAACTAAGTGTCCATCTGTTCTGATAAACTTTAGGTAGCTTGAATTCTTCGTAATTTTTTCCAGCAAAGCTTCTCTTAAGTCAATTGAAAGCCTCATTTTTTTTTTCTGTGTGTCAGTGATATTTTACTCAGAAGAGTAATATCTTTACCTAATGGATAAAAGAGAGATGTAATGGCAGCAGCAATTGTTGTGGATCCAGAAAGAGAGAGAGTTAAGGAATGGAACTGGTTATTTTTAAATGACATTCTTCAAATATAACAAATTGTAAATAAACTGTATATTGCCCTTTAAGGGTAAGAGCTAGAGGTGGAAACTCCACATAATGGCCATCAAGAGATCTGGCTTGAGGTTTTCAAATGCTTTAAATGACTCCTGACGTGGTTTGGCTATGAAATTCATTTACTTAAAGCTGAAGGAAGACAAACTCTGAGACTGATGGGAGCTACTTGTTTTACACATTTAAGTGTGACATTTTTCATTTTCACAGCCATTGCCAATAGTTATATCACGTGTTATGTAAACTGTCCTGGGTGCAGGAAAAACAGCTCCTCTGGGACATTTTAGGACAGTCTGCAATGTCTGACGCTGATGAGAGTGACTTTTCATCCCTCTGTTATCAAGATGAAGAAACTGAGGGTCAGAGAGGAGAGGGAGCTTGCTCAGATTTATCTTGAGAGGGAAAGGCTCACTATCAGGCCTCTGTTGTGGTGCTTTGCTTGTCACTAACACTTTTTCACAAGTAGGACCAGCCTGGTGCTGTGTGGCTAGTGCCTTTCTCTCTTTCTGTCTCAATGCCAAATACACCTTCAAGGCCTGACTCTTGCAACCCTGCACCCTCCCCAGGTTTCCCTTTGGGCTGATTTTCCTCCTCCTTGAGACTTGGTTGTAGACTCCATCACATGGGGACTGCCCTTCTCTGACTTCTCCCCATCAAGGAAGGATGACTGAACTTTGTGGGACAGCAACCCAGGAGCATAAGGCAGATGTTGGATTCCCAGCGGCTGGGGGCAGAGCAAGGACTGTCATACCCAAGGCCAATTTGGACTCTAAGAACCAAAGAGATGAGTCTGGTCAAAGTTCCCAAGTGAGAACTCTGGTCTAGACCAAGGGGAAGCCATGTGTGATCTGTGAACTTGCTAGTTAAGAGTGTGGTCCCTGGATGTAGGTTGGTACAAGCACTAGGGAAAACAGTGTGGAGGTGCCTCAGAAAACTAAAAATAGATCCAGAAATCCTACTCCTGGACATATATCCAGACAAAACTATAATTCAAAAGACACATGCACTCCCCTGTATTCACTGTAGCACTATTCACAATAGCCAAGACATGGAAACAAATGTCCCTTGACAGATGAAAGGATTAAGAAGATGAGGTACATATATAAAATGGAATACTACTCAGACATAAAAAGAACAAAATCATGCCATTCACAGCAACATGGATGCAACTAGAGATTCTCATACTAAATGAAGTAAGTCAGACACAGACAAATACCATATGGTATCACTTATATGTGGAATCTAAAATATGGCACAGTCTCACTGTGGCGCAACAGGATCAGCAGTGTCTTGGGAATGCTGGGACGCCCAGCACAGTGGGTTAAAGATCTGGTGTTACCACAGCTGTGGCTTAGGTTGCAACTGCAGCTCGGATCTGATCCCTGGCCTGGGAAATCCATATGCCGTGGGGCAGCCAAAATAGGAAAAAAATGCCACAGATAAATCTATCTACAAAACAGAAACAGACTCACAGACATAGAGAACAGACCTGTGGTTGCCAAGGGGGGAGGGAGAGGGATGGACTGGGAGTTTGGGGTTAGTAGATGCAAGCTATTACATTTAGAATGGATAAGCAATGAGGTCCTACTGTATAGCAAAGGGAACTCCTTCTTCTGGGATAGACTGTGATGGAAAATAATGTAAAAAAGAATGTGTGTGTGTGTGTGTGTGTATGATATGTATATATATCGTGTGTGTGTGTATATATAGATATATATGACTGAGTCACTTTGTTGTACAACAGAAATTGGCACAGTACTGTAAATCCACTATACTCTGATTAAAAATAAAATAAAAACAGTGTGGTCCTGGAGCAGCATGGTGGACATCACCTGGGGGCTTGTTAGAAATTCAGGATCTCAGCCTCCCACGCCCTACATATTGAATTAGATCTCCAGGTGACTGAGGTGAACACGAAACTTTGAGATACACTTCCATGGAGAACCCAGGGCAGGATCAGGGTCAGGGGCACAGGGCCAAGGGCTTAGAGCTCAGTAGGGATGATAAGGGAATAGAGAAGAGATCAAGAACAAGCAAGGAGAGGCCAAGGTGAGGGGACAGGGTGATTGCCGCAGATACCGGGGGTGTTGGAGCCTGCCTCCATGTGCTGTGGGAATGTGGTATGTAGGTATATCTAGACTAAAAGCTGAAAGACCAGAATCATCTATCCAACCTCCAAATCAGATGTAGGGGCCTGGAGGACAAGGTGCCCCCCTTATCCTCTGTCTACTCAGGACCTCTGTGGCACCTGCATGTCATAGATGTACAGTTGGTCCCTGCTGAACTGAATAGGATCCCTCAGCCTCTCCTGTCAGTCATATAGCTTGGATTTGGAGAGGGACCACTGATTCTGCATTTCCCTCAGGAGTTCCCTGGTGAGATGAAGACAGTTTGGTATTTCCTGCAGCAGAAATCACCCTGCTGGATCAGAGAGGAACCAGCATCATGTCCCTTGAGAGTCCAGGCAGCTCCCCAGAAAACCCAGGCACCCACCTCGGTGTCAACCCATCAAGGTGCCATTTCTACAGAAAAGGAAAATGGACCTACTGAGTCTTGCTGTAATTGCTAAAAAGTTCCTGTCTAGATGCCAAGTCCAGAGCCTTGCTGTGTACTTGGGAATCGTTACTGCCAGCCTCTGCAGAACCTCAGGAATGAGGTCTGCTCGCAGCAGCCTTCTCCTGGCAAGAGTTAACGCTAGGTGCAGCTGAAAGAATGTGAAGGCTGGAGAGCCAGCTTGGGGATTGCTATTGCAATCAGAAGACGGCCCAAGTCCGAGTTCCAAAGTCCTTTGAAGGGATGCCAGCTTGGACACATGTTTCCAATTATCATATGCAATCTCGAGACAGTGTGCAAGTTGCACTTTCGTTATGTCAAAGTGAAAGGAATGGCGAGAGCGAGATAAAGGAGAAGAGGCCGCCAGGCCGGAGATTGCCCTTAGCTGTGGCACCAAATGTCAGCCAGGGCGTCGTGCTGGCCTCCAAACCAAGTCCCTGGAGCCAGGGGTATACAGTGCCCACTCTGAGGGCCCCTCTTTTTCCTACTTATTTTGAGAGTCAAGGGAACCCAGCTGATAAGGCTGAAGGAAACCCCATATTCAGAAGCTATTGGACCAGCTTGTCAGCATTTGGTCGAATGCAAAGACTGTATGGCTTGCATGCAGGGACCTTGAGTCCACCCACAGAATTTCACACGCTTATTCTGAGTTTACCCAAGGTCTGTATTTGTAGGAGAAGCTGGTTCCTTTGCCAGTTTGCAGCTCAGAAGGAGGTGAGAGAATAGGGGTGGCTCTTCCCTCTCCCAGAGCTGGGCATCCTCCTGTTTGGGTTTTACCTTGTTTGTAAATTTGGATGAAGTCTCCGCACAAACAATAATTTCACTGAACTTCTTTTTCCAAACGCAGTTCAGAAGCTATTTCCTTCAGGAAGTCTTCCCTGATTTATTCTTTCTACCTGATTGCTTCTTCTCACTGCGGCCTTCATTTAGAAGGTTTATTGGCACTCATTCATCTGCTGCTCTGTTTTTAAGTCAGTGTGTGTATGCATGTGAATGTGGAATGTTCACTTCCCGGCTGCTTCTTAACTCTCAGGGGCTCTTGCGTGTGTGTGTCTGTGTGCGTGTGTGTACACATGCGCATTGTGTCTATATGTGGCATCTGTGTATATAGAGCTGTGTATTTACATATGTTTTATACACAATAATTTACCATGTGCCAAGCACTGGACTAAGTGCCCTACAACTCAGCAAAGTAGGTACTATTATCATCATCCACATTTTCCATGTAAGAAAACCGAAATGCAGAAAGAGAAGGTAATTTGTCTGATATCACTCAGCCCAGCTAGTGGTGAGGCCAGGGTTTGACTGTAGATCATGCTCTTCATCACGACACCAACCTCGGAAAACCACGAGGGTGACTCCCAGGCGGTGGCTTTCAGAAGGACCTGGCCTTGGACCTTGCCTTCAGCTTAGACTATTAACCCATTGACTGCTGACACAGGGAAGGCACAGATGGGGTGGGGATGGTGATGATGGTGGAGAAAAAGATGGGCTCTAACTTCCTTCTTAATTGCCCTAAGACACTGGTTGAGTGCATGCCACATGCAAGATTCAGCCGAGTGCTGAGGGGACATAGAGCACTTCGTTGATTTTAAGGAGCAGCTCTGGGGAGTTCCCATTGCGGCTCAGTGGTAACAAATCTGACTAGTATCCATGAGGACTTGGGTTCGATTCCTGGCCTCACTCAGTGGGCTAAGGATCCAGCATTGCTGTGAGCTGTGGTGTAGGGTTGAAGACACAGTTCAGATGCCACATTGCTGTTACTGTGGCTATGGTGTAGGCCAGCAGCTGCAGCTCCAATTTGAGCCCTAGCCTGGGAACCTCCATATGCCACAGATGTGGCCCTTAAAAAAAAAAATAAAGGAGCAGCTCGGGGTTGGAGGGATGCTCTTCAGACTGCTGCTGCAGGAGGGCCTGCTCAACTTTCTTTTGGCCCTGGTGCCCCTGAGCCATCTCCATAAATCCAGGTGAACTTTGAGGAGGTCAGATCTTTCCAGTTGCAGATCCAAGTGAATTGGAGCAAAACAGAGCCCACGTGCTTGACACGTGGAAACTCTCACAGCCAATGGTTTATAAGCTGGCCAAGGCTGGGGGAGTCAACACATCCCAGAGAGCCAGAAAGCAGTTCTCTGGCAGTGATACTCACAAACCGAAAGCACAGGCTTCGGGGGCTCTCCCTAAGGTGGTCTTGGTTTTAGAAGCTGGAGGCTAATCCACATGAACTGCTTGGTACCCTGCTGCTACAGAGCAAGCTCTTAGTAAATACTAACAGTCATTACCAGCATTGCTTGTCACGGAAGGAACCGGTAGTACATCTCTAAAGCTGTCCATTCTCGAAAACTCCTTGCCTTGTTAAAAGCTATCAGCCTCATTCCAACACCTTTCAAGGTTTCTCAGCCAACTCTGCTTTTCAGAACTAAAATTTACTATACACTTCATCGGTGCCGGGCACTTAAAACATATATATTGCTATTATTATCCCCATTTCACAGGTGAAGACATTGAAACTCAGAGAAATGAAGCAACTTGCCTAAGATCACACAGCCTAGTAGGAGTACTTTGCTTGTCTGATTCCAAAGCCCTGTACTCTTAACCATTACACTAGAACCTTTGGAATTTAAATGGCCTTCCTGAGCCCAGATTCAAGCGGAACCTGGCTAAAGAGCTGCTGTTCTTGCTCTTGCCCTTCAGAGCCTGGCTCTGCCACGCCTGTATTCCGTGATGTTCACTAACCCAGTTTCCTTTACCCAGTCTATACATCTGCCAACAAGCAACTGTCTACTGAGCACCAGCACAGTTGTCACTCTCCTACAATTGTTAAGTTTAGAGTGAATTACTTTGCGTCACACTCGCATAGGACATGACTGCGTACTTTCAAATACATGATTTTGCTTCATACTCACAACTCTGGGATCTAGGAATGATTGTTTTCCTTTCACAGCTGCAGGAACTGAGGTCAAAGAGGAGCTTGCCAAAGCTGCACAGATAGGAATGAGGGAGCTGGGCCTGAAAGCTAGGTGTGCTGACACCAAGCCCAGTGTTCCGACCATGGCACTGGGCTGCTTCCTCAGCCTCAGGGCCCCGGGGGCTCCTGCTGCTCCTGTCAGGCCTGTGATAGAGAGGCTGAGGTCACTGCTGAGGGGACTCTGTGTTCTCCGTGGCTCACTCTCCCACTCAGGTCTGCTCCTCTGCCCTGCTGTCCCCTTTCTCCAAGGGGAGGTGACACATGGCCCAGGGCGGGGGTGGGGGACACTCTGCTTCTGTCCTCTTCACTCCAGGTCTGGGCAGACCCTCATGCAGGGTACGTTCAGGGGAAAGTGGGAGACTTAGGAGGAACATTCCTGTGTTTCGTGGGCATGGAAATAGCTGTTTGGTGGTTGTTGAACATCTGTATCCCTGTTGTGGGTTTTCTGTTAGGAGGGAATGCAGCTTCTTGGGGAGGCTGGCGCTGGTCAAGGAGGGGGAGGTCACAGGGACCGACCTGAAGTATAAACTAGGATCAGCCACCATACTGCTCGTCTCCCAGAACTGGAAGTTTTGCCTCAAGCTGAAGGGAGCACAAGCCCCTCTAGGAGGGCTGGGCCGGGTCAGGCTGCGGACCAGCCAGGGTCTGCACACCTTTCCTGGGTGGGAGTGCTGGAGGGCAGCCTGCTAAAGGAAGCTGCTGAGGGGAAGGGATCTGGGCTTTTGGGGACCCGGGGCAGGAAGACCTGAGTAAGGCAAGTGAAGGAAACGTTTGTAGGATTTGCAGTTGCAGCTCCTCAGCAGCACAAAATGGGCAGTTTTGAACTGTTTTTTCAAGTTCAAGTGTCCGGGGCCCTAGTGAGCCTGGCAAGCCTTGGGGGGCAGCCTGGGTGGGTCTGGAAGCCAGGGCTCCTGGCTGGGGGAAGGGTACAAGCTATAGAAGCCACCAGTCTCCTGGTTGTTTTTGGACTGTTGTGACTCTGTTCAGCCAAACTGATATCCTCTTGTGTTGTATGAAAACTTAGACTCTCACGCTGCGACTCCGGAGCTCGGCCTAGAGCACATGTTGCCTTTGGGGAGGCCGTGGTGTTAGTGGGGACTGGGGGACCTCCTCTTACCCTACCCTCAGCCTCAGCCCTTCCTCAGCAGCTAGAGGCCACCGCCTTTCCTCTAAGTGGGCAGGGGTGGGGCTGGAGGTCCAAGTCACATTTTAGATGCCCCTGTGTCCCGCAGGGCTGGCAGTGGCTTTCCAGACTCTGCACGGTGATGTAGCTGCTCACAAACATAGCCTCCCCTTCCCTGTGGAAACTCCCTGAATGCCTCCCTCAGCAGCCCTCTCTCTAGATCCAGGACCTAGCAGGCCTGTCCAGCCCTCGAAAGAAGGGCCCCCAGAAACATTTGTAGGAGGGGGCCGGGAAGGCTGAGGCCACTGGCACTGGAGCCCAGGGAAAAATCGACAGACACAGGTCAGTGGGAGGGCTTGCTCCCTGCAGCCTTTATCTGATCAAGTATCTCAGCACAGAATGTTCCATTTGGTGTTTCTTGTACATAAATCTTTACTCCAGTTGCAGTAGCTTTAATAGGAAAAATAGGGCCCATTTCATCATGTTTTTGCCCTAATCAAAGGTCTCTCATGCCAGAGCTATCTCTGTTTCTAATTTTCCCTATTTGGATTGGGTTGTGGGGGGCAGAGTGGTGGGACAGGGAGAGTTACAGGAGGAATACCACCATTTGCTTTTTTTTTTTTTTTTTTTTAAACAGAGGGGCAATTTGGACCTGTCCTTACAAAAACTAGAGTAGGCATTTTCCCCTGGGGGGAATGGAACGGGTGAGAAAGTGAAATCTCCGTTTTCATATAACTGTTCTGTCTGAGGGAGAAAATTTGTGTTTTGGGTACAATACAAACAAACAAAAATCCACAAGGAAGTTGTAGGGGAAGGTGGCAGCTTGAGGTTGGGTAGAGTCCTGCTCTAGCCTGTACCTTGGAGCCCTTGTCACCTCCAGCTCTCTAAGACACTCCCCACATAGTCAGTGTTGATGAGCATCCCACCAGCTTAAAAAAAAAAAAAAAAAGGAATCTATCCAGGGTATTGGATTTCTTGGAGGCCCGGGGACACTGATGCTGGTCAAGGTGACACACCTTCCTCCTCTTTCTGCTCTGTGCTCCCCATCCTCACTCCCCTCTGCTCCCCTGACCCTCTCTCCTTCTCGTGTTTAGTGTCCCCTGGCAGGGGGAGCAGAGAGTTGTGTTCCCTTCTGGCTCGGCCCACCTCTCCTCTGCCCCTTCCCCAGCTGTTTGTGTTGGTTCTCACTCATCTGTGTCTTTTCTCCCCATCATCTTCTCTGCAGGTCCTTTGACCCCTTCCACCTTTGGTCACTGGTGGAAATCACCCAACTAGGAATAAAAAAGTACTTTTCGGGCTGGTTTCTGGCTCCTCTGATTCTTTTTTTTTTTTTTTGGTCTTTTTAGGGCCGCCCCCACAGCATATGGAGGTTCCCAGGCTAAGGGTTGAACTGGGGCTGTAGCTGCCGGCCTGCACCACAGCCACAGCAACGCCAGATCTGACCTACACCATAGCTGATGGCAACACTGGATCCTTAACCCACTGAGCAGGGCCAGGGATCGAACCTGCATCCTCATGGATGCTAGTCAGATTCATTTCCACTGTGCCACGATGGGAACTCCTGGCTCTGATTCTAGGCCGATGCTGGGGCCATTGAAAGTTGCTGTGGGGCTGAGAATGGGTGGCAAGAGTGTTGGAGGCCTTTATGTTTTCTCGGTAATGGAGTCCTTCTGCAGGAAGCCGCCAGGGGATAAATCGAGGCCAGCCATTAGAGCTAAGGCAGTCTTTACATGAAATCAGATCTACCGTGACAGGCCCCATGAGATGATTTTGTTACAACTCTTGCAGAGCGCTTTTCAGCAAAAAGCAGACCTCCCCCTAAAAAGCGAGCCAGCCTCACAGGTCTTCAGTGCGAGTCTCCTCCTGTCTATCTAGTGAGTCAGATAGATAGGACCCAGCCTGGGCCTCTCTGAGGTTGGGGGCAAGCCCTGTGCCCAGCAGGGATCTGCTTTCTGATGAAGCTCCACAGACTTCCCCAGTGAGGCAATCAAGGCTCAAGAATCTAGGCTGTGGGGCAGGTAATCCAAGGATTAGGTAGCTTTGGCTCTGGAATGCAGAGCAAAGTTGCAATCCCACAGACTTCCCTTCCTAATCACGCCGGGCTTAGGCTAATATCAGAGCCTGGTTAGCCTTCCCTGAAGTGGCAGGGCTGGCTGCGGGCGCTGGGAGGGTGAGGGCTCCAGGAGGGCCTGAGAGGGAGCCGGGCCTGCTGTGGACCCATCTCCCTGCAGCCTCTGTCCCAAGACTGGCAGATGGTCATGCTGGGCAAAATGAGGGAGGGCTGGCACACAGGCTGCTTCCAAAAATTTAATAAATAATGATTTTTAAAACTGTATAAACTATAAATTACCATGCAGTCCTTATAATTTAAAATAATTTACAGGCTGAGGTAGGGAGGGGCGCAGGAGAGTGTGGGTGGGGAGCTGGGGGAGGTGGGGGCTGGCTTGCAGGTCAGGCTCTTCTCCCCGCCTTCCTGCTGAGCACGCACACGCAGGCCGTATCGATTCGGATAAACCGCCAGGCAGCCTGCTTGCCGTCCATGGTCAGCGCCTTGACGAAGGTGTGGGTTGTGGTACAATATGAGTTCCAGTGCTTTGAGTCGATGCCCCGGCACCCGCTGTCCACAGGATTGGGATCCCGGCACTTGGTCTCAAAAAAGTACTGTTTAAACACGCTGTTGTTGATATTCACCTCTCCCAACACCATCACCTCCTTGCCCTTGATGTCCGTGGCAGTGGTCTTGTCCCCCACCCACACGCTGACGCTGTCGCACACCGAGAACTCCCCCCGGTGGAAAACGGGGTGGGATGACGACCGCTTGCTCCTGTGAGTCCTGTTGAAGGAGGCAGCGCCGCTGGCCTCCAAGTCCGGATCCTGAGTGTCTGCGGCCACAGGCGGGGGCTGGGTGCTAAACAGCACTCGGGGTGAACGCAGTCGCCGCTTTTTAAAAAGTTTGGGGTCCACAGTGATGTTGCGGGTCTGCCCTGCCACCCTGGCGGCTATCGCCCCAGCTGGGGCACTGTGGGCTCTGCGGAGGGCTGTGTCAAGGGAATGCTGAAGTTTAGTCCAGTGGGCTTGGGGGATGGCGTGTCCTGCTGGGACATTGCTCTCGGTGTGCGGTTCTGCCTGTATGCCGATCAGAAGAGCTGTGATCAGAGTGTAGAACAACATGGACATTACGCTATGCACCTGGAATGACACAGAAATGAGGGTTATTCCATGGAGTGCTGCAGGTTGGGCAGAGGTAGTTTCTGGGTTCCTCGGAGTTGCCCTCCCAAGAGGATGACGAGGAGGCTTCTCCTGGTGGTGAAGGGCAAGGGAACCGGGAATTGACCGTTCAAACCAGGACACTTCTGAGAGTGAAAGGTGCTGCTACAACAGTTGCACTGGGACACCAGGCTTAAATAGGGCTGGCTCAGACAACCTGTTTGTCCGGGCTCAGACTCCGTATAGGGGGTGGGCCTTTCCGGGAAGGGACAGAGCCCCTGAAATTCTGCCCCATGGTGTGGTATGAGTTCAGCAGTGCTGTTTACAGAACCCCATTGTGTTCTCTACCTACTAGCAAGGCAGCCATGGTCAGGTGATAAGTGTTCACGAGTGTGCACCGGGCTGGCTGGAGGGCGGTTTGATACCTCCCAGCAGTGTCCTGCCCAACAGCTTGGGAAGGGAGAGGGCAGGCTGCTGGGGACTTGTCTTGAAGCCTCAGCACTGAAAACACCCTCTTCAGACAGCAGCACTGGGCCAGCTCTGAGATCTGGTGACTGAAAATCCACAAAGCACTGTTTGGCCAAAACAGTGTACGGCTCTGGGATCACCTCTAGCCGGTCCGTCTATTCAGCCACTCGTGTGCACATATAGATGCAGTACTGATAATGGTTCCTCTTTGCGGGGGTGATGTTTTCAAACACGCTCACTTCTAGTTTCTTGTTAGTCTGGGAGTTAGGTTAGGGTTTATCATCTCTCAATCGCAAATAAGAAAAGTGAGCCACAGAAAATTAACTAAGGGCCTATAGTCGCAAAACTTGGACCAAAAATAGAATCCAAACTTGACCCCTCACTAAGCCAGTCACCCTTCCATCCTTCCTTCCTTACCCCTCTTTCTCTTTCATTTTTAAGTGTGTCTTTTAAAAAAATTATTTAATCTTCTTAGATGAGAATGGGTCGAATGGCATAAATCATCTGTCCCCACAAGGCAGCACAAGCCCCTCTTGAGCATGTGCCAGACAGGGCTCTGCACTGCACTGTACTTGCCCACTAGTGTCCACCTCCAGGTCAACTAGCTGTGAAGTTAGCTCTGTTCTTGAGCTCACTTCCGGTGAGCTCCTGTGTACACCTGTGCACATCTATCACATGTCACCCCCTCTGGGAAGTTTCCCCGATCTTCCTGGTAGGGTTAGAGGTGTCCCCTAGAGAGGGTGTTAAACTTCCGATTTGATCCCTCCCCATTTCTCTCCCCACAGATCATTCTGCTCCTTGCCTACTCTTCTGGGCTGGCATGGGTACCACTGTCTCCTTGAGACCTTCTCAGATGACCCCAGCCACACTTCAGAAGTGTGTGTGTGTGTGTGTTTTCTCTCCCACTAAATCAGTGTAATGAAAAGAACCCTGCACTGGATCTGGGGTTAAGAAACCTTCTTTGGATACCTAACCCCTCAATGTGTTAGCAGAGGAAAGTCACTTCATCTTCCTGAGCACTGATTTCCCCATGGAAAAAGCAGGCAATAAACACTCTTTCACAGGGTTGTTGTTAGGATCGAATAGGTGCTCACATACCTATTTCATTCCAATGTCCTGTGGTCAGGACTTTGTTTTTTTCAGTTATTGCCACTCATTCACTCCTGGAGTGCACTCCAGCCATGTCTCTTCAGAGCACATAGTTTTATGTCTGTCAGGCTTCTTTTCAAGCCTAACGAATCATGCTTGTCTCCCCACTTGCCACAAGGTCCCAGAGGTCAGAGCCTGTCTCATCCACCTGCCCAGCTAGTCACTCCACCCTTTGTCTTCCCTGGCGCTTTGTGCACAACCCTGTCACTTCTCCTCGTGCTGTGAATAGTCATTTAATGCGTCTCTGTCCCTGAGAGCACTTCAGAAGCGGTGCCCTTTGAATTTACCTATTTCTGGGGCCATGTGCAGTGCCAGGCTGGTAGTAAGTCCTCAAAATCGGAGAATGAATGAGATTGTGAATGGGGATGGCCAGAGCAACTCGGCATCTGCCTCCTTCCCACTGTGATGCCTGGTTTTCTCTTGGCTTTTGTGCGCATGACCACATGCTGCATTCCTAATCTGTTTTAAAGTGATGCGTTCTCCCCAGTAATGGGCTTTTATTCAGCTGGAAATAGACAGCTCTTTGGTGAGATACCAAGAATAAAACCAGCAAATTCTTTTCTCTTGGGTTACTTTGAAAAAATGTTTGTGTTTGCTCCAGTTCTCCAGCCAGCCATGAAGAGGAGGCGGTGACACATCTGGCTTTTTGACCATCCCTGGTTCTGCTGGCTAATGGTCTGGCAGATGAATGTCCATTTGATTAGTCAGTTGGCAGCTAATTAAAGCCCTTTTGCTTCTTCTCCTTTTCTTGTTTCACTTCTTTCTGCTTCTCAGTACACATGATCTCTCACCAGGTAGGTGAAGGGAGAATAAATGAAACAGAAATTCATCCTTTTATATTAGTAAACTTAGTCTTTGGATAGGGAAATGAAAAAAAGCCTGCAGTGTAGGGTTTTGATGGTAATAAAGGACACACTGCTCCCTATTTCCCGTTTCCAGAGGTGCCACCTCATTCTACAGTCTCTCTGGTGAGCTCGCCCTCTTCGAAGGGGTCAACTGAAATTTCTGTGCAGTGGATGCCCACGCCAGCATCTCTGCTCCAACACCTCTTTTGAAAGCCAGTTCTGAACCCCCAGCTTTCTGATGGGCAACTCCCCGTGGATGTTGACGTTTTAAATGCAAGACATCCAAAACAAAGATCTTTATCCTCATAATCCTCACTAGGATCACCATCCTTGCCTTCTTCCTCTTTCCTCAACAGCAGCTGCCCCACTGGGGGCCACTAGATGATTCATTAAGTAGTTCCACAGAATCATCTCTTGTGAGCATCTCTCGCCATCCTCCCAAAAGTGTTTCTCTGCATCTTCCTTTTTCATTCCTTCATTCACCAGCTCCAAGCCTCAGTTCATCACTGGAGTCTGCTCTTTCCTCTGTGTCCTTCATCCAGCCCTTTTTGTTCCACTTCAGTAGCATCTCTTGAGACTGTACTTCCTATTCTCGCTTCTGTGTTCCTGGTGCAGGTCATGGAACAACCTCCCAGTGGATGTCCTGGACCATCATTGCTCTTCTTCCAAAGCCTACCATCCCTGGCTGCCCCATTTAACTTCCTAAAGCACTGCTCTGATCACATCACCCTGCTCAAAGGATCCGCTGGCAAGCGCTTGTCTAGTGAGCCACTAGGACTGCTCAGCCTGGCAGACAGACCCTGCCCTTCTTCTACTCCCTTCACATATTTTGCATTCCAGGCAAACAGCTCCTCAAGGCTGTGTTATCCCTAGTCGGGCTTGTTACCGCTGAGCCACAATGGGAACTTCCCCTGTTGGCTTTTAACACCCAACTTAAATGCCACCTCCACTGGGGAGCATTTCCTATTTTCAAAGAGACCACCTCTCTCCCTCCTCCACCTCTAAAAGCCTTTCCTTAATGCTCCCTTAGGGCAGTGTATTCTCCTCTTCTCCCACCTAGAGGGCCAGGTCCCTGGTGGCAGAAGCAAACCCCGTTCATCTTAGTCATGTGCAGGTGACCTAGCTCTTGCAAGGAGCTCCACCTCTAAGAGTCAGTGAGTGCGTGGACAAGTCTTTTTTCTGTGCCGCTTGATTTCTCCATTCAAGTGTTGATGTTTAAGGTATCTTTCAGCTCTGACGCTCTGAGTTTAAGCAATGATCAAGTTTTCTGTTCTGCCTACACAATTGACTACACAAAGTTCTTAAAGTCTAATGCTGCTCTTCAATGCACTGTCCAGGTACCACGTGGTATCTGTGGCCTTTAGTCCCTGTGGAGATTTGCATCATGGAGAAACTGTTTCTCTAAGATTTGAAAATGTTGCAAATATATCTCTCATTTGGGTCTTCGATTAAAAGGTTGTTTTGGTTTTTTTAAAATAAACTGACCTACTCATAATGGTGTGCCCCATAACCTTTTTAAATAAAAAAGTCTTTCTTATCTAAGAAAGAAAGAAAAGATAAGAAAAGAAAAAGTGAGCATGTTTTCTAATCTAGTGATTTAAAACACAAAGCACAGTTTACAAAAGAACATTCTCTCCTTGGTTGATGTGAACCAGGGGAGGAGTTTTATTTATTTATTTTTTTAAAAACAGCCTTTGAAGCCTTTCTACTGAAGAGATGACGGTCCTCACTGGGGCTTCACTAAACAGAGCCCTGTGAGTGGAATGATTAGCTGGGGAAGATGCAATTAGGGGCTTGCATGGAAGAAACATGTTCTGTTTAATGTGTGAATGTTCTGTATTTCTGTTTAATGTGTGAATGTTCTGTATTTGTCCTTCTCCCACCAGAATGGAAGGTGAATGACTAAGAGTGGGGGACCCGTTGGGAGCCTTTTTTCCATCTGCTCATGGTCCACCCAGCTTTCTTGCCCTCTCCCTGGCTGGTGGTACATTCTGTGGCTTTCCAGTAGTTTACACACTCCAGTGCTATGAGAAATTTCCTGTACCAGGTGAACAATTTCACACAGGTTCTGGCCCCCCCTGAACAGGTGATGAAGCTGCTGTGCAGAGCTAAGCAACTGGTCCACCTCCATGGTGCTTGGAGGCCCATCAACTGACCATGCCTTTGGAGGTGCATTGAGAGAGTAAGAGAATCCCTGCCTTAAAGGGAGGGGTGCCGAGAGAGAGCTGTTAGTGATTCTCAAGCTAGAGATTAGATCAGTGAACCAGGGTCACTAAGCGTTAGCAAGAGAGGAAATCCTTGTGGCTGAGGAAATCCAGCCGCCGCCTCCTCCTCCATCTCACTCGCCACATTGCAAACATGGATCAGGAGTCATTTCTTGTTTTACACTTGGCCTCCGCTTGAAATGTAAACTGGCTGCTGTCTTCAGCTGTAAAGACTAGGACACACTTGGGTGTTGGGCCTGCGTGGAATGAGAGAGGAATTCTATGGCCCCTCAGCCTCCCAGGGAGGTATCCCTGAGGCCACAACAGAGAAAGGCATTGACAGAATAAAATCCAGTTCCCTGCTAGCATCTCCCAGGCTGGATTTATTAGGGGGAAGCATGAACCGGAGGCACATCAGAGTTGATCAAGTCCAGAGCTTCAGTGCGTTAGAATCACCTGGAGGCCTTGTTAAACCAGAGGGGGGGGGCACCCCCAGAGTTTCTAATTGTTTCTGGAGTCGGGCCTGAGAATATGCATTTTCCACAAATACTGATGCTGCTGGTTTGGGGACCACAATTTGAGAAACCCTCATCCAGTCCACTCTTTGCACCTGACAGGAGAGAAATGAATCTTAGAGAGGCTCAGAGGCCTGGGGTTGTGCAGCTAGTGAGTGGCAGACTCTGCATGTGGGCGCTTGGCATTGCTCAGCCGCTGCTGCTCCAGAGCAGAGAGGCCTGAGGCTGTACACACACTGTAATTGATGGGTCCTGGGCTGCGTTTACTCGACCACCAACATCAAAACTAAAATTCTATTCAACAGGCGATATTTTACCCTCCTGAAGCCGTAAATCCAGATACCAGGGAACAGTTGACTATTTAATTGTTTTTATATCTTGTTTATCAGGTTTCTAGGCATCATTAAGACTTGATCCCAAAGCACTTAAAATACCCATGGTAGAAATTTGCAGCCAGAAAGCACTAGCAGGTATGGGCACCTGTGGATTTATTATCTACTCCAGAATCCACTGGCCTGAATTCTTAGAAACACATCTTAAAGTGAATGAGCAGAGATCATAATTGCATTATCATTTATTGGGCATAATTGTCCAATAAATTAACCAACACGACCACCCAGCAGGTGGGTCTTATTCTTCCCAATTTATAGAGGGGGAAACAGAGACACAGTAAGAGTAAATAACTTGACCACAGACAGAGGCCTGGTGGAAGTGGAGCTCAGAGCCAGACCTCTGTCTCCACATCTGGAGCTCTCCCCACCCTCACTCCATGGCCAAGGGCATGAAGAGTGGTCACGGACCTTCGCTCTCATGAGGTCACCTGTTCCGACAGACCAGGAGCTGTGTGAAGGGTCTGACCGATGCTGTCTGTCTACTTGAGACCTTGTGTTCTGTTAACCTTAGGGGTGATTCGCTCAGACTCTTGACGTGACCAGGGCCAGCCTGAGTGCTTGGGCGATACCCTCACCAGACGGGCTAGGAGGGTCATGTGTGCTGGGTCACTAGGAGCTACCTGGGCCCCTGCTGACTGGCAGCCTGAGCTGTTGCCCCACCCTCAATCTGGGGTGTCTTTCCAGCCTTCCCGAAAGCTCTAGAACTAGGAACCTTGGTGAGGTAGATGCCCCCAAGCACTTACCTCAGTGTGGCCAGGACAGAAAGCTGCTCCCTTGGAAAAGCCGTTATTGGGCCCGGACACTGCGCTGAGCTTGGGTCCAGCATGCCATCCAGCCCCCTGGACTGCACGACCCCAGGCCAGGACTCTGCGGGAGGAGAGAGCTGGCATTAGATGAGCATTTCGCCACCTTCTCTAGCAGATGGGGAGCTGGGCCCCAAACAGGAGGGGGAAGGGTGTACCAACAGGATGTTCCCCTTTGCCCTCAGGGCTGGGACCTTGCCAGCACCAGGACTGAAGAAGCCAGAGCCCAGCTACCGAAATTGCCAGGGGCCTGACCTCGCACAGACCTGCAGCACTACCTGCCTCTCACTCTTATGCCAGAGCTCTTGGTTTCTGCCTGGACACAGTCAATGGCTGATCTTACGCCCCATGTAGGTGCTTCTCGTCCCACTTCAGAGTCCAGCTCCAGCAGGTCCCCAATCCAGCATCAATATGGAATTATTCTGTAAATTATACATGTGGACATAGCAGACCCGACTCTGGACCAGTATAACTAAGGTAAATCATACAGAAGAAAAAGTCCTGACAACTGAGAATAAGATGGTACTTTGATGAAAATCTAGAATGACTCATGGTGGCCAACAAGACACTTGCTAGATAACAGAGAGCTTTTACAGAATTGGGATGTGAATCTCAGAGAACTATGCCAAAAGTCACGTTTTAGGAATCAGGAACTAAGGAGCTGATGCAATGAGAAAAAAAATCTGTTCAAATTTTGGTTGTATTCCCTAGAAGCAATGGTAGGTTTTTATTCTCCTTTTACTTCTATAAACCTTGTATATGGAGATGCTTCATTCACTCATTCAACAACATTTTCTGAGCACATATTTCTAATGTGTGCCAAGTACTATTCTAGGTACTAGGGATCCAGCAGTGTATAAGACTGACAAGATCTCTCCTCACAGGAAGTTTATGGACTTGTGTAAATACACAGCATATCTTCAGATTCTTTACATTGCCTGAAGATAAGCAGGGGATGATGACGGTGGGTGATTGCAGGGTGTAGTGAGGCGCCATGTAGACAGGGTGCCCAGTGGAGAGTTCTCTGAGGACGTGCCCTTCAAGTTGAGATTTGAAGGATGAGAAGGAATAAGAGAAGGCAGAAGGAATGGCAAGTGCAAACCTCCTCAGGTAGAAACAAGTCGAAGATGCTGAGCATGCAGGAAAGAGACCTTGAAATGAGGTGGTGAGGTGGAAAGATGTAGGGAGGAACTGTGTGTGCAGGAATATCATGAGGAACTATGGACAAAGAAAGGGGAGTGGAAGGCATTAAGCTGGAGGGTGACAGGACATTTTTTTATGAATGAATTCACTGTTATGTCTATTGCAGAGCTTGTTATAGGGTAGGGTAGCTCCTCCCTCCAAAAAAGTTCTAGAATAACATCTTTATTCTTCCTGTCTATACCCCCTTTCTCCACCATGTCTTTTCCTAGTATGGATCCCTCCTCTTCTTCCTGTGATACTCACTCTCATCTTGTGCTACAGGAGCAGATGTCAGTGCAGCCACCATGGCCCCCAAGTCCCTGATCACACAGAAGGGCTGGAGGACAAGGAAGTAGAAGGGGTCTGGAGTGGTCTTCTTGCTGCTAGAAATCATGACATTAAGGACTGGGATGTTAGCATTCGTCTTTCTGACCTCTGCTCAAAATACCCTTTTGCTTCAGACATACCGGAAAAACCTTCCAATACTCAATTGGCATTCAGGCTTAGAGATGAACACTTACTCAAATACCCTTAAAGAGTTAGATTCTGTAGAAAAGCCCATTTTGACCCTCCCTCAGGGTTGGATTGAGCATAGGAGGTGGGGGATGGCAGGTCCCCCATGGTAGGAGGTGGGCATTCCGGGGTCTGGTTGCATCACTCTTGGGAAGAGGATCTGATCAGGTCCACAGGCCCTTTAGCTGGGTATTTGGCTAAACCCAACTGATTGCTAGACTGGAGCCTGCAGAGCTGTGTCCTGGTCCAGTTAACTCTCATTCATGGGTAAGTCGCTGAGTATCTTTAAGCATCTCTGAACCTCCCTCTCCACAGGATGAGGAACTGGCATGATGACAGCTGAAGTCCCTTCCAGCTCTGCTTGCCCGTGATTCTATGAGTGTTTATGTTTCCTAGGCTATATCCCTACTGAGTGCTTAAGGAATGCTTTCCCTGGTCTAAATACCAGAATTCATTTATTTCATTAATAAAATCTAAACTTACAGGTGCTGCACTGGCCAGTGCTAGATGCTGAGGACACAAAAAAAGAAAAAGACATAACACAACTTCCAAAAGTAGATAAGCTAGAGGTGAGGAAAGCAAACACATGAACAACATTTAAAATACAATGAAAAGCAAAGAGGGGGGTAGTTCCCATCGTGGCACAGTGGAAACGAATCTGGCTAGGAACCATGATGTTGTGGGTTCGATCCCTGGCCTCACTCAGTGGGTTAAGGATCTGGCATTGCTGTGAGCTGTGGTTGCAGACGAAACTCGGATCCTGCGTTGCTGCCTCTGTGGTGTAGGCCAGCAGCTGTAGCTCCAATTCAGCCCCTAGCCTGGGAACTTCCATGTGCCATGGGTGCAGCCCTAAAATGACAAAAGACCAATAATAATAATAAAGTACAATGTGTTAAGTATGATGACTATCTGACATGGCATGGAAGACATAGTGGAGGGAGGAATTATTTTTACCTGGCCAGATTAGCCAGAGACATATATGTTACTTCATAGAGGAAGTAACACTGAGTAGGTTTCTTAAGGATGAATAGGAGTGCATTAGGGAAGAAGGGAAGGAAAGGCATCCCAGAGCCCCAGAGTTCATGAACTGGCTAGAGCTACGACATGGCCTAAGTGGAGGTCTTGGGGGAGAGTGAGAGGAGTGTGTGATGGGCCTTACACAGAAGCAGGTACTTAAGGGTTGGCAGGGCTCACTACTGTGACCTCCTGCTGACTGTACTTTCCTGTGTGACATAAAAAGCCTCCACTTTAACCTATAGAACAACCAGAGAAGTGACTCTCTTTGAAAATATTGTATATATTCCACTATAAGCAAGGATGGCCTCCATCCAACTGATTAGAAGGCGAGAGAAGGTTGATCTAAACCAAACATTCTACAACTCCTAGGCAGATCTGCCTTCTTGGGGGATCAGCTCTAGACCAACCACAGTAGGTTCCCTGGCCGTTTATATGCAACCTCTGGGCCAAGCCACCTTTGCATGCAGGAACCCCTGCCACCCACATCTAGATGCCTGATTGCAGTATTCAAGACCCTGTCTTGCATCTCCTATGCCTTTGGCCTCCTCTTGTTCAGTGTAGGTATAGGTAATTTGCAACTGGAGAGAGCGATTTCCTGTCCAGAATACTGAAACACTAAGTGATTTTCCTAGGTTTGTTGTCATTTTGTTTAGTTTCATGCCAGTGAAGGCTGGGACTCTAAAATTAATTCCAGTTTAAATATTACCAATTTTTAATGCAAAGATATTAGGAACAAACAACCCAAATGCCTATTTTTAAAACCCTGTCTGTTCTCATGCAGTAATCACTTAATCAGACAGCTTTCACACTTTTATAAATGCATGGAAATAAATCCTAGCTCATCTCAGGACCATGTTCTCTTCCTTCTTATAAGGGCATAAAGGAAGAGTATTATTGAAGTCCGGTGTACCCCTTCTAGACTCAGACAACACTGGCCCGTTCTGGGTCTCAGGCATGTTTCTCAAAGTGAGGTCTATTGTAGTATTAGAACTATCTCAGAGCTTGTTAGAAATGCAAAGTCTTAGGCTCTACCATAGGTCTAGCAATGCTGAGTGAAACCCCAAAATCTGAGTTTTAACAACCTTTCTGATGCAGACCTGAGTTTGAGAAGCACTGTTTTGGAGGGTCCCACTCTGGCTCCCTCCTCCAACTGCAGCCTCCCCCTGGGTTGAGGGATCCAGGACTGCGAGGAGTGACAACCCAGAGTCAGCCTACTGCAGTGGGCTGCCTGCTCAACTTTAACTTTCCATATTACAGTCAACATTATGTCTAGTCTATGCTTCAGAGCCTGGACCAAACAGCCTTGAGTCAGCTAAAGCTAAAGTTTCTTCTGCAGCCCCTCTGAGGTTAAGCCTGTTTGTACGGCCCTTTCCCTTGACACTTGTCTCAGCATCTCCTTTACTTTCATAAGGTCTCAATGATGTTTTGGTCAGTTTCAAAGTACGGACTCCCAAGATGACCATAAAGAAAAGCCAGGGCTGAGAATCACAGGTGTGCAGGATGAATGGAAACTTGACACTGGTTTTGATAAGCTAGCAATTAAGAAAAACCTAATTAATTAAGAAATTAATGTAACTCATAAAATATAAAGTGCAGGTGTGGTCAACCAGAAGGTGAGAGAATATAGCTTGAAGATTCTCTGGGGGATATTGTCCCTGTCTCCCCTGTCCGACAGCCCCCCACCCCAATTATTTAGGTATGATTGACATTTGTGAATTGGAAGGTTTTCTTTTTACTCTTTGTGTGCCACTTAAGATATTCTTTGGTGTTTCAGCTAAGGTTAGCTTATTATTAAGCCCAGGGATTATTTGCTGATGTTTTTGATATCAAAAATTGGGGGAATGCCTGACCAAAAACACTTTTTGGATCACTTCTCACATGTGCATGGGACATAATGGCTGGTCCTAAGAGCAGCTTGCCTCACATCAAAGATGCTAGAGCAGCTGGTGGGGTCTGCAGCCTCCTTGCTCCTACACTCCACCTGCTGGAATTCTGTGAGTTGGGAAAACTCACCAAGGAGGCTGGGCATTAAGAACATGTTGTTGAGGGCAGAATAATAATTGGTAATGGTGTTGCCATGATTTTCATTGCTGTAACTGTTCCCCTTAATTCTCCCCTCTTTCTTTTAGTTCTTACTCTGAGCCTATACACAAAGAAAATTTGAAATCCTTTGCATTGAAAGTCTGTTTTCCTAATTTTTAGCCTAATCAGACTTTTCTAGTATGGAACATGACCATGAGGTTTGCTGACTAGGAGCTCTATTTTTTTTTTGGGGGGGGGGGATTCAGTTTTGGCCATATCGAGATGATTTGGCATGTGTTAACTATTTAGTGGTTTTGGCACACCCGATAGGAAAATAGTGCATCTGGCAACAAGGACTTAGGAAGACATTAAGGTTCAGCAAAACCGTTCTTTTTTTTTGACTGAAAGTTTCGATGCTGACAATTATAAAGTGCCTTGCTTCTTTCCCCTAAAAGAGAAACAGTCCTGTGGCTCTATTGGAGTTTCTGGGATAAATTACCATCCTTCCTAGCATTTCCACAGAGAGTCAGGCAGCCCAAAGAAGAAACTATCAGAGTGGGTTGACCTTGAGTTTCAGAATCAAGAGCTTTTGCTGTGAATGTGTGTGACGGGCCACAGTCTTCATGGTGTTTACCCGACTGGATTTGTGAGCCGTGGATTCACGATCTGTGCAATGCCGACGCCACAGAGAGGTTTTCGTAACATGGGTAATTACACCGACATGAATGTGGTAGAAGATAAGACATCTAAACACACAGCAGCTTCCCATTATGGAGTTGAGGGCAGTACATTTTTGCAAGAATGTGCTACTAAATAACAGTCCTTGTAGTATAGCCCATCAGCTTTGTAATACTAATGATACATCTATAATCTACATTGGAGTTCCAAAAACAATCCAATAGTTTTTCAGACTTCTCTGCAACCCTAAGAAAACATCGCCTCAGTTCCAACTGGCTGGTCCTTAAACCACAAGAAAAAGATCCATTTCAGCTCTGCATTGGGCCCTTCCCGGCTGCCATTCCCATACTTGGGACTAAGAACAGACAGAAGTACTGGGGAAAAGGGGACTCACAGCTTGGTTGGAATCAAAGTTTACCTCCAATAATACCGGTGCCTACTGAAGCCTCCAGCCCACCGTAGACTGAGGTGACCACCTGGGATGGAATACATGAACGAAAACAAAATGCTGCCAGTAAATGCTAACTCCGATTCAAGGCTTTCTTCTATTTGCTTTATAGGATTAAATGTCCTCAGCTGTTCTTGAACTAGCCTTTTCCTCTCAGTGTGTGGTATATTTTCCCAGCAGCAGGTCAAGCAATGTTACAACACATACATCTGTAATGCAATTCAGATGTAACTTCAGAAATTAAGACAAGCTAAAGATCCATAGCCCGGAAAAAGACCTGGGAAAAATCCTGGCTAAACAGACACCCAGTGTTCTAGGACTTTTAAAAAGGCAGGCAGTTCCTCATTCAATTAAAGAGGGGTAGGGGACAAGTATGGGGATCGAATGTAAAGATCCCATTAAAAGGCCACCCTTACCCACTAAAGTGTCTGTGAGATGATGACACTGTTTCTGTTTGAGCAGCTGGACTTCAATTTCAATGCAAAACCGCGCCCCAACCACCCTGCATGCAAGAAAACATGGATCACACGTAGCCAGCACCAGACACATCCTGGGGACACTGAGTCCCAAGGGCATGTCAGACGCCATCCCACTCCACACCCCCTGAGTGACAGCCCCCCTGCTCTTCTACGCTGACATTTCCTGGCTTGTCTGCTGACTTCACACCCAGAAAATCTGACTCAAGACATTAAAGAGATAACTCAGCCTAACTTGGCCCAGGCATGTAGCGCATGCAAATCCTAGGTAACCCGAGGCTAAGATAAGAGCTGGAAATGAGGAATTTATTTCCATGTGTGTGTGTTTCAGGGGGGACTTTAGGCTGCTTTAGCTGCTTCCTGTGTGTGGCTTTAACTATCCCAGCCCCAAGTGGGCACCGTATCATATACGCCTGATGGGGAATGTCACAATATCATTGGGCTGGTTAACTGGAATGAGGGACTATTTGACGGGCATTTATTTAAAAGCTTACTTTAAGGAGCTTCACCTAAGCTCCTCCATTAACTCAGGAGAAAGGTCAGGGGAGATGAAAACTGCTGTCCTCCTGAAAGTCACTCAATTCTCATACAATTATGTTTCAGAACATTCTCAATCTTCTAGTGTTTCTTCTTTTAGGCTTTATTTGACCATGATATCATGGACAAAAGCAAAAGTCTGCACTGGGGAGCTAATAGGAGACCCACAGAGTGCATAGTATCCAGGGACCCAGAACATTATGGGTGATTAGAAGTTCCAAAGTTGGGGGCAGACAATTTTCCCCACTTGGTCATCACACACACACACACACACACACACACACACACACACACACAGAAAGAGAGAGACAGACAGCAGGCTCTCAGCCACTCATCCTGTTGCTTCGAAAGGGGTAAGTTTAGACGTTTAAGGTTCAAAGAAATAGAAACTATTTATTTTAGAATCTCAGTTGTTGTTTTATGGAAATATAGGCCATTAGAGCTGTAAAGAGAAGCCCACTAGTAAGTCAGCACTTCCCTTGACTGCCTGGTCAACCAAGGCCTTGAGGCTTGGGGCTGCTTGCTTTTCAGCCCCACCACTTAGCAGCTGTGTGACCTTTAGCGAGTGACTTAACCTCTCTGCACCTCGGTGTCTCCTCTCAAAAGTTGAAATAATTATACCTTCCACCTTGGGTTGTTAAGAGGCTTAAATAGATAAGCATTTAGCCCAGTGCCTGGCACCTAGCTGGTGCCAAGTAAATGTTAGCTATTCTTATTCATACCATTAAAAACATCCAGCTATAATCAGGCAGGGGGTTTCTGGCAGGCTGGGTGCAGAACAGAAAGCGATGCTCCCTGTCCATCCCATGTCCCCATCTGTCTGGCCCTGTCAGGAAGAAATCCTATTTGTGTCACAGCCGTTGTTTCTGTTCTGATCTTTTTGGAATGGCTGGCCAGGCACATGCTCAGTAGCCCCGTCTGAGGAAGCATAGAACATAGTCTGCAGCTGCAGGACGATTATCTGCAATCATTTGCTGACAAAGATGCTGAGTAACGAACTGAGACATTTGTTTTTGAAACGATCCGCTTTCTTCAGCCTTGTTGCAGTCAGAGGCAGGAAGCTGCTCCAGCTATAACTAAAAATTGCCAGGCCCTGTAGAGTTAATAGCATCTTTGCTTAGGGTGATTGTTGCCTTACAGGAAAAGATGATCATAAGAATAATACAGCACAGAGGTATCTTCACCGTCAAATTTATGCTGTTATCCAGGGACTGGGGACAAATGAAGGCATTTGCTGGATCATTCCTGAGGGTCTTGGGTGTTTGTTTTCTCCATGGGACTATCCCAGAGTAGGCACTTAATGAATGTTTATTGAACAGAATTGAAAACTCTTCTCACAGCTGCACCGGTTTATTCAAAGTAAATCATTATTTTATATTATATGGGTAAATAACAAGTGGTCCTAATTTATATTCCTGGATCATTTGGTAAGCCCTTCTTTCACTTTGGCAATGCAGTATTTTATTTAAGCAGCATACCCCATGGTTGGGCTGACAGGTGCACTGCTGAGGAACTAAGTATCTTAGCTCTCAGCAGATCTTCATTCCACCTTCATTCCAAACACTAAAAAGCATATACAGGTGCTGGGCAAAACAAACTCCTTACTTCCAGCTTGCCTAATTTTCTTGTCCAGAATTTCTTTGGAGAAAGCTATGCTCAGATCCAGCCGCTGGTTATGTTGTGCAATCCACTGGGATGGCAATCACCTCATTGTTTAGTTACAACCCATGAAAAGATGAAAAAAAGAAAGAAAAAAGCAGAGCACACACATACAGAATGAGGGTGGAGGCTGCACAATGATAATGAAAACCATTTGTTAGCATTTCACTCCTTGCTTTGTGAATCAGCCGAGTTCCTGGCATGAGGCCTCTGTCTATGAAAGGGAGCTGCACCTCCAAGGCCTTCCAGGGACTCATCCTGCCATGTCCAGTCTGGAGTGTCACCCTTTGTCCCCAGGAAGTTGAGTGCTTGACTGGCTGCCCAGCTCCCACTGGGCCACAGCCTCCAGGCCTGGCTCCAGCCCTCATCTTCTGTTCCACGGCACCTACCCATCCGTGTGATGACTGTGTGTGGCCTCAGTGACTTTTAAGCTTTGCCTAAACCAGATTTGATTCACTTTGTGGGGCTCTTCCCTTTGCCTGCATGGCATCCACCCATCTATGTCCAGGACTTGTGGCCCCAGCTTTCTTTTTACCTGTTTCTTCTTTTCATAGATCTGATTTCTCTATTTCCAAAATATAGATTCAAAACATTTTTTAGGATAAAGGACAAAAATAAATAAAAAGTAAAGATAAAACAAATAAAAAACTGTCAATAGACAAAACCTAAAAAATGTGCAGCCAGTAAAACAGTGTATATCTGCCTAAGCATGTTTGTTTTCCTTGTCCTCAAGAGAGGAAGCACCTTGAAAGGCACTCGGTGCTGTCGTGACAGGCAGAGGCCAGCAGCACATCCTCTGCACACCTGTGATCACAAAGTCCTAGTACCTTGTACCCACCCCCCTCTGCCCATTTCTCAGATCTGTCACAGCATTTATACAAGTCAGGCCTCTTATTCATGGCAACAATATCCCCAACAACCGCCACCTCCACCACCATCGCCATCCGCATTACCTCCCCCATCACGTGACCACCACCATCCTGTTATCACCCTTCCCCCCCACCAGCATCACCACTCCCACGATTTTACCATCACTGTTACCACCCCCACTCTCAGTACCACTGTCACCGTGGCTACCATCACCACTATCATCACTGCCACCAAAGGATTAGAGAGCTTTCTGGAGTCAGGCAGGGAAGTCTGACCAATGTTCCCCAAGGCCTCCTCTTAGGCTGTCAAATAGAATCAACAGAGCCAGAAGTGGGCCATGCCTGGGAGTCTTCTAAATAGTTAAGTGAATTATTTAGGTCCATGCAACTTCCAACTGAGTGGCGAACAGTACTGGGTCTAGAGCTCAATATTCCTGCTTTTTGTCTGTATAGTCCATCGTATTATTTTCCAGCACCCATCTTGGAAACTGTTTTTGGTTTTTTTTTCTATTTTTCTCCTGAGTGGTGGTGTTAACTTTGTATTTCCAATAATATAGATAATAACATTATTCACTTTAGACTGTGATAAAATTATCTCAAAAGAGAAGTATCTGTGGCTGTTCAAGGACATTATATATAGACTCATACACACTTCCAAAGGTAAATAAGGATTTATGAATGTCAGTCCTCCACCTGGGCCCAGTTCTTCCATTTGCCTGTGCAGTGTTGCCGACCATCTTTGAGTTTTTCTCTTTCTTCACAGTCTGAAGACAAGCGGACTTTGTGTTCAGGCCCCTGCAGGAGGTAAAGCTCCCCCAGCTCCTCCCCTCAGCCTCAAAGCAGGCAGCCTGGGACTGGTCGGACTCCATGCAGTGATAGGCTCCCACTTGAAAGAGGAGAGTTCCCTGGGAGTTAAGGGCCACCAGTGTCCCAGGAGAGGCTAGCTCCTTAGCACGAGTCTTATCTCAGGTACTTGTTCAGACACAGGAAGTTTGAGTTTGGGCTTGGGAGCGGGGAGGGCAGGAGTGGGATAGAAATCTGCCAAAGAGCTCCCTTAGACCTCTTCCTTTGGCTGCCTGAGAAGCATTGATAAGGATGGAATTACCTATATTTTAGGTGTAAAATTAAATGTAATGTAATATGATGCATTAAAATATGATAAGTACTTCACTAGCATAAACCATGGGTTAAAAGTGAATACAACTACCACCGCTCATGATAAATAACATTTATTGTGTATGATGTGCCAGACACTCTACTAAGGGGTTTCTAGAGATTATCTTTTTAAATACCTATTAAAAATCTTCTGAGATCAGTTTAGAGATAAGAAAACTTTCACTGGGGGAGTTCCTGTCATGGCTCATTGGTAACAAACCCAACTAGTATCCATGAGGGTGTGGGTTCAATTCCCGGCCTTGCTCATTGGGTTTAGGATCTGGCAGTTTCATGAGCTGTGGTGTAGGTCGAAGATTCAGCTCAGATCCGAGTTTTTTTTTTTGGTCTTTTTAGGGTCGCACCCATGGCCTATGGAAGTTCCCAGGCTAGGGGTCGAATTGGAGCTATAACTGCCAGCCTACACCACAGCCACAGCAACGGGGGATATGAGCCACATCTGTGACCTACACCACAGGTCACGGCAACACCAGATCCTTAACCTACTGAACAAGGCCAGGGATCTAATCCATGTCCTCATGGATACTAGTTGGGTTCGTTACCACTGAGCCACAATAGGAACTCTCTGTTTTCTATTCTTGAATTTACCTAATCACTTCAAAAATCTAATGGTGATTTTTTTTCTAACTTACACAGTATCTTGACTTCTGCACCACTTTTCTGTCATGAGACTCTCTTTGTTGACAACCTTGAGGGAGCCCAGAGACACTGAAATGCCCCCTCACTGAAGTACCCTAACCACCAAGAAACAGATTCTGGATGGACCCACTACTCTGGCAGAAATGTCAGCACAGAAGATAGATGCTTAGAATGTGCAGTTGTTTCTTACCAAGCAATTTGTAGACATGGGAACATGTCTATTCCATGTACTTTCATACATTTTCTGGATAAGATTTACTCTTATTCTGAGACCATGAAAAACCAAAAAACAAAAAACCACAGGCAAGACAGGAATCACTCACTCCCTGGGCTGGGATGTGATTCTCTGTTGGTTGGCTTTTTGGGTGTGAAGACCAAGCCAGAGAATGATGGAGCCAAGTGGAGTCTGTTAATATTTCCATTCATGGACATGCAATAGAAAACCATCTCATACATTTACAGGAAAACATCACATATAATATCTTTGTTGCGCTTAATCAGAACCAGAGTAAAATTCCAGTCACCAAGAATAGAAACCTACCCTAATGATTTCATTTTTTAGTCCAAAATATACAGTGTTTTCTCTGCCTGCTCTGTTTGTCACTTTCTAAAACAAGAAATTACCAAGCTGTGACTTTGGTTTGAGGGACAGAGGGTAAAGCAGTAAACACTGAACAGACATGCAGAGGGATCGAATGTCAAGGGTCCTTGGTGGGTGAGCATCCAGAAGTGGATTCAATTTGTGGATTGTTGACTACTTCCCAGAACTATGTGAATCACTCAATCAGGGTTCAATTGTCCAGGCTTCATGCCCTCAGCAATGAGTACTTCATATACATAATAGGAGTGAATCAAAGGCAAAGAAGAAGAGGTTGAGTTACCATCAGTGTTTTTGTTTGCTTGTCTTTTAAGGAAGACATGATTGTTTTCATTGTTAGCAAGTGAAACGGTCTTTTCCTAGAAGAGTGAGAATCTCACACTATGAAAAACAGGACACCTACCATGGGTGCTGCCAAAATAAATAAATAAAGGCACCTTCCCAGTTGGGGGAGGGTGTGTGTAGAAAAACAGGACACCCAGGCAAAAGAGAAGCACTTCCTTCTGATTTGCCATATTGAATTGAGTAAATGGTTTAATATCAGGAATCAAGCTTCTATGTGTGCGGCAGATTAATGGTTTTTATTTTAAGCTTGGGGGTGAAAATCTGGCAGTTTCTTTAGCCCACCAGCCTATGTTTTTTGAAAGAGGCAGAGTTGCTATCCTCTAATTTCTCAAGAATAGTGTGAGCAGGACAGGTGCAAATCATAAGAAGGCTCTCTAGGAGTTCCCATCGTGGCTCAGTGGTCGACAAATCCGACTAGGAACCATGAGGTTGTGGGTTCAGTCCCTGTCCTTGCTCAGTGGGTTAAGGATCCAGCGTTGCTGTGAGTGGTTGTGTAGGTTGCAGATGCAGCTCGGATCTGGCATTGCTGTGGCTTAGCTATAGGCTGGCAGCTACAGCTCCAATTAGACCCCTAGCCTGGGAACCTCCCTATGCCACAGATGAGGCCCTAGAAAAGACAATAAATAAATAAATAAATAAAAGAATAAGAATTAGACCCCTAGCCTGGGAACCTCCCTATGCCACAGATGAGGCCCTAGAAAAGACAATAAATAAATAAATAAATAAATAAATAAACAAATAAATAAATAAAAGAATAAGAAGGCTCTCCACAAGTGAGCAAAAGCTGTTACATACAGGCTAACAGTGACATTTTGGCAGACATATCAGAAGGGCATGCACTGGCCATGAATTATGTGGCTTGGCCCTGTCCCCACTGGGCACCCTGGGGGAATCTGAGCAATGCTGGCGCTGAGGATGGCCCTGGCTCTGGTGCTGGCTCTGCTGCTTCCAATTAGGGGCCAGCCTGGGGCCAGGCCCAGGTCAGGAACAGAGGGAGAAACGTCTCTCCCATTTCCCACCAGCTTGGAGCTGGAAGAGTGTTTGTGGCATGAATGAATGTGTTCTGAACAGATGGAATCAGACCAGCCCAACACCTGCAGGAACTACGACAAACTCAAGTGACCCTGCCCTTAAGGAAATCTGATGTCCTCACAGAGGGAAACAGAAGAGATGGAATGAGAAAAGTGGAAGTATAGTAAGAAGCATGTGAGAGGAGGGGAGTGGGAGGAAGAACAAGAGCAGTGAAAGTGAGGGGCGAGAGGGCAAGAAAAGGACGGAGGGGAGTGGACTAAGCAAAAAGAGGTGAAGAGAGGGACCCCAAGGGCAAAAGAGCAGTAGCAGGAAAGGAGCGTGGCCGAAGAGGGGAACCAAGAGGGAGGGAGAAGGAAATGGAAGGAAGAGACCCAGATGGAGAAAAGGCTTTGAAGATGGCCTTGGCCTCAGCTCTAGTAAGGGGGAAGAAATCCCCTCACAAATCATAACCAGACACACTCCTCAGCCTGTGCTGGTGAGATGTGATTCCTGGATTTCTCTCAAGAAATAGCCTAAGCAAAAGGTAATCAGAGCCGCTTATAATTAGCAACTCCCCCCAAAGAACCCAGATTTCACTGAACTGGCTTCTGGTGACCATACAAGATAATCCTGATGATGTTTCAATTAACAGTCTATTAGAATATGATTTTTCCTGGAAAAATTCCAAATTTTAGCCCAAACCCAGTAATAGCATTGCCTTGGCAGAATGACACAGTGATTTCATTCCATAGGTTAGGATAAGGCCATATCCCTGGAGTACACAACGTCTTCAGCACAAAAGTCCCTCATCACAGAGCCGCCATGCTGGGTGTGCCAGACTGGCCCATGAAATAAACGTGATTAAATGACCTCACCTCACTATTATCAGATTCAGAGAAAATGCCTTGGAAGGGAAATTGTGAGCGAAATGGACAAAAGGACAACATCAGGGGAATTGGGGCTTCCCACTGATGCATAGATCCAGCTGGAGTTGGTTATAGTGTAAACTTTGTTTAATCAAATCCTCTGTCATTAATAAAACCCCTAACCAAATCCAAACACAGATAAATGATGATGTACTTGGATTTCACATTGGCCTCGCATCACTGCTGCTCCAGGTGCCATCCATAAATCTGGGATGCAGGCTGCCGGGGCTGGGGCTGCAGAGAGGCTGTGCTGGAGATGTGCTTCCGCCATTCCACTCATGCCACTGCCGTTTCCCTGTGCCTGCTGCTCAGCCAGTCGGTAGATGAGCTGATGGAAACCACAGGCCCTGCCCAGGACCCAGAGTCCTTCTCTTCTCAATGTGGCAAACCAGGGAGGGAGGGCGTCTGGAAACCACCCCAGAATAAAAACGTCTGGGTGAGTTGGGGACGTCACAATTTCCAGAAAGCTTTCACAGGGAAGGGAGAAGAGCTCTCCTCCATTGTTCCAGGAGACAGAGTCGGGATGAATGCGCAGAAATGGGGGACAAGCGGGTCCTACCTCAACATGAGACTGCCAGCGATATTCAGCCAAGGGAACGTGCTGCCTGCTGAGGGAGAATTCCCTGACGTGAGCCAGGTTCAATTTGGGCTGAATGAATATCATGGTCTCTAATTATAAGAGTATTAAACTGGTGTAAATTAAAATCAATTAGAACAAACGATAGAGGGAGGGAAGGAGAAATGGAGGGAGGAAGGGAGGGTGGGAGAGCAGGAAAGGAGAGAAAGAGAGAAAATGAATTACAATGTAAATAGTGCAGGTGAGTCTTCCTAGAGTCCCACCAAACAAGCCCGGGAGGTGGAGATATGTTCCTTCACAGTGTCAGTTCCCATAAGCCTCATTCTATGAGCCTGTGGGGATTTAGTGTTAAAGAGTCATATGTTTTAAACAATATGGCCTGTTAGCAAGCCGACTACTTCATCTGGTGCTCCACTGAGGAAAGAGCCGCAGTCTGTTCCCAAAGTGGAAGGAAACTAGCTTGTTGAATTTATTGAGGCATTGTTACTCTTCAACATGGGGCCTTCCTAGGGGGGTTTTGAGGGTAAATTTGGCCACATTTCACTACTCATACACTGGCTTTAGAACATAGCCCTGCATGAAATCAGCCAGGCTACCCTTGATTGGAATGCTAGAGGGTAGATAGTTGGGTTTTTTTTTTTTTTTTTGGTCTTTTTAGGGCCGTACCAACAGCATATGGAGGTTCCCAGGCTAGGGGTCGAATTGGAGCTACAGCTACCAGCCTACACCGCAGCTCACAGCAATGCTGGATCCTTAACCCACTGAGCAAGGCCAGGGATCAAACCTGCGTCCTCATGGATGCTAGTCAGATTTATTTCCACTGAGCCACAACAGGAACTCCAGCTTGCCTTTAATAGAAGGTGAGTGACATGGAGGAGTCTGGGGGTGTACTGAAGAGGTCATGGTAGCCCCCAGACATTTCTTTGCACTTGACTCCTTGCCATACTGACTAGAATTACTCATCTGACTGTCTTAGTTGAGGCTAGTACCATATATGTTCATTTAGGAAACCTAATCTTGATCATTTTATAAAATGAATTTTAGATAGATGCATATATTAAAGATAGATATGAGAAAAAAAGACTGAAAGGAAATATAACAAATGTTAGCAGTAGTCAGGTTAAAGGATTATGAGTATGTTTTATTGTTTATACTTTCCTGTATCTTCTAAATATTTTGCAATGAGCTTAGAACAGATTTTACAATCAGAATAATGTATTTTTAAAACAATTGACAGTTGTATATATTTTTTTGGTCTTTTTAGGGCCACACTTGGGGCATATGGAAGCTCACAGGTTAGGGGTCGAATTGGAGCTGCAGCTACCAGCCTACACCACAGCCACAGAAACGCCAAATCTGAGCTGCATCTGTGACTTACAGGCAATGCCAGATCCTTAACCCACTGAGCGAGGCCAGGGATGGAACCCACAACTTCGTGATTCCTAGTCAGATTTGTTTCTGCTGCGCCAAGACAGGAACTCCAACAACTGTATATTTAAAACTGTAGAAATGTCCATAGAGTTCACCTATTAATCCCACTTTTGAGACTTGATCTCACAGAAATAATCTTGAGGGAAAAAGCTACACTCATGACTTTTTTTCCCTAAATGATTTATAATTGCAAAACCAGAAGCCAAGTTTCTTTTTCTTTTTTCTTTTTTTGTCTTTTTGTCTTTTTGCCTTTTCTAGGGCTGCACCCACGGCATATGGAGGTTCCCAGGCTAGGGGTCCAATCGGAGCTGTAGCCGCCGGCCTACACCACAGCCACAGCAACGCCAGATCCGAGCCGCGTCCGCAATCTACACCACAGCTCATGGCAACGCCGGATCCTTAACCCACTTAGAAAGGCCATGGATTGAACTTGCCACCTCTTGGTTCTTAGTCGGATTCGTTAACCACTGAGCCATGATGGGAACTCCGCCAAGTGTCTTTAATAATGGAATAGTACATTAGTTACTTGGTGAAAAATCTTTTTCTAGAACTTCTGTGTAGTCATTAAATGTGAACACTGTGAAGACAATAAGAAGACAGGGAAATGCTTGTAATCTAGTGTGGGATGGGGGAGAAAACAGGTTAGGAAAGGCCATGTATGAAATCATTGCAGCCAAGAGAAATGACATGTGCTCAGGAACCCAGCCTGGAAGTAAATATCTAAAATGAAAACAGTTGTATTGAGGGTTAAAACTTTGGGTGATCTCTTTCCTTTCTCCCCCATTTTCCAAATGGTTTGTAATGTTGTTATAATGCCTTTATAATGAAAATAAGGTCCCATAAGCCTTTCCATATGTTCTGTAAACCCTTCAGGTTTATGCAATACCAGACTTGTTCCTGTGCTAGTGTTCCCCTCAAGGTGCCTAGCCTGGGCTTCTGCATTCTGCAGTGGAGCAGTCAGTATAGCTGGCTAAGTCACCAGGTTTATTCTGTGGCTTTGGGTGGCTGCAGGTTGGGGACGGGCTCAGTCTGTGAGCAGCCTCTTTGTTCACTCAAGTTACAGTTTGATTGCATTGAGCGGAGAATATGAAACTGATGAATGGTTCTGATGTATATGGACATGCTCTCTATACTTGCAAGTTCTTGGGCATGAGTGCAAAGGGTTGGGACTCCTTCATCTATTGTTGACTTAGGCAGTTCCGTCCTCCAAAGCTCACATACGGTTTGGATATAATGTCAGCTCCTGATTATCTGTTCCATAGAAGGAAAAAATTGGAAACAAACCACCAAGCTATTTGTAGTGCATATCGTTTGGTTGTGTTCACCCCAGGCTTTGTGGGAAGGTGGGGGAAAAACAGTAGGAGGCGTGGGAGGAGGGAACCACTAACATTTAATACGTGCCCAGGAACAACACTGGGGCTTGTTAGCATGGGGCCCACTTACACATCCCAGACAGTCAAGAAAACTAAGACTCTGAGAGGTTAGGTAAATTGTCCCAGGCCACACAGGCTAGGAAAAAAGGAATTATCTAGCTCCAAAGCACAGTAAGCATTGGTTTCCATGCTCTGGTCACCTACTAACGGATAATCCACAAAATGAAAAAAATAGTCTGGAACTGACGTTAATCACCAGGGGTTCTTTTCTCTTCAGTTGTTCTCAAGCAGGGGTGATTTTGACCCCCAGTCCCACCCCAGGGAATACTTGGCAATGTCTGGAGACATTTTTGGCGTCATAGTAGAGTAGAAGTTTGCTACTGGCATCTCACAGGTGAAGGCCATAGATGCTGCTAAACATCCCATAGTGCACAGAACCCTTACCGCAACACAGAATCATCTGGGCTGAGATGTTAGTGTTGAGATTGAGAAACTTTGCCATTTCATACTAGAACCCAATGTAACTTACCCCCACTACATTCACTTCCTTGTTCACTTATGAAACTAAGTTTCTGTGGTTCTGAACAATTCTCAGATATATAAAGCATCTGAGGTGCTAGCTGTTTACTGATCATTTGATTAGGAACCGCTCAGCATAGGTAAATCAAATATATGTGCATAAAATCTGGATTACAAGGCCAAGTTCAAATCTGAAATTTAAGAAAGGAGTTTACAGTGGAATTGCCAGCAAGAAATTAACAACTGTCCAAGTGTTACCAATTGTGGCTAACCCTAATCTGTATTAAATTCTACAGTGAGTCGCTAAGTGTTCTCTTGAGTCTCAGGAGTCCCATATGTAAAATCAGAAACTTGGCAGTTCTCCGGTAGCAAGGTTGAATCATTAAGTTTTAACACTTAAGCTGTGTCTATAAGCTTAAGAGAGAAAATTGCTTTGATTTGCTGTGGCTCCCCTATTTGGAGGGCAGTATACATTAATTTTGTTACTTCTATGGCATTAAGGCAGCCCTTGGATAACTAGAGCAAATGAATTATTTAATTCTTTTGTGGTTCACCATAATTTTGCAGGCATAGGATTGTACCAATATTTGAGAAAGACTCTTAGAAATGCTGCAAAACTAAAAAGGACTCAGGGATCATCTAGTTTAGTCTTTAATCAACCACCAGATGACTATATGTCCAACTCTATGCTCCATATCAGAGAGAATACTAGGCAAACATAAAGTATGAGCTTTGCCCTCAAGTTATGTACAGTACAGGAGAGGAGATGAGACAAGTGCACAGGAAATCCTGCAAAGTGCAACAGAGTCCTGCTTTAGCCTTTTGCAATGGCTTAAGACTTGGATGCACTGTTTTTAAAAATTTGGACGAGTCTTTTCTTAATATTCCCAATGGGCTTGTACTTTTATTTTGTAAATGTCTTTTGCCCTGAACTGCTCAACTGGGCTTGATAAATTCTCAGCAGACTGCTGGCCCTGGAGCCTTAGATGATCTGGGACAGCTGCTGTATGTTTTTCTGTGAATTGGCACTTGCTTTGTTTTTGGTGGGTTTCCTTACATACCTTCCAATTTTAAGGATCACTTAGGGGCACCAAACCACTAAAAAGGTAAAAACAAAAATGCTTGTTAAGTTTCTTTACCTCTTTTAAAAGCTTCTCTTTTTTTAACTTTAATATATCTTTCAATTGTACAGTTGGTTTTCCTTTTCTAATCAACTTTTGAAACAAGTCTTCCAGATCCCAGAGGGTTTTTAGGAAAAGACAAGGCAGTTTAAAAATAATTGATGGTGAATGGGGGAGTTGAGTAACATTCTATTGCCATTGGGAGAAAACACAAGCAGACAGTGACACATTTTGTGAATTATTTCCGTTTAAACATTTGAGCCTGAGGATACAGTTGAAGGCAGAACTAAATCCATTTCTGCAAGTAGCTTTGCCTTTAAGATAAATGTGTAAAATGATTCCTAATACATTGTGCCATGTCCTAGCCCCATGTATAGCCCCAAATTTGGTATCTGGACTCCTTCCAAAGGAGTGGGTTATTGGGAATGGGCCTCATTTTAGCATATCCTCATCTATGCCAGGGCCTGGGGACATGGGGCCCGAGGATGACATTGCAGGAAGACCCCAGGTCATACTGCAAACAAATGGATGCAAGTCCCAAGTGGAGTGACACAGTTGTCAAGTCCCGTAGAAGCATAGCAAAATCAGACAGGAGCAAAAAATCTCAGGAGTTCCTGTTGTGGCGCAGTGGAAACAAATCCGACTAGGAACCATGGGGTTTTAGCCTCATTCAGTGGATTAAGTATCCCGAGTTGCCGTGAGCTGTGGTGTAGGTCGCACACGCAGCTCCGATCTGGCGTTGATGCAGCTGTGGCGTAGGCTGGCAGCTGTAGCTCCAATTAGACCCCTAGCCTGGGAACCTCCATATGCTGTGGGTGTGGCCCTAAAAAGCAAAAACAAACAAACAAAAACGAAAAATCTTGTCTGACGCACCAAGGTTTGTCTCCCAAGTGCTGTGGAGGATGTATGATATGCCCTTCCCCTTCCAAGACAGACCTTTGACCCTTATGGCTCACAGCCAGTCAGCCCTCTGGCCACATTTGCTTCTGCCGCTTTTCCCAGAGCCTGGCTCTGGATGCTGGCTCTGCTGTGACTGCACCTCTCTGTTTCCTCCAGCACACAAAGCTCCATTTGTGCTGCTCCTTCTCCCCAGAGTTACCGCCTAAGTGCTAATGAAACACTGGGACCATCTCTCAGAAAAATTCACAAACCCTCTTGGCACAGTGTCCCTTGTAGACGATACGAACTGGGTATAAGTCACATAATTCGTGGTTAGTGCTTAGCAGTTGTTCAATTTAATTCATTACACGTGTGAGGAGCACCTGTTCCATGCAGGTGCACCATGCTGGGAATTTCTATAATTACAGAGGGGAATAAGACTGGTCTAGTTGGAGTCATAAAATCAGCACACAAACAACTAATCTGAAACACAGAATGAAAGTACATTGTTAATTCACTCATTTAGCAAATATATATTGAGTACCTATTACCTGCCAAGGCGCTATTCTAGATATGGGGAAACAGTGGTGGACATGGCAGAAATGTTGCCTGCTTTAAGGGCGCTGGAATTCTAGTGGGGCTGAACAGAAAACAAAGGACAAATAGCCCACAAAATGTCAATTGGCGATAAGTGCTAAGAAGAACAAAGCAGGGCCAGGGTTTGGGCATTATAAGTTGGGGAAGCGCTCATTTGTGACAGGAAAGCCTTTCTGATGAAGTGATGTGTAATGAGATCTGAATGAAGTGGGGGAGAGAGCTATGCAGAAATGTGGGAGAAACATTCTAGGCAGAGAGGATGACCAGTGTAAAGGTCCTGAGGCAGGAACAGGAATGTTTGGCTGAAAAAGGCAGACATTCCCCGGGGGGCTGGGACAGAGTGGTCCCTGGAAAGAGTGGCGGAAGATGAGATCTGAGAGGCACCTGGGGCCAGCTCTTATAGGACCTTATGGGCCTTCATGAGGGCTTTGGAGTTTATCCTGAAGGAAAGAAGAAGCCACTAAAAGGCTTTGAGCAGGAAAGTGACCTGCCTTGATATATTCTAAAAGGGGCGCTCTGGCTGAGCCTGCACAGTGGGGACCAAGAGGAGAATGGAGATCAGTGAAGCAGCCCCTGTAGTAGTTGGACAAGAGGTGGCCATTGTCAGCGCTAGGATAGCAATGTAGGGGAAGTGGGGGGACACTGTTGAGAGAATGTGTTCAAGGAAGAGAGTGAACAGGAATCCCTAATGGGTTGTGATGTGGAGGAGTGAGGAAGAGGAGAATTAGGAATAACTCCGAGGTTTTAGCATCCAGCAGGATGGAACTGTGATTTACGGAGCTGGAGAACACCTGAAAGGAGCAGGTTTCAGGGCAGAATCAAGAGTTCAGGTATAGACATGGTAACTTTGAGATCTCTGTTGGACACACAAGTGGATTCTTTGAGTAGCCAGTTGATACAGAAATTTGGAGTTAAGGCGAGAGGTCAAGAGCTATAAATGTAAATTTTGGAAATCTTGAGACTTGGAGCTTGTCTGAGATAAGGGGCCTGGAGAACTAACTCACTGAGGTTTATTATGTGATTGCATTTCTGACCCTCATTTTTCTGTAGATGAAATTAAGCAAGTTTACCCACTCTGAGACCCCCATCATTCCCTCCTATGCCTTCCCTGGTCAGTCTCTGGAAGCTTTTCCAAAGCAGAGACTCTGTCTTAATTAATTTCCTATCCCTTATACTGCCCAGCGTGCACCTGGCACATCAGAGGCTACAAATCATTATTGAGTTGGATTGAGCAAACCATTTATCAGATACCTGCTACACAGCCAGGGCTGTGCTGTGTGCTGAGTGATATTAGGAGTAGTATCAGGCACCAGTGGAGAGTCAGTATCATTATACATCAACCAATAGAGAAACCAAGAGGCCATTGTCAGAGTCAAAGGAGAAGCACAAACAGGAAATGGTCAGGAGGCGAGGGTCTGGTATGGTCTTTGTTACTCTGTGACGTCGGGTAAATCATCACACATCTGGGCTGGCTCCTTATCTATAAAATGATCTGGACCTATTGTCTCTAAAATTCCTTCCAGTCTTAAATGCCTGCCTCACCGTGTTACACATTATTTATAGGAGTAACTGGGACTGGGATGAGATCTAAGACCTGATGGAGGCTGGAAAACTTGAGTTGGGCCCTAGATATTTGTTTCACACTCATCTATCTCAGGTAAATTCAGAAAGGAGGACAACTGATGCCTTCTCATTGCCTACCTATTTTTTGGTAGATCTTGGTGTCATCTTTAAAAGAAAATATATGTAAATATATATCTACATAAATATTTATATAAATATAAATTATATATATATATTTATCCAACATCCTGTATGTCTCAGGTATTGTGGTAATTATTTTTTAAGTGGCATACTTCACTTAATGCTTATTATAGCTTTATGAGTAGAGTTGTTTTTTCACAGAGAAGGAAACCAAGGCACCCTATATATATATATAAATATATATATACACACACACCTATATACATGCTTTGGTAAATCTCAAAAATCAACCAACCAATCAACAAACTCACTCTAAGACTATTTTACTCCAATTACATCTTTTTTTTTTTTGTCTTTTTGCCATTTCTTGGGCCACTCCTACGGCATATGGAGGTTCCCAGGCTAGGGGTCTAATCAGAGCTGTAGCCACCAGCCTACGCCAGAGCCACAGCAGCACAGGACCCGAGCCGCGTCTGCGACCTACACCACAGTTCACAGCAACGCCGGATCCTTAACCCACTGAGCAAGGCCAGGGATCGAACCTGCAACCTCATGGTTCCTAGTCGGATTCGTTAACCACTGCACCACGACGGGAACTCCATCAGATTACATCTTTTAACCTAAAAAATCTCAAAGGAAGTCAATATAATTTAGATTAAACTTTTAAACTGTAGAGCAATTGAAATAATTTATGGACTAACCAGCATTTTAAGACGTTTTTCTCAAATGACATTGCATTAAAAAAAAAAAAAAAGGATTTCCCATAACCTCAGGATATATATACACACTCATATATATGTATGAATACACACACACACACACACACACACATTTTACTTTACATTATATATACTTGTTTGTTTTTCAGGGCTGCACCTGAGATATGTGGAAGTTCCCAGGCTAGGGGTCCAGTTGGAGCTGCAGCTGCTGGCCTAGGCCACAGCCACAGCAATGCTGAATCCAGCACGTGCAACCTATACCACAGCTCATGGCAAGGCAAGATCCTTAACCACTGAGCAAGGCCAGGGATAGAACCCTCATCCTCATGGATACTAGTTGGGTTCGTAACCCACTGAGCCACAGTGGGAATGCCCTCAGGATATGTTTAAAACAAGTGGAATATCATTTGAGGATTGAGTGTAATTTTCTTGAACAAGTATGCACAATTCCAGATATATCATGCTTTTTATTACCATTCCACTACTCAGAGAACTAATGTTAACATTTTGGGTGCATCCTCTAGTATTGTCTTTGGTGTTCACATTTTTATACCACTTTATCTATCTAGAAGTGCTTTATTTTGACACGGGCTTGGCCTCTCACAGTGTGTAATGGAGAATGGCAGGTTTTTTTTTTTTTTCCCCCAGTTGGTCAAAGTGGAGTTTTACACAAAGGTGAAGAGGTGGAGTCATGGCTCCTGTAATTTTCTTATATGATGGTGCTTACGTGGAGCCACATCTGTTTGTAGGGCAGCTCTGACGGTTGGGCATCTGATTTCAGTAAGCCCAGAGTGGCTCCATCCCACAGCGCATTAGCAGGCAGGCATAACTGCTCTGTCTCCACACTCCACAAACCAATGGAAAGTTGGTCTTGTGGAGTCCGTGGTCCGGCTTGACAACAGAAGACAGTAGTTGCTGTTGGAGCCTGTCCAATCCCTGTGGAGGTCAAGTTTTGAGCCACAGCCTTTCAGAGCTTGGAAGCCAGGCTGGTATTGTTCTTTATCATTAGTTGTGTTGTCTCAATTAGGAAAAAAAAAAAAATCTATGAAGTCTGGATACAGAATTCTCAAGTCTGGAATTCCTCCCACTTGTGGAAAACAAGACTCACTCAAGGAAACAATGCCACTGTGTTTGTCATCCACATACTTTGGGATCTGACCATAGAGAATAGTTTGCACTTTATCTGAGCTCTCTTCACCTGGGACTGATAAAGATCTTCCACTGAGTGGAGCCGTAGTCAGGAGACCCCAGTCAAGCGACTCTGTGACAGCAGAGTAAACACTTGGTGCTGTCTAATGGGAAACGCATCCCTGTGGCTGGCAGGAGTCCCATATCACTGAAATGTTTGGGTAGTTATTGGCAATAAATAAACAGTATTTATACAATGCGCATAATAACATAAACTAGTTAATTGTTTCATTGTTAATAAGGAAAACATCCCTTGATCTTCAGACCATGCACATTTCACTAGAGTAAACGGATAAGTTATCTGTGCTGCTCTAGGAGACGTTAAGTGGGCAGCATCGGTCTTCACCTTTCCCTCTCACAAAGGCTGCTTCTCCCCTGGTCCCCAAAGTACGCATCTTCCCCCTTCTCTGGGCTTTCCATCCTCTCTCCTGGCCTCCCTTCCAGACCCCCAGGGGGCTTCCTGGGGTAGGCTGCAGCCTTTGTGTGAGTTAGCGGATGGATGCTCAATACAGGACATAATCTGCATGACTGCAATGAAGAATGGGGACTTCCCTCAGTCCCTCTGCTGATGGCTGGACAGGGCTCCCCTCTGGACTTCCTCACTGACTCACAGGACCTGGACTGGGACCTTGGGATTGCCAGAAGGGTCAGTAGGTACCCTCAGACTCAAAGGCAATATCAGGAGAGGGACAGAGAGGGGTTATAGCTTCTCTGTAGGGCACCGGGGTTGTCTTAACGCCCACCTGCTTGTTGCCTGCTTTAGTGGGAGGGCTCAGCCCATGCCAGCCTCTTTCGGTACATCTTCTGTGTCCTCCAGCCACCCTCTCCCTCTCGTTCATCATCTCCTCCATGCTGTAAGTATGGAGCACTGACAAATAGCAGTCACTTCAGCGTTGCCTTGTCCCTACCACCCTGGTGGCCCACCTGCTGGTCTCCCAGCCATATTCCCTGTGGAGAGCCTTTGTCCCTCAGCGTAGCCCCGGCCATTCTGCTTGTGCTTTTTGACAATCTGAGGAGTGAATTCAAGACTCGGTGTTAGCAATACTGCCCTGATCACTTTTGGGTTTTGCTTTTAAGGGAAGCCTTCTGGAGACTCAGTGTCGACCTAAGTGGTGGTGCCTGGAGTGGGCTATGGGCAGATAATGTTGGGTGGCTGCACAGGACCCCCTAAATCAGTCCCTGCATATTAATTCAGGCCTGGATCTCACTGAGTATCCCAGCTGGAAGGCTTGCCGGCTGGTGTCACCCAGCCTTGGAATCTGATGAGAGGTTAAGCTAGTAAATGGTTGAGCTTCCATAGCACAGAGGGTGCCTTCCCCTGTGTGGGCCAAGTGTGGTCTCCCATGGGCTCCCATCCGGGAGCTGGGAGATCATCAGAGGGAATCATCTTGAGCATCCAGCTTCTTTTCCCAACCAGACCCCATGGCCAGTCTTTTCCTCCAAGATTCTCCATCTCACAGCCCTACCCAACTGCCTCATTGGCACCAAAGAGTCCACAGCCACTGTTTGCTCCCCCATATTCTGCATACACAGCAGACACCACATGCGTGCATGTGTGCACACACACAGGCCCTGCAAACAAAGGTACTTCCACTGCAGAACCCCACGTTTGTGATGTCTACTCACCTTGCTTCCTTCTAGTCTTTGTAAGAACTCAAAACCCACTTTTCTCTTGGCAGACCTCTTTAGAAAACTGGGAGGACATTGGGGGGTGCAAGGTAGTAGAATCAGTTTTTTGAAAACTCCACCAAATCATATATATTGTGAACTCTGACCTGTACTCACCTGATGTTTCTTCCTGTGCTTAGAAACAGACTGGAAAAAATAGCAGCGGTGCCATCTCCTAATCTTGTGCCCTGGGCTAGGCTTTCAGTCCCTGCTTCTTGTGCCCTGAGCAGCCCGAGTTGTATTAAGGAAGAACAATGTCAGCCTAGCAGCCTCAGCCAGGCCCCGAATTCCTGAGGGGTCAAAGCCTGACTTGAGATCTGCCTGGCCAAGAGTCTCTACAGCTCTGGGCAGGCGTGGGTGGTTGATAAATATCATTAGATGGCAAGGGGGTGACGAAGACCACAAGAACGGGCTCTTTCTTAGAAGCCAGATGGCCCAGGGTCTGACATTATCAGCCCCAAGGCCCAAGTTGACAGTGCCTTTCTGGAAAGAGGCCCTTGGTAGAGTCTCTGCAGGAAGAGGACGCACATTGGCCTTAAAGGGCAGGATCTATGCTGCTCACAGCTAGGAAGCAGGTGGAACATAGATGGAGTCCACGGTGTGTTAGTAAAAATAGTTCTCCAAGTGGGGGCGGCGGCAGGCGGCGGGGGACCCTGATTTGTAGCATCTGCTGCTTTCTGGGGTGTAGGTACTCTCACTGTGGCCAATTTCAAGCTACCAGCGTGACCTCACTGAGTGTGCAGTTGGGGAGAGAAGCTCACGGTGGTGCAGGTGTGAGCCTATCCAAGGCCGCTCCAGCACACGCTGTAGGAAACCTCTCCCCAGATGAGGAATGAGGGCTTCCATCTATCTTGGGAGCATCTCTTCTCCTTCTCCTCCTGCCTACCTTTCAGATTTCAAATGAATCATGCCTTCCTTCAGGAGACTTCCCTGCCCTCCTAGGACTCCCTGTAATGGCATGAGGATCTCTCACGTGGGGCACTTCTCCGCGTGGAGACCACCTGTTCCTCTGTGTGATGCTCGACCACTGCCTTCCTGCCTAGTCTGCAAGCCCAGAAAGGAGGAACTTTGTACAGGTCTTATCCACTTTGTGTCACGGGTGCCTGGCACAGCTCTTGGCACAAAGTTGGTGCTTATAAAACAAATGGTGAAAGACCAAAAAAGAAATGAACTGAGACCTAAGCTGGGCTTGGTTGCTAACCCTGATTTTAGACCAGACACTTTACCTGCTAGCTTTTTGGCCTTTGTTCCTTCTTTTAAAAATGTTTTATATATATATATAAAGACTCTGTGGTTTCTCATGATTCTTTCAATGCTAGGATTCTGTGAATATTTGAGTCAGAAAGGTAGTGCAAATTTTGAATGCTGGCAGCTGCTTCAGCAGTATCTCCACTTTTTCGTGTGCTCTGTGTGTGAATGTGTGCATGTGTGTGGTTGTAGGTGCCTATGGTATGTACATTTGTGTGTGTGTGTGCACGTGTATGTGTGGTGTGGAGGGTAGACAGGGGCAGATGGCAGAAGCATGAGCAAGAGGAAAAGAAAATCTCATAATGAAATGTCTTCATTTCCTTTTCATGTCCAAGGTCACTGGGTCATAGTAGGATCCATCTGATAGCCAGCCCTGTGGTGTTAGATTCATCCCAGTGATTCTTTTCCCCCCAAAGCTAAAAACTTTACTGGAATTAAAATAAAATACAAACTGTCAATCAGTCCATAAGCCCCTTGTGGGCAGGTCCAAGTCTTCAACATCTGTATATCTTGCTAAACCCAGAACAGTGCCGTGTGCACAGTGAAAACCCAGTGAATCTGCTGAATAGTTAGCTTTAAGACAGGCCTCACCTTGGCAGTAGTCACCAATTTTGTTGGGACCAAAATATTCTTCCATTTGTATATGTTTACTTAGGAACACGTGGGGAGAAACATCCTCGGAACATTTTATACATTTTTGTAGCATTGATCATAAATGAGGCAACCTACAATTTATTTCTCCTGAGTCCGAAGAACCTGGAGGACCCTTGTCTCTGGGATTTCTTTTCTATTCCAGGCCAGCACTTTCTGGCAAGGCCAATGGCAGAAGTTCATTTTTGGGCCCCTTTTCCTTTTGCTGATGGCTGCATAAATTTATCTCAGGGGCCATGGCTCCCTTGTTTTCATGACTATCCCAGGAATGAGAGGTGAGAGCTAGGTGGGCCACCTCTAGGTCCTTCTTAAAAAAGGAAAGGAGCTGTCCCCTGTCTGTGCATAGCATGACATTGCCTTTCCACATAACAAAGCCATGTGGTAGCAGTGAGGAGCAGATCCCAGAAAACTGTGGGAGTGGTTTTTAGCTGTGGATGTACATGCTCTGTGACAGGTACAGACCCTTGCAGGTAGGGGAGGGCTGTTCCAGCCGAAATCTGGAAATAGTGCTTAGGAACCCAGTTTGCACCTGTTTATATAGAAGCTTGACCAGAGCAAAGAGCTGATAAAGGAACTGGCGTGGGAAAGACAGGTTGTGACAACAACCTCCGTAACAAGAACGCTAAACATTTTGACTCTTATGTGCCTGGTGCTATGTTAACCATTCTCTAAGCATTACTATATTTAATCATCACTACAACCTTACTCCATTTGGCAGATGGCTTAACTGAGGCTTACCCAACAATTGAACAGTAATCACAGTGATACCATGACACGGAACTTCTGCCTCCCTAATCTAGGGATTTCGTCCCAGTGTTTTGTTTTGTTTTGTTTTTCTTCTTTTTAGTTCCCAGGCTAGGGGTAGAATTTGCGCTGCAGCTGCTAGCCACAGCAGCTGCTAGCCACAGCAGCTGCTAGCCACAGCAACATCAGATCCGAGCCATGTCTGTGACCTACACTGCAGCTCCTGACAATGCTGAATCCTTAACCCACTGAACAAGACCTGAGATGGAACCCTCATCCTCATGGATACTAGCTGGATTCTTAACCCCCTGAGCCACAACAGGAACTCCTTGTCCTAGTGTTTTAAACTCCATTCCCTTTCCTTCTCACTTTACAAAAGCCTTAAGCTCCAAAAGATTTCAATGAGTCATTAACTGATGTCTGAAATTTTACTTCCCAAGATTTTGATAGTATAATGTGAATAGCTGCTGTTTGTTGAACAGCTTTTAGGTGCCAAGTACTGTGCTGTTATATATATTCTCATAAGACGAGGTATTCTTATTATTCCAGTTTTACAGCTCAGGAAACTGGGAATCAAAAAGGTTTTAGAACATATGTAAAGTCACACAGTTAGTAGGAAGGAAGGACCAAGGCCAGCCTTTCGCTTGCTCTGTTGTCTATGAGTGCTTCATTGCTTTCTGACCGAGGGAGATTGATGGCTGCTGAGAGCATTTGCCCCTGGGATAAACATCCATCCGAGCCTTTGTCAGGCATGTATTTCTTAGTATGAATGAAGGGTCAGAGATCACCTTTTGATGGAGTAGAAGTTTGAGAGCATCAAACCTCTGTAAACCAAGTAGGAGACCTCAGGATGGAAGAGGCCCCAGTGACAAATCAGCAGACAGATTTTATGACCAGAAAGTCAAAGCTGAGTGTCAGCGGCTTTCTGAGGAAGCAGGGAAGAGGTGGTCAGCTCAGGCGTGTTTTATGACTTCCGAGGATGTGTGCAAGACTCACTCATCACCTTAGTCTTACGAGGCACATGGGGCTCAGGCAGCTCTGAGACCACGTCTGTGGGGAAATCCATATTTCTATGGACTGAGTCAGGGCTAAATTAGACATCAGGGTAAGGCAGCACATCTGAATTTCATCACCATTATATCATCTTTAGACCTTGTAAATGTTCATAATGATATTTTTGGTAGCTTGGAGTAAGCTGTCTACAGCTGAGGTATATTACTTTAAACCTACATTAAGAGACCAATAAAAGTGTTAGCCAGCTAATCCCCTATAGTCATACACTCAGAAGTATCCAGGCAGCAAAACGAACCAGAGTTATGAGAAAGTGGCCTGAGGTGGCCCTGAGGGCACAGACCCTGACCATACTTGTCACTTGCAGGACCTGTTGGGAGAAGTGGAGCTGTGTATATAGGACCAGACTTTCCCCTCCCATGGAGGCTCCATCATTTACATGCTCTGGAATCCTGAGGCCTTAGAAAAATAATCCATGATCTAAACCCACCCTCCTCAAGAACTGGACATGAACATCCTTACTGTGAGGTGGCACAGGGGGTTGACCTCGGGCAGGGGGACACCCACTCATCACCTGGCATGTTGTCACATGCGGTCTTATGGAAATTGCCCTTTTTAAATGAAGCATGAGACCAATGTTTGACAATGGGTCAGAGTGCTTGAAGTCAAGACTATCGTGGAACCACAATTTTCATAATTATCTTATGTAGCACTGACTCGATGTGGCCAGCATGCCTTCAGGACACAGTCTCTGCCTGGCTGTGTGAAAGGTCTTATTCTACCCCTCACTGATTTTCTAGTGCCCAGGGTTCAACTTGGCATCTTCTAACTTGGCTCTTGGAAAACCGATAGCAGAAGAAACCCCACTTCCTTCTCCAGGACCTCTCAGTCAGCCCTTCAGGAAGAGCTACCCAGAGAGTTTCCCCAGGAGAGGGCTGCTCTTCCCTCCCAGCTCCCTCCCTCCTGCTATACTGAGTTCTTCTTCTGATCCCAACCAACTTGAGCTTAGAGTTCTCCTTCCTGCTGCTGCTTTTCTCCCACCCACCTCTTTCCTGACTCTTTTCTTCAGTCACACATCGGAACTCCTGAGCCCTCCGTCTTTGCTCTCCATCCTATTGGATGTTAAAGTCCACAGCTGGCTCTAATCTACAAGAGGTGCCCTCAGGTACATTCTTGCTTCAGACGAGGCCAAGCCTCTAAAGCCCTGCTCCATTTGGGGTCAGCTTAGCTTAGCAGGGACTCCACAGACTTGCAAATCAACCCATGCCACACCTCCTCCAGGAAGCCTTCCCCCACATGCTGGATTCCACTGATCATCTTCTTTCCTGACCTTCTATAGTAGTCCCATTTGTGCCATACCATCCACCATTCATTCATTCAACAAATACTTTTTGAGCCCCTATATGTGATGAAATACTTGATGAATACAATAAAGTCCCTACCCACTTTCTTACATTCCTGTGCAAGAGAAGGATAATAAATAAGAAAAGAAATAATAGAAGTACTGTGAAATAAATAAAGGTAAGGAATCAAGAGTCTACTGGCTGCAGGCTCTGGTGGAATGGGGATGTGTTAAACTAGGATGATCAAGAGGTGACATCTGATGAACAAAAGCTAACCATGTGAAGAAGATCTGTGGGTAGAAGTGTCCCAGATAGAGGAAATAGCAAGTAGAAAGGCCTAAGATAGTAGCAGGAGTGGTGTGTTGAAGACAACGCAAGAAGATCAGCAGGCAAGTGATACAGGATGCTGGAGGGAGGGTTGGGGTCCAGGTCACAGGAAGGCATGCTCCACCTCGACCTTACTGAGATTTTGAGCCAGATAAGTCTTTGTTGTTGAGGGCTGTCTTGTGCATTGCAGGATGTTTAGCTTCATCCTGGACTCTTACCAACTAGATGCCGGTATCACCCCCAACTCCCTCCGCTTGTGACAATCGAAAATGTTTGCTATTTTTGATGTTGCCAATTGTCTCCTGGGTTAAGAACCACTGAAATAAGGCCATGGCAAGGATATGGATTTTCTTCTATGTGTAATGGGTGGTGGAGAGCTGGGAAATAACCTGACATGATTTCCACTTTTAAAATGTAATTTAAAAATGTAACTGCTCTTGGGTTAAAAGGTTATAGGGGAACAAGAGGGGGCGGGGAGTCCAGGAGGAGGTCCCTGTGGTTAGTCTGGCTGAGTGGTTTGGACTAAGAGGCAGTAGTGGGATAGTGTGAAGTTGGTGGCTTCAGAGTTTATTTTGAAACCAACAGTACTTGCTGAAGACTGGATATAAAAGGTAATGAGGAAGGTTGAATTGAGGATGATTTTTAGATGTGGGGTCTGAGCAACTGTCAGAATAATGATGTCATTATCTAAAATGGGACAGACAAGATAAGACTCAGAGAAGAGAAGTTCAGGGGTCAAAAGTAGTTTAGATGTCCATTAGATCTCCAAGTGGACATGACAGTAAAAGAGAAGAGCCTGGAGCCCAGGAGAGAGGTCCAGATTGGAAATAGACCTCTAGAAGTTGTAGATCATATTTATTGCCTGGGGAAAGAAAGGACTCTTGACTGAGCTCCAGGGTACCCCAATATTTAGATGTCAGGAGAAGGAAAAGCCAGCAAAGGAGACAGAGAGGAGGGCCAGTGAGGGAGAAGGGACATTATCAGAGCTTCATGGCCCTGCAGATACATTCATTGGTGGACTGTCCTCAGCCATGTCACCACCTAAGCAGGGAGCCCCTCGGGCACTCATTTGTGATCAGCGCCAAGGACCACTACAAAACTGGGTTTTGGACAACCCAAGGACCTAGCAGGAGTCACTTTGTTTAATCTTTACACTAAGAAGTAGGTGCTATTAGTCCCATTTTATAGCTGAGGAAACGGCAAGTCCGAGAGCTACGGTAACTTGCCCTCAATCACATGTGTTTTCAGCCCCACTCCTGAGCCTGGAGCCTTGGAGAGTCTGATTCCATGTTCACACTTTTTCAATGGTGCCCTTGGCCTCAGCATCCCAGGGGCCCACTCAGTGCCGTCTGCAGCCTCCGTTCCCATCGTGGCAGGAACAACTCGTTTCTGCCCAGGCTTATGTGGAGTCCTTTCACGTCTGCTACTGCCCTTGAGAGGGGCAAGCAAAGCTGGGATTGCTCATGCAAGGCAAGTGACTGTCCAGGTCCCTGACCCCAGTAAGGGCAGAGCCAGCCCTGGCCCCCGGAGTCTCACACTCCTTGCCTAGGGCACTCCCATCTTACCTCTTCTACCTCCGGCCAACATGTTTCCCCAACTGGCAACCATATTCAAGGCAGCAGCCCTAGCCAGTGTCCAGGGGCAGAATTATTATTCTCATTTTACAGACTAAGAAACAGAGGCTCAAACAGAGGCCCTGTGAGTTGTCTCAGTTGCACAGCTAGGAAGAAGCTAAGCCAGAAATAAATCTTCAATCTCCTGGCTCTCAGTATTACTGAGTTGAAATAAATAATCTATATCTGACTTAACCAATTTTCTTTCTTACATAACAACTTTCCCAATCCATAAAAGACATAAGCTTCAGACAGTTTTGTGGAATTTTTCCCAAGCACAAGTATTGACAGTCAGAATTCTATAATAAGTCCATAATCATTTAAGAAGTAGAAATGACTAGAAGCTGGACATTCTGTGTACTGGGCCCACTTAAAACTACTTCTTGTTTTTTGCTTATTCATAAACATGCTTTAAAAATAACCTTTGAAACATATTTGTTGCTTTGCTAAGCCCTCCACTTTCTGAGATGTCCCACTCTTTCTTAGAAAAATTCAAAACAATACTTAAAGGCCCCACTCCCAAAATATTTTCCAGGATACAAAGATGCTGACACATGGGCATGAAATCTGGAGTCAGGCTTTGGTCTCTGACCTCCTCGAAAAAGAAAATGAAAACATTTCTAAGTTTTCACACTTTCCCTGTAAAAGGACAGACACAATAGCCTTGAACCCAGATGAAAAGAAAGGTAATGCATTTCATGCATAGGGAACTTCTTTGTAGTGTGTTGCATTCTGGGACAATTGATTCCGTTTGTCACTGCAAGTTTCAGAAAGAGTGGAAATAATATGTTTTGTTTTGTTTTGTTTTTTTCACTTTCGGGCACAGAAAAAGTAAGTCAGCATTTGCTTTTTCCTAAAAACAAAACAAAACAAAACAAAAAACCCAGGTGCAACAGTGATGGATCTAAACAGCCTCTTGAATGCTTTGCTTTGGTCCAGTCAAGCTTCCGGTGCTGGGTTCAATATAACCCACCTGCTTAAGGAGCAAAGGACTGGGAATGATGTGACAAATGTCTTTTTTCTGCTATAAATGTTATTTAAAATATATAACTGGCCTGGTGACATTAATTTTACAGGGAACAGTGGAATGAGTAGTGGAGAGGCGAGAAGGAGAGATGAAAATTATACAAGAACCACGTTTGCTTTTGCCCCTTAGGCGCCCCTGTCCTGCAACCTCAAATAGAGATGTCTTAACTGCTTAGAAAGGAGCGTTAAATCTTTGGTCTGGACAGGAATTCAGCATTTGAGGAGATGTCACTAATAATCCTCTTTGAGTGGGAGTGGTGGAAATGGGGCCCAGGGGGAGGGCATTTTACAAGGAGAGCGTCGGAATGAGCCCCAGGGGAGCACGGCAAACTGGAGGGAGAAAGGTGAAGCTTCCGCCTGAACAAAGAGGCAGCAGTTTGTCATCGCCGATCTGTCCTCGGGGCTGCATTAGCCAGGCTCTCAAGAAAATTGGGACATGTCGCCTTTGTGGCCCCGATGTAGAACCTTGGTGTGGGGTCACTCTTCCACGTACCCTCCTCTGGAAAGGGGAGGTCTGGGGTCAGTGACAGCTTGTGGGCTGGGTTGAGGGCGGGAGTCAGGATTGGGGTTTGGTTTACCTGAAGCTGTCAGCGCCAGGGACGGCACCAAGGGCCTTTAAGCTCCTTATACTGGGAGAGAAACTGAAACCCTCTGCATTGGGGCAGCCTGGAGCCTCGCTCACAAGAAAATGTCAGGCTCTCTACTCTGGGCAGGAACTTCTTAAGAATTTGACAATGTCAACATTTTAATGGTATCTTAGCCCTGTTGTCCTTAAAAAAATATACTGAGAAGGAAGGATGTGATTTGTGGGAACAGAAGCTCCTTCCAGAGTCACTGCACCACCACATTAGGACCAAAACATCTGTCCTGGTCACAAGGCCAGCAAAGGCCATGATTCCCCTCCGATGGTTTCCAGTGACAGGGCATGTCTTGGGCCCCTTGGACAATTCATGGTCATGTCTAGGGAAGAGGATCACAGAAAGATGGCTCTGCAAACATGAAATGGGAGAAAAATGGTAGAGGAAGGCTGGGGACAAAGACAAAACATAATTGCTGTCGTTTCTCTGCCTAGTTGGCCAGAGAAACAGCCAACCTCAGGGATTAAAGGGGACTTGTAGTTTTGATGAGGTTGATTAGTCACAAAGAAAATCAAGAAGGAAGAGGAGAGGGGAGGGGAAGAAGAAGACAGATGATGACAGTGGCTCTCGCTTCCTGAGGCCGCCTTGGCAGCAGGCACAGTACCAGGCACTTTATACATCTTTGTCACTTAATTTACATAATAGTTCTATGAGAAAGCGATCAGTCTGACCTTCAAGATGGGGACACTAATGCTTAGAGAACTTAAGTTACCCAAGATCACACAACTAGGAATCACAGAGCTGGGACTTAACCCCAAGTTTGTCTGGCTTCAGAGCTATGCCCTTTCCTAAACCATGCTGTCGTCTGGGCCAGCAGCTTTTAAACTTTTTAAACCATGACTCATAGTGAAAAAATACATTTTCCATCATGATCCAGTTTGCACATATGTATGTGTAAATGTATATACAGCTAAGACCAAAGTTTCATGAATACTTTCCCTTGCTATATGCAATGCACGTTGATTTGTAAAAATTTTACTCTTTCTTTTTTTTTTCCTATTTTCTTTTGAAGAGAGCAAGAGAGAGTTGTACCACTTTAATTGATTTCACATCCCCCTAATGGGTCTCAACCTACAGTTTGAAAACCATTTTCCTTTCCTCTACACCATGGGAGTTGACCTGAAATGTTTTCAACTACTTGCTTGATCTCGTTGGATGCTGGGCAGCATCTTTGCTTCTGAGGCAGGCTGCTAATTATGCACCCTAGACCATCCCTCTGGTGAGGGGACATCATTAATCAAATATTTCAGAAATTACAAATATCAGACAAAGCCTTTCGCTTGGGAAAGAGTCAGTCCAGGAAACCATCCAGAAAACATAACCGCTGATCTCAGGCACTGACTAGTAATATTTTAAGCAGTTGATGCATGCTTTCTCAAAAGAAACTATTTTCTCTGCTTTCAGAACCTAAAGGACACATCTGCTCTGACAGGGCAATGCACAGTCACCATCTAACAATAAATGCCCCAGGAAAAGAACAACGCAAGTGGTTGGCTCTTATCATTCCACCATCAAGAGTAGTTCTGTCTTTCTCAATCTGGGGTGAGTACACCCAGAATCTGAAATTTCTGTGCTTTGCAGGGAAGTGCATATGTCTTCACCCTGGTTTAGGATTTGGGGGTGATTTTGTTTCAGCAGCTGGGGGGCAGGGACAGGGTTGGCTCAATCAGCTTTAGATCATGGAAAGTGAGGTCCAGATCAGGTGGCTCCAGCACAAGTCAGCCCCGAGGAGCCGCGGACTCGGTGACTTCACTCCAAGCAATGTGCATGCTAATTGAGAAAACATGTTCCTGTGATGGCCTCATGCAAAAATCCAGATTTACGAATCTTTTTTTTATTCCTAAGAATTCCTTGAATATTTGCCGTGCGTGTCTATACAGCCTCCCGGAGTACTTTTCCTTCTTACCCAGTAGAGTTGTGTTTTTCGGCTGTGGCCCAGGTCAGGTTTTGAAAGGGTAGGATTCTGACAGAGTAAGTGGGCACACGGTCTCAGGCCTCGGAGAGAAGCAGGAAGGCGGCAGGAGGGGAGAAAAACAGCTTACACATACTGTCCCTCTTCTGGGGCAGGAAAAGCAACAGGAGCCCAAGTCCTTGGAAAGCAACTGTTTACAAAACTCAGTGAGGGGCCCTTCCTCATGCCTCTGGCCCTTAACGCCCTCTGGGTTGGCTAAAGCCCACCCGCCCAGCCATCGGACAGGGCTCAGGCTCACTGGGCACCAGCTCCGTTCCAGGCTCTGGGATGAGTCAGTGCTCTCCAGCCCTCCCTCCCTCATTCACCCTCACAACTGGCTTCCAAGAGCGGTAAAATGAGCCCCTTTTAGAGACGAGCAAACTGAGGCTTGGAGGGATTGAGTAATGTGGTTACAGAGCCAACAAGAGGCAGAGCTTGGATCTGAAGCTAGGTCTCTTTTGTGCGAGGGTTGCTTGTCTACAGTCCTACCCACCTGCAGGACATCCCCTCCCCAGGAGCCTCCCTAGAGGGCACCTTGCCCCAGACCTCTCTGAGAGCCACACAGCTAAGCCTTCTACAGATAGTCCCTGTTTTGATATTGCTCGTAACTGCTCCAAGAGTGTTTCGAGCAGGAAGGCGGCAGGAGGGGAGACAAACTAGATGCAAAAACAAACGAACAGACAAACAAACAACAAAAAACCCCCCAGCAGACAGGTTTTGCTTGGTCCACATGGATGTTTCGAAAAGTGAAGAAACTATATAATCGAACTCAAAATTCTGACTCTTTCGGAAAAGTTGGAAAATCTGCCCACATGGTCCTACAGACCTGCAAAGCAATAGATGGCCTTTTCCCTCTTGATGGGACAGACCCTCTCTAGTTTGTTTTCTGCAGCCCCCACTAGCCTATGGCCTTATCTCATTTACATTATCCGATGAGGCATTTCCACTTTGACTCTTGAGCAAGCTCCTTGGACAAGACCATGATTTATACTTATTATGACTCTCCAAGTGCCCAGGCCTCTAGTTAGCATATTAATTAAGATGCTAGGAGTTCCCTTCATGGCTTAGCGGTTAATGAACTTGACTAGGATCCATGAAGTTGTAGGTTCAATCCCTGGCCTCACTCAGTGGGTTAAGGATCCAGCGTTGCCGTGAGCTGTGGTATAGGTTGCAGATGTGGCTCAGATACTGCATTGCTGTGGCTGTGGTATAGGCTACAGCTCTGATTCAACCCCCTAGCCTGGGAACCTCAATATGTTGCGGGTATAGCCCTAAAATAGCCAAGATGCTAATTGGGAGAAGGAAGATCAATCCAGCAGCCTGAGGTCAGGGGGCTGAGGACTGGTCCCTCTTTAACCAAAGGTTGTATGCAATTCAGCAACTGCTGTTCAGCCACTGACCCTTGGGGTGAGAGAGCACAAACACCTGGCTGCCATAGAAAAATTCACTTCTTCCTCTTCTTTCTCTAGTAAACTTGATAAGGTACATAAAATCCTAAGGAAACGAGCTGTTGGAGGAGGACAAGTTGTTATGTGGGGTAAGGAACCAAAACACTCTTAAAGCTGCCAGTACAAATGGCCATTCTCAAGAAATGCCTTATTTAGAGAGCATTACATAACATTTCTGAAATACAAGTCTGAGACGAAGTTTGCCTCTGAAAGAAAATTACAGGAAAATGTCCATGAGTTCCCTTTTGCTTGGATATAATGAGGCCAAAGTAATTCAGAAGATGAAATGTTTGGTTAAAATTCTATCAAAATGAGGACATTAAATAGAGAAGGTCAAAATACAGGGGGGTAAGTTCCTAGAGGAGCTTCAGTACGACCAGGAAGATTTCTTCTCTCCGTGTAACAAAGCTTTACATATACAGAGACATAAAAAATGCAAAGATGAGGTTGTCCAACCTGAACTAAAAAACATAAAGGGAGGAATTCCTCAGACCCCTCCGGGCACCGAGGGAGAACACGAGGGATGGGAACTTGTGTTTGCTGAGCGCCTGCTCTGCACCAGGCCTGTGATGTTCCACCAGTATCCTCCCACTTGATGCGTACAACAGCCCGACAGAGCGGGTATCACTGTTATCTCTGTTTTATGGAAGAAAAACACTGGCTGCAAAAGAAGCCTTCCTGCATCTCTGCTCTTCTGGTGCTCATCTCCTTCCTCCCTGCTCGCCTAGTCCAGCGTCCTTCGGGCAGTTAGAGCCCACCTTGAACCTTGTGGTTTCCTCCTTCCTTAGAAACCACAATCCAAAGGGAACCTGCCTCTCTTGCATCTCCCGAACAACATGGGGGTTTAGCTTTTGGTTACTGACAAGGATGAGGTGGTCCCACGGTATGTTAACCTCTAAGCCAGGTCTGCTCAGGTCCAAACATGGGATGGCACATCCCCAGACTACACAAGTGAGAAATGCAAGTCACTTTAACTACCACTCCGATCCACAGTGATTGGGGCGGGGGCACCAAGACTTCAACCGCATCTCTGATCCACAGCGATGGGACTGGTGGGGGGGGGGGGGGCATTGAGACAGAACCCCCTCCCCCCAACCCGGCTGAGCTCTCATGGCTCCCAGCAGACAGTGCTCCCTGGAACTTACTTGGGAACGTGAACACTATGCAGCCAGATGTTATATTCCACCAACCTTGGCTACCAAAAGAGCAGCCAGAGGAAATGGGAAGATCAGCCCATCTGTACCAAAGAGCAAATACTTTGTGGTTATTGGGAGACAATTCCAGTAGTAGTGGATTGTAGCTGCCCTCGATGTGGAAAGGCTTCTGTGGGAAGCTTGGGCTGTTCGTTCCCACTGACTTCAGAGCCAGATCGTTCCACTTGCAGAGCTTTCCACCTGCAGAGGCCACCCAGGCAGTGCCAAAACATCTCCATCTGCTTACTCCGGTGGGGAATTTTCAGGGAAACCCTGACTGTCTGACTGACTAATACTACTCCTAATAAAAAGACTTCCGCGTGTAAAAGAGGTTGGCCAATTCAGAAAGCATTGTTGCTAGTCCCACTTGACAGATTGCATCATCAGACCTGTCTCAACTTCATTTGGGAATCTCCTTAAGTCTCCTATGTCCTTTTTTTTTTTTTTTTTTTGGCCTCATTAGGAATCAATTCTAAACTCTGCCAGCCCTACTGTTTTGGTAGTTTTCTCTCTTCTACTGCTTGGGAGTGAGTAGCAAGCAATAACATCCTCCAAAGACATTATTCATTTTAGCTCTTTGCACTATGAATAACCAAATGGTCCTATTTTTTTATTCTCTGGTGAGATTTTGGTAAGGATAAGTGAACTGTTCTACTTGAGAATAAACCCAGTCTTACAAGCACCATCCCTCCAGTGCAGCATTACTAGCCTACTTTTTCAATCGAATGTCACATTATTGATTCTCATTTATTCTCACAGCTTGGGCACAGTTGTATTAATTTGATACCAACGTGTGCCCATGTTGTATTAAGTGTTGTCGATGCTGGGGAGGGTTCTGCTTCCTCGTTCTCTCATTCAGGGAAGGGACCTCCTGGTGCCAGAGTGTGATCCATTTAGTGAAGGAGAGAAGGATTTCCTCCCAATGCTGTGGACACCCGGGGCAGGCAGTCTGCCTGTGTTTTTAATAGCATATGGCAGAGAAGGAAGCCGCCATGCTCTAATACCGCCTGTCCCTTCTCCCTCCTCTTTCTGGTTTTCTTTTCATATGGTTCAGTTGTAGTCACGTTCCACTGACCAAAGCAAAGGACAATGCCTGGCAGAGCCACAGCACTGAGGTTCCTGCAGCTGGCTTCCTGGAGCCTGATACGCTGGCTCCTGGAGGATGAAGCCCAGGGCTGGACACCTGAAGCCCAAATTTAATGATTAAATAATAGATGACCAGACTGTAGGGCTGAAAGACCCGTATTGGTAATTTCCAAGGGAGTTCTCAACTGGGAGCAGTATTATCCTTCTAATAAGCATTTAGCCACATGTGGGGGGAGGGGATTTGGGGTAATCACCATGACTTCTGGCATTTAATAGGCAAGGTAGGGGCACTCAACTTCCTGCACTATGTAAATAGGTCACCCTTCACCAAGAATCGTCCCCAGATGCCAACAGCCCCTTTGAGAAACACTGTTAATCCACTACCCTTGTCCTATAGAATGGGAAAGTAGTCTGAGAAGTTTAGTGACTCGCTCAAGGTCACAAAGCTACTTCCCCTCCTGTCTCATAACTCAGGAGACGACCACAGGAAGCTTACCCGAAATATGGGAGCAAAATAGCAAGAGATCATTTCAAGGTGATTCCCACTGTGTTGTATTCTGAGACCAACAACCTATAGAAACTCCTCCAAAACATGTAAAGTAACCCAGAGAAGAGTAATGAAAAAATCATGAAGCATCGGCTCTTTTTATTATACATTTTCATTATTATGGCCTTGGCTAAATTTTGTGGCAAAAGGTCTATCCTCTCAGCTTAAATAGTGACACTTCCACCCTTTGCACACCTGAAAGGTCAGTGACTTCAAAGCCTCAGTTTCTCTAGCTGCATTTCTGCTTCAGGGCCATCCCAGTTTTCCTGCTATTTAGAGTTAGGATGTTAACTGGTTCCCCACTGTCAGGAAGCAAGGTCTCTGGCAATGAGTTGGAGAAGGGTCTTTCATTTCCATTTACTTGCTAGAGGCTGCCATATGCTGTGAAACTGGTCCATCACAAGAGATGGTTTGTCAGGATGAGCTAAGCCTGATTCCTAACAGTTTAGCTGATGGTTTGCAAGATCAGAGGTGCCAGTCAGAGGAGGAGCAACCCTCTGTGAACATGGATTGTTTGCTCAGTGATATCCAGATTTTGATATGAATCCTCAGCCAGCCTTCCACTGCCTGCTGAGAACAGCAAGTGGTTTCTCCGCGGCTCCAAGGCAGTTGCCACTGAAACAAGGCATGCCACGAATGTGCAGCACTCGTGTTCAGCACTCATTTAAAAGTTGTGCCATTTTCCCATCAGTTTAATCTCAGTAATGATGAGAAACTTCCCTCAGGCTCCAGCCCTGCCCTGCCATGCCCTACCCTCCCTGCTGATGTCGGCAGCTGGGGGCCCCTTCCTGGCCACCACACAAATTTCTCCATGGAGGAGGAGAGTGTGAAGCCTCATCCCCTGCTCCCTCCAGCCCTCTGGGTGGGGGAGACATGTGGTGGGCAACAGGAGAAGCTGAGAACCTCACTCCTTGACAAAGGTTAAGGATACAGAAAGAGTCACCAGTATGAGGATAGCTGCCTGAGGGGACCCAGCTTGCCATTTCTCTAGTGGGTCTGGGCCTGGGCTGCTTTGGGGTAGGATGGCTGCCGGGGCAGGCATGGCACAAGCAGCTGGCTATAAAATCCTCTGAGGTACTCCTATAGCTCTATCAAAACATGAGTCCCCATGCCTCAGAGATTTGTGGTGCCTCCTAACATTTTCCCCATCAAGACTGCCCTTTTTCCCACCTGCCTAAAAATGTTGGGAAAATCATGGTGGGCGGGGAGTTGGCAGCATGCGATGGTAATCCCAACCCCCTTCAACGACCCAAGTATGAGCCACATTCAAGGCCAGCAGGGCCAGTCCCAGCCCCCAGACCATTCACACTCCCCACCCCTAGTCCTCAGTTGCTGCTGAACCTCTGGGAACAGATCCCATAATGGACTGACATTTGGGCTGGCCAGGCTGATGTATGACTTCTGCAGAAGAGACCCATGCAGATCCAGTGTAGCCTTTCTACATTGGCTCTTCAGAAGGGGAAAGTTTCAGACGTTCAAACTGTAGACACCGCACAGGAAGGGCAGGCAGGGTCCAGTGGCTGCTGCCCTCCTCTGCGCTGAGAGGAAGAAGTAGTCCCCTCCGGCAGACTTAACTGACAACTTCAAGTTTGAAGACCCGGAATAGAAGATACTGGTGGGCCCGCCACTGCCATTCTGAATTTGAGAAAGCAGCTGACCATACATGTGAGTGGGGGAGGAGGCGTCTGGCGCTGGCAGTGGGTGTGCCCAGAGGATGGAGCCAGGACAATTAATCAAGTGCTTTTTCTCCAGGATTTCCATTGGCCTCAGATGACGGAGGGGGCAGAGATACCCAGGAGAGTCCTATTTTGGTTTCCAGCTGGGAACGTGCACTAAGTTTTTCTTAATACCCATAGCACCCAAAGGCTTTACTGTAATACCCTTTAATGCATGAAACACCCATAAATTATCCGACAAACTGTTACAACTTCCAACCTGGAACAACTTGGAAAAACCAGCCTAGCAAGCAAGCTCTTTTTTAATCTCTCAAATCACAAGAGAAGAGAAAAGTTCAAGCAGAAAACACCTTCCATGAGAATCTCAGTTGTTGTTGTTGTTGTTTGGAAAGAAAAAGCAGAGTTGTAATCAGAGTGAAGCCGCTTGTTTACGATGGCTCAAAGATGCCGCTCGCGACCCGGAGTCCTGTCTCTCCCTCCCCTAGGTCTTTGCCGCCTGGACCCAAGGCACTGCCGCCCCACCCCTCCATACTAGCTTCTCCCGCACCTGGCAGCAGACAGCTGGAGGTGAGGCGTGTAACCCACGTAGCAGGACCTTGCATGGAGTACTTTGGCGAGCAGGCTTCCTCTAACAACCCCTGGGGCCCTCTCTGGGGATTCCCAGTTCTCCAGCGACCGGCGGAGGAACCCCGAGACCCTTGCTCCATGCCCTGCACCAGGTCTAGGGCCCCCTGCCCCGCTCATCCCCTTCCCTGGGGGCAGCGTAGCACTCGAGGGACTAGGCACACACCCCAGCCCGCGCGCGCCCTGCACTCGCACTCCGCCGTGCAGATCACCACTCCTGCGGCCCCGGCGCGCTCGCAGCCCGCGCATCCCTCTCGCCACACTCGTTCGCTCTCTCTCACTTGAGTGCCGTCCCCCTTCTAGCCCTCGAGCTCGTCCTTGGCACCGCCGTACAGCGATTTCAAGCGCCAGAGTGGCCTCCCGCACTTCGGGCCATCGGGAGGTCGAGAACTCCACGACCTGAGAGAGCCCTGCTCCCCACTACTCGCCCACCCGCCGAGGCTCCCGCACCCACTTGGGACGCTCCTCTCACGGCCGCAGTTCAGCCCACGGGAGCCTCCGGGGCACCCAGAGATCTGGCCACACTGGGATCCACGCATACTCTCCCCGGGAGCCCAGCCACGCCGGACCGCGCCGGTGCCCGAGCTGCGCCCCTCTCGGGCTGGGCTCAGGGCAGCCTGACTCACCGCTGCGCTCCCCTCTGGCTCCCAGCGCTCTCTGCTGTGCCGGAGCGCCGAGCTGCTCTAACACAGGCTTCTTGAATTCTTAGCCCCTCCTCCCGGACTCCTGAGTCACCCACTCCAAATCCTTTCCCCCACTCCAACCCTCCCCAGCCCCAGCCCCGCACCTGCTCCAGCCAGGCGGAGGTGCCCGCCAGTAGGGGTCCTGGGGACCAGAGAGCGATCTTTCCCGGGAGGGCGGGCTTGACCCAGCCAGGGTTGGGGGTCAAACCTCCAGAGGTCAAAAGGAAATGCATCGGCATTGGAGGGGCCGCTTGCAAAGCCCTGCTGGCCGGGGATTTTTCTGGGGCACCAGGCGGGGGTGCTGGCCTCGGACGCCAAAGGGCCAACTGGCTGGGGGTGGGCGGAGTCGCCGGGAGCTCCCCGCACCTCCCCGCCCTTCCCTCCTGCGAAGCCGGCAGCCCGCGCCTTGCATCCAGCTCCTCTGGGGTCTGCCTGGCGCCATCCTTCGTGCCCTGGGCTTGGGCTGCTCCAGCTCCTGGGAGCCAAGAGAGAAAAGCCCAGAGACCTTTTCTCCCAGGACACCTCCTGTCACCCTGGGAGAAAAGAGTACCCAGGGGAGCTCCAGGAGATGCAGGTTCCTGACTCCTCTGACACAGGGAGAGCTGTGGCTCCTACAGCAGAACCAGCTAGAAGGCCCTGGGGCAGGGCACTTAGGCATTAGGACCTAGAATCAGAGCCTTACCTTCAGGCCCTGATTATAGAAGCTTCCTTCCCGGGGTGCCTGATCCTTCTGAAATTGTAAGCAGATTTGTCTACTGTGTGATGTGTGGTTTTTCTGGGTGGAGGGTTCCCAACTTTCATCAGTTTTGCAAAAGTTCTGTGACTCTAAACTGACCCAGGCAGAGAGCCTTCTGCCCCACCCCAAGCCCTACCCAAATTCTTTTTCTCCGCCATCCGTACTTTCAGTTAGGCAGGATCTTGTAGTTGGTCCACCAAGATTTCTTGGGTTCCATGGATTCAGAGCTTGACCAGGGAGTTTGTCTGACCCATAGCCCAGAAATATCCCTAAAGTCAGATTTCCACCAAATGTGCATCATTAATTGTAATAATGTTCTGGGGGATTCATGGAGCTTTGAAAATTCACACCCCCGTCCCCTGGTATTGAGCTTGTACGTAGGTGTCTTCACTTCTTCCTTGAGCAAATTGCATACAGAACCCCTCCTCTGTGCCTGATGCCACACAGGAGGAAGGCTTGGAGAAGAGAGTTAGAGAGATAGGTGGTGGGGGGAGGCAGGCAGAGACTCCCTTTGTGGGTGAAGCTCTGACAGCACAATTAAGGTGAAGGTCACTCTCAGGCGCTGGGATTTAGTGAGGCACAGGAGTTCCTGCTTTAAGTCCAAGGGTGGCCCTTGTCCCCCAGTGGAGGGCACTTGAGCCACGTGAGGCCCCGCTTAGGCACTTGACACAGACTAACCTGAGGTTTCCGCTTCTTTCTGGTTTTACCTTTGCTCCCATACTTTATTCACCCACATATGTATGCTCTGAGAGGGATGAGGTAGGAGAAAAACCCCAGACTCAGAAGAGCGTTTGAGCTTTGATACCACCTCGTTATTTCCCAGCAAAGCCTCTTTCCCTTGAGTTGTTCAGATGCAAACTGGTGGAGGAACACTTTGGAGGTGAGTGTAAGCAGCCGGAGCCACCATGAATGGGCCTTTCTCTAGAAGCAGCATCAGAGTCGGGGTGATCCGTTAGGAAATTTATCACCGTCAGTTAAACAAAGGAATTTCCAGACAATAGGACAAATTCATTCATCAATCATGTCATGTATAAACTTGTTTGAAAGCACCAGCCCTAAGCCTTACATAATAGCTGCCCAAGAATTTAGGGATGAAGTTACAAATTTTAGAATAACAGAATTTGGTTGTTGAATACAGAGCTTTTGTAGGTGTCCTTGTGGCATCCCCGATGACAAAAAGGATTAGGGGCACTTGTTCTTTTTCATGTTGAGTGTAAGAAGCAAATTTAAAAATGATGTAAGCCTGGATGCCCCACCCCCCAAATTGTTGATCACATTCTGATGGCACATGTTGGTTTAATAAGTGCTCCTTTCCTCCCCTGAATAGCTCTGTTTCTGTCCTTGAGCTTTAAGGATCTTGAGTAAAGTATAGCATGTAAATAACAAATGCACACTCCAAAGGTTGATTGTTGAGCACCTGCTATGTGCCAGGCCCTGCAAGATATCTAAGGTACCTGATCAGGGAGCTTGTGTTTTGGTGGGGGCTGGATTAGCAGTTCCTAGCCACATCTGTCACCACCTCTCCTGGTCCTAGCACAGAGTCTGTCACACAGTAGGTGTTCAGTGAATGCCTGTTAAATCCAGCAGTGATCAGAACCACGTATGGCTGTCAGCCAACCCATCTACACTGGATCGGTGTCCAGCAGGTTCCAGGTCAGACTGTCCTTGGCACAGAGACATAGCCAGGTGTCTCTTCTCTTGCATCTTCCATTGTCACTCAGGGCCCAAACAGAAACGTCTTTCTCCTGGGTCATTGGAACAAGGACCTTAAGGCCTGGACCAGCTACATTTATAGGAATGAAAACAGCTGAGAGGGCAGCGGGCAGAAGGAATGGTGTGGACAAGCAGAGGATAAGAATGTTTTTCTGGACTTGAATTTCTCAAAAGAGCTTTTTATCCAAGATATCAAAATAACTAGCAGCTGATACATTTGCTGCCTTGGAGGACAGATTGTGGCATGCACAGTAATTGTTGTTATTTCTGAGGATTCAACCACTGAGTGCCTCATCAACGGCAGCACTCAGCCTAGTGCAAAGCTCCAGCCTCTCCTTTGCTTCATTCCAGAAGGCCAGGACAAAGTGCACAAGCTATTTAAAACATCAGGAGGCTCAGCAGCGAGCTGCCAGTACTGATGGAATCGCCAGATCTGCTTGCCATACGTGTGAACCAGAAATATTGACACATTGTCCCAGTTGCTGGCGGAAGTGATAACTTCAGCTCAAAGATTTTTTTTTTTTGCTTCCTTCTAATCAGAGTCGAGAAAAACTTCAGAAAAGGAAATGTTTTATCATGCTTAGTGAGATGACATGGTTGCAGAATCACAGAGAAGATCATTCTAGCCACCTTGTTCATGGAGGAGGACACAAGAGTTCGGGAAGGACAAGGGCTCAGCCAAGTACAAACAGCCAGGGTCAGGACCAGAACTCAGGCCTCTTGACTACTGGGCAGGTCTTCTTGTTACCACAGTTTCTGAAAGAGGCTGAGGGAAAAACCTCCCATCTCTAGCCTAAGCAGGGAAGCTGGTAAAGGAGCCCAGAAAGGCCAGGTGCAGAGAACACTGCCATCAGGGGGCTCCCCCTTCTCCTCTGGGGGACCACCCCTGCCTACTCACGGGGCCCCTCTCTGTCTTTTCTCCCTCTCTGATATCTTCTGTTCCTCCCTCTCTACAGGTTCCCTCCTTTTGGCTTGTGAGCACTCACTTGCCTTTTTTCTCTTACAGAAACCTCTGGCCTTCCTCCTGCTTGACCACTGAATTTCTCAGCTTCCTTTCACTACCAGATTCCTCAGCAAAGTCATCTACACCCACTGGTTCCTTGGCTCCCTTTAACTTCCCACAATCTGGTTCCCATCTTCTTCCCCTTACCCCTACTGAACTCTTGTCTTCTTCAAGGTCACCAGTTGCAAGAACCACACCTCCACCAACATAATAATGGCAGCATTTATTGAGGGCATTCCTTGTTTTAGGCCCTGGGCAAGGCATCCTGTGGCCCCATCAGTAGGTATCATCTGTTTGTAAATGAAGAAGCTGAGGACCTAAGCGGTAAATCTCTTGCTCAGCATACGTCAGTGACTGAGCAGAGATGTGACCCAAATCTGTGATGCTCTTGCTGTTGAACGCCGGGTCTCTTCCTCCTTTCAGCCAAGTTCAGCAGCCTTTGCCAGTCCTCAGCCTCCTCTAGGATGACCTCCATTATCTAAGACTTGCTTTCCGAGGCTTCTGTGACTGTGCTGGCCTGGCTTGCCATCCACCTCTCCGATTTTTTCGTCTGCTCTTGAAACACATGAGCCTCCCGTGACTCAGACCAGGACTTGACATTCTCCCCCATGCGCACTCTTCCAGGTGTTCCCTCCTCTTTTTATGATTTCACCCCCACGTCACCCCTGACCTCTCACACATGCCCCTCAGTCACCCACATTTTGAATGTCCCTATGTGCCGGGAGCTCCCTGGGTTCCCTTCAGACCACGTGCACAGGCACTAGCAAGGGCTCTGCTGCCACCACCCCACCCCAGCATCTCCACCTGAAGTCCTTAACTCCTCCTGCTCAGCCCTGCAGAGCTCATCCTTGGTACCAGAAAATCCTAGCTGGGTGCAGAGCAGTTCAGCTTTTCTCCAGCGGGGGCACCACAGCCCAGGAAAGCCACTAGCTGGGGACAGGGAAGAGTTCACTCCTCTCAGATGGTGCAACCTTGGGAGAAAGCTCTCTCCTCTTTGAGCCATAAGAAGTATAATTACTTGTAATTATATAATTAGACATATTAAATAATTAATATCTGAGCACCTGCTATGGGCCAGTCCTGTTCTAGGTGCCAGGGATTCAGCAAGTGAATGGAACAACCTCTAGTCACCTGGAACTAAGTAATCAAGTTAAGTTGTTTAACCCATTTAATAAATAAGTATTTAAAAACATTTTATACCAGGCCTGTCAAGAATAAAATTGTGATTTTGTTGAGCTTGATTTGGAAAGGAAAGTGAGACAGGTACAGAAACCGGCCAGGGTGAAACAAGTGGTCTCCTTAGGTGTAGCATCAAGCAAGCCTCCTAGCAGACTGGAGTCTCTCTACTCTCCTGATGCAAACAGCTGTGAGCCTCCAGCTGCTCAGATTGGTCCAGCTCCATCCCCACAAAGGCCTCCATCGACCCTGTGGCCAGCACGCGGACAGCGCAGCTCTTGTCCACATGGGTGCTGTGTTCAGACACCTCTGAGGCTCTCCCACTTCTCTCCCTCCAGAGTCCTCAGTGCTCCTCAGAAGCCCCACAGCACTGCTGCTACCCCAGAGCCTTCACTTTGGTCCTCACTCTGCAGCCCCTATGGGGCCTGACCTCAAGTGTTCCTATTAGGGCCACTGTAGAGCTGCCCCGAGGCAGGGCCCCCAGTGATCAAATTCTGCCTGCAGAGCAGCATGGCTGTCCTTTCCTGTCCATGGTGCCATGTTGACAATCAGCTTCTGTGGTGCTGAGTCACAGGCAGGACCCTCACATTTCTAACGCTCCTGTGGAGGAGTCTGGGCTGGGTGGCTTCTGCTGCATCCTGGGTGGCTTTCTGTCACCTCAGTGGCCCAACTCAGCACTTATTACAGTCCTGTTCTGGGGTAGGATCTGTGTTAGGTACAAGCAAACAAGGATCAAGAAGGAGTGTTTCCTGCCATATGGAAACTTACTTTCCAGCAAGGAAGTAGTGGAAGCTCAGGGGATGGAGCGTTTGACCAACTTGGAGCTTCAGAGCCTCTTTGTTGTGCCCATTGCACTAGCACACATTCTATATTCCTTAAAGCCCTGTGTCCTCTGGCCCCTCATGCCCTTCATCTTCCCCTCTTGCAACTTCCTTTTCTTTTCTACAGCTCCAGCCTCGGTGACTATTTTTATTTCATTTAATAAGCTGTGCTGGCACCTCTGGGCTCTATACTCCTTTTTTTCAGTTCCTCCAAAACTACCACCCCTCTCCTCCAGCTCCACCTTGCTCATTTCTCTTCCTTTGGGGCTCATCTTTCAGAATCTTAGATGACATTTCTAATGCGATACCATTGATCCCCCAAGTCAAGACTGGGTGCCCTTTCTAGGAACTTCTATAGCACTCTGTGTTGCATAGAGCAAATGCTTAGTAAGTATATGTCAATGAGTTATTGCCCAAGCTAAGCTTTGAGGCATGAGTAGGAGCCAGGGAAGAATGTTGGAAAGAGCAACATTTTGGAGGCAACCGTTAGAACTAAGGTGTGCAAGTGTGAAATGGCATGGTGCATGCAGGAAGCTGCAGCCAGTTCAGAAGTAATGGGGTATGAAGTGTCAAGAAATGAAGCTGGAGAGTCCCAGGTGAGGTCAGGGAGAGTGTGGATAATGGAGGGTTGGACCTGTGCAGGGAGACCACCTGGGGGTCTATAGTCATTCTCAGGCAAAGTGGTCATTCCTCAGTGTCATCTCTCATGAGAGTGGGGGAATCTGGGGTATTTATCCTCCAACTTCCTTTCAAAATTGGTTGAAAGCTACTTTGGAAGAGGGGAGAATAATCCCCACCACTATTCGTCTGCCTCCTGTACCTGTTGAACACACATCTGCAGCCATAGAAAGCCCCCAGGTGCTTGTAGAAAGAGGTCATCATCATGCACCTCAATAGTGAGATCTGAAGGGATACGGGAGTTCCCGTGATAGCTCAGCAGTTAACAAACCCAGCTAGAATCCACGAGGATGTGGATTCGATCCCTGGCCTTGTTTAGTGGGTCAGAGATCCAGTGTTGCCAAGAGCTGTGGTATAGGTTGCAGATGTGACTTGGATCTGGCGAGCTGTGACTGTGGCGTAGGCAGGCAGCTATATCTCCAGTTTGACCCCTACCCTGAGAACCTCCATATGCCATGGGTGCGGCCCTAAAAAGACCAAAAAAAAAAAAAATTTTGTAGGGATATGGATGGTGGCCCTGGTACCTTATGCTGCACATTCTTAGCCTGAAGCTCTAAAGTCTTCCATTCTCTACTCCCAGTTTGCTCTTCTTGAATTGAAACATAAAGGTCACATCCAAGTGAGCAATGATGATGACGGCCTAAGCAGGTCACCAGGAGCTAAGCATAGAGAGGAGACGAGTTCAAAATAAATGTAAAAGGTGTGTCAGGACATAAGCATGGTTGGATGAAGGGATGGGGGGCAAAGGGGTCTCCTGGATGTCCTCTGGCTTCCTGGTTTGCCTGACCAGTTAATGTCAGTGCCCACTATGGAGATGGGGCATCAATGGTGGAGCCTGTGGTTGGGCTAGGATACAAAGGTCCTCAGTTTAGGATTTGGGGGGACCTGTGGTCCATTTAGGGGCATATGTGCAACACCAGAGTCTGCAGATTAGGAAAGATGTCAGGGCTGGCAGTCTGAACACTCCATACAGGCTGAAAGGAGCCAGTGGCGTTATCTCCAAGTCTCTACTGAGGACTCCCTTCTCCTCAATGCCATTCTCTCATTCTTCCACCATATTGGCACCAAACCAACTCTGGGGCATTGCCCGAGCCCAGGGAAACAGGCCACTTGCTCCAGTGGTCTCTGGTTCTCTCCTGTGTTTCTATCGCACTCACCCCCGCCTTTGGGGACAGGCCCAAGAGTGAGGGAAAATGAAGACCTTGACCAATGATCGCCTGGTCCGCCCTTCCTTTCTTCTGCCCGTTCTGCTCCACAGGGCTGAAAGGGAGCACTTTTTCCTCTTCCTTTCCTCAGTCAGACCTCCTCTTATGTCACACCATGAGCTGTCCCCACCTTAGGCCTATAGCGAAACTCTTGGATCGAGAGCTCCAAGCCTAGGTCTTGGTATTTTAATAGGACCTTAAGGAATTCAGAACCTACCCCCCCCCCCGCTTTTATTTTGACGCTGAGAATACTTAGCTTTCAAAACCATTGTCTTGCTGTAGGCTCAAAAATCCTACTCTGGATATGGAAAGCTGAGTATCGACTCTTTCTCTTTGCAACCTGGCTACAGCAATCCCAAAGATCTCCTACAAAAACCACATGCCTCTGTAAGAATGGGGGGAGGTCAAATACTGGGGACGCAAAGAGAGTATACATACACATCCTTACTACATTTATACAATAGGTGGTTGTCTGCTATCCTCACTCAACTCTGAAATCCTAGGAACTGGGGTTCCTGTCATGGCGCAGCAGAAACAAATCTGCCTAGGAACCATGAGGTTTCAAGTTCGATCCCTGGCTTTGCTCAGTGGGTTAAGGGATCCAGCATTGCCATGACCTGTGGTGTAGGTCACAGACGCGGCTCAGATCCCGAGTTGCTGTGGCTGTGGTGGGCAGCTGTAGCTCCGATTTGACCCTTAGCCTGGGAACTTCCATGTCATGGGTGTGGCTCCAAAAATAAATAGATAAATAAATAAAATCCTAGGAACTATAAATCTCAGTCCCCATCATAACGCCAAGAGTATAATAAGTTCTCAGCTAAAGCATATTATTGAATGAATCCATTGCAACTCAGAGAGTTTGAATAACCAGTCTGAGGTCACACGGCTAGCAAATAGCGAACCTAGTCTGTGGGTCTGCAAAGCTCCTGCCCTCAGCACTGCACCTCACTAATATTTGGAAAAATTCTTAAGGAACTAAGACTTAGGTATTTAAAATTTTTTTTTTTTTTTTTTTTGTCAGCATGGTAGAAACTAAGAAGACTGTAAACCACTCAGGTGTTTACTGGCTCATTTCATGTTTTAATTCCACCAAGACCTTGGCCGTGCTCCCTTCATACCGCTCAGCCTTGCTCTTTATTTCTCATCAGTAAGCGGCAGTTTGGGACCAGCAGGGAGTTCCTGGGATAAGTTTCCGGTCCTGATGGTGGTCTGTTAGAATACTGAGATGTGGCTGATGGGGGACACACATCACCCCTGCAGGTAGGCCTTTTTGACAAGGGTCTTGGTGCCAGGACTTCACTTCTGTCAAACTGTGAGCCTAGAAAAACTTGTCTTCTTCTGGGGGACCAGTAATCACCCTTGGGTCTCAGTTCTACTCTCAGGAAATGGCCTGGCACAGTCACTGGTCCCGAGCTGAAATGGATTAAAATCCGTTGGTTCTCTCAGGGTGTCTGCATTTCAGTGGGTGGCAAAGCTGACTCAAAACTTGGCAGAGCTAACCTGTAAACTGGGTGAAGGGGATATTTGGGAGAACACAAGGTCTGTGGGGAGGGGGCCGAAATCTTGTCTTGTTTGTTCATGGACAGATTGCTTATGCATCCAGGGGTTATGCTTTCTCTAGTCTCTGGGCAAATGCCCTTTGCACTTTTCTGGGACATTTCCCCTGCTCTCCGTCCCCTTGCTAAGCTGACCCTGCCTTGTCTCTGAGGCCTCAGTGTAGGCATGACTTCAGAGGCAGCCTGACTCCCCAAGCGGGGGAGAGGGTCCTCCTCCATGACCATCACCCCCTATGACTGGGCCTCTGCAACATCTGCACTGGATGACAAAGGCCTGTCTGTTTGTCGATTTCCCTTCTCTCTCCCCCCAACAAGCTTCTCTCGGGGGGTGGCAGGGGCCATGCCATCCCCTAGCCCCTAATACCACTTGCACACACTAGGTGCCCCATTTTTCATTGCTGCTTAAATGCATTTACATACACGCCGCTCATGTTCCTCAACTGTCTGTTTGCCTTTCCGTGAATGTAAGTGAAACACACATAATCACAGTGTCTTTCTTGGCTTATACCTTTCTTCAAGAGAAGCAAAAAAAAAGAAGAAGAAGAAGAAGAAGAAGAAGAAGAAGAAGAAGCAGCAGCAGCAGCCCAGGCTTTAGAATCCGAAAGATGTGGGGGTTCATAATTCCAGCTCCTTCCTATTAAGACCAACACCTATACATTAAAATGATGCTTGACTGTAAGGCACAGGAGAGACTTTGTTTAGTGGGTGCTCAGCACAGACTTGAATGCACCCCCCCCATCCACTGCACCCCCGTGCATACACTCCCCCACCCCCCGCCCTGCCCCATGTGCCCTGTCACGGGCTGAGCTGGATGTTGGAGCAGTGGGTGGGCAGACCAAGGGAGGTTTGAGTGACCACCACGAGTTTAGAGAAAGAGGAGCTGACAGACGCTGGGGAGCAAGGCTGCAGATCCCAGCTCTTCTTCTCCAGGCTTCCTGCTTCTCTGGGCGGTCCTCAGAACGTCCTCAGGCTGTCTTCCTCCCTCATCCCCAAAGCCTGCAGAGCTTTCTTTTTTTCCAGGGTGGAGATTCATTTAGCGGCATTCTAATTTTAAAAGTTCCCTGTGTGCAGGGCTGACTTTGATCTTCAGCAGGAGTTTAATTCTTCTTATTAGCATCACATTATACAATCTCTGACAGATTAATCACAGCTATTGTTGTACTGTTTATTCTACACACTGGATAATTTTACTTTCAAAATGTTATTTTAATTAAGAAGGAAGTGCATGAGGGGAAAGCATTTTCCTGACTGACAGGCTTCTGCAGCCTCACCGAGCAGGTGTATGCCTTGCTGCCTGCAATGCAGTGTCTCCGGCATGGAGTTCAAGTGCCAGAGCCAGGGAGAAAGTTAGTCCTGGACTTTTAGGATGTTATGAGGGAACTGGGAAGACCTCGGTTGAAGCTGAGTTGTGTATTTTTCCAAGAAACTTTCTTCTTTGTCTTCTTTGGAAAGTAGCGTGTCTTTGGATTGTGTAGCATAAAGAAAGTGATTGACGTCTGATAGAAGACTGTTTGGCATAGAGGTTGGGCCTGTGGACTTCAAAATTCCTTTATCCTAGGATGGAGTCCAGGCTGCCTCAACCACTTACTACGTTTGTGACCTTGAGCAAGTTACCTAACCTCTCTGAGTATCAGGTTCCTCAGAGGAGGAAGATCCCCTCTGGAGGCAGAAGATCGGGAAGGCACGTGGAAGCACTGGGAGGTTTAATCAAGACGATGGAGAGGAGGCGCTTTGGGATGTTTCTTGGCACAGAATGCGTGCTCAGCGAAGGGGACATTATTTGATTCCAGAGACACATTTCCTTCTACTCAGATGAAGCCAGGGTGATGTGGGGAGAGGCAGACTTCGCCACTGACAGTTTTTCAGAGAGCCCACTCTGATTTGGAAAGAGTAACCACTTTGAAACCACAGAATCCAGAAACACATTTCAACCTTCCCATTCACCCTCAAGTTCTGGACCCAGAGCCAGATACCAAGCCGGTTGGAGCAGGCAAGTTCATTTTTTTAAAAAAGAAAAGCATTTTGTGGTGAGGGGAAAAAATGCTTGCACAAGAGGCCCAAGAGGAGAAGCTCTAATTTGTGATGTCCTTCTGGATTGAGATGAAATAAGGAGCTGCTCTTCTACCAAGGTGTTCGGATGGGGCAAAGAGCTGGTTTAAACTCCGCATCTGATGTGTGCTGTGGTGCAGATAAATCCCTGTTAAGCCATGTAGCATCAATGCCAGTATCATACTGTCAGACCCGATTGGTGTGATTAAGGTCATGAGAAGGCCTCCTTGGTCCTTTTGGAAATGAGTCTGTGAGATCACAGAGGAATGGCAGTTGCTGGAGGACTTTTATCCCCATGGTAGAACCTAGGAGCCAGTAGGGCTCAGATGACAATGCTGCTGAAATGAAAAAGAAAGAAAGAAAAAAACGCTAAAATCTCTACAGGGTAAAACCACCATTCCCGCCTGGAATTCTGAATTAGGTCCCAGCAGAATAAAGTTCAAGGGGTAACCACAATTCTTTTGATAAATTAGGACCTTGTCATTTGAAATATTGAGCCCTCTGAGATCAGATATTCAGCTTTTTCTGTCTCTGTATCAGTGGCTGATCTGAGTACATTCAGTACCTGGCAGAAACTGAACTGAGTAAAATTATGCTAAGAAATGGGCCATTGTTTGGGATCTTTCATTACTGAGCGATCTTTATTGTAGTGGGACTTAAATACTGTTCTTTAATAATAGCTGGGATCGGTTAGGGTGGAATAAGGGTATTGACGGGGGTAAAAACTAAGGACAGCACATATGGCATTGTCATTATTGGAATTTAGATTACAGTTAATATATGTAACAGGCCGTGTATCCAGAAGCAGCACACAATGTCACATTGTTCCAAGTGTGGCTTTAGTGAGCTTTCCCAACTCTTTGCACGTGTTCAGGGAAAGACAAAACTGGTTTGCGTTGGAAGAAAGGGAAGTTTACCCAGGACATCAAGTGCAGTATTTGTAGATCGTTCAACAGAGGAATGAGGCACAGATTATGCCTTTTTATGGGGACATCTCTTTTCCAATGAAAGCAAAAATCACTGGAAACCCTGTCTTAGTTAACGTTTTTATAGGCTTTGATATACTTTCTGGCACTTTTATGTAGTACAGATATTCATTTAAGCTTCAGAAGGAAAAGTTAACATGATTTCAGTTTATCCTGCACATTTTTCCAATACTGGGCCCTTGATAAACATTGCCAATGGCTTTGAGAATTGCTATTGGGCCTCTAAAGCCGTGCATCTCTTTTGCAATGTTTCTTTCCTTGGGTTATTCTTTACTTTCTTCTGAAGAGGAGATTCTGGTTGAAACCTCCTCGTTGTCTCTCACCTCTGCCATGCGTGAGAAAGGACTGATCACCAACTACCTAAAAAGGTGGTTTGGCTTCCCTAGACCCCTGAGTGGGTCTAAGACAAAAGTCACTAAAAATAGCCATTCGCCAAGATTTGCAAAAGTCGGAGAGGAGTTTCAGTGTTGATGGTTTCAAATAGCTGTTTTAAAAGGTACAACTAATAATAAAAATCTAATAAAAATTATAGTCAGGCACTTTGTAAATTTAAAGCCTGACATAAAAATGCAGAATCCCGTGGTTCTAGTCAGTGTGCCAGGATGTGATGTGCCAGGATACGAAGAGGAGTGTTGGCGCTGTCTGTTTTTAGCTGTGCCTGACCCATGGGGAGCAGAGCAAAGAAAGCTTTGCAAGAGTGGCACAAAGCTGGCAGGGCAGGAAAACATCAAACAAGAGCGAGGGAAGAAGGACTTGAATGTGCTTTCTGCTTGGTAAGTGTCAGACACACTCACGCACAAAGCTGAACAGGATACATTTTTTTTTTCCAGTTCCTTTTAATAATTTTTCTCCTCTGGTTCAGTCTTTGGCTCATGACCAGTAAAGTCAAGGTTAGTGTGTTGGAAGGATTTGCAACCTTGAGGAAAGATGCTCCTGAGTCCTCATGCTCAGGATGGGTCAGGAGCAGTGGTCCTTTTTTACGTGGCTCCCTTTCTCCTCCCTGCATCCCCTCCAAGGCCCATGCACAGCCAGGAGCCCCCTACTTGGGCTGGACAAGAAGCAGGGGAAAAGCAATGACCAGGGAGTTAGGAGTCCTTCTCTTGGATCTCAGCTTGACTGTAATTTTTGACATGACCTTGGGCAAGGTCATTTGCCTCTCTGGACCTTGGTTTCTTCAAATGAAGTAAGAGGCTTGGACTAGATGATTTCAGGGGTGTCTTTAAGTTGCTAAAATAAATCAATCCACATTAAACAACCTCATTTTGAAAGAAGCTGCCTGAAAAGGGCAATGCTTATCCAAGAGGAATGACTCTTTAATGGTGAAATTTCAGGCATTCTGTCTGCCAAATGAACAGCAGAGTTCTTTTTTTGAAGTGTGCGCACACGTGCTTGCGTGTGTGCATGCGTGAGTGTATTGCATGAGGGGCTTTGGAAAGTTAAGAGCTTTTTGGTCCTTCTAGTTGCCCATACCATAAACCTTGGAGTCATTTTCAATTCCTTTATTTTTCCTGCAGTATCCAATCCATTAGCAAATCCTAGTGGCTCAACGTAATGTGTCTGGAATCTGATCCCTTTTCATTATTTCCAGTAGTACTGACGATCAATAGATATCATCTGCATCACTCACCTAGGCTATGACAATACTCTCTTAACTGCTTTCTCTGCTTCCATCCTTGTCCCTGAATGATCCTGCCAAAATGCCTTTTCCCAAAACCCCATCTTGGAATCTGTTTTAGTCAGATGGGCTAGATTATGCTGAGGTGATGAGCAACACCAAAATCTACATGGCTTAACCTAGCAAAACTTATTTCTCCTTTGAAATTTCTGTCTGCAAGTGACCACATCACCTCTGCTCCCATTTTGTTGTCTGAGCAAAGCACATGGCCACACATAGCTTCAAAGGGTCAAGGAAGAGAAATCATTTTGTGGGGCCAGAAGGGGGAGACGGGAGATATTTAGCAGAACGCACAATGGCTGCCATAGCTCCCATCTCACTCAGAACTATCCCACGTCCTCATCACACCCTCCCCAGCCCTGTGTGGTATAACTTCCAACCCATTACCTATGTCTCATCTCCTACCTTCCTCCTCCCTCCAGCTCAGCAGCTTCACACTCCACATGGGCTCCCTGTGATACTGTGACTTATAATAAATGTATATTTGGTCCTCGACCCATTTCTGGGACAGAGCTCATAAAACCCTTGGAATTGCCCCTGATGAGAGCCATAAAGGTGTCTCTGGTTTTGTTAATGAGATGACTTTTGGACCACACCTAAGATAGAAACTAGTTACCAGGAGAACCAACCTTGAGATTACAATATGGGGACTTTCAGTCCCAGCCTCTCACCTCTGCAGAGGGGAAAGGGGCTGAAGGTTGAATCACTTGCCAATGGCCAGCGATTTAATCAGTCATGTTTATATAACGAAGCCTCCATGAAAACTCAAAGGATGGACTCAGAGAACTTCTGGGTGCGAACACGTAGAGATTGGGGAGGGTGTGGAAGCTCCTTTATGCTTTGCCCTGTGTATCTCTCCCTTTTGGCTGTTCCTGAGTTATATGCTTTTATGATAAACTAGTAATCCAGTAGGCAAAATGTTTCTCAGAGTTTTGTGAGTTGTTCTAGCAAATTAATCAAAACCAAGGAAGGGGACCTTGGAATCTCCAGTCTGTAGGCGGTTGGTCAGAAGAAGGGTAGGTGATACCCTGGATTTGTGACTTCTGAAGTGGGGGTGAGGGTAGTTTTGTAGGACTGAACCCTTAACCTGTGTATTCTGTGTCTATCTCTGCATAGTTAGTGTCAGAATTGAGTTGAATTCTAGGACACCCAGCTGATGCCAGAGAGTTGCTTGGTGGTGTGGAAAGCCCCTGCCCTCCCACACTGAAACTGGGTGTAGAACCTTTATTCCTCTGCAGGGCCTTTGAACTTGCTCTCTGCTCCTAGAATGCTCCCCTGTAATTAAAATACAAACCACCCTCTCCCCCCACCACACGCCCAGCACTTCCCATCACTCCCCTGTCTTTTTTTCTACTGAACTTATCACCTTTTAACATAACATGTAACAGACATTTATTTTGTGGCAGAGTATGATCATTACAAACATGATCGTCTTTATTACCTTGGTTCAAATCCATGACTCCTCTACTTCCTAGCTGGTGACCTTGGGATGGTTACTTGACTTCTGTGTTCCTCACTTCCCTTATCTATAAATTGTGGTTAAGAATAGTGTCTAGGAGTTCCTGTCATGGCTCAGTGGTTAATGAACCCGACTAGTATCCATGAGGATACGGGTTCGATCCCTGGCTTTGCTCAATGGGTTAAGGATCCAGTGTTGCCATGAGCTGTGGTGTAGGTCACAGACGTGACTGAGATCCGGCATTGCTATGGCTGGGGTGTAGGCCGGCAGCTGCAGCCCTGATGTGACCCCTAGCCTGGGAACCTCCATATGCTGTGGGTTCGGCCCTAAAAAGACAAAAAGACAAAAAAAAAAAAAAGAAAGAAAGAAAGAAAAAAGAATAGTGTCTACCTCCTAGGGCGGTGGTGAGGATGAAATATGAGAGCACTTACCACAGGAACTGGCACAGAGCTATAGCATTTGTTATTCTTACTTGTTGTCTGATTTGCTGCCCTAGGCTGTCAGCTCCATAGGGCCATGATTTTTGTCCTTTTTCAGCCCTGGCCCCAGAGCAATGTTGCATGAGTGAGTGAGCGAGTGAGTGAGTGAGTGACTCCTTGAACGAGTGGAGCATTGGGCAAGCTGGCCAGCACTCACTCTGCCCTGGTCTTAAGGTCCACAGTCTTCAGCATGGGGAGGCCTATAGAGGAGCCAGCTCCCCCTGCCAGGCCAGACTGCACAGGTTCCCTGCCTCCACCCCTGATCAGGACTTTCCCAGACGTAATGATGTGTGATAGGTGGCATGGATTCATTTTATAGGGAAGTATCTTGCCGCTCTTTGAATCTGAGTATAAAAATGAATCTCAGTATAACTTAGGTCTGACTTTGCCCTAAGTTCCCTTATGGCTCAGTGGGTTAAGGATCCGGCATTTTCACTGCTGTGGCTCAGGTTTGATCTCTGGCCTGGGAACTATTGCATGTCACAGACATGGCCAAAAAAAAAAAGAATCTCAAGGTGCAGAATAAGACAGAGTTGCTCTATCACGGCAAACACTTCATCAATGGTCAGCATCAACTGTGGCCTTGAACCCTGCGCTCTGCTCCCATGATGCTGGGCGCACCCATCCTACTGCCACCTGGCCACTTGCCATTGTTGTGATTTGTCTCCAGTGTGTCTGGGGAGCTCTGAAGGTCCAGCGGCCATCACTGGGCCAGGTACCCAGTAGGTGCTTAATACACGGTTGTTCAATGAATGAGCCACCAGATTCAGAAACCCACTGAGTAGAAGCCCAACTTTTCAGATCCTCTCCAGGATGTGGTGGAGTTTTGATTCCCCCGAAGTGGGGGAAATTACAAAGAGAGCTATCAGAGCCTCCTTCTCCTCTTGTAATTGGACAAATTAATTTAGCAGCACAAACTGGAAATGTCTTAATAAGGAGCACCTGGATTCCTGGGACGTTGTAGCGCTTTCCGGTCCAACTTATCAGACCTTCCCAGCTGCCTGAGGGAACTCAGGGCAAAGTCAGCAATTTCCTCATCTGTCCCATCTAGGAGGCACTGGAGCTTTCTGCGGTGGGACTGGCTTAGGATTACAAAGCAAAGTGCAGATAGTGAGAGAAAATTCCTGGCATTGAGGACTCGTGAGAGTGGGTGATATTCTGAAATACTTTACGTGTGGCAGTCTTTGAGGAGTGGAGTGGGAAGGGGAGACCCAGCGAGAGTATCACGTGTCGTAATTCCTAGTTCCTGACTTGATTCCGTTTGCCAGCATCTGATTCAGTGCAAGCCCAGTGGGGATTCTCTTTCCCCTTTGCTTCTACTCTCAACCTCCAGGCCCAAGGGTAAAAAGTCACTGGGATGGGAGCTTGTTCATGATTGACAGGAGGTAAGAAGGGAGACTCACTGGTTCCTTTCTTTTCCACCTTGGAACCTGCTTAGGGAAAATGATGGTGGATGTGTTTGCTGGGATGGCTACGTGACTCTTCTTTACTGGCTGGGTCCCGCTACCCTCACCCTACTCCATGCCTATTCTGGCCCGCATTCTTTTACTGGGAAAATAGAGAAAGCTGTGCTGTGACTTGTTGGGGGCTGGGTCCTGGGAACAGTTGTGCCGCAGGTAAAGCTCACCTGTACTCATACTTTTCTATCTCCTTTCCAACCCCTTAGCTTCTCAAAAGCTTGCTGGACCCAGGCAAGTTCCTGATTTTGTTTTTAAGTATCAGTTTTCTCATCTGTAGAAGGCTGTTATTAATAATAGTATGCCTGTCCATAGAGTTGCCATGATGGTTCCCACAACAAATGCCTAATATCATCAATACCACCTCTCAGGAAAGGCTGACATCACTAAGGTGTATGTTCCTAGATTTAAGCTAGCATTTCCCAGACCAGTTGCCTTTGAACTTGAGGAACCAAGCTGTGTGGCGGCTGGGGAGAGAGCTTGGGAATCAGGAGAGCACATGAGCATGCTCCTGGGGGTGAGAATCAAGTGCCCCTTGGAGCTCACTAGGGAAGGGAATTACCTGCAGCTTCCAGAAAAGACGCTCTTCTGAGAGAAGAGCAAGGGAGGGTGAACTAATACTAACAGGCAGTTGTAAATCCTTTGCAGTCTTCCCCTCCTCCATCTTTTATGCTTGAAAAAGAGCCTCTTATTATGCAAAGGCTGAAAATATGTCCTCTTGCCCTTATTGCCCTACATTCTAATGTTTATATCATGATCATTTCCATAAATCCTAGATTTTTCAGCTGGAAGAGACCGTTCTTAAAAGACTGCCATGCATGCCCCTGGCTGAAGGAAACCACTGAGTCCCCAGCCTATTCAAGAGAAAATTCCTAATAAGCACAACTTCAGTTCTAGTACTGATTAAATATCAGCTTTTATCAACAGTTCAAATAAAATTTCCAAATCAACAAATCAGAACAATCCATGCACAATCTATGCCTACTTTGGCATCTGTCCTTATGGCCCTGCAGTGGGGTGGGAGCTGCCAGTGAGATCTGTTTCACTTAGCCAGAATGTCATGCTAATTGGTAGCCTGGAGATGCACAGAGGCCTGACCTTTGATCTGATGGAAAGAGTATTGAAACAGAATTTTGTTTGTTGGCTCTGGGACCATTGGCTCCTGGAGTCTTTCTGCTGTCAAATCACTACAGGGCCATTTGTTTATGGAATTTGTTGTTCAGGGAGGAACACAGCCTGAGGAAGTGAATTTAAAGAGATTTAGTCCTGCAAGGATGGACTCATAAGGAGAAAGATTGTTGGGAAAATTTTTTTTAAAGTTCGTCTACAGATACTGCTCTGTCGGTCTGCAGATTTTGTAGTAAGGGGTGTTGGTATGTGTTTAAGGATCCTACCAAGGCTACAACCCCAACTTATAGAGAAAATAAGGAAGATTTTTCACACCATAGATGCACTTAGCAATGCTCCTTTTAAGTGCCCCAAATTTGGAAATACATCCCACTGATCTCGAATTCAGTTTAATACATACTATTTCAGGAATAAATGCACAGTGAAGTGAAGCACATCTGTGATAATTTAATTAGAAAACATTTCTATAGGATAAACTAGCTCTTTTGCACAGCCCCATGAACTGAGTTTCAGAACTTAAGATACATAAGCTATGAATTTGCATTCTAATAAAATCCCTTTTAAACTCATGATTTGGGATAAAACATTTCACAGCTTAGTAGAATTTCAGTGTACAAGTCACAGTCTTTTTTTTTTTTTTTTTTTTTTTGCCTTTTAGGGATGTACCTGGGGCATATGGAAATTCCCAGGCTAGGGGTTGAATCGGAGCTGTAGCCACCAGCATACACCACAGCCACAGCAATGTCAGATCCGAGTCTCGTCTGGGACTTACACCTCAGCTCATGGCAATACCAGGTCCTTAACCCACTGACTGAGGCCAGGGATCAAACCTGAGTCCTCACGGATAATAGAAAGATTGGTAACCCACTAAGCCACAAGGGAAACTCCCTTACAGTCTTTTATTTGCTGGCTTTTTTCTGATCCCTTGCTGAATCACTCTTTTCTTGGTCCTGAGGGTCTGTTTTTGAGTTCCAGTCTGGTCCCCACCCAGGCTCCCCTAACCTGCTGTTAGGCATATGCTCTTTGCATCTTCAGTACCCCTACTCCCATCTCATTCTGTGTTCTTTGGGTGGGGCTAGGCCCACAGAATCAGGGTGAAGCATGTGGCCATGGCTAAAGGCAGTCAGCAAGTCACATTCTCTGGCCGCAGAGACTGGTTCCGGAGAGGCATGTGGTTCCGTCAGAGCCAATGGGATGTAATGGGGCTTTGCTGGGATTTCTGGGATAGAAGGAGATGCCGCCATCTAAGCTGGCTTTCCAACCTGAACCCGCCAGCCAATTTTGTTTCACTGGGGCATGAACTTTTCTGAGGATGGAAGCTTGAGAAAGTAAGGAGAGCTGAGATGCTGGGAGAGAGAAACAAGCTAATAATGACAGCTCTGAACCCCTGTAGCCAGCCATGCCTGAAGCTAGGTGTCTCTGCCAGCTTGGGCTGCAATAACAAAATACCATAGACTGAGTGGCTTAACAAGAGAATTTATTTGTCACAGTTCTAGAACTAGAAGTCCAAGGTCAAGGTCCCAGCATGGTCAGGTCCCAGTGAGAGCTCTCTTCCTGGATTTCATATGGCTGCCTTGCTGTATCTGCACATGGCGGAGAGAGAGAACGCTCTCATCTCTTACAAAGGGATTGTTCTCATTACGAGGACCCCACCCTCATGACATCATCTCAACGTAATTATCCCCAAAGGCCTTACCTCCAAATACCATTACAAGGAGCACCAGGGTTTCTACTTTTGAATTGGGGGGGAATACAAATGTTAAGTCTCTAACAGCCAGCCCCTAGACTTGTAAGTTGTGCAGACCTATAAATTAATGTTTTGCCTTACACAAATTTAGGCTGGGCTCTTAGTCACTAGTAGATGAGCCGTAATTGATAAAGAAATACATCTTGGAGACAGACATATTCAGATCCCACCCATTAAGAGTTTCCATTTGCTCCAGGATTAAAGCTATTCCTTTCTTCTCCACCCCACTCTCTTTCCCCTCCTCCCAAGCACAGGTGTGCCCCATATTGGAACGTTCTGTATCAGCGATTTGCATCCTAAGTTGCTTTGTATACATGCTTCCTGGTTGGAAGTTAACTGACAATCACTCTGATAGAAAGGCTATGACAAGATTTAGACTAAGCTCTGTTTTCATTTTCCTCCAGCTTTTCCTAATCTGTAACTTCCACAATAAATCTTCATAGATTTTGAATTTGTTTGGGGCCATAAATGGTTCCATAGCATCAGTCTCATAAAAGTTACCATTACCATACTGTCTGGAATAAAACATCTGGGCAACCAGAGGGCATTTTGATGATCTAGAAAGTAGCAGTGGACAACCATGATTTTGGCCAAAATATTCCAACTTTGCAGGTTTGTTTGTATATATTGGTCAGTGGTTAAAATTGTGGCAAATGCATAGATGGCTGCTTCCACTGCAGTACTGGTTTCTGGAAATCATTGCCAATCTTGTTTCCAGGGAGGATGGGGAAGCTGGGAGGCCTCCAATCGTGGATTTGGTGTGAGCTGAAAAGAAGAGATGGTAGGTGTTGGAAAAAATGGCTTTTGAAGTCAGATAGACCTAGGTTCTGATCCCAACTCCACTGCGGAACCCTCAACAAGTCATTTAACGTCTCTGAGTCTTAGTTTTTTCATCTGTAAATTGGGAGTAGTAATAGTACTTACCCCATAAAGCTGTTGTGAGGATTTAAAAGTTCCTAAAATATAGTCTGGCAGATAAACATGCCATAGTTTCCTCCTTCCTTCCACCATAATGCAATAGAACAAACAAAGGGCCTTGTTCAAGCCCTGGCTCTATTTCCAATCACTATGATACTGTGATAGCAAAAATATATCATTATTGCTATTTTATAAGCGAGGAAAGTAAGGTTTAGAGACATGGACAGAGTCACATGCTATTTAAGTGGAATTGGGGATTGAATCCAGCTTGAAAATGAAGACAAATTTCACCCATCCATCCACCCTCTCATCTATCCATCCATTCATCCATCCATCCATCTAGCTATCCATCCATCCATTTATTGAGCATATTTAGTTAAGTATCTCCTCTGCATCAGGCAGCATGTCAAGTACTTAAGTGACAACAATGAACAAACTAGTCCCTACCTTCAGGGAGCCTGATGGTCTGTGGAGTCGTCATTTCTGCCTCACCAGGTAATTTTGAAACCCACATGATAGAAGAGATAGAAAAGTGATTTGTTAAATATAAAGCCCAGTAAAGTGTGAAATACTATTATTATTCTCTGTTCAAACATACTGCCTATAAAATAAGGTTTCCCCTAATGCTGATTTAAAGTTGAAAAAATACCTAACGTACAGGTGAAAGGGATTAGGAAAGTTAAAAGTTAAAGTTTAAACCCTCAGGCTCTGAAAAAAAACCTCGGGGCCGAACCCGGCTGTGACCCCAGGCAATTTATAAAGAGGTCCCAGCATTTGAACCCCAGTGCCTGGGCTTCTCTTTCAGTGTCTGCCTTGGGGTCTGGTGGCAGCAGTGCCTGGAATCTGACTTGCATCTCACCACCTGACCTTCACATGGATGCTCCCTTTGGACTGTGCTGCTTTTGGCCTCTGGCATCTGCCTGGTTCCTGTCGCTGAGATCTCTTCAGCTTCCCTCCCTTGCCCAGCCCTGGCACTCAGAACCAGGGACTGACTCACTGGCACTCTGCTTGTCCTCTAAGGCAGTTTAACATTAGAAAGGAAATTGCATTTTTTAAAAAGTATCTTCCATCTGGCCACTACTCATTGCATCGGCATCTGATGGACTGCCACTGGGCTGCCTCAGTAGAGGAAGTCCTGGACTTTAAGACGCCTGGCTTGGGAGGTAGCTTATGGGCACTGTGCTCCCACTGAGCATCAAAGGATGAGTGGGAATAATTTGGGGGACCAGAGGACCACAAGGCATGCCTCTGTCTGGTTGGGGTGTGGCCTCAGGGTCACTTTGGTTGTGTTGTCAAGCTCATGCCCTATGGATCAAGAAGTGAGCCATTACATCTGCCAGGTTTTCCGTTTCTGACAGCTAGACGCTTCAAGTCTCCTATGCTAGCCCCAAAGAGGACTTGGTGCCATCCACATTCTGCTGGGCCTCCAGCAGGCCCACTCCCTGGGAGCACCTCTCCGAAAGGAAGGAGAATGGATGGGTGTGAGACTGTGGTACTTCCTGACAGCGGGGGACCCAGAGCCCAGGGCCTGGGCGCTGCCTTTCTCCTTTCACTTGACCGTGTGCCTTGACCATGGAGGGCTCTGTAGCCTTTCCCTGGGTCCAGCTGCTGCCGTGCTTCCTCAGCGCACACGGTTGCTACCTGCAGAGCACACTAGCCCATCCTGCCTTTAGGCCAGCCTTCGAGGAGCTCTTCCAAGTTGGTGCAAACCCCATCATCCCAGGCCCCTGCGTGCGGGGCGACTCCTGGTGTTCCAGGAAAGCCCTCAGCTAGAACCTGTGCAGCCTTTTAAATGGCTGGGAAAAAGAAAAATGAACATTCCCAGTATTTTCCCATCCCCATTCCCTCTTCTACCAAGAAGACCTTAAATGAAGAGGGGAGGGGAGCTTCATACCAGAGGCAAGTTTGCAGTGAGAATCTCTGAGTCTATTTTCGTCCAGAACCATCTGGACACAAATCAAGAATCTAATTTTTCCCACTACTTTCTCTTTTTTTTCCCCTTTGTACTTTAGCTGACTCTGAGAGCACAGAGTCTGAAACCCAGTCTGGACCACAGAATTCCACTAAAACATAAAGAATAAACAGAAAGAAAATGTCACAGAGTTCCACGGATGATTGCCCCCACCTCCAGTGCCCGTGGCAGCCAGAGCCCTGGAGCCCCTCCTTTGAGGAGCTTCAGGAGGCCCCAGACAGCACAGAGACTCACAGCAGCTGGCTTCTTCCTGGTGCCGCCTTGCACCTGAGGCTGTGGCTGAAGGGTGCTGTGAGCGCTCTCCCTAGAGGGGAACCCAAGTCCAGTCACATGATAGTCACCAGCCAACCCCCACTAAGCCTGCCTGTGGGGTGAGTTCAGCCTGCGCACTTGCTGCAGGGAGCCCAGGAACCCACCCAGCTGAGCAGCAGTGCTAAAGTGACAGAGACCCTTGATGGAGACCTGGAGTAGCACCACGTTACTTCCCTGGTCTGGAGAATTTCCATGCTTGAAGCCGAGGTCAGCCACACGTTTCAAAACAGTGGATTTCCTTAACATTCTAAAGGAAGGGTTTCATACCAGTGAGGTTTGGGTGGAGCCGGAGATTTTCTTTTAAAATCATCTGTGCCAGACAACTTTGGCTTGAAAACGAAGTACCTAAAGTTCTAGGCTGAACTTCTTGTATAAAAATAAACATTGAAGGGGGGAAACTGGGGGTTCAGGATTGGCATATGCACTCTGTGGTCTATTGAATGACTGACCAGTGGGGACCTGCTGTATAGCACAGGGAACTCTACCCAATATTCCGTGATAGTCTATATAGGAAAAGAATCTTAAAAGAAATGGATGTGTGTACATGTGTAACTGAATCACTTTGTTGTACAGCAGCAATTATCACAACATTGTAAATCACTCTACTTCAATAAAACTTTAAAAAATGAAAACAAAAAACATTGACTCCAAGGTCTGAACCTTGGGAACTTAGCTTTATGCTCTGTTGGTTTATCTTGCAGAACCAGACAGATGAAAGTGGGGGCTTTATTTTTTGTTTGTTTTTAGGAAACTGTCATGAAAACAGCAGAGGCTGGCACAGCCTGGCACTCCAGTTTTCTCCTCCCTGGATGTCTGGGTTTTCCTGGTACCCCTGCCAGCATGGGACGATGCTGTGGGATCCCGGAGCTCAGGGATCTGTCTTGGGCAGGACACCTGGGCAGGATCCGTCTTGGGCAGGATGCCTTCTTCCTCCAGAGTGAGGAATATGAGGGAGCTCCTCATCAGATTGAGCCTCTTGGAAGGGGCGAGGAGCCAGCTGGACGCCTGATGGGCCTCCAGTTGCCAGCAAGACAGATGTATCAAGTCAGGTTTATAGGAGCAGTTTTCCCAGACTGCTTTGTCCAAACTTCTGTCCATCCTGCTATAACCTCTGCAGTCAGATGGATGAAAACCAGACCAGTCCAGCCTTGGACCAGAGCTATATAGATAAGAACTCAAAGAAGAAACCAAAGGAGTGTCCTTTTTCCACTTGGGCAGAAAAGCCAGGGGCTGAAGGAATGGGAGGGGAGTGGCCTCTGCATGAGGTTGGAGGTGACAACAAATGAACACAGGGCCCCTTGCTCAGAGGAGCTTCACTAGCATGTCCCATGGCGTACTGGACCCGGGACCTTCTGGATATAGAAACGACCATAAAAAGAAATCGGACAGATTCCCATGCAGAAAAAGTGACCTCTCCTCTGAATTCCGTGCTCGGAAAAATACTTATTTAGAGGAAGACAAAAAAAAGTCTACACACAGCAAAACCTGGCTTGTTTAGATGGTATGGCCAAAGACTATGGCAGAAGCTGAGTCTGGAGAATGAGTCTTTAGAGCCCACTGCTGGGTGGGATGTTGTCTCTTCTGAGTACCGCCCCCCACCCCCAGCCCTGAAAGCGTGACACCGAGACCACGGGTGTGGAGAAATCTCTCATTCCAACTAATTGTGTTGAAAAACATGTTGAGTCATGGTGGATCGTTCCTCTAGGCTGCAGACAGCCTGGATGGGATCTTTGAAACCAGAGTGGCCCGAGGCCAGCTTTGGTCTCCACCACAAATGGCAGGCGAGGAGAGTAGGAGATACTTGCTCACAGGGCAGTCACAAGTGGAGAAAGTTGCTCTAAGAAATAAGTATTAGATCAGGCAAATTTGACAGAGTGGATCATAGAGGCTCCTATAATAGAAAAGTAGTATCAAATGATATTTCAACTCCAGAATTTTATAACTACTATAACTGGCCTTAAGCTTGAAGAAACCTGTAATTAAGAATATTAAGAAATTGCATATGTCGTTCGTTTGCCCTTTGTTCTTTATTTTGCTTTCTCTAATTTGCTATTTTTCCAATTTATGTTTAAAAGGCAGTTATCAGGAGTTCCCATTGTAGCTCAGCGGGTTAAGAACCTGACATAGTGTCTGGAGGATTTGGGTTTGATCCCTGGCCTCATTCAGTGGGTTAAGGATCTGGTGTCCCATATTTTTGTAGCTGTGGTGTAGGTCAGCAGCTGCAGCTCCCCTATTCAGCCCTTAGCCTGAGATTTCCATATGCTGCAGGTGCGCCTGTGGGGGAAGAAAAAAAAGAAAGAAAAAAGGCAGTTGTCAGATTTGTTATTAGTTAGGATAAAGGAAACTTTTCCCTACAGAACTTTTAAGGTTTTTTTTAATTTTTGAAATTATTTTAAACTTCTAGAAAACATTGCAAAAATAGTGGAGCGTTTTCTTCACCTAGCTTCTCCTAATGTTACTGTCTTGTATAACAGGCGGACATTGATCTAAACTAAGAAATGAGCATTGGTACAGTACTATGAGCCAAACTACAGACTAGATTCCACTCTAGTCATTTTTGTGGATCAGCATCCAATCCAGGTTCCCTTATTGCATTTAGTTTTCATGACCTCCTCTAATCTGAGACTGCTCCTAAATCTATCCTTGACTTTTACAACCTTAAAATCCTTTTTAAAACTTCTCATTTTGAGATAATTATAGATTCACATGTAGTTGTAAGAAATAATAAAGAGATGCATATACATGTCACCCAGTTTCCCCCAATAATAGCATTTTGCATAACAAGACCATAAAAATCACATCCAGGAAATTGGCATTGTAATCCGTGATCTTGGTTCAGTTCTCACCAGTTTTATATGGACTTGTGTGTATCTCTCTGTGTGTGTTTGTGTGTGTTTAGTTCTGTGCAACTTTATATGTAACATGTGGCTTTGTGAGACCACCACCAAGGAAGGTTCCATCACAAGGATGCCTCACAGTACCCAAGGAGGAAGCTGCAGTTACCTCCCTTCCTCTCCCACCTCCTAATCCCTGGCAACAATGAATCTTTCCTCTATATCTATAGTTTTGCCATTTCAAGGATACTATATAAATTAAATAAGACTGTTACTGTATGTGACCTCTCAATATTGCTTTTTTTTTTTTTCCACTCAGCTCAGCAAAATTCCCTTGAGGGCCATCGAAGCTGTGTTTATCAGTTGTTCACTTTTCTTGCTGAATGTACCTGGTTTATTTAAACATTCATCTACCGAGAGACATTTGAACAACCTCAAGTCTTTTGGAGACTACTGGTCAGTTTTTTTGTAAAAAGTTTGTGGTAGGAATTTTTGGCATGAATAGCATAGAAACGAGCCCTTTTGAGTTCGTCCTATCAGGAAGTACATGAAGTCAATATACCTTATTACTGGTGATTGTTCACCTTACTTAATGGGTTAAGAGGGGTCTACCCTCTTTTTCTACTGCAAAGCCAGTGTTTTCCCCTTTGTAATGAATACATATCTTGGGAGAGAGAGCGTTCCCTAATAGAACTTTGGTGAGGATGGAAGGTGCATTCCTACCTTCCTTCGTTTACCTTACTCCGCAAGCCTGTGCCTAAAGCTCTAGAACACATGGCCCGGAACAGAGCCAGAGCTTGTCATGAGGTAGCAGTGGCTGGAGAAGGCATTACCTGAAGAAGAAACCAAATACGATTCTTAAGCATGCTCTGCAATGGCAAAACTGGATGAGAAAAGCCCAACCAGCAATGCTGGCGTCTGTGTAAAGACCACACTTTTTGGTGGTTTCTTCTGATAGGGCTTGGCAGGAGCCTGGATGGCAGATGTCCCTGTGGAAGTAAATAAGGCCAAATGTGTGCAGGAGTGACCTCACTCAGATTACAAGGGAACAGTGGTGACTAGAGTCACCTGCCTAGCCTGGGACCCATGTGTTCCTCTTTGTCTCCTGTTGTAATGGCGGAGGGGTTCCCCCTATCTAAGGCCAGTCACCCCTCCACCTGTGCTTTGGCTCCTATCCCCTCCTGCATTCTTGGGACTGTAATACTATCAATTTTACCACCTTTCTCTGTTTCATTCAATTACCCATCATCCCAGCTTGAAGCAGTGATAGTTCAACATGTTTACATCTCTCCAATCTTAAAGGTTTTAAGAACATAATAAAGTAGGTTAAGCAAGTAAGTCATGAAGGAAGGAAATGTCCTGAAAATCTCAAGGGTCCCAAAGCTCCAAGGACATCTCCATCCCTGTTACAAGTGACTGGTTCAATGGCCATGTGACCCTGTTCTGATCAAAGTGATGCCAGGAGAGGTTTGCTGGGGAAGCTTCTTCTTGCCCTTAAATGAAAGACACTTAAGATCAGTCTTAGTTGGGAACAAGGAAGCATGTAGCCCTGACTTCTATAACAACTATCCTACATCCATGTTGTGTTGTGAACCAGGCTTTAGATGAAACAGCCAATGTGGATGGCATAATGGAGCGATGGAAAACATCTAGGCCTTCTAAGATGCTGGTGCTTCTCAGGAAAAAGTGGGAGATAGCATGGTTTTAGGAAAACCAAGTTTAAGTTCTACCTCTGGCTCCCACTAATTATTTCACCTCTCTCTTCCTCAGTTTCCCCATAAAATGAGAATAATAATAGTAAGATCTTATAGGCCAGGCACTGTTCTAATTCCCTATATCAATCATTGAGTATTTACATAACCCTGTGAAATGGACCATTTTATCATCCACAAGTATAGAAGAGAGGACAAAAGTTTAGAGAGGTTAACTTTCTAGCACAAAGTCACAATGCTAGCAAAAAGCAGAGCCAAAATTCCAACCAGGTTTTCTGTCCAACTCCAAGTTCAGACTACATATTTGGGAGGAGGTGTGATTTGAGTTTGGGTCCCTACTATCTAACACAAGGCTGGCACAGAGTAGGTGTTTAACAAATATTTGTTGCATGAGTGTGGACTCTTTATATACTTTCTGCCAGCATAAAAATTGAGATAGTCCTTTACTAAGTAGAGAGTGCTGAGAGCTGATGGGAAAGTATATAAAAACTCCAACTACAGACAAGCTCTGATTTTTTGCTAGGGGAATTGAACATCATCAGGATACAAGTTAGGGACACACTGTGTGTCCCTGGAGACATGTGGGACCAAAACCAAAAGCTCTGCTTTTGGCCACCAGGCTGGGGAAGTATACGTGGCACTCTGGTGCGTGGGGCTCCCTTTACACCCGTATGAAGAGCTGATGAGGGAGTAAAATATTTGTTATTTGCACAGAAGGAGACTCCATCACGATGGCAAAAACACATCTCCATTGTGAGGAAGATCTTGTGAAATATCGTGATTATCTCCCATTGAGAAAAGGTGGAGTATTCAAAACATTGTTTAGGTTTAACATTTGAGTATGTGTAGTGTAGGATGCCAGGAAATTGCAGACAGCCTTGTAATGCTCTGCACAACTTGACCACACAAATGCTGTAATTCTTGAATGTAAATGTCTCATATCAGATAAGGCAATCAAGCCAATGCTGATGATTCTGAGGTAATAGCCGTGGAGGAGAGGACCTCATGAAAAGCAGGCCTGTTTCTCATCAGTGGAACTGATGAGGAGCACGAGATGCCAGAACCTAGTCCCACCCTGGGTTACTGCAGTTGATGCTACATCCATTCTGTTTATATGATGCACCAAGACCCAATCCCATTCCTTTGGTTCTCCCTGGACAAGAGCTTTGGCAAAGACCCACAAGCATATGAACTTTTGTCCAAGTGATCCATTAGCACCTCATTTGTCACCCATCCCTAAGGATCATGATAATATCCTGTCCTGGGATCAGGGCTGGGAGAGTAAGGAAATAGGCATTTGGAGCTATTTCCTCCTTTGTCTACTGACCCAAGAAAGAGGTCCTTTTTCCTTTCTATTAATGCTCTGATTTTAAGACGTATCTGATTTGATTGGGTTGGGCTGATGGGTTAGAGACGCTAAGAAGCTGTCTTTATTTCTTTGAATAAATTAGGAGCCGTATTCAAATTTAACGATTCCACCATGAAGGATGAAATTGACAAAAGCTAAACACGTAGCTAAATACAGGTTTTGGAAAAGATACCAAAGCAATCAGACTCTGATAGGGCAGGACTCTCTCCACAAGTTAGGGAACGCCTGTCATGGTTGGTTCTTCATATCAGATAGGGCTTTATACTGTTAAATAATTGTAGACTGAAAGCTATTTTCATAGTTTTCAGTCATGTTTTTGTATTCTGACTGTTTCACCCTCTTTTACTCACTCAATGGCGGAGTACTCAGCAAGTTCTGTCTTTAAAATCTTTTATCCAGCTGCTTGACTTATCAGTTTTATCACCCTTGCCTCCCAAAGAGGTTTAGATTAACCTTCCAGATGTTTCACTGAAGGATTTACTATTGGACTCGCTTACCGGGTAAAAGTTTTTAATTGATACTATTTAGTTTAGATGCTTCTTGTCGTTAAACCTCGCCACCAACTCTCTCTGCTTCACAAAATTAACATGAATTTTCCTTATTCCCTCACAATATTGAAAACACATATCCTACCATCACTGGTCAGGTTATTCTGTTTGGCTTATTTTTTCCCCAGCATACGCAGATCTGGAGAAATGCCATACGACTTTGAAAGATGATGCTATCATTACTATAGTCACGGTGAACTAAGAAAGCTGATGACAGTAACTGTTACAGTAGATTTGCTCTCCATCTCTCATAAAATCTTTGCCTGATCCTTCTTACATAAACTCTTCAACGTGGGCTTCCTACAGATCTGGGTCCAAATCCTGGTCATTCTACTTAACAAGCTCTATGACCTTGGGGAGTTTTTTAAGGGCTCTGCCTTAGTCAGGATTGGCCAAGCTATGCTGTGGTAACAAGCAATCTCAACATTTCAGTGGCTTAAAAGGAGAAAGCTTTATTTCTTGCTCAAGCAAAGTCTGACACAGGTTTGGCAGCTCTCCAACACAGCTGTTCTCCTCATGATGGCTCAGCCTTAACTCTCCACATCCATGCCAGTTGCCATGATCACCACGCAGAGGAAAGATTGGTGGAGGGTTAAGCACTAGGAATGAAACATGCCCATCCAGAAGTAACTCATATCACTTCTGCTCACACTTCATTGACCACAATTGATATGATCACAAGTGCTGTCAACACGGCAGAGAAGAATGTGCCCAAAAAGAGAGAAGAATTGGACATCGGTGAATGATAGTAACGCCATGTTCTCTAATTCTCATTCTCCTCCTCAGTTAAGTGAAGATAATACCTACTACTGTGCACCGTTGTGATAACTCAGTAGGATAATGTATACAAAATGCTTAGGATTCATACTGCAAAGACTCGATACCTGCTAGCTTTTAATATACACATTTCGGGAAACATTACAGAATGAACATAAATCCACTCTATTTTGCATGAAGGGAAAACAAAAGGCACAATATTATGAGCTCAACACAATATTCCTAATAAGAGAAGCATCATGCATAACTACTATTTGAGCCACTTGAGTTCAGGGTAGAATTCTTTCATCATGCCAAGAGAAGAGTGAGAGGACATACATCAAAATACTAGCATTAGTTTGCTCTAATTGTGAAATCACGAGTTATTGAGTTATTTAGTTAATTTGATTTGTCTAAATTTTCTACCATGAGCATAGATTATTAATAATAACAGCTATTACATTCCAGGCACTCATTTTAACTTTTGTAATGTATTATGATACAGACACCATTATTATCCCAGTTTACAGTTAGGGAAAGTAGGGCACAGAGAGGCTAAGTAATTCACCCAAATAATGAATGTTAGAATCAGGATTTGTTCTTGAATCGGAAAATAACAAATATTATTTTTAATAGTGTAACATATTCATTACCTTGATATTAAGTGCATAGCATTTGCCAGGTACTGTACTAGGCCCTGGGGAGGCAGGGGGGACACCAAGATGAGGAAAATATAGCCTCAAAGACCCCACCATCTCGTTGGGGAGGTAACCCACAAATACATACATACTAGAAGTTTATAATTCAAGTCAGCAAATTAGAGACAATTATTCAAGGGCAGGGACACGGTCTTTTTCTTATTTAGGATCTGGCATAGAAGAGCTGCTTGATACATATTTGCTGAATGAGTAAATTAATAAATAGAATTTCAGAGCATCTAATTTTACTGATGAGAACATGCAGGTCCGGAGAGGTTACCTGGCTTATGAGAATAGAGCAGCTGTTTAGTGGGTGATGCTGAGACCGACTATCAGCCTCCTGCTTTTTTCCCCAGAGGGTCGCACCAGCTTCTCCAGAGTAGAGACAAAATCTCGGATGGAGCAGGCTGAGCAAGCTTCTGCTTTGCCAGTTCTGAGTTAGTGGTGTTGCCCCGATTCATTTTGCATCATCAGCCCTGAAATGTCTCTCATCAAGGTCACCCTGGACCTTCATGTTGCTTCATGCTGTGGACACTTCATGTTATTTTACCTTCAGCAGCATTCAACACAGTTACTTCCTCTGTGAAATCCTTCTTCTGTGAAATCCTTTTTCCTCCAGGCTTTTCTGACAGCACAATGACCTGTTTTCCTCTTACTTCATTGATCGCTTTGTCTAATCTCCTTTGCTGAATTCTCCTTTTCGAGCTGACACTAAACGCTTAAGTTCCTCAGGGGTTAATCTTTTCTCTATCAATACAGTCCCGCTACATAATCCCAGCCAGTCACATGGGTCAACGGCCATCTGATGCATGCGACATGTAAATTTATGCCTTCATCCCTGATCTTTCTCCTCAGCTCCAGATATCTATATCCACACGCTTACTTGACATTTTCACCCGGAGACTATGCCCCTCAAACTAACTTCCCAAACTCAAATCCATTTTTCCTCCATTTTTCCACATCTCAGTAAATGCCATCAGAAACCTCCCAGTTGGTAAAGATGATAACTAGGAGTCATTTTTAGTATTCCCTTCTCTGAACTGTCACATCCACTCTACCAATAAATACTACCTTCTGCCTCCAAAATATATCCCCAAATATATCCACTTCTTTCCTTTCCACTGCTGTCATCCTAATTCTTGCTTGGGCAACTTCAATAACTCTTAACTGGCTACCTGCTTCTATTCTTGTCCCTATTCTAACTCATTCTCCACAAAACAATGAGAATGATCCTTTTAAAATGTAAATCAGATCTTGTTCCATTTCGCTTAGAATGAGATCCAACTCCTTACAGGGAAAATCTGGCATTTGCCAACCTCTCTGGCTTTCCACACGACTCCCTCCCCAGTTCCTGTCCCCAGACACCCTGAGCTCTTCTTGCTGAAGTGCCTTTTCATATGCTTTTCTTTCATCTGGAACATTCTTCTAGTGGTGTGCTGGGAAGGGCTCCTACAGGCTAGCCAGAGCCAAATATGCACCTTTCTTCCTGGCTCTGCATTTGGTGACGTCATATGATATCTGGAAACTGGCTGTGGTGTGTTTACACTATGAAAATCAGCAAAACTACAAATTAAAGCTTTATTTTTTTTTTCTTTTTTTGAGAGCCAGTTAATCAGAACACCACTGCCCTTCCCCCAGCTTCAGGATTTAACTCAAATGTTACTTTTTATTCTTTCTTTTTTCTTTTTTTTTTCTTTTTGGCCATGCCTACGACATGTGTAATTTCCCAGGCCAGTGCCACAGCAGTGACCTGAACCACAGCAGTGACAACACTGGATCCTTACCCACTGCTCCACCAGAGGAACTCCCAAATGTACTTTTTAAGTGATGGTTTCCAGACCACCTTCTATCCAAATAGTATTCTCTTCCACTTCCTAGTCAATACCTAGCACATCACCCTGCTAATTTCTTTCCTAACACTAAACCTATCAAAATTGCCCATGTTTGTTTACTTGATTGTCTTGTCCATCAAAATGTAAGCTTTGGGAAGGCAGGGAAAATATCTGTTTTGTTCTCCACTCTATCTTCAGTACATAGTAGGTGCTCAATGAATCCATGTTGAATTTTGAATAATAAGCTCCTGTCTTGCTGCCATCAATTATCTTCACCCTGATCCTGGCCTGCTCCCTCTGGATTCTCCCTCAATTTCTCCCCTCAAGCTACTTATTTAACCTCCAAAAAAGTCATCATTGTCTATGGTACAGAAAACATAGATCTCATCATTTTCTGCCCCTCATCTACCAACATGTATTCTTACTATTTTTTCCTTTCTTCCAACCCTAGAAAATAGTCTCAACATTTATTAACTACCTTCTGGGCAAAGGTAGGTACCATACTTCCCTGGTCATCAAGGATAGGTTAGGCTGGTGAGGAACAGTGGATAGGGTAGCCCCTTCCTACCTCCTGTCTGTTCTTGGGTACTGTTCTTTCTTAGCTATCCTTTTTCTCTTCTATAATTCCATTTTTTTTCTTTCAATTGGCCCCCTTGTAACCACAAGCAAGTCAAGCCTATTCTATAAAACAATCAAAGAAATTCCTTGACCTCCTGCCCTATCTAGCCTCTGTCCTCTCTCCTTCCCTCCCCAGTCAACCTTTGCAAGAGCTGTCAATACTTGCTGTTTCCATGTGCTTATCTCCCAGCCTTTCCTCAAACCACTAAAATCTGGCTTCTTCTGATACATCTTGAAAGAAACTTCTTCCAATCCCTAGGCCACTCTGCTCCTAATGTTGTTGATTAGCACTTCTAGGAACTCTCCTTTGGTTTGTGTGATACATGGCTTCCTTAGTTCCTCTTCTGCCACGCTGATCACTTTTTATACCACTTAGTGAGCATGTGAATTAAGAACTGTTATTGCATTACTATCTTACAAGTGAGGAAGATAAAGCCCATGCGATTATTTCTTGCCCAAGAAAATGGCAGAACTTATATTCCGGCAGTTTGACTTTAGAGCTTGGTCAGTATACCATATTGCTTCCTTTTTCTTCTCACCCAACATCCTCTCCCTAAGCAAACTCACTTATGATCTTGGTTTCATTTTTATTTATTGCCTCAGTTACTCAAAAATCTGTAGGGTCAGGGCAACCCTTTCTCCTGAATTCCAAACCGGTGTATAAAACCTATTGATGTACAGATCTACCCCACTCCCCACAGACACCTCAACTCAATGTATGCTCCAAACTGATTCTTTTTGTTGAGTTCTATCATGCCACTTTTCATATATTCACTAATTTAACCAGTATCTATTGAATAGCTATTACCTGCCAGGCTCCACCAGTAAGCATTAGGGATACAATGGTGAATTAAAGAAGCAAAGAACCCACAATCTAACTGGGACAAAAAAAAAACAAAACAAAAAACAAAAAACACAAATAAGTAATCACAATGCAATACATTAATTGCTAATATAAGCATAAGTATAGTTTTCTATCAAAGCCTTAGAAGGATATCTAATCCACTCTTGATCAAGTTGTTAAATTGTATTTCACAAAAAGTGCTGTTTAGATGTAGAGTAATTTGATAAGGCATTTGACAAATTTCCCATTACATCTTTTTTTTTTTACAAGAGAACAAATCCACTTTTATTTATTTACTTTTCAATAAGTTTAAATCCCTGAAGGATACAGCATCACATGGATAATCTATGTCCAATGGCCTTGGCAGGAAGGTTGCTTTGGAATTTGGCACATTGCCATGAGCATGAGTTACCTTTCCCCACATTACTCTGGTTTTTTTAGGTTTTCCGCCAGGAATCACTGTGTTATTTGCTTTGTACACATAAGCACATCTCTTGCCTAGATAAAATTGTTTCATCTCGGGCATAAACACCTTCAGTTTTAATAAGAGCTGTGTGCTCCCTCTGGTTCCGGAGACCCCGCTTATAACCAGCAAAAATGGCCTTGGACCATAACCTTCCCGACATAATTGTTGTTTTTGAAGTCCTGGTCCTAGCAGGCCTCCATAGGCTCCAAGATGGCTGAAAACCCATTACATCTTTTTGAGTCAGACAGAAATTAGGCAGAGATAAGTTAAAGGATTAAGTAGGTGGTTTTCATTAATGAATTTGTACAAACTTGGGGAGGGAAAGGTTTGTTTTTTTTTTTTTTTTTAACCCACTGTATGAAAGGAGTTTTTAATGGCATGTCAAGGACTTCCATATGAGCCCCATGCCATGGAATGTTTTAATCAGTGGCTTAAATACAGACATAAAGGATGTGTTTGGTAGCTTTTCAATTGAAAATAAGCTTGAAGAGAGAATTAATATGTTTGTTGACAGAATTGGCAAAAAATAACTCTGAAAGAATGAATAGGAAGAAAAAAAACAAGATGGGATTTAAGTGCAAAGTTCTACACATTAGTTCTAATAGTCAAATGAACAAATACTAAATGGAATAGACATGACAACTTTTTATAGAAAAAATATGACACTTTGAAGTACAAATTACTTATAAGGCAAGAATGTAACATGGTTGCCACAATTAGCAAGCCACTGGTAAGACCATGTTAGAGAAAGGAAGAAGAAAGGAGAATGTGTAGGTTCCTCTGTATCATTACGTTAATCAGGCCACATGAGGAGTTTTAAGAACTATGCAAAAGACCTATAAGTGATAACATACAGTATTTGTCTTTCTCTGACTTATTTCACTAGGCATAATACTCTGTAGGTCCATTTACATTGTTGCAAGTGGCAGAATTCAATTCAATTCTTTTTTATGGCTGAGAAATAGCCCATTATATATTTTATATATCATATCTCTCTATCTATCTAATCACATCTTTATCCATTCATCTTCCGATGGACATTTGGTTTACAGTGTACAGTGATTCCCTTTTCTCCATATCTTTGTATTTGTTATTTGAAGATTTTGATGTTAGCCATTGTGACGTGTGGGGTAATATCTCATTTTGGTTTTGATCTGCACTTCTTTAATAATTAGTGGTGTTGAGTATCTTTTCATGTGCCTGGTGGCTATGTGTATATCTTCTTTGGAAAAATGTCTATTTAATTCTTCTGTTTTTTTTTTTTTTTTTTTTTTTGCCCATGCAATAACAATGCCACTAAACCATGAGGGAACTTTATTTTCTGCCTTTTTTTTTTTTGTCTTTTTGCCATTTCTTGGGCCACTCCCACGGCATATGGAGCTTCCCAGGCTAGGGGTCAAATCGGAGCTGTAGCTGCTGGCCTACACCACAGCCACAGCAACAGCAACGCGGGATCCAGCCGCATCTGCGACCTACACCACAGCTCACGGCAACGCTGGATTCTTAACCCACTGAGCAAGTCCAGGGATCAAACCCACAACCTCAAACCTTGTTCCTAGTTGGATTCGTTAACCACAGCGCCACGGCAAGAACTCCATTTTCTGCCTATTTTTAAGTTGGGTTGTTTGTTTTATTGATGTTGAGTTGAAGTCGCTTATATATTGGATATTAATCCCTGATCAGCCATATCATGTGCAAATATTTTCTCCCTTCAGTAGGTTGTCTTTTTGTTTTATTGATGTTTTCCTTTGCTGTGCAAAAGCTTTTAATTAAGTCCTATTTGATTCCTTTTGCTTCTGTTTCCTTTGCCTTGGGAGACAGATCCCAAAATATATTGCTATGATTTATATCAAAGTGTGTCTGCATATGTTCTCTTTTCTAGGAGTTTCAGGGTTTCAGGCCTTACATTTAGGTCTTTAATACATTTCAGTTTATTTTTATATATGGTGTGAGAAAATGTTCTACTTTCATTGTTTTACATATAACTGTTTAGTTTTCCTGATCTATAGGAAAATGAACAAATTGAATGTTGCTCACCTGAAACTAATATAATATTGTAAATCAACTATACTTCAGTAACAAAAGAACTACTCAAAAGAGAAAAGCTGACAAATGGATGTGAATTGAGAGGCAGGTGTCACGATAGTGAGGAATGGCTGAAGGAAATAAGAAATTTTCATTTGGAGAAGACAAAAGAGGAAATGTAAGAATTGTCTCCTGAAGATATCCCTGTAGGTCTAAAGGCTATAAACAAGGTGGAAGTTAGATGAAAGAAAACTTTGGTCAATAAAATAAATATTTTTTAATACTTAGGATGAATGACAATGAATTGGGCTACCTTTCTGAAGAGCTGAATGTCTTATCACTGAAAGTTACTAACAGACCAAAGAATGGTGGGTGCCTGCTTCATTTGGGTAGTCAGGCTAATAATATCTAAATATCCTTTTCTTTTTTAGGGCCATACCTGTGGCATATGGACATATGGATGTTCCCAGGCAAGGGGTCGAATCAGAGCTGCAGCTGCTAGCCTACACCACAGCCACAGCAACTCAGGATCCAAGCCGCATCTTCGACCTACACCACAGCTCACAGTAATGCCTGATCCTTAACCCACTGAGTGAGGCCAGCGATTGAACCCGTGTCCTCATATATCTTTAGTTTATTACCACTGGGCCACAATAGGAACTCCCTAAATATCCTTCTAACTCCACATATTCTTGATTCCTTTGGGAGAATCTGAGATGAAGAGGGAGGGTCACAAATGACATAGTCTGCAAACAGTGGAAAACCGACTTTGTGTACATGTACTTTGTAATACATGTTCTTTGCCCAACCGTTTGTGTACACAATTAGCAAGCACTATCTTATCTTTAAATGCAAAGCACATGATACAGATTAAATGTGCACAAATACATTTCTGCCCAAGCAGTCAACTAATAAAATAAATGATGGTGGATTCAAATGCCTAAATATATATATATGTATATATATTTATGTTTCTTTTTAATTTTTTTATTTCTCTAATACATCATTTTTTTCCTATTGTTTAAATAAGAGACTAGTTCAATTTCAGCTCAAGAACACTTTTATAACTCACCATGAAAGATGGGTGATTTTTTTTTTTAATTGTTTGGTCTTTGTGAAGAGAAAAAGGAAATTAAATATACAGAACACTGTTTAAACAACATCAAGGCTATGATTCAAGAAAACAAAAGGCAGGAAATTCAAAGTTGAGGTGTGATATGTTATCCTTCATTCCAGCTGCTATGTCCATTCATAGTGACAGCTGAAAGGAAAATTGAAACACTGTGTAGGCACAGTTTTAAAATATATTTACTTAAAAGAAAACACGGCAAAGATCTTTCATCCTATTTATGGGAGAAAGGATTAAACACTGACTCATCAAAGTGTCTTAAAAACATTTTACAAGTTCAGAAAATATTTGCTAATTCCTGTTTTACTTACCATATGTAAATCAGCTATGTGATTCAGAGGCAGATTTTCTAGCAATTGATTGAGTTAAGTGAATTTGGTAGGTTTCTCCTTGATTTCTAAGGGATCGTGTCAAAATGAAGCATCTGAAACTAGTCCTGTTGAAAGGGACCACATAGATGGAGTGCAAGAGAAATCAGAGACATAAAACATAAAACAATAACACTTTCCCTTCACCTGGGAGGAGGTAACCAAGGTGTGGGTGTGCTCACCTGCTCTCCACAGGATGATGATGTTTCCATTGTACAACTCAAATCAGCTGCTCCTTTGACTCAAGATCTTGCTGTTACTAATGTGGCAAGATCTCCCCAACTTGCTTGTCAGAGTGATGGGAGAGCATGTCTTTTAGAAGCTATAGTCAGAAATGACATGGAATATGATGGGTTTGAAGAGAAAGCGAATTGAGAATCCTGAAACTTCTGTGGACGCCATGCCCGAAGCAAAGACACACCTGTAAGGACACACTGAGTAGTCCAGTCATAAAAGTGGATCTGCCTTGGTCTGTCTCAAGCTTTTGTGTCATTCTTCCAACCTCCTTGGCCTGGTACTCAAGGCTACTCACAGTCCATCCCAACCAGTCTTTGAGGCTTCCCTTCCTCATTCTGCCAATCCTATGCTGCACACCCTCACTGAATTTTGCTTATGTTGCCAGTTCCACCAGGGGTGTCCTTCCACCCCCTCACCATCCAGCTCCAATGGCTCATCTTTGGGGTCCAGCTCAGATGTCCTCTCCACCCTGTCCTATTGTTCCTGCATTCCTTATTGTCCTCACATGGTGAATTTTAGGCTCCTGGAGGAAAAGAAGTATGTCTTTTCCATTATTTATTTATTCTCACCATATCATGTATGTTTTTATATCTTCAATAGTCAGTAGAGTGCCTGGTGCATAGGGGCATACCATACACTTTAGTTGAATTAATGACACCAATAAAAGAAGCACCTAGTAACAAGCAAAATGTTGGTATTATGTTAAATGGTTTTATTTTCAATCATTCAACTAAGTTCCTTAAGACAGTACTTTCTGGAATCTTTTCAGATATCAATATATCTATTGAAATAATGTCATATGATTAAATTAAATTAAATTAATTTATCTATAGTTGTACAACCATCATCGCAACCTAATTTTAGAACATTTCCATCCCAAATCTCAAAAGAAAAGCTCTTGGGAGGACTTGGGATAATTCAGTGACATTGCCATGGGGAAGCATTCTAAGGGCAGCATAGGGCCATGGACTCGGAGGTGCACCCCCAGATGCCCACACCAAGGATGCTTGCAAGCCGTGGATGCAGTCAGCAGGCAGCCTTGAGTGATCAGCACCTCACGGTTGCCTCTACTGCAGAGAGTGGCCTTGCACAAGGTCACACCCTTCCTGGGGGAACCCTCAGCCAGTGACTAAGGGAGATGAGAATATCAAAGAGTGACTATTGTGGGCCACTCTGCTGGGCAACACTCGTCCCAGGGGACTCCACTAGTTGGCCAGGACTTTGTTGGGTCTGTGCTGCAGTTTGACCAGTCCCTTTTTCCCAACCCTGCTTTTTCCCCTTCCTTTCACAGGTATCACAGCATTTGCTCCCTGGATTCTGTCTCAGCAATTGCTTCTAGTGAACAAAACCTTGCAAAATACAGAGACACAATAAGTGTCTTTTTCTTACTAGCCAGGGGAGGGTTGTTTCAAGGAATATCAATTTAGGTTGAAATTGAAGTAGCTCTAACCATTTATGTATCATAATCACACAAGCTTATGTTGCAAACAGTTAGGTTGGGGTAAAAAATCTTGGCATTATATCATTGTGCAGCACAATCAGAAGTAAGTGTTAAAATAGCATTCTGTGCTGGTTGCAAGATAAGTCCATAATTTAGAGCTCACGCTGGGAATCAACCACACCGCTGACCAGCAGGGTGACTTTGAACATGTCACTTTTGGGCTTTCAGTTCCCTGATGTGTAAAAAGGAGAAACAATAGTATTCACTCTGAAGGGTTATTTTGAAGATTGAATGGAATAATGGGTTTATCACAGGGCCAGGCACAGCGTAGACCAGCAATGATGGGTTACTAGAGCTGCTGTTGCTGCTGCCGCCACAACTGTCACCAGTTCTGCTCCTCTAAGCATAAGGACCTTGATTCCTGAGGTCACCTTGTGGAGCTGTCATATCCTCCCCATCAGTTCCATCATGCCCAAAAGTTCCCTTGTAGCCCTTTGCAATCAACCTCCTCCCACCCTTAGCCCCTGGCAATACCGATCTTATTTCTGTCCCCATGACAGAAATCTAGAATTCATGTAAGTCTGGAAGTTTTTTAGGCTTTTATAGTCAACAAAATGCTTTTGAGATTTGTCTATGTAGGTATCAGTAGTTGTTTCTTTCTATTGCTGAGTAGTATTCCATTTATCGACCTGCCACTATCTGTTTATTCACTCACTGGTGGTGGATATTAAGTTGTTTCCATTTTGGCAATTATGTTAAAGTGTCATAAATATTTGCCTCTAAGTCTTTGTGTGAACATGTTTTCATTTCTCTTGAAAAGATACCTAGGAGTGGAAGTGCTGGGTTGTATAGTGAGTGGTGTGTAACTTCACAGGAAACTGAGAAAAGTTCTTCAGAGGTTGTACTTTTTGTTGTTGTTGTTTTATGTGCCTGAGGCTGTATCATTCTGTATATCTATCACCATTTTATGAGAGTTCCAGCTGCTCTACAAACCTGTCAACACTTGGTATTGTCAGATATTTTTAGTTTGTTTTGTCTAAAAAAAATTAGCCTTTTTGATATGTATCTTTATAGCTATACCTCATTTTGGTTTTAATTTGAATTTCCCTGATGACTAGTGGTATCGAGAATCTTTGTGGGCCTTCATATGCCATTTACATATCTACTTTGGTGACTGTTGAAATCTTTTTCCCAAATTTCATTGGGTTGTTTTTTCTTTTATTGAGTTGTAAAAGTTCCTTATATATTTCAATGCAAATTTTTTATTAGATAAATGTTTTGCAGGTATTTTCTCTCAGACTATGGCTTGTTTTTCATTTTCTTAAAAAGTTCTTTGATGAGCTTAAGTTTTATTTATTTTAATTTCTAAAAATTTTAATTTTATTTATTTATTTGGCTGCAGCAAGCAGCATCTTGATGTGGGATCTCAGCTTTCAGACCAGGGATTAAACCCAGGCCACTGTGCCAAGTCCTAACTCCTAGACCACCAGAGAACTCCCATAGAAGTTTTATCATGATGATGTCCAATTTATTTTATTTTATTTTTTTGTCTTTTTGCCTTTTCTAGGGCCGCTCCCGTGGCATATGGAGGTTCCCAGGCTAGGGGTCGAATCGGAGCTGTAGCCGACGGCCTACACCAGAGCTACAGCAACGTGGGACCCGAGCCGCGTCTGCAACCTACACCACAGCTCATGGCAACGCCGGATCCTTAACCCACTGAGCAAGGCCAGGGATCGAACCTCTCACCTCATGGTTCCTAGTCGGATTCGTTAACCACTGTGCCACAATGGGAACTCCCCCAATTTATTAATGTTTTTGTGTCAACTGTGCTTTGTCCAAAAAAGCTTTGGCTCACCCAAGGTCATGAAGATTTTCTCCTTTTTTCCTTACAGATGGTTTTATAGTTTTAACTGTTATGTTTAGATAGAAGATTGATTTAAAGTCATTTTTTTTCAGAAAATCACCAGAAGCAAATTTAAAAAAAATATATCATATATGTATATATGTATAGGGAGAGATGTACATTTTTCTCTTTCTCTACTCTATCCCTATATCCTTCCTGAAAAAACTCAGATTGTATTTTTAGTGTCCTGTGCTTGGTTGTGGCTACTGCCATGTTCAAAAATTTTTTCATTAAATTCTTTTTCAAAATTTGCTGCTTTGAAAGGCCCCTAGGGTTATATAGGTCTAGGTCTACACAATTATTATCTGCTGTGAGCAAAACTGAATAGGTGGGAGGAAATAATTATATACTCCCTGGTGCCGTAAGCCATAAAGTCAACTTTTTGTATGGTGGAAAGTTCATTTCTACCAAACTATAAGGATATGATTGTTCTAGCACCATTTATTCAAGTGTGTATATTTGTTTCCCTTGATATTGCTGTTGCTAATCGGTTGATCTGTATGTATCAGACCAGTAGTTCTTACCTGAGCTCCTTTTGGGCTACCCAAGGACTGTGTAGGAATGACTAGAGACATCATTGTTTGTCATAAGCATAGGATACTGCTGGCATCTAATGAGTAGGGACCAGGGGAGCTGTTAATCATTCTGAAAAGGCCACATAAGTCTCCCAAGAAAGAATTAGCTCAAAATCTCTCTCATTCTTAATAGTGTTCACTAATTCGTGTTGTCTCTTTCTACTTCCTCATCAATCTGTGTACAATAAAGTAACCCACTGTTCCATGTTCAAGTCTGATCATTTGGCAGCACTAACACTGGGAAAGTCCCAGGTAAACTAAAACTAGTCCCAGGCAAAACTACATAAGCTTCAGGCTTATCAATCTTATTGATATGTTCAGAAATCAGCTATTAGTTTCATAACCTTTCCTCTATTATTTGTCCCTCTTTTTTTTTTTTTTTTTGTCTTTTTGCCTTTTCTAGGGCCGCTTCCCACGGCATATGGAGGTTCCCAGGCTAGGGGTCTAATGAGAGCTGTAGCCACCGGCCTACCCAGAGCCACAGCAATGCGGGATCCGAGCCGCGTCCGCAACCTACACCACAGCTCATGGCAATGCCGGATCCCTAACCCACTGAGCAAGGCCAGGGACCGAACTCGAAACCTCATGGTTCCTAGTCGGATTCGTTAACCACTGTGCCACAACGGGAATGCCTCTATTATTTGTCCATTTTAAATTTTATTGGTTTCCACACGTCTTTAATATTTCTTCCTTCAGTTTGCTTCAAATTTAATTTGCTTTTATTTTCTTGCTTCTTGAGGTAGAGGTTTAGATAATTGATTTACGAATTTCTTATTCATATAATCATTAAATGCTATAAATTTCCCCCAAGCCTTGTTTTAACAGCATCCCACAAATTTTGCTATGTTGTGCTTTCATTTTTGTTTCAATTCAAAGTAGTCTCTAGTTTTCCATGTGATTTCTTTTTGACACATAGTGTGTTTTTAATTATGTGGTTTAATTGCCCAATATTTGGGGATTTTCCAGCTAACTTTCTATTATTAATTTGTAGTTTGATTAGGCAACAGTGAAAGTATATACTTTGTTTTTTTCTGGATTTTAAGCCTCTTGAATTTACTGAGACCATTTTAGGGCCCAGAATATGATCTAGGTAAATGTTCTACATGCACTTGAAAGTGTTCATTCTGCTCTAGTTGGGTGGTGTGTTACATAAACATCAATTAAGTTGGTTTGCCTACTTGTTCTATCAATTACTGAGGAATATTAAAATCTCCAACTATAATCATGGATTATAATATATTTCTACTTTTAGTTTTGTCAGTTTTTATTTCATTATTTTTATACCCCTGATATCGGGTATGCATATATTTGGAGCTGTATGTCTTTGTTTTTTTCTGGATTAATTTTTAAAATAAAAGTTGTATATGTTTAAGGTGTACAACATGATGATTTGATAAACATATACACTTGGCCCTTGAACCTCATGCAGTTAGAAATCCAAGAGTTGGAGTGTCCATTGTGGCTCAGCAGGTTAAGAACCTGGCAGAGTGTCTTGAGAATACAGGTTCAATCCCTGGCCTTGCTTAGTGGGTAACGGATCCAGCATTGCCACAAGCTGCAGTAGAAGATACAGCTCAGATCCACCCTTGCTCTGGTGTAGGCAGAAAGCTGCAGCTCTAATTTGACCCCTGGCTTAAGAACTTCTATCTGCCTCAGGTGTGGCCCTAAAAAGAAAAAAAGAAAAAAAAAAAAAGAAAAACTAGGTACTCCTTTCACTTCCTCAAAGACAAAGGATTAATAAATGACTTACCCAAAGGCAGGAGGCTGAAACAGTTTGGAGACAATCAGAACTCAAACCCTAGTTCTTTTGATTCCAAGTATTTTGATCACAAACTGAACACAAACATTTCCCCATGCTTAGTTAAAGATCTGTAAAATGAAAATCCAATAAATACTGTATTTTAAAAAAATCTGGAGTTCCCATCGTGACGCAGTGGTTAACGAATCCGACTAGGAACATGAGGTTGCGGGTTCCATCCCTGCCCTTGCTCAGTGGGTTAAGGATCCGGCGTTGCCGTGAGCTGTGGTGTAGGTTGCAGACGCGGCTTGGATCCCGCGTTGCTGTGGCTCTGGCATAGGCTGGCAGCTACAGCTCCGATTAGCTGCCTCGGGAGCAGCCCAAGAAATGACAAAAAGACCAAAAAAAAAAAAAAAAAAGAATTACACTGCTCAAACCTGTGTTGTTCAGGGGTCAACTATATAATGAAATGATTACATAGCTAGTATGTCTTCTTGATAAATCGATATGTATATATATATATATATATTTTTGGTCCTTTTAGGGCCGTACCCATGGCATATAGAGGTTCCCAGGCTAGGGGTCGAATCAGAGGTGCAGCCACGTCTGTGACCTACTCCACAGCTCACGGCAATGCCGGATCCTTAACCCACTGAACAAGGCAAGGGATCGAACATTTGTCCTTATGGATACTAGTCAGATTCGTTTCTGTTGAGCCATGACAGGAACTCTGATAAATTGATATCTTTATTGTTGTAAAATGTCCATCTTTATACATGCTGTTATTTCTTTTTCTGAATCAAATTTCAGATACTATTAAGTCCACTTCAGCTTTCTTTTGTTTGATCTTTGCATTGTGCAGTTCTTCCTATCAGTGTCTTTATATGTCAAGTGGGTATTTTGTAGGTAACATATACCTGGATTCTGCTCTGGGGTTTTTGCTTGTTTGTTGGGTTTTTAAAAGTCAAATCTGATGATCTCTGCATTTTAATTGGAATATTTAGACCATAACGTCTAACTTACTTACATAGCTGGGTTTAAATCTATTATCTTGATATTTGTTTTCTATTTTCCTACCAATTCTTTTTTCTTGTTTTTAAAAAATTAATTATTTTTAATGGTTCAAGTTTACTTCCACTATTGGCTTATGAACTATGCTGCTTTGTTTCATTATTTTAGTGGTTGCTCTAATGCTTATCTTTGAATTATCACAGTCTACCTTTACATAGTAATATACCTCTTCATTGTTGTTATAAAGATCTTGCCATTATATCCTTTCCTTCCACCTTTTTCCTTTATGCCATTGTCATTATCTGTTTTATTTCTTCATATGTTATAAACACTACATTACATTATTAATTTTGCTTTAAATCATCTATTATCTTTTAAACAGATTTTTTTTAACTTTTCCCAAATTCTTTATTTGAAACATAAATCTGCATATCTCCTTGGGAGTCTGAACTTGTGAACACTGTTTATATGTGTCTGGGAAGGAAAGGGTTCAGAATCATATCTTAAAGATGACCTTATGCTCAAGGTACCCACACAACCATTGAGAACAACTACAGTACTCACTGTTGCTTCCTCCATGAGGAGGCAGAAGGCTGATAGGTCTTTTTTTTTTTTTCCCCCCCCGCTGTACAGCATGGGGATAAAGTTATTCTTACATGTATACATTTTTCCCCCATCCTTTGTTCTGTTGCAATATGAGTATCTAGACATAGTTCTCAATGCTATTCAGCAGGATCTCCTTGTAAATCTATTCTAAGTTGTATCTGATAACCCCATGCTCCTGATCCCTCCCACTCCCTCCCTCTCCCATCAGGCAGCCACAAGTCTATTCTCCAAGTCCATGATTTTCTTTTCTGAGGAGATGTTCATTTGTGCTGGATATTAGATTCCAGTTATAAGTGATATCATATGGTATTTGTCTTTGTCTTTCTGGCTCATTTCACTCAGTATGAGAGTCTCTAGTTCCATCCATGTTGCTGCAAATGGCATTATGTCATTCTTTTTTATGGCTGAGTAGTATTCCATTGTGTATATATACCACATCTTCCGAATCCAATCATCTGTTGATGGACATCTGGGTTGTTTCCATGTCCTGGCTATTGTGAATAGTGCTGCAATGAACATGTGGGTGCATGTTCTCTTTTAAGTAGATAAACAGATTTTTTTAATCAGAAAATTATCTTTGTAACCTGGTGATTGTTATTTCTTGGTCAAAATTCAATTTTCATCTCTTTTATCTTAAGAACTTTCAAAAACACGATTATAATACACATCTGATGGCAAAAAAATTCTACTTTTGTAGGATTATTTCATTTTCATTTTAGAAAGATATTTTTGCTGAATATAGAATTCTATATTGAATTTTTTTATTTTTCTTTTTTATTGTGGTAAAATACATATAACATAAAATTTATTATTTTAATTACCATTTAAAGTGTATAGTTCAGTGGCATTAAACATTTGGATTTTTATTTTAATGATGTCAGTCCATTGTATTCCCTCCTACTTGTTTTGATGAGAAGTCTACTATCATTCAAATACTAGCTTATCTGTATATAGTTTATTTTTCCTCTCTTGATGCTTTCAGTATTTTCTTTTTATCACTAGTTCTCAGTAATTTGATTATTAGATGCCATAGTGTTATTTCTTTATGTTTATTCTGCTTGGGATTTGTTGGGTTTCCTTACTATGTAAACTCAACTTTTCATAAAATTTGGAAAAATCATTATTTTGTCAAATACTTTATGTTTTCTCTTTCCTCTTCTTTTGGGACTCCATATATATATGTTAGGCCATTGAAATTGTCCCATGGATCACTGAAGCTCTGTTCACTTTTTCTCAGTCTTTTTTCTCTCTGCACGTCATATCTGATAGTTTCTATTGCTATGTCTTCAAGTGATATTTGCTTCTGTAGTGTTTCATCTTCTCAATGGCAACCAACATGTTTTTCCTTTTAGTTATTGTATTTTTACTTATAAATTCATCTGAATCTTTTTAATGTCTTTAATTTGTCGTCTCTTAATGCTGATGTTTTCCTTTACATTCCTGAGCAGAAGGACTGTATTAGTCTGCTTGGGAAACCATGACAAAATACCCCAGACTGGGTGGATTAAGTAACAGACATTTTTCTCACAGTTCTGGAGGCTGGTGAGTCCAAAATCAAGGTGCCTGACAATTTGGTTCATGATGAGAGCCCTTTTCTTGGCTTGCAGATGGCTACCTTCTCATTGTGTCCTCACATGGATAGAGGAAAGAGTGAGACAGAGAAACAGAAAGACAGAGACAAGAGAGAACAAGCTCTCTGGTGTCTCTTCTTATAAGGACACTAATCCTATTGCATCAGGGCCCCACCCTTATGACCTCATTTAACCTTAATTACCTTCTTGCCTACAAGAAAGTAATTACACCATCTGTAATACACTCTGTAATTACACTCCTCAAGTACAGTTATATTGTGGGTTGGGGCTTCAAAGTATGAATTTGGGGTGGGGGGGTGACACAATTCATTTCACAGAAAGGAGAATATTTATAATACTAGTTTTAATGTCTTCCCTGCTAGTTTCATAAACACTGTCTTTCCTTTTTCTGTTTCTGACTTTTGTAGTTATGGGTCACCTAATTTTGTTTCTTTGTATGTTAGGGACAGTACAGTGGATGCTAGATATTGTGGATTTTATCTTGTTGGATGCTGTATTTTGATGTATTACTTTAAAGAGTGTTTAAATTTTGTTGGTGAGCAATTAAGGTTTTGCAGATTAGTTTGATTTTCTTGCAGTTTGTTTTTAAACTCTTTTAAGGCAAGCCTGGAGTTGTCTTCATTGAACAGCTAATTTAGCCCCAAAATCTAAGGTTTGGCCTTTCTGGAATCTGTATTTTATGCCCCATGTATAATGCATCAAGATTTCTTCATCTTGCCCAAAAAGAATTTGAACAATTCCTGGCCGTGTAAGAGCTCTTGTTCTCTGGGAGTTGTGCTCATGACCTTGGCTTCACCCTCTCAGTGATCTTTACTTTTCCGTGAGAAAAGTCCATGTTTCCAGGAGTGGTTTAGCCAAGCTATTTCTTGCACATAGAAGTTATGGAGTCTGAAGGACTCTTTTAATTTTATACTATCTCTGTTCCTTTTAGTCCAAACTAGCATCATTTCTTTAAGAATTTAGTGAGTTTCTTATGTATCACTTTGTATTTCACTCCATTATACAAAGCCTGTACTTCCAAGTCTCAAAATCATCCTTTCTCTTCCTTGAGTTTCCCTTGAGGCTGCTGAGGGGCAGAATCTTGATGATTCTTAGATGTCATCTTATGCAACAAAAGAATCTGGAGGCACACACCTGAGATATTGAAAAGGGCTATTTTTCTAAAATGGTCTATTAGACACTGCCTATAGTATTTCTGAGCTCTTAGCAAAGGGTTTCATCTACTCTTGGCTTCAATGATTTCTACCTTGAGGCCATTTCTTACTTTGAGAAAATTTTGCTGGCTGGAAAAAAATTGTCCTAAGACCTTTATATTCTCCAAATTTTCTACTTGAAAACTTTCTTTTGATAATTTCTCTCTATCGTACCCCATGCTTTGCAGCTAAAAGAACCTGGGTGGATTCTTCAACATTCTGTTAAGAAATAGTTTTAACTAAACCAATATGCCCATTATGTACATTTCCAATCTCCCGTAGTTCCAGAGAAGAGTGTTGCAAAAATTTTCACTGCTATGTCACATGAGTCCCCCTTTTGTCCAGATTTCAATAATATTTTTGTCATTTTCCTTTAGGTTGTCACAATGGCCTCCTTGAGGCTTTCAGACTTCTGCCTGCCACTCTATACCCAAACTTATGCCACATGGTTTAGATTTTGTTATAGTAGTAACCACTTCCAGAACTAAATTATGTATCATTTAATGTTTGATCAGAGAAGTGAAATTACTGAGTGATAATGGAATATGTGATTTATTATGGGAATCTGATCTTATGTAAAATAACGTTGCTAAATAGATTTTCTCCCTCTACTTTTCCAAGTCACCTACAACTACTGAATAATAAACTCAAGGATGACTTCAGTGTTTGGTGCCCCATGCCTAGGTCATCCATCCATGGCACTCTGCTTCCAGGTTATCTGTCTGAAATTACATGGTACCCTTCATAGCACGTTGCTGCCAGAGGGTTCTCTCTCATTGTTGCCTCAGTGACTTCGCCAGGTGTTGACTCCAAATTTGCTCACCTCTTTTAGTTGGTGGCCAGTGGCTGACTCCTAGCTCTAGGTTTGCTTCTGCCTGCAACATTGGTCTTGATGTTTCGTACTTACCATCTTTTCTGGCTAGATTCTCACCCCAATGTCAGACTTCAGCTCCCTTTACATGTCTAACTTTCCAAGACCCACATGGGGTTCATTCCTCATCCTTCTCACACTAGAGGGGACACTAGTGGAGAGTGGGCTATTTTATGGCTGTTCAGGAGTAATAAGTGGGATAAGTAACTTTCTGATTGGAATTCTAACTGAAAACCAATTATTCCTGCCTAGCTTACAGTAAGAAGTGGACAGTGTTATGCTTCTAGTATACTTTTAAGCATGCCTAATAGTAGCAGCAGCTTAAAGATGTCCCTGTTTGACGATTTGACTGCTATGGCTAAGACTGAAGTGGCACTGATGTGTTGCTTACTTGGCATTTTCTATGAATTTAATAATAGAAATAATAATTACTGTCTATTGAGCACTTTCTATATGACCAACATTCTGCTAAACACTTTGTGTACATTGTCTTATTTAATCCTTATAATTACCCAAGAAAATAAGAAATATCTTCATTTTACAGACAAACAATGACAAGGTCTTCTGAAGACCACAAACATTATAAGTATGGGAGTCAGCATTTCAATATAGATTCATCCAGGGCCTCATGGAACCTAGTCGGTTCGTTAACCACTGAACCACGAAGGGAACTCCCATAGAGTCATTTCTTACATTGGTATCAAGCTCTAAGTTCTTGACTATTTAATATTAATTGGAAATATTACTGTAATTAAGCAAGAGAAAGCAATTAAAGGCATAAGAATTAGAAAGAATTAAAACTGGCTTTATTTTCAGGAAACATAATTATATAATTGGAAAACCTAAAAGAATCAATAGAGAAACTATTAAAATAATAAAAGAATTTTTAAAAAGCAAATCATAGAATTAATATAAATGAATAGTTTTATATTATATATATATAAACAAAAAACAATTACATGTATAATGGAATAGAAGTATCCATTTATGGTAACTAATAAGAAAATACTTAGGCAGAAAATTAATAAAAAATGTCCCAAAACTGTAACACTCTCTTGAATGATACAAAAGTAGACATAAACAAATGGAAATATACCATGTTCTTGGATAGGAAGATTCAACTTTATAAAGGTGTCGATTCTCTCTAAATTTATATGTGTAATGCAATCCCAATAAAACATTCTCAGGTTATTTTCTAGATCTAGGCATCTTGGTTATTAAGTTCAGTTAAAGAACAAATAAGCATGAACAGATAGGATAACCTTGAAAGAGCATTGAGTTGCCATGCTGAACACTAAAACATACTATAATAAAGCTTTTATAATTAAAATAGATTTATGTTAATGCGTGAATAGACAGGCTAATAAAACAGAAGAAAAACTTTAAAAAAATTCCGCATGGAAAAGTACACCATAAGTAAAGTAAGACAAGAGATAAACTAGGAAAAATGTTTGCAACTTACATCACAGATTAATGGCTAATATTCATAATATATTAAAAATGCATAGAATAAATAAGAAAAAACCAACAACCCTATAGAAAAAAATGGACTAGTGATACAGACTGTTGAACAGAAAAGGTGAAAACAGCTCTTAAGTGTTATGGAATGCACAACTCTACCCATGATAAGAGAAACCACATGGGGATATCATTTTTCATTTATCATTTTGGCAAAGATTCAAGTCTGGCAGCAAAGTCTGTTGGCAAGTCTGTGGGGAATTAGGTACTCTCAAAAATTGCTGGTGGAGATAAAGAAGGTTGAACCATATGGGGGGAATTTGGCAAGATCCATTGAAATTATTTATGCATTTACCCTTTATCCTGGCAATCTAGCAATCTTTCCCAAAGATACACCTGAAAAACTATGAAAAAATATTTCCACAAAGCAATCCATGACAGTGCTATTAGTAGCAAAAGACTGCAGCAACCGAAATATCCATCTCTAGGAGACTGAATAAGCCATGCTGTCCATAAATGATGCACTCTGCACCTGTATAAAGGAATGGGGAATCTCTCCATAGATTAATACACTATGATAGCATGATCTCTAGGATTTACAATTAAGTAACAGGAGGCAGGTGAAGAAAGGTGTGTAGAATATTCCACCTTTTATCTGGGAATAGAGGATACACAAACGCACATACATGTACACTCACGTATATATACATATTTGTTCATATTTAAAATTTGAAAGAGGAGTTCCCATCGTGGCGCAGTGGTTAACGAATCCGACTGGGAACCATGAGGTTGCGAGTTCCATCCCTGCCCTTGCTCAGTGGGTTAAGGATCTGGCGCTGCCGTGAGCTGTGGTGTAGGTCACAGATGCGGCTCGGATCTGGTGTTGCTGTGGCTCTGGCGTAGGCCGTTGGCTACAGCTCCGATTGGACCCCTAGCCTGGAAACCTCTATATGCCGCAGGAGCAGCCCAAGAAATAGCAAAAAGACAAAAAAAAAATTATAAAAAAATAAAATTTGAAAGAGTAAGTCATAAAATTTCTAAATTTTGGTTATTGGGAGGGAGGGAAGAGGAAAGTGAGAGAGAAACTAAACATTAAAAAATTATTTTCTTGTGTAAATTTGACTTTGAAAACTTGTACATATTTTACATAATTATAAACCAAAATTTAAATTTTAAAGGCAATCTCATAAAACAAAAGTAAAATGAAACAAATGAATCTAATGATGTGTTGAGTTGGTTGGAACTATTCCAAGTGACTGCAAAGCACAGTAATTTGACTGTACATTCATAATAGCATATACCTCAAAGCAAAAAACAAACATAACCCCCCCAAAATTATCTTAAACTATTTTAAATAATCTGTTGTGGGATTATTGTTATTTTAAGACTGTATAATGTGAGACAGGACTGTGATAGTAGTGTGAAGTCATTGAAAAGCAAGATTTTTGGTGTGGGAGAAAGGAAATGCAGAGGTAAGAGCTATAAGGATAAACGAGAACGCTGTAGTCCTGAGTTCTGTTACCAACCTGGGTTCTTGGACCCTTTAATGGATAGAAGTTGTTAAAAGGCCAGAGGATAAATTCAGGAAGGTTTTTTTTTTTTTAATTTTTATTATAGTTGATTTAAAATGTTGTAAAATTCTATACAGTAAAGTGACTCTGTTATATATATATATATATATATATATATATATATATATATATATATATATACACATTCCTTTCCTCACGTTATCCTCCATCATGTTCCATCCCAAGTGATTACATATAGTTCCCTGTTCTATACAGCAGGATTGCATTGCTTATCTACTCCAAATGCTACAGTTTGCATCTACTAACCCCAAACTCCCAGTCCATCCCACGCCCTCCCTCTCCACCTTGACAACCACAAATCTTCTCCATGTCCATGAGTTTTTTTCTTTTGTGTAGGTAGTTTCATTTGTATCTTTAATGGGACTCCTGCTGTAGCAGGAAGAAGTGAAAACAAGTACTAGGTTTCTTTGTTAACTGAGGGGGGTCAGCCAGTTCTTTAAATGGGGTGAGGGCAGGAATGGATCCCTGGGTTGGGCCAGAGGGGTGGTTTAGGTGGTCTGCCCACCAGGGATCATGGGCAATACCCTGATTTTGTTCCTGGCACCTCAAAAGTGGCAATTAGGTTTTGGCATTTTTGTATATTATTGTTCTTAATTTGCCCTTGTAGTCACTTTGCATCCTGTTGCTCAGGAAGAAGTCTGTCCTGCTGTAAGCACTGCAGCAAATGGTCCCAGGTCCCAGGCCCCAGGCTGTCTCAGTTTGAACTGGAGGTATCTCTATAGAGTCGTGAATTTTCTAGCTCACCAAAAAGACCTAGAGGCAATGAGCAAAGCAATATCACTAAGAACCTCAAGGGCCCAAATTTTGTTATATAACACAATTTCCCATTAAAAGGAACTAGGGCTTCTTAGAGAAATATCTGGTTCTAGGTTGGGGGAGGAAATGTACAAGATGAGCCTGACATATCTTGTCATACTGGAGTCAGAGGTAGCTATTGGCAACTAATGGCATTATGTCAAAAGAGTGTGGGAGCCAACTGAATAGTCTTCCTTTAGATAAAGAGAACAAGTTTGAGCAATAAGGAAACTGATCACAATGGAATGAAAAGCATTTAAATCCATGAGTTCATCTTTTATTGATAACCTCTGAAGAATTAGAAAACAGAAATAAAGCAATTAAGTATTTATTCTTTTTTAAATTAAAAAAAAAACTACTTTATTGCTAAAAATGTTAACCATCTTCTGAGCCTTTAGTGAATCATAGTAATAACATCAAAGATCATGAATCATAGATATTGTAATAAGTGTAATAGTGATGAAAGGCTTGAAGGATGAGCAATTTACCAAAATGTGACAGAGACACAAAGTGAGAAAATGTCGTTAAAAAAATGCTGCCCACAGACTTCATTGAGGGAGGGTTGCCACAAACCTTCAAATTAAAAAAAAAAACAAAAACAAAACAACGACAACAAAAGCAGAATCTGCAAAGCATAATAAAATGAAGTATGCCTGTAAAGTCATCCCTCTGAATCTGAGGCTCCAGGACCCCCAAGGATACCAAAACCCAAGGATGCTCACGTCCCTTAGTAAGTGTTGTTGTATTTATGTGTAACCTATGTGATTTGTGTATAACCTATGTACATCCTCCACTATATCAAGTAGTTATTATTGATTCCTAAACAAACTGTAGCCTAACATTAGATGAAGGAAAAATTGTCTTTTAGAAGAACCCCACTTAATACATGAAGAAGGAATACTGGAATTAGAATTTAACGAATTTGCAAAACCTAATGAATTAATAGATCTAGACAGCAATCATCAATGGCTGCTAACGTCATAAAAAGGAGACGGTCACATTTTGTACCTCCTGATAGAAACATGCAACACCTCCTTGTGAAGTGATTTTCTATTTGAAAAAAATAGAAAATCAAATCAAGCCTCTGGATCTAACTACCAGTTTAAAGGATACATAGTGAATAAGAATACCATGAAGATGCAATCAGCAAAATCCAGACTGTAGGAAACTGCAAGGTAAACAGTGTAGTTTCTAAAACAACAAAACAGTAAGGTGCAATTCTTGAATAGAAAAAAAAGCAATGTCTAGTAACGTATGATGGAGCATGATAATGGGAGAAAAAAGAATGTATACATGTATGTGTAACTGGGTCACCATGCTGTCCAGTAGGAAAAAAATTGTATTGGGGAAATAACAATAAAAATTTTTTAAAAAAGCAGTGGAGAAAGATTCTACAGATTAAAAAAAAAATTGAGACATAGTAAAATTAATTGCAAGGTATGGACTTCATTCAGACCCCAATTAAAACCTCAGACTTTAAAAAAACAAAGCAAGTATTAGACATTCAAGGATATTTGATAATATTAAGGAGTTATTATTGAGTTTCTTTGTGTGATGATGCCATTGTGATTTTGTTTAAAAAGGATCTTGGAGATACATACTAAACTATACAGAGAAAAATATTAATACAATAAAATCAGAGTGTAAGATAAGAATCTTTTGTAGACAAAATTATCCTTTTATAAGCAAAAAAAAAAAAACCTTAAATTTTCTATAAAGTACAGAACAGAGTCTTCCATCTTTAAATAAATCTAACAGTTTTCTCTTTGCTGTTGGAACATATGAGTGTTTCTATGTGCCAAATGAAATAGATGGCATATATTTAGGAGCCAAATTGTATAAAAAATTTGTATCATTAAATTCTAAAACCATAAGTAGTGCTGAGAGGACATAGTTGAAATTATAAAAGTGAAATGTGCAGGAGTTCCCGTCGTGGCTCAGTGGTTAACGAATCCGACTAGGAACCATGAAGTTGTGGGTTCGATCCCTGCCCTTGCTCAGTGGGTTAAGGATCTGGCGTTGCCGTGAGCTGTGGTGTAGGTTGCAGACGTGGCTTGGATCCTGCGTCGCCATGGCTCTGGTGTAGGCTGGTGGCTGCAGCTCCGATTGGACCCCTAGCCTGGGAACCTCCATATGCCGCGGGAGCGGCCCAAGAAATGGCAAAAAGACAAAAAAAAAGTGAAATGTGCAGCTGTATGACCCCACCATGGTCAATGTTAAACCTATCATGGGACATAGCAGTGCAAATTTCGTAAAAGGACTAGCCAGAGCACTTGTGGTGGGAGGGGCAGTATGTGAGAGAGATTCTGGCATTTGAACCACAGGTAGAGCAGAAACAGGTCTCAGCTGGAGTTCTCCAGTGAGTTCTAACAGTGGAGTTAGGGTTCTAACAGTGGAGTTCTAACAGTGCATCGAGTTAAGTATCCCTCATTGTCGCTGCAGTGGCTTGGGCTGCTGCTGTGGCATAAGTTCGTTCCCTGACCCAGGAACTTCTGCATACCGCAGGCTTGGCCAAAAAGCAAGACAAATTTTAAAATAAAATTAAACTTAAAAAACAGATCTCATCTAGGGCATCTTGATGGGTAGAAGTCATTCACTCACTTTTTTTTTTTTTTTTTGGCGGAGCCCATGGCATGCAGAAATTCCCAGGCCAGGGATCCAACTCCTGCCACAGCAGTGACAACAGCAGATCCTTTGACCGCTGGGCCACCAGAGAACTTCACTCACTCAGCTTTTTAAACAAACCTTCATTGAATACCATGCTAGACACTATTACAGATGATGGGAATACCAAGATGAACACGCATTCCTGGCCTTCCATTTGCTCACAGTTGAGTGTGGAGAACAGGTGAGTGGGTCAGTGGGTGGGAAGTGGAGATGCACCCAGGAGGCCATGGGACCTGAGGGAGGAATGTGTACACTATATAAGGGTGGGAAGACCTGGATGGGCTTCCAGGAGGAGGTGATGGTTGAGATGAGCTTTGAAGCATGACTAGAAATTAATGAAATGAAGGAGAGTTTGTGAAGAGGGAATAAGAACTTGAGAGCACTGAGGCATGACCATGTTGAGGATCCATGCGTAATGGAGGGCAAAGGTAATTTGTGGAAGGAGAAATTCAAACACTTGCCATCCAGGAAAGTAACAGATACTAGACTTGGGTCTGAGAGTAGGATAAACAAGAGAAAGATAGGAACTACATCCTGGTAATAGAACAGAGTAATGGCAGAGGTCTGGTAATTTCAACTAGGGTGTAGGGCGGGGAACGACTAGCAGAAGTCTGGCCTGCACTATGGAACCACAGCTGACTTACTCCTTTATTCTGCAAATATTTGCTGAGTACCTGCTCTGTGTTGGGCCCTGGCTGGATGCTGGGAATACAGAAGAGGACATGGGGGCTGCCTTCAGCTTGAATACCTCTTGCTGCCCCCATAGACCATGAAAACAGAGAGCAGGATGTGTCTCGTTATGGATCTAGTGCAGTTGTCAGTGCTTAGATTATTAAATAGTTTGAAATTAAGAGCCTCTGGATATGAATCAAGTTGCTTATTTTGGAAAAAAATCAGGGTTCAGATTGGAAGCCAAACCTGGTGGGGCCCAGCAGGAAAGAAAGGGGAAAATTGTAACCTGTTGGATCCCTGTCTTCACACTACTGACCATTGTGCCCAACTTGTGACTGATACAAGTTGACTCTGCTTCTTTAGTGTTACCATGGACACAGGCAGTGTGTCCTGATCTGAGCTCTCTTTGAACCTTCCCCATAGATGGATTAGTGGCTGAAGGAAGAGGCACCCCCAGTGGTACTGAGGTTGTATTTAAAGGAAGAAGCTTCCTTTATACTTTTTATCTCCCACTTTCTGTTTTTGGTTTCTAGCCTGACACTGTTCTTACTGCCCCCTGACGATGATAGAGGTTGAAGTTGTGGCATTGCTCAGGGCTCAGGACTGGCGAAGGGTTTTTAAATGCTTACTCTATCTTGGCAGCATCCCATCCCTGCTGAGTGTTCTGAGGAGCTTTAGAACTTTTTCTGATTTTCCCTCTCCCTTCTCTCTGCATCGAAAGCCTAGCCAACCTTCAAAACTTACCTCTTTTGTGAAGTATTTCACAATAGCATCTACCCATCATTTATCCATCTATCCATTCATCCATCTATTCATCCATTCATTCATCCATCCATCTGCTCATTCATCCAATAGATATTTATTGAGCACCCACTATGTTACAGACCCTGGGATACAACAATGAACACCAGCCCTAGTCCTTCTCTCTTGAAGCTTAACCATTCCAGCTACAAGTACCTGTCCTTTTCCTGAGCTATTATAATTCTCTTTGGAGAGTTAGTCCCCTACTACCTGCCTTCTACGGTGGCCGAAACTTTCATGCATTTGTGACTTATCTCTCTGTTGCAATTATAAGCACAACAAAACCAGAAATGTGTCTTATACTGTTCTGATTTCTGTCACGGGGATGGTCCATTATGCTACACAGAGAGTGCTCAGTCCATACTTTTGAATGAATGTGTACAGGCCCAAATACTCTGCCCAGGTAGGAATGGAAGGTTCCTTTGGTGACTGTACTGGGGCTTTGAGACACTGACTTATCCCTTTCCTGGCAAGCCTGCACTGGCCTATGGGTGGGGACTGAGAAATGAGAAGCCTTTGTGCAACAATCAGATCTAAGAACAAGGAATAGCATGTTACAATAAAACTGAAAAAAGAAAAAAAAAGTGAAATATAACTCTGAATGTCACAGTTGGTGGGTAACTGTGACTGCTGTTTTCTCAGAGTTCCATGTGGCAGGTGACATCCTGCCATGTCACTGGGTACCTACTGCAATCTTGTTGGCTCCGGAGCAGCAACTCTTGTATGACTACAAGCTGAGGCAGGGGGATAAGGGTGAGATGTCTTAGTCTGGAGTATCAAAATCATCAAACTCATCTGTCTTACAAATCTGTAGAATCTGATAGTAGGCACCATTTCTCATCTGTGAATTTTTCTTTTTTTCCTAGACTGTGACCAAGATTGGCTTTTAGCAAATTGCAAGTAAAAAGCAAAACTTGGTGTACCCCCAGGATTTACCCTATTCACTCTTCTTCTCTTTCCACCTTAGCAGCACTTCCTTTTTCACCCATGGTGCCACTGGTCTCAAGAAAGAACCTGATAGATTTCTTTACACCAAGGTCTAAAATACTTCTATAGGGATAGTTATACTTTAAATAGGATCAAAACCTATGATAAAGAAAAGAGAGTCTACCAGTGGTGGTTTGGACATCATCACTTGGAGATGAATGTATGAGAAACATTTGGGGGCAAACATAACGGACCCCTGAAGTCATACTTACTCATCGTCAGTGACTTGATACTGACGCCCGTTTTTGTTTGCTCCTTGCCTTTGTTATCAGGTAGCTCATCTTAAGCTCGCATCTTTTTAAGTCAACTTTTAAACTTTCGCTATTGAGAAGACATGAACTCTAAATATAGAGCTTGACTTCAGATCTTTCTTTTCCCAGATGCCTCTGTTCATAGAGCTTGATCATATGAATCTTTACTAGAATAGGCTAAAACTGTTGAGGTTGTCAAATGTCAAAGCAGAGTTTCTTTTTATGATACATGTCATAAAAGCAGTGGCTCTTCAATTAGCTAGTGAATTTAGGGTCATTCTAATAATCTATGTGGATAATCCCAGCCAGAAAAGTTGTCACAGTGTGATTGATTATCATTGGCTGCAAGGATAATCTTGAGTTCATGAGGGGAGTGGTTAATTCTGTGGGGATTGGAAATCAAGAAAGACTTCTTGATTTGAAGTCTTGATCCTAAACAAAGGTCATGTGTTCCATGAAGCCTTTCCTGATTTCCAATCCCAAGAGCTGACTGCTCGCCTTAATGGGGCCCTACACATATCCTGAGCACTGCCTTTTCTGCTGCACTGTTAAGTCTTCCAGGCAGAGATTGGACCATTCATATTTGTACCCCTAGTGCTTATAAAGTTGTCTGGCCCAAGGGGGATGTAATAAAGTATTTGAGAATGAATGAATAAATTCAGCCTTACTTCATTTGGGCGGGTGAACACATCCTTTGTGGACTGAGTGTAAATCATAGAAACTTTGAATAAGGTAACTGTTAAATCTTCACTGGTCTCAACCATTTAAGGTACTGGATTACAGAGACATACAGAGGAAGGTTAAGGTAGGGACAAGGATGCTCTACTGATTCCAGCTTCCCAGATTATAGCTCAGATAAGTCACCAAGTGTGTTTTGACATGCATGGTTTGCTCAAGAGTTGGTTAGAGCTCCAGGAACCTGTGGGGCTTATTCCAGATGTGGTTATTTTAGCAAGTATTTCCCAAGGTAGATAACTCAAGTTTAAAGTTGAACCGTTCCATGCTATGATTATGTAGAAACCCGGGGCAATACTTTATCCTATTCAAAATAACTGAACTCATCGGCATTGAGATAGTTCTAGTCAAGCAAGGATATTAAAACACCTCCTCTTGCCAAATACAACATGCAGCCTGAACCCAGAGCCAATCTGCTAATACACTGAAAACAAACACGAATGGGCAGACAGACAGACAAACAGCAATGTACACCATGCAGCATAGGTAGTTTTGGACAGTTCTAGCATTCTGCATCCCAGCCAAGTGCTAGAAAATTACAGGATGCTTTTGTCTCTAGTTGGTTGATGTGGGGATGCCTATCCTCTCAGAGCTTAAGACCTGGCCCTTCTTTACTGAGCTAAACTCTTGCTCACTGACAGCTGTTCCTGCCCCACTGTGTGACCTTGGGCCTCAGAATAGCCAGTGCCTCCAGAGCTATCTAAAATTTGCTCTGGTCTAGGTTCATGGGGTATTTCTCTCCCTCTCCTCTCCTCGCCCTTAGTTTGTAGTTGGACTGCCTGTGGTGATATGGAAACATAATACTGGCCACTCCTCTGTGCTTTTGGTAGGAGGGGAGAGGAAGAAACTCTGTTCTGGAGAGGATTTGGAGTAGCTTCGAAGTATGATGGGAGCCACCATTGTTGACTGTGCCAGGCACTTTATCTCTATTTCATTTAACGCTTCAAAGAATCCATAAGGTACTATGAGTTCCATCTTGCAGATGAGGTTCATAGGGGTTAAATAGCCCACCAGTCCAGTTAACTGATATGAGGCTGATCTCTGATGACTCTGCTTATCCTGCTGTACCATGTGGTCCCCTCTTGAGTGCTGTGTCCCAGAGGAAAGGTCCCTTAAGCCATGGTTCTATCTTTTCTCCCGTATAGTTGAGATGTGGCACGATGAGCCCTGAGCCACCACTGGGATCAGAAGAGGCTCAGCTTCAGAGCTCAGAGCTCTAGAAAATGACTTCATCCTCATGCCTGTGTAATGGGGCTTGGCCTCAAATGATCAAAACAAAGTGACAAGGATGATCTCATAAAGAGACTGACCGGCCCTCAGAGACTGGGCTTCCTGTAGGGGCTGCCTCCCACTCACTGAGAAACTCCTTTTGAGACAATTCTGTAGAATTTAAAACTTTACTTACCTAATATACATTGTTATAATATTTTTTTCTTTACAAAAGTGTATCCTTCACTGTGCTAGGGAAAGAATGTCTTACAATAGCTGTTTTTGGCCATCAGTCATTTTCTGAGCAATAACTTAGTAGCTGACGGGGAAATAACATTTAAAAGCTTGTCTGTTGGCAGCAGCAGCAGGATGATATGAATCTTAATCTCATGTTTATCCTGGTACATTGTTTAGCCAACATTATTTCACCAATATTAGAGAACCATGATGGCCACTAGGACCAGGCAGCAAAATGATGACTTTGGTGATATATGACTTCCAAGTCTTAGTTCTACCTCTCATTAGAACCTTTCTGTCCTAATTATCCATATACATTTAACTGACATTTGATGTTGAGTGGCAGGGGAGGGGGGGGGGAGGCTGTATTTCAATATCCTTAACAATTCCCACCAGGAAACTATTTTTACTATTCACTGTAATTGGATTGTTAAAGTTACTGCTCAAGAAAATTAGCATTTTCCCATAGTTTAAAAAAAAAAAAAAAAAAAAGCAAACTCATTAAAAAAAAAAAGGGACCTTAAGGAAGTAACTCAGTTTGTGCTCCTGATTTGTTGTGACTTTTTCTGGTTCATTTTTAAAGTACTCATTACCCAAAAGCTTCTAGAACATGTCCATGTAACAAAATATAGTTAAATTAGTTATTGTTATATTTATAGTATTTGTATCTAGGTTTTATTAAATTATATGTTTAAATATAGTTAAATTATACAAACAATAGTTAAATGAATTATAGAAGCTAGAATATAAAATCCTCATGAAAGAGAAAGAAGCCAGAAAAATAATGTCTGAGCATCCATAACCCCTGGAGCCTGCCGTGTAGGTCAGGAAGGAGTGGAAAGGAGGGGAAAGAGCTGATGAGAAATTTCCCGAGGCATCTTTTTTCTTCCTGAAAAAGCCAGGGAAAGTAGAGGAGAGGAGGGCATTCAGAGCCCTGAGCTGCCGTGCCAGGAATAAGGACAACCTGGTGTCAGGGGCCAACAAGCCATTCCATATATATTTGTTGATTTCACTGAGAGGGATGAGACCTGCCAGCACCCTGGTTTGGAATCAGACTTCTTTCCTTGAAGCAATACTTTGAATTGCCCTTAGATGCAACCAAGGAAATGTAGCCTTTGGAGGGCAAGCTAAAGTGATGGAGACAGTTGGTAATTAGACTACTCTGAAATAGTTCTTGTTACACAAAGCTCTTATTTTGACGCAAATCAATGCATCACTCTTCCCCTTTAAACTTTCTCTATTTCCTATGCAGACCAAATCACAGCGTGACCTTTAACAGCCTCTCAGTCTGAAATTCCCTTTTTCTTGGCTTGGCTGTGCCCTGTTGTGTGTCCATTCTCTGCAATAATAATGCATTGATGTTGGCTTCTAGTATAATGATGATTTCACTAGGACACTGACTTTTGTAACTAAAGAATTATTTGAAACAACTCTTTTTTTGAAAGGAGTCCAGTTATGGAAGACCTTCTGTCTGGTTTGGAACTAATGGTCTTGAGAGGAGACTGTAGATGTTACATTTAATCCTGGGAATTACGCAGATGACTGAGGCTCATTGCTAGAGCCACAGGTGGCCTGCTGGAGGGAGTCTTTTCCCCAGTCCACCCCTGCCACATGTGTCCTGCCACACACACACAGTCAGACTCAGAATGTAGCCAAAGTTGTGCACCCTTTGCCAGAAATCCTTGCTTCTTGCCTTCTTCCCTGACATCTGTATCCACTCAAAAAATACCTACTTTTCATACTAAGTCAGACAGAGAAAGACAAATATTATGTGAAATCATTAATATGCGGAATCTAATTTAAAAATGATACAGGAGTTCCTGTCATGGCTCAGCAGTAATGAATCTGACTAGTATCCTTGAGGACATGGGTTTGATCTCTCACCCTGCCCGGCAGGTTAAAGATCTGGCATTGCCATCAGCTGTGGTGTACGTCACAGAGGCAGCTCCAATCCCGTGTTGTTGTGCCTGTGGCATAGGCTAGCAGCTGCAGCTCGGATTCAACCCCTATCCTGGGAACTTACATATGCTGCATGTGCAGCCCTTAAAAGACCACCACCAACAACAAAAAGATACAAAAGAACTTATTCACAAAACAAAAACAGACTCAAATATTTCAAAACCATATGGTTACCAGAGGGGAAAGGTTGTCAGAGGGGAAGAGTGGATTGGGAGTTTGGGATTGGTGTGTACACACTACTATGTACAAAATCGAGTGATAAAAAGGACCTACTCTATAACTTGGGGAAATCTATTCAATGCTCTGTGATAGAGTATCCAGTCAATACTCTGGGAAGGTATCTGAGAAAGAATGAATATATATGTGTATGTATGGCTGATTCACTTTGCTGCACACCTGAAACTAACAGCATTGTAAGGCATCTATACTCCAATAAAATTTATAAAATTTAAAAAAAAGCCCTACTCATCTTTCTAAATTCTAGCTCAAGAGTTGCTTGCTCTATAAACCTTTCCTGGCCTTCTCCCCCAACTCTGTTGGACCAGACTCACACTGCTGGAAGACCTGGTAATGTGCATTTTCTCCCAAGTCTTTGTTCAGTGACTTCACTTTGATATCTTGAAATCAACCAGGCTGGAAGTATATAAGCCAAGGAAATCAGCAAGTGCTACAAATAAGAAATTTTTTCCCTGTGAAGAGCTAATTTTTATACATCTACTAGCACCCTCCTGGATACCACCCAGCAGGTTACTTCACACAGAGAGAAAACAGTCTATGGTCATAGAACGAGGATTATGACATGGATGAATGATCTTTTCAAGTTGAAGATATATCACAAGAGGACACACTCAGGTCTTTTCTACTAATTCCAGTCCCTTACTTCCTTACACAACTGCGGAGATCTAAAATAAGAGAGCAACAGCTTCCATTTTAGCAACATTAGAGGCAGCAAATATTCCCTAGAAAAGATGTTCCTGGGACCCAGTAAGACAAGGTGACAGTGAGGAAAGCTAAAATGTTGGGTTGGACGGAGTAGCCAGGAGGTAGGGTGGGGCAGGCATTTGGAAGCCCCACCTAGCCAAGTCAGAAAAACCCAAGTCTAATCTTTTGATTTCTCTGTGGCTAACAGCTCCAAGCCACACAAAGTTAAGATAGCCTTTCAAGATGAAGGATTTCTTGTCTATATTTTGTTATTAGCTTTGTTTTGTTTTGTTGTTTTTCAGCTAAAGGGAGGATTTGGACCCAACTGAGTGTGTGTGTTGTGGGGGAGGGGCAGGCAGCTGTCTGAGAGGTGCCAGCAAAGCTTTCTGGGAGCTAAGCCATAATTAAGTGATAGGACAAATGTCAGATTTCAACAAGTGAAGCTCAGGAGAATTATCCAGATATGTTTATATCCCACATGAAAACACAGGACTAATCCCCGAACAGGGAGTTGATAACAGATACCAGGAACTTCTCCTTTGCCACTGAGATTCTCTAACTGAGGAGTTTAAAGCCAAGCTAAGACCATTTGAAAGATGATGAAAGTTAGGATATTATGAAATTTACTTGACTTAAGATCCATAAAATATTGCCAAGTATTGCCAAGTTGAACTCTGACAAGACTTCTCTGGAGCCTCCAGGTAAGAAAAATGAAAGAGGGACCAAAAACCAAGTACAATTTCCAATAGAGTTGAAGGTTATCATTAGAGGTGATACACGCCTAATGAACTCAGCCATCAGGGTGGGACAGTGATGGTCACGGAGGTTGGCATTTCTAATAAAAATGAAATTGTATGAGCAATCCACAGTCTTTAGTAGTATTTATTTTCAAAGTTCAAGAGTTGTTTATATATTTTCCTTTATTCCATGTCCTTCAAGCCAATTAGTCATGAAGTGGTGTCTCCCCACTGTCTTGTTTTGTGGTATGTTTGCCTTCAGTCTGATACTCAGAGCTCTGGCCCTGGGAGGAGGTCAGGGGGCGATCTCCTTCCCAGAACTAGCTTTCAAATGCTTCCCTTTCCCCTTGGTTTGTGGTTATCATTAGCAGGGTCATAGACAGGGTTATGTTTTTGAGAGATGCATTCTTTTCTACCCAAACTGGTGCTACCTACGAAATAGCTGTCTCAGCCTTGAAGGAGTTCCAAGACGTTAAGCGTTCTTGAGTGGGGTTCTCAGGAGCGGGGAAGAGGCACAGTGGCAGTCCTTGGGAAAACAGGACAAAAGAGTTTCAGCAGACCTTTTGGTGCCCCCAAGTCTCCCCACCTCATCCCCCTGTGAGCGCAGCCCTCCGGAAACAGCTCGCAGGGTTGATGGCCAGCTCCCTCTGTTTGGAACCCAAGGATCCCAGAACTACAGGCGCTCAGAGTGTGGACGGCACTTATCTCTACTAGCTCTTTCTAATACATTCTTTCTTCACTCAGCTGGCAACCACAAAGGGATATTATTAAAAACACAAAAGAGGAGTAGATAAGAAGCTTAATATGCCAATTAAAATACCAAGCAGAAACCAGAAGAAACCATTCCCAGAGTCACAATTCCCTGGACACATACTGCCCCAAAGGAACTCCAGAAAGGGCTCCCTGGGCTAAAGGGAACATGGGAGTAATCTTGGAGCATGGCACTCACTTAAGGCTGAGATATTTACCTCCTGGCTTGAGGGAGATTTTGCACTGAATCATTCGACGTCATCAACTCCCCCATATTGGTAGCTCTCTAATTGCCAGTGAATATTCATAATAATAATAGCTACCATTAAAATCCTCAGTTGGGTCACAAACCATTCTGTGCTTTATATATATATTCTTTTCTTTCCTTTTTTTCCTTTCCTTCTCTTCTCTTTTTTTTTTCTTAAGAACTCTATGATAGCCCTTAATGCCTCCATTTTACAGATAAAGAAAATAAGTTTAAAAAATTGAGAAGAGTTTATTGATTTCTTTACCTCATGCCAGGTACTCTGCTAAGAATGTTATACAAATGACTTCATTTTCCCTTGACTTAACACTCACCAAGTGCCAAGTACTATCCTAGCTTTGCACTTAATGAAATCATGTAATCCTCCCAACTGTACAGTGAGGTACATGTTTGCCCACTTTTCAGAAGAAGCTGAGCAAAGAGGTTAGGGGCTTTCCTATAGTTAAGTGGAAGAGCTGGGATTTGAACCCAGCCTGGCTCTCAGTCTATGTGCCTAAACCACCTGGCTATACTACCTTTTCTTACAGTTGACCTGTCAGGTGGGTGGGTATTATACCTTTTTCAGACAGGTGCACTTGCCATAGCCCTCCAGCCAGAAGAGCAGACCTTTGAAACGAGGTCTTTGGACCCTCAAGGCCTTATTTCAGTGTCCTGCTGTCTATCCATCCTGCCTTTCCCCATTACGCCATAGGAGGTTCAGATATTTCAGACTAGAATACAATTGAATTCTAAAGCTTTGGGAGTTAGAAAGAAAGAAAGAAAGAAAGAAAAGGGAAGAGAAGATAAGAAAAGAAAAGAAAAGAAAAGAAAAGGCTTTACCAAGTGTTTGCCAGAATCAAGGATTCTATTCCTAGCATATAGTCAGTAAACATTTTTAGCTGATTCTGAACATTAATAAGAAATTATTTAAGAGGGGGCAGATGCGTACTTAGCATGGGTCAGGTGGACACTAAGATATTTCTTTTGGTTCTCATCCAAATTGCACATTATAGAAATCTTTGAAAAATAAGGCTTGTATAAAAGTAATGGACATTGTGCCAGATCCTGCTTTCCCCTGTCATTTGTCATTGTCTTTACTTTATTATTACATTTTATACATTGTAGCCAGCATGAAAAGAGCATTTTAATTTTGTTTTGTATATATGTATACATGCACACACACACACACACACACACACACACAACTAAATCTTTCAATCTTACTTTGAACTCCCTGGTTCAAAGTTGCATGTGAACTTCTCTGAAATTCTTCCCTAAAAATTTACAGTAAAAAGAAAGTTCATGAGAGTAAGTTCTCTTTGTGGCTCAATGGTAAAGAGCCCGACTGATTTCCATGAGGATGTGGGTTCAATCCCTGGCCTTGCTCAGTGGGTTAAGGATCTAGCATTGCCATGAGCTGTGGTGTAGTTTGCAGATATGGTTGGGATCCTGAGTTGCTGTGGTTGTGGCGTAGGCTGGCAGCTGCAGTTCTGATTCGATCCCTAGCCTGGAAATTTACATATGCTGCAGATGTTGCCCTAAAAACCAAAAAAAAAAAAAAAAAAGATGGAATGCTTGGTTTTACTTAAGGGATGATTTAAATATGAATAGTTTTTGTAAAGCAAAGACTATTTTAGGACATAAAGATGATTTCTACCAGGACCCCAATGGCCCCCACCTCGTGGTGTTCATGTCCTGTGTAACCCCCTCCCCTTGAGTGTAGTTTGGATTTATTGACTCACTTTACAGAACAGAACTTAGCAGAAGTTGGGATGTCCCCTCAAGTTGCGGCTATAAAAAAACAGTGCCTTCCATCTTGGGTGTTCTCCCTCCCTCTGTTACTTGCTCTGGGAGAAGCCAGCTGCCATTTGTTGAGCTGCTCTAGGGAGAGGCCCCCAGGGCAAAAAACGTATGTATCCAGCCAGCCAGCCACCAGTGAGAACTTGAGACCCACCCACAGCCACAGGGGTGAGCCTGGAGATGCTGGCTGACCCAGATGACACCTTGATTGCAGCATTGTGAAAAACCCTGAGTCGGAAGCACCCAGCTAAGCTGTGTCCAGATTCTTGAGTCATAGGACTTGTGAGATTGAGATAACACATATTTGTTGTTTGAAGCCAGTGGAGTTTGGTGGCAATTTGTTTAGATTGATCACTGATTATTCGTGATTACCATAAGGGAAAAAAAAGGATAGGTTTTGGAGTCAAGGAGAACTTGACTAAAGCCTAACTTAACTAATACAACTGTGCAACAGTGGGCATTGAAGTGGACCTTCACTTTGTCAACTATGAAATGGAGTAACAGCAGTTACCTTACAGGACTGTTATTATTGTTCAATTGAACTGCATTTACTGAGTGACTAGTGAAAGGCCTAAGATACATTGGGTACTAATCTAATATTTCATTTCTCTCTCCTACCCCTCAGTATTCCCTTTAATCCTGTCTTTCTTCTTTACCACCCTTTATTGAGCAAGAAGATGCTCAAAACATTAGTGAGTGTGTCTTCCAATTTTTAGACCAATGGTTTAAGGAGACAGGATATAGCAGAATTTCAAATGTAGAGCAGCTATCACTTGATCTAGAGGTGGGGAGAAAAGGAAGAGGTGCAGGAAAGGAAGAGAAGTCACCCTTAAAGATGCATTTCTTGCCAACAGGTTTGTTTTTTGATTTCATGACAGGAGTGGATATAAAGATATGCCAGTGTTTACTTACCCCTCCCCCCAAAGTGGATATTCTCAGAGTGATGACTGAAAGCTGGGCTCAACATGCCATGATTTTCCCGAAGTGTAAAGTGCATGGTCTTCTACCGGCATTTCTGAGGCTGTTTGTACTCTTTTCCTAAGGAAGAATAAAACCAAAGAAAAGGGCAGTAAGGAGGTTCAGCAGCCTTTGGCAAGTCCTGTGGAATGTGCAAGTAGCCTAAACTTCCTGAGACTCAGAGATCAGCCCAAATTCATCTTAATTAAAAGTTGTTTATAGCATGGCATCTGCCTAAAGAGCACTGGAAATGGAGTGAGAAGTACCTACCAATTCCTTGTCTGACATCCAATTGTCATGTGACCTTGAACCTAAGTATCAATATCTCCGAAGTTAAAAGAAAGGAAGAAATGGTTCCTCAGATTCCTTCTACTGAAAAAATCCATTAAACTAGTTAAAGTTTTTTTTATCTTCCACGCCCCCTGCACCCCATACTGAAATTTCTATTCAGATGTTTTTGAACCAGGAACAAATAAATATAACTTCATGCTGTAATTTGTAGCACATAAATCTGCTTTTGATTATAAAATCCGGATTTAGAATGAGAAGTCCTGACAGTCTGCCGTGATGGGAATAGAGTGTGTGTGTGTGTGTGTGTGTGTGTGTGTGTGTGTGTGTGTGTGTCAGAGAGAGGGCAGTTAATAAAATTAAAGCCTTATACCCCTCAGTATGAAGTCCATAGATAGTGCTTAACACTGAAAAGTGGAGAAGTGGCAATACGAGAACATTAGCGAGAGATAAGGAAGTAAATGTCAAAGGAATCAACTGAAGACCTACAAGTGGTTGAATCTGCAGGAAAGAAAAGAAGGTTGTTATTCTTTACACGAAGACCATTAAAATACCAACTCTTTGAACTATATACCTTTAAAATTTTGGTCAAAATAAAAACTGAAATTAAATAAGTATATCCATTCAAAAAACAAAAAACACTGAAGCTTTGATGGGTATTCAGGCAGACGTTAGATGAGGCATATATTAGTGGGTGTGGGGTAGGACTACACGAACATGATAAACCATGATAAGAGTTTTAGTCTTTATTCTGAAATGTATGGAAAACCCAAGAAATAATTTAAGCAAAGATGGCACATGATCAGATTGCGTTTTGAAAACAACGGTCCGACTCCCCTGTAAGACTAGAAACTCCATGAGAAGAGGGACCAAAGACAGTTATGGGAACCGTAGCATCTAGAGGCAAAGCCTAATACCTAATAGTGCTCAATAAATAACTGATGCATGAAGAAACTGATGAATGACTGAAAGTCCCTTTTCTTCCCCATGTCTGCTTCCTCATCTGTATAATGAGGAGAGTAGACCTGCTTCTTAACTTGTCTGTCCTCTTTTCTCCTACTCTCAGGAATGTTGGGAAAACAAATGATGTAGTAAGTATAAAAAGATATCTTTAGCATCTTGCAAAGCACCCCACACCTTAAAAGGGTGGCAGCAAAAATATTCTGGTAAATTGAGGAGTAGCACATCTATAAATTAAGTTAAATATAAATATCTGCTCTATATGATAGTAGAAAAATTATCTTGGATGAAATAGAGAGGGACCGAGAATCCACCTCAGAATGGGAGAGTCTTTGAAAACTTAATTCCTGAAATTATTTTTCCATTTGCTTTTCAAGATGTTTAGACTGAAATAAGTATTTTCTTCTGGGGAGCACACATAAATGCAGCCTAGTCAATATGTTAGACTGTGTGTGTGTGTATTGCATATTTATAATATTAGCATACTTTCTAGAAAAATTTATGTGAGCGGCAGGAGTTTGTCATAAGCAATAAAATATTTTATATGGATTCTTTCCCATTCTTTCCAAAGGGATTTCTCAGTGTTTTTTTCTGCAACTCAATTTCAGACTCAAGAGAGGCCCTGCTGCTAGTTTTTTCCCAGCCACTCCTGTCTCCCTTGCCTTTGCCACAGAGCACTGGAGTGAAAGACAGGCCATTCCCAGATTGGTATTCGCCGATTAAATGAGGACCTCTGGCATCAATGGCTTTTTGCACCTTAGCAGGTCAGGAGGAATGGGGGAGACATTCTCATCCCCTATTATTAGTGTCAGAATCCAGGTGATTACAGAACAGGAAATCTCATGGAAATATTAAAGTTCCCCTGAGATGTTAATGTTGAAAGGACCAATCATGAGGTATATTTGAAGTATGTGAAAGGCCTTCCTTACCTCGCACTGTCTCTTACTACTAGACCTGGATAATTTTAGCCTAAAGCTTGCACTCTGCCTTTGTGGCACCCAAATAACTCACTTTGCCTTAATATTGCCAGACATTCAAGAATTGAACTTGGGATTCACCGTAATAGCTTGCACTTTTTTCTCAGTCTCCTTCTGCATCCATCTTTCTCTCTGCCTTACTCATTCTGTCTTACAAATATGAGAAAATTTTCTCATGTGTCAACTAAAAAATAAATTCCATCAGTCTTTTATCCAGTTTGTAGAGAAACAGTAAAGGTGGAAAACTCGTATACTAGAAACTACAAAACGTGACTGAAAGAAATGAAAGACCTAAATAAATAGAGCAATCCCACGTTCATGGATCAGAAAGTTGAATATGGTTAAAATGGCAATATTCCCCCAAACTGGCTTACAAATTTAATACATTCATATTAAAATCCAAGCTTCCTTTTTCTTTTAGAAATTAGCAAGCTGTTCCTGAAATTTATGTGTAAATCAAGGGACCCAGAATACACAAAACAATCTTAAAAAAGAGCCAATTTGGACGTTTCATACTTCTGGTCTGAAAACCTTCTACAGATCTACAGTAATCAACATAGTGTGATACTGGCGTAAGGATAAATATACTGATCAATGGAATAGAACTGGTGGTCAAGAAATAAACTCTTAAATTTACAGCCAACTGCTTTCCAATTGTTAGGGCGCCCTAACAATTCAATGTGGAAAGAATGATCTTCTACACGTGGTGCTAAGACAACTAGATATTCACATACAGTGAATGATGTTAACCCCCTACCTTAAATCATGTACCAAATTAATTGAAAATGAATTATAGACCTAAATGTAAGAGCTAAAACAATAAAAGCAAGCATAGGTATAAATCTTTGTGACTTGGATTATGTAATAGTTTTTTAGGACAACCAAAGCACAAGCACCCATACACATAAACACTGGATTTCATCAAAATTTAAAACTTTCATACTTCAAAGGATGCCATCCATCAAGAATGTAAAAGACAACTCAGAGGATGAGAGAAATATTTGCAAATCACTTATCTGCTAAGAAGTTTGTGTTCGGTGTTTCTAAAGAACACAATTTAGGAATTCCTGTCGTGGTGCAATGGTTAACAAATCTGACTAGGAACCATGAGGTTGCAGGTTCGATCCCTGCCCTTGCTCAGTGGGTTAAGGATCATGCGTTGCCGTGAGCTGTGGTGTAGGTTGCAGACGTGGCTCGGATCCTGCGTTGCTGTGGCTCTGGCATAGGTATGTGGCTACAGCTCTGATCCAACCCCTAGCCTGGGAACCTACATATGCCATGGAAGCGGCCCTAGAAAAGGCAAAAAGACAGAAAAAAAAAAAGAACACAATTTAACAACAAAAGACAAATAATCCAATTAAAATTAAATTTGAATAGAAATGTATCTAAAAGAGATATGCATATGGGCAATAATCTCATGAAGATATGTCCAATGTCATTAGTCATTAGGGAAATACAAATCAAAGCTGCAGTGAAAATACCATTTAAGATCCGAAAGGATGTCTACAATCAAAAAGACAGACAATATCAAGTGTTAACCATTATGCAGAGAAAATGGAATCTTCATATACTGCTAGTGGGAATCCATTCCAGCAATTCCACTTCTAGGTAAATATCTAGTAGAACTGAAAAAACATCAACACAAAAACTAAACTTGTATATAAATATTCATAGTGGCATTATTCATAATAGATAAAAAGTAGAAACACCCTAAATATCTATCATTTGATGAATGAATAAACAGAATGGTATATCCCTATAATGAATATACCAAGTGGTATAGGCATACAATGGCTTATTCAGCCAAAAAGGATTGAAGCATTGATACATACTACACCATGAATGAACCTTGAAAACATACTAAGTGAAAAACGCCAGACACAAAAGTCCACATATTGTGCAATTTCACTGACATGAAATGTCCAGAATAGGCAAATCCAGAGGGACAAAAAGTAGATTAGTGGTTGCCAGGGACTGGATGGAAGGGGAAATGGGACATGACTGCTAACAGGTATCAGGGTTTTGGGGGTGGGTGATAAAATGTCCAGGAATTAAATTCTGATGGTTGTAAAATCTCGTGAATATATTCAAAACCACTGAACTGTACACATTAAAATTTTATGAAGTGTAATTATATCTCAAAACAAATTTGTAAAGAATACTGTTACAATGCATAATAATAGCAGCTAAAATTTATTAAGTCCTTACTAGGTCAGAGGCTAAAACAGACATTGGCTAACACTCCACAGAATAAAATTTGTTGCTAGGGAAAAACCAATGGAAAGATCAAGGATGTCAGACAAAGACCACATTCTATAAATTTGACACAGGAGGAAGGCACCCAAAAAATGGCAGACGCTATATGTGTGTGTATATAAAATCAGAAAAAAGAGCAAAACCAAATATTTAAATAATTAATCCTAATAAAATACTTTCAATAAGTATTTTAATTATTTATTTATTCCAATAAAATAGAAAGGATGGTGGGAAATTTTGGAATGGCTTATTGTACTTATAGGAAATTGTCTTAATAGAGGTCTCAATGGAAAATACATTCCTTAAAAACTTTTACGACTGTCTTCATTTTACTCAGTCTCATCTTTAAATTTGTTCTCAACATATAAATTTATAATTAAGAAATTTGTTCTCAATTATATCAATAATTTATGGGGTTTTTTTGGCACCCAATATTAGTCCAGACATGGCACATTTTGAAAGGTACCTGAGTTGTTTCCAGTTTTTGTCTAATACAAATAAAACTCCTAGGAAGATTTGTATAAAAGTATTGTGTGCAAATAAGATTTAATTTCTGTGGAGTAAATGCCCAGAATACCATTGCTAGGTTGCATGATAGTAGCCACATGATAATTTTTTTTAAAAAAAGGAACTACTACCAATCTGTTTTCCAGAGTGACTGTGCCAGTTTACATATTCACCAGCAATGTATGAGTGATCCAGTTTCTCCATATCCTTGCCATCACTTGATGTCATCACTGTTTTTTATTTTAGTCATTCTGATAGGTGTATAGTTAGTGATAACTCACTGTGGTTTTAATTTGCATTTCCCTAATGACTAATAATGTTAAACAACTTTTCTTGTGCTTATTTCCCATCTACATATTTTCTTCAGTGAAATATCTTTTGTCCATTTTCTAATTGGATTGTTTGGTTATTTTATTGTTGAGTTTTTAGAGTTCTTTATATATCCTAGATACTAGTCTTTTGTTAGATTTGTGGTTTGCAGAGACTTCCTCCCTGTCTGTAGCTTGTCTCTTTATTTCCTTAACAAGGTATTTGGTGAAACCAGAGCTTTAAGTTTTGTTGAAATTCATTTTATCAACTTTCTTTTTATGGATTGTGCTTTTGGTGTCAAGTCTAGTAACTTGGCTCTGTCCCAAATCACAAAAAAATTTTCTCTTTTTTTCCCAAAGACCATATAGTTTTACATTTTACATTTATGCCCATAATCCATTTTTTAATTGGTTTTTTATAAGTTGTGAGACTGATCAAGTTTCATTATTTTGCCCTTGGATGACCAATTGCTCCAACATTGTTTTAAAAAACTATCTTTCCTTTATTAGATTACTTTTACAACCTTGTAAGAAAATCAGTTTGGCATATTCCTGTGAGTCTGCATCTGGGTTCTCTATTCTCTTCTATTGATCTATGTGCTTACCCCTTGACTAATATCACACAATCTTCATTACGCTAGCTATGTAATCAGTCATGAAATTCAGGAGATGGACTCTACATATCTTATTCTTCTAAAAATTATTTTGGCTGTCTCAGTTCCTTTGCATTTCCATATGAATTTTATAATAATTTTGTATGTATCTACAAAAAGTCTGGCATTAAACCTGTATATCAATTTGGGGAGAAATTGACCTCTTTACTAAGTTGTCTTTCAATTCATGAATATGATATTATGTCTCTCCATTTATTTTGATTTTCTTTGATTTCCTTCACCAGTACTTTATAATTGTCAGCGTATAAGTCCTCTACACACAATGTTAGGTTTGCACCTAAGTATTCTTTTTTTTTTTGAGTGGTTGTAAGTGGTATGGTGTTTTGAATTCAGTATCCATGTGTTCATTGCTAGAATATAGAAATGCAGTTAGTTTTTATACATTTATTTTGTAGCCCATGACCTTCTTGAACACCTTCTTGGCTCCAGGAGGTTTCTATTGTTGATTCCCTAAGATTTCCCACATAGATAAGCATGTCATCTGCAAAGAGAGACAATTTTATTTCTTTCTTTTTGATCTGTATGTATTTTATTTCCTTTTCTTGCCTATTGCACTAGCTAGAACTTCCAGCAGTATATTGTACAAAAGATGAAAGACAATCTCACCTTTTTCCTGATTTTAGAGGGAAAGCTGTAATTTTTTTGGAAAATGTTCAGTTTCAAGATAACAAAGTTTGCTTCTATTCCTAGTTTTCTCAGTGCTTTTTTTTAATCATGAAAAGGTGTTGAATATTGTCAAATATTTTTTCTTCATCAATTAAGATGATCATGTGATTTTTCTCTATAGACTATTAATAAAGTGGATTATTTTGATTTTCAAATAATGATCCAGCCTTCCATTTGTGGAACAAACCCACTTGGTCAAGGAATAGAGTTCTTTCTATTATGGCTAAATTCTATTTGCTAATATTTTGCCTCTAAATTTGTGAGGTATGTTGGTCTGCAGTTTTCTGTTTTTGTACTATGGTATTAATAACCTTATAAAATGAATTGGTAAGTGTTTTACCCTCTCTTCTATTTTCTATAGAGTTGATATTAATTCTTTTTAAATATTTGATAGAATTTTTTAGTGAAACCATCTGAAGCTGGAGATTTCTTTCTTTGAAAGATTTTAAATTGTGAATTTGATTTCCCTAATAGTGAACTATTTCATATCAGATGAGTTTTGGTAGTCCATGCTTTTTGAAAAATTAATTCCTTTCATCCAACTTATCAAATCTACACCTAAATAGGTGTTTGTAATGTTCCTTTAGTATCATTTTGATGTTTGCAGGGTCTATGGTGATAGCTCATGTTTTATTCCTGATAATAATAATGTGTGTCTTCCCTCTCTTTTTCTTTGTCAGTCCCGCTAGAGGTTTGCCGATTTTGTTGATCTTTTCAAAGACGAAAGAGCTTTGTTTCATTGATTTTTTTCTATTGTTTTCTGTTTTTAATTTCATTGATTTCTGTTCTTATCTTTATTTCCTCCTTCACTTTCTTTGGTTTATTTTGCTCTTCTATTTTCTAGATTCTTGATGTGAGAACCCAGATTAGCTGAGATTTTTCCTTTTTAAGGTAACCAGTGGGAATGGAAGTCCCAGTTCCCTACTGGCCTCCTTTGACACCACCCTGACCCCAGGTGGGGTGGGACTGGGGCACTTTGTTACTGCTTAGAGGGAATAGAAGTTTAGGCTGACATTTGATCTTGGCTGTGTTGGAGGGGACCCCATCTTTGGTTTGCTTGGAATAGAACAGCTTTTATCTAAAAGCTTCTTATCTGGGAAGGCTGCTCTTCGCTAGCACTCTGGCTAAAGAGAGAAGGCTCTTATTGGGGCTTTTCATGTCTGACGCCCTGGCATTTTCACATTGCTGGTCTTTCTAGTGCCCAGTCTATGATGCGTGAGGCAGAAAGGAAACCCGTGGAACTCCCCTCTGTGTTGCTTTTGGATCCCAAGGTCCCCAGCCAGTCTGTCTCTTCTCTCTATCTTTTAGACTCTTGTTTTATTCTGTTTTTTAAACATATAATATCCAAGAGTTTTAATTGGACCTGGCAAGAAAAATAGAGAAAAATAAATCTACTTGAACTTCCTAGAAATGAGGTCTGATTCTAAAATGTTAATGTGACCAGTTTACTGAAGAGGTTGGACCAGAAAGTAAGTTATTTTCCTCTCATTGCTACTCTTCAAATTCATTCCACCAGGATCCCTACACTGGATGATATGGTAAGGAGAGCCTCATTTTTCAGATCCATTTCAAGTATAAAAAGTCTTCATTTTTAGGGATCAAAAAGGCAATCCCAACTAAACCAAACCAAAACTTTAATTTCTCACCCACTTCAAAGGAGTCTTTTTCTTTCTACCACAAATCTAACCTAGGCTTAACAACCTGCATAGGAAAGGACTTTGCTTTCCCCTCCGCTTTGCTCTTCTTTCTTTCTAGCTCTGTGTCTGTTGCTTCTTTCCAGTCTATGGTTGGGGCCCAAAGAGGGAAAATTAAAGGAAAAGAGCAGAGTGTTATCTTATGGGCTGGAGCTTCTATGGTCAGATGTGAGTGCCTTCTGCCTGGCAGGTACCCAAATATGACTTTTTCTCTCTATTATGGGTTCTCCTGAGACCATGCTCTGAGGAGACCACGGGCGCTACAGTGTTTTCTGTCATGGGTGATGCAGTCTTTTAGTAACAAAATCCAGCTTCTGGGCAATTACTGCCATGCAGGTGTTTAGACTCCCATTCCTTGGCTCTTCCATCCAGCTCAGGGAACACTGGGGAGAGAACCTGGGAGGGTGCGCTCATGATTGGTGAGGAGATCACATGCGAAAAGGGAATAGAAGTGGTTAAGAAACCGACTGCAGCAGCTCAGGTCGCTATGGAGGTACGGGTTCCATCCCTGACTCTGCACAATGGATTGAAGAATCCAGCGTTGCCACAGCTGTGGCATACAGTGCAGCTGTGGCTCGGATTTGATCCCTGCCCTGGGAACTTTCATATGCCATGGGTGCAGCCATAAGAAAAAAATAGAAAGAAAGAAAAGAAGGAAAAGAAAAAGGAAAGAGAATAGACTTCAACAGGATAGCATAGCATTGCCATTCATCTCCTCTGCAAAGAAGCAAATTCCATCCAGAGAGCAGATAAATGCAGAGACTTTTCCTTCCTCTCCATGGCCACCAGAAAATGTCAAGCCCAAGGAAGAAAAAGCCTACACAATTTTCCTTTTTTCAACTGGAAAATATATCTTCTCTGGTCCATCATAGTTTGTACATGACATCTGGAAGGAGGTATCTCACGCTGCCTGTTTGAAGGGCAACCCATTTGGCAGTCTCCTGGGGAAAGCACGGAGCAGAGCTGATTTACGGCATCACCGCAGGCATCACCACAGGCATCAGGACCAGGCTGGGGAAACCCACAGCACAGCCCCAAGGCCACATTCCAGCCTGTGAATAAATCCTGTGGGTTGGGAATGTGCTGCAAACCCAGTGTGCATGGACCGCCTGCCCGTGCAGAAACCTCTGACAACACTTTCCTATGAGAGACCTGGGCTCTGGGGACGCCGGCTTCCTGCTGCGTCACTGTGATGTGACCACGAGGGTGGGAACCAGGCCCAGGAAAACTTCCTCCTGGACTGGGTCGACCCTTGTGCAGAATCCTGGCTCAGAGCTGAGTGCTTTTCTCTGAGATATCAGGGCCTCTGTCACCCTGTCCGTAGGGGCTCCTCTAGCTGCCGCCCTGCCAGGATTTGTCTTAATGCACCCTTGAGACTCTAGAACTAAGAACCAACCAATAGCAGGACCTCTCTGTGTCCCAAGACAAAGGGGCCAGATTTAGAAAATTTGATGACTCAGGTGCATGGGAATTTGAGGGTCTCTCATGCTATCAACAAAGCAAACAAATTTTAAAAATGAATAAAATGTGAATTAGAGCACAAAAATGTCAATGGGACTGTCTTTGAACAATTAAATTATGTTGATTTTTCTTTTTTTTTTTTGGTCTTTTCAGGGCTACACCCGCAGCGCATGGGGGTTCCCAGGAGAAGGGTTGAATCAGAGCTGTAGCCAGCGGCCTACGCCAGAGCCACAGCAACACCAGATCGAGCCGCATCTGTGACCTACACCACAGCTCACGGCAACACCAGATCCTTAACCCACTGAGCAATCCCAGGGATTCAACCTGCGTCTTTATGGATACTAGTCAGATTTGTTTCCTCTGTGCCATGATGGGAACATCTCCTCTTTTTTACTTCGTTGCATTTTCCAAGTTTTTTTTTTGTTTTGTTTTGTTTTGTTTTTTACTTTTATATTAGGAAAGTAGCTTTATTGAGGAAAAATTACGAGAATAACAACTAATAGCATCAATTTAATGTTGCCCTCCAAGAGATCATAAATACTGCTAGTAAGTAAAGGCTTATAGCTTTAAACTCCAGGAAGTTCCAAAGCTGCTGGGACTTTTATCTCTCTGGGCCAGGACCCCCAGATATTGCCTGTCACCAAGACCTCAGTGGTTACCATGTCACAATCTATACATTTCCTAACAAAGGAATCGACTATGCATAGTTTCCTCATAATCACATAAAGAACGAAACAGCCCACCTAATATAAGCCCACTATACAATCCTATGAGATCATTACACAATGCCTTTTGAAGAAGAAACAATGACATAATGAAAAAGCCATTTATGGAGCCTTTACTGGGTGCCAGCAGGGCACTCTACCCAGGTCTTTAATCCTTACAACAAGGATTAATGGGTGTGGTCTAGGGTTGGGTTTACTCAGACTTCTGGGTTTGGATCCTGGCTCAACCATTTGTGAACTCTGTGACTTGAGTAGTCATGTAACCTCTTTTAACCTCAGTTTCCTCATCGTGATAAAAGATGATAATAGTACTACCTACCCGATAAAGTTTTTATGAGGATTAAATGAGATATCTCTGGTAAAATATATAGCATGATGCCTGGCTTAAACAAAGAATGCCATGTATGCTAGTTATTATTAACCTCGTTTTACAGAGTACGGGGGGGAGGGGTGTGGTGACATGTATATAATATGGCTTCCACCCTTGTGGAATTTATTTGAATATAAGTAGATAGAACTCTAGCCAAGTAGTGCCTATATCCCCAGGTGTCCAGACCAAGCCACAGCTGAGTACTCTCTTTTTGCTTAACCACTATGATCAGGAACTTAGGAGGATGGTGTTTGGAGGACGGTTTTAGCCAGGTGGTTGGAGGACATCTGACAGTCTGTCCATGGCTGCTTATGCCACACGTTCACGTGACCTGTAGGCTGTCAAGTCAGGTTCTTACATCGGAGCCATGAGTCTACTCAACCTAAGACAAGTCCCTCCAGGCCACTGAGAAGTCTGAGTCATTCTTTCACAGGCAGTAAGATGGATTCTTCTGCATTAGATGAGTCCAATGAGCAATTTAAAGGGCTCTGTGTCTCTTCTCACTTTCTGCATTCTTCCTGGGTGATTGAGGTTATCCACTCCATTGCTTTTACCTATCACACATGACATGTCTTGGAAAATACAGATACTATAGTCAAGCAAAAACTTCATAACCCACCACCAAGTCTCCCTTAAGCTCCAGACCCATTAGAACAGTTAGGGATTCTTTCAGTTGCAAGTAACAACAATAAAATTCAGTTTACAGTGGTGTGGCAGAGACTCTAAGCTGCTCACAAAATCCATTCTTCCATACGCAGAAGTTAGTATGTGGTTTCCCAGTTACCCTATATTTCTCAGTTTCCCTTGCAGTTAGAAGTGGCCATGTGATTCCATTCTCTTTAATGGAATATGAGTGGGAGTGATGTGTGCCGTATATATGTGTGCCTGGCCCATAAAACCCCCCCAAAGGGCATCTCTATCCTCTTCCTCCCTCTGGATAACTGTGATTCCAAGCCACCTTAGAGGCCACATGTTGAAAACAGCAGAGCCAACGTTAGTTTGTGTTCTTGAGTTTTCCGTCACCACCCACCTGCCACATCCAGTCACAACCACTCAAAGGCAAGGAATAAATTCTGTCATATCTGAGCCATTACGTTGGGAGTCTATTTATTACCTCAATATATCCTATCCTAAATAAAACAGATGCCTTAAAATAGCAGAACATCTTTTTTTCTTTTTTGGCCACACCCACAGCATATGGAAGATCCCGGGCCAGGGATCAAATCTGAGCCACAGATGTGACCAGAGCCTCCCAGAAACAATACAAGATCCTTAACCCACTGCACAGCAGTGGGAACTCCAAATAGCATAACATTTTAATCTTACTTAGCAGGAGGTTCAGAGATTGTCAACGCTATTCAATGCAGATTTATTCCAATGCTCAAAGTTGCCATGAGGGACCAGGTATTCACTGCAAGGGGGAAAGCTGGACTTGGGGTTATGCTCACCTCCAGTCAGAGGGTTATTTCTCCAGGTGGTGTGTCTTTTTATTCATCCAGGATGTCCCCTCGTTATGTTTCATTAGCCAGAATAAATGAATCACTTGCCTACAATTTGATGAAATGGCCAAAGGTAATGAGATTAGCACAACTGGTTTAAACCAATTATAATTCATCCATAGGAGTTAGGCCAATCTTTTCTAATATCAAAGGATCTCTCTTTGTAACATAGTAAATTGGGATTCTAGCAGGAGGAAAATGGAATGTAGGGCATGGTTGTTAGGTAAGCAAAGATTAGTGTTACATTCATGTACCCAACTATTTGGTGACCATATCTGCACCTTGGCACACCAGGAATCATTTTTAACAGCTAAAATAGGAGATTTTATCTTCTAGATGTTCCCCAGTGCTGCCCTTTTTCTCCATTCTCTGCTATCGCTATCTCTAGTCTGCATTCTGCTCTAGTTCCCATACCTGCCACTGCAGGGATTCTACAAAAACTCAAATCTGACCTCAAGACCACACTGCTAAAATACTCCAGTGCCAGGGGCTACCCTCTGACTACAAAATCAACTCCTGTGTGTGAACACTAAAGATCTCCATCATGGGATTTCTGCCTTACTGGTCCACTACCCAGCAATTCCACACTTTTGTAAGACACACACACGCACCCTTTATGTTTCTCTTTACTCTGCCCAGAATACGCTTTCCTTTCCTTTTCATCTGTCCAACCTTAATACATCATTCCGTCTTCAAAATCACTCTTTCCCTGCCTTCTCCCCAGGACTGACTCCAGCCCCTCCTTGCCCTCAAGCTTGTCATGCTCCTTAGTGACCATATCGTGAACTACTCCAGGTTCTTGTCCGCATGTCTGTCTCTCCAACTACCCTGAAACCTGCCTGAGGGCAGGGCCATAGCTTATTCGCCCAGTGACTGGCACAAAGTAAACACTTTTGCAAGTAGATGGAATAAAATCCTAAATTGGCACAATGCAAGTGATTAGAAATAAGTCTTTTAAAGCCTTTTACACCTGGGACTACCATACAATTTCATAGGTATGTTTTATCAGAACTGGAAAATAAATACTTCTTTTCATAGCATATACTGTTAAAAGATTAATTCTTTGTTAAGTAGGATTTCTAGATATCCACAGAGAGTTACCAACAGAGTGCTAAAGTGAAAATGTGTTCTTCGGCGGAATGAGCAAGGTGGCAGAATTTGGCAATAATGATAATATTATTGCTTAATAATGGCTATGACAGCAGCCAATTGTTGGGTACTTACATTGCGAAGGCACTTTGCACATATTTTAAAATTTAATCTTCACTATAACATCATGCTCTTAATATACTATAAGAAAACCAAGACTCATCAGCATAAGTGTTTGTTTAGGTTCCCGTAGCCAGGTAAAAAACAGAACCAAGGCAGAATCCAGTTCCTTTTTTTCTTTTTACGTTCACACCAGTGGTAAATGGAACTTCCCGGGAAAGGGGTCAAATTGAACCTGCAGCTGCCGGCCTTTGCCACAGCCACAGCAATGCAGGATCTGAGCCACATTTACAACCTACATCACAACTCACAGCAGTGACATATCCTTAACCCACTGAGCGAGACCTGGGATCGAACCTGCATCCTCACGCACACTGTCAGGTTCTTAAACCACTAGGCCACAATGGGAACTCCAGAATCCAGTTCTTCAGATTCCAAAGCCTGCCTTTGTAACTAATCTACCAACGTCCCATAACTTAATCTATTGGGAAATTGTGAGAGAGTCTCTTACCTGTAGAAAGGGAGAGGGAGGGAGATTTTAGACATTCAGCCTAAGAATTAAATTTATTCTCATAATGAAAAAAATCCCAACATGGTCAAAGGTGGTGGCCAGATGTGTGGAGAGTCGCTCTGTGGATGGGCTGCTTCCATCCAAGAACACCACTGCCTAGAATTTCAGAAGGAGGCAGGAATGTTAGCTCAGGGTTTCCCAAACTGAAAGTGCTCTAGAATCCCTGGATTTGAGCTGGCTTTGCCCCTGACCAGGTGTGTAAGCTTGCGCAGCTTGCGCCCATCAATGACTGGGTGGGACCCTGCTGAAGTGCAGACCGAGGACCTCGGCCGTGGATCAGCACCCTGCATCTCACTGCTGCAGACACTCACTTCTTTGAGCCACTGGCCCTGAGGCCCACCAGCCCACCGCAGTACCTCTACGGCAATCCCATCTTCTGAAGGCTCGCCTTAGCGGAAGCCCAGAAGGTCACAGCACCCTTTGCCTGAGGGGACCAGGGGTCCCTGCTTCACAGGAAGGCTTTGTTTTATCCAAATCTCTCTCCATGTAGAAAACAAAAACCTACTTAAAATGAAGTTAAATATCCATCTAAATATCTGCCACTGCCTTTCTGTGAAACTAGGAGAATTGATTAGCCCATCCACCTCTAATGTTACCTTTTTGCTTCACACTTTCATGACCCAAGAAAGTCTCCTGAAATAGGGCCCAGATGTGTTTCAGAAGCTGAAAAGCAGCAGAACAGCTGGGGGTCATTGATCCTGGCCCCACTGCACCTGTGGCTCCAGTCACCTGCCAGATGAGACTGCCCCCCTGTACCCCTGCCCTGTGTCCCCTCTGAACGATGGATCCATCTGCTCACAGGCTTGGGAAGAGGACAAGAGGTGAGGTGTGCAGGTTCTGGGCCCAGAATGCAATCAAATCAAATCCACGCCACAACTGCAACCCAATTCGCTGGCCAGAAATCCAACCTGTGCCACCCCTGTGGCAATGCTGGATTCTTAACCTGCTGTGCCGCATGGGAACTTCCAAGCCATCCTTCTTCTAAAGAGGTCAAAGAGAGCTCCCTGGTCATAGGTGACCTGTGGAATATTTGGCTTAATCTGAGGACATAGAATTCAAACATCCAGGCCTTTGACGGGAGGGCTAAATACTGAATGACTTCCAGCAAAGGAATGGAGGAAGAAAAGATGTATTTATTGAGTGCTGACCATGCACTAGTCACAGTGCTAGTTGCTTTCACGTATCATACTTCCCCTGCTCTGCAGATCTGCAGGCCAGGCACATCAGGACTATTACCCCATTTCACAGAAGGAGAAACTGAGGCTTGAAGCAATTGAGAGACTGCCCACTCTTCCACACTTGGCTAGGGACAAAGTCAGAATTCAAATCCAGGTATTCCAGAGCCACCTCCCGGGTTCTGTCTACTGCACCATGCTGTAATTCTAGACGCTGACCCATCTTAATTTTGAAACCTCAACTTTCCTTCTTTAACTGAGAAGGACATAGAGGCCCCTGGAGGGTTAAGGACTCGCCATGGTGTGTGCTGACTGGCTTCACCCTTTGCTTCACTAACAGTAGCTTCAAGTTGTTGCTGTTAGGTGTATAGCATCCCTGAGGACTTCACAGCTTTGTGATGACACTGGCATCACATATCATTTTGCTAGGCTACAAAATGGAGGCCAATAATAATACCTACCTCACAGGAACTGATAAGAAACATTTTGCGCAGTATATGACTCGCCATTAATTGCTATTACCTATTAGAATTGTGTACGTGAATCCCTTTGTTGTACAATAGAAATTATCATACCATTGCAAATCAACTACACTGCAATAAACTTAAAAAAAATTGAAAAAAAATTGTTGTTGCTGCTGCTGTCATAACCAGTGCTGCTGTGATTATAATTGGTGCTCAAGACAAAATTCAATACTGGTTTGCTCCAGTTGTGTATTCAGCAAGTAGTGAGTGAGTGACCAGCTCCATGGCAGGCACTGTTCTACATAGGAGAGATACAGCAGTGACTGAGAAGGAGTCCTGTCCCCCTTGTGGAGCTGACATTCCACTGAGGGTGGGGTAGGGTGGGTGGAGGACTCAACACGTAAAGAAACAGTGTGATTTGGGGAGGTGAAAGGTACTTTGAAGGAACTAAACTAGGCAAATGGAATGGAGTGATAGGCTTCAGGTGAGGAGAGCTGCTTTAGCTTGGGGGTCAGGGGAAGCATTTCCAAGAAGAACCTATGAGCTGATGGCTGAGTGATGAGAAGGAGAGAGTCAAGCAAAGATGTGGGGAAGGGCAGGCCTGGCAGAGGGAACGGCCAGTGCAAGGTCCTGAGGTGGGAGTGAGCTCAGCATGTCAAATATACTTTCTGATTCCAGAAACCTTCTTACACGGAGTGGGAAGAAGTAGTATTTATAGCCATTACAAGTGCTGACAGATGCTGGAGCCAATACTGAATGGTTTCGTATTCAGCTGTGACCTTGGAAAAGTCATCCAACCTCTCTATACGTCACTTTCCTGATTTGAAAATTGAGGAAAACAATAGCAAATATGAATTTGGTTAGACATGAAGACACTTAGTCACAGTTCTTGGCATATCACTAGTATGGGAAAGCTATTGATATTATGAGTCCTTAATACATACAAAGCACTTGAACAGTTCCTAAGAAAGATCAGCCGTCAACAAGTGTTAGCTGTTATTGGTGCCTAACACCTAGTGGGTTTTGAATAATGTGTACGCTGAACGAGTGGGTTGCTTTAGGGTTCCTCATTGTACCTTTCTATCTGGGTCAAGTGTAAAAGAAGGACTCACCAGTCACTTTATGATCTCACTTGAAAATGCATCAGTATAATCCCCATGGTTAGGATGACTTCTGTTTATCAGCAAGTCTGCCTTACTGAATGGAAATGATGCTTTAAAAAAAATAAAAGGAAGAAAAACCAGAATTACAAAATTTGAGGCATGCTTTTTGAAACCAGTCAGTTTTTTGCCAAATGATTTAACTACTGTTTCCTCAGCACTGACTTGCAATGTATGATGTGTGATATCTCTATTTCCTTCATCATTTCCTAAAGACGCTCATTCCCTTTAGGAGGTGAGATGCTGCTGTGAAAGGGCCAGTTCAAATTTGGCCACCATGGAGCTTGGGTTGGTTTCAATGGTTTCCCATCAATGTTTTCCTGGCTTCTGGACTATTACCTATGGGCTGTTGGCCCTGGAGACACCATAACTCATGGCTGACATGGTTTTGTTTCCATGCCAATTGGAAAGTGCAAATTCCCCCACACAACTGTCAAGAAGTGGGTTTTATAAGTTCAAACCAAGAGGTCCATGGCTGACCACTATGGTGCAGGATCAGTTGTAGCAAGAGTCCCTGGTGGTGTTTCTCTCCCTGGGGGACCTTCCCCAGCAGTGGAGCCACCAGGCTTGGGCGCTGGTGCTCCTTGGGCAGTCTCCATTCCAATTGCTTGGCCCCTCATAGAAAAACTGATTTTTACAGATTCTCTATTTGGGACATCAAGATAGGTTGCCATGGAAAAATGACATCTTCTAATTAAAAACACAGAGAGGTCACAAGTTTCCCAGAACAACTAGGGCACAGATCCTAAAAGGAAAGAAATGAAACATTAAAAAAAAAAAAAAAAGTCAAACAAACCTCCAGAGCTGCGTCAGCCTGTAACTTTCCAAACCTGAATGAAATGCCTTGTGTAGACAGAGCATGCTGAGTGGATAGTGTAAATGCACCCCAGTTGATGTCGATTTTGGCTGGCCAGGGCTGGGTTGGGCAACAGATCAGAGAGGCTTAGGGAATACTGACCAAGGACAATTATTCAGGGCTATCCTTTAAACTTTGGACATCTTAACTTAATATGCCTCAGGACAGGAAGAGTACAGGGAAGGGAAGAGCCGAAGGGAAGACTGCTAGCTGCGGCGGAAAACATTCCCACCACTCTGTCAATCTCCCTTCCTGGTAGCTTGCTTGGCACATGTACTGAGAGCAGTACCTGTAACACGTGTGTCGTGCTGACTGCCGTCTCCCACACTGGAATGTAGTTTTCTCCAGGACAGCCACAATGTCATATTTATCTTAGCGTTGCCAGTGCTCAACATATTCTTTGGCACATAGAACATGTACAATAAATCCTTGTTGAGTGAATATTAATAAAAAATAATGAGTTGTCATTTACTGAGTGCACTGGGCATTGGAATATTATTAACCTTCTTTTCCAGTAAATAAACTGCAATTCAAGGAGACAAAGTAACTCACATAAATCCATCCTGCTAAGAGGAGCCTGGCTTTAAATGCGACACTGTCTGACTCCAAAGCTCAAGAATAAATGAATCCTCATGGGGCTGATTTTCTCTCACTCAGAGGTTCACCAACCAACATGTGGCTGGAAGGGCCCTTTGCTCCAGCTCCTGCTGTTGTCACTCTCGAGGCTCCAGTAATTCCTGTGCTAGAGTAAGCAAGGGAAGAAAAACTGCACTTCAGCCTGGCTGTTTGACCAAGGCTGCTGTGAAAAGAGAAGCCCACACGGCAGTGGGGGAGGATGCGGGCAGGGAGTCCCGGTTCCTTTCTCTCTTTTCTTTCTGCCCATCCTTGGTTAGTGTCCCCACATGGGGCAAGTGGTAAACCAGCTGTGCTGACACACCCTTCATCACCAGGCAGATAGGTGTCCTTCTGTTGGATTGAAATTGGAATGGAACCCCATCGACTACGAGTTGGATGGACTGGCTTCTCATTCAGCCAACACCACCGTGTCCCCCAACTCCACAGGCATCACATGTGTAGAAAATCATGTGAAAACCACCCCTGAGGTCCATGTAAGAACGTTTTGGATAGAATTTTTCAACTTTCACATCTATTTTGCATTATACACTAGAAGCAGTGGATCATCATAACAGCATCAGTAGCCCTCAATAGTTTAAAAAGGACTTTGGGGAGTTCCTGTTGTGGCTTAGCGGGTTAGGAACCCAGTGTTTTCTCTGTGAGGATGTGGGTTCAGTCCCTGGATGCCTCACTCAGTGGGTTCAGGATCTGGCGTTGCCGCAAGATGTGGCGTGGGTTGCAGATGCGGCTTGGAGCTGGTATTGATGTGTCTGTGGTATAGTCCTGCAGCTGTAGCTCTGATTCGACCCTTAACCCAGGAACTTCTGTATGTGGCAGGTGCTGCTGTAAAAAAATAAAAAATAAAAAGGACTTTTGTACACATTACTTCATTATTGGCCTATGGAGTAGGTAATGCTATTAACCCCTTTTAGAGGTGATGGAACTAAGGTTTTGAGGCCCGAGTCATGTTCCCTCTCTCAGCGCTTTGCAAAATATTGTCCACAGACAGGAAGTACCTACAGAAGCCGGAAGCTTCTTAGAAATGCAAATGCTCAGGCCTCATCCTGGACCTACTGAATACATGGGGATGGTTGGGCCTAAGAATCTGAATTTTAATAGCTGCCCAGGTGGTTCCCTCGCATAGAAAAGTCTCAGAAGGTCTACCCTAGACACAGAATAAGTGACATTCTCTCCCACTGTGTTATACCAGGCTGGAGGTGCGGGAAATGTACAGAACAAGCCAACACCTTAAGTACAAATCACAGGGCAACTTTTATTTGTGGAGAGAATGTGGACTAGGTATTGATAACCTCTCCAAGGTACAGTTACTTATTCTATAAAATTGTCATATTATCTACCTAACTTTACTGGGCAGCTACGACAATCACACACGTAAATGCAAGTTGCATTTTAAATGCCGACTACTATAAATTCTGCATCTTACTGTTATTGTAACCACAGTAATCATTGTATTATTATTATATTTTAAACATAGAAAAACTAGGACTAATGGGTAAACTGAGGTTTAGAATATGTAATAATTCCCAGAAGGTTCCCATTACATAATCCTGTTCTGTAAATGCAAAATTAATTTCATGGAAAAGAAAATGAAGGTCCACTGAGTGAACCCAAGCTGGTGAAGAATGACACCAATCGTGGCGATAATGGCTTGTGTATGATGAGGTGCCACACTGTCTGCCCACAGGGACACAGCTTGACAGAACGGACAGACGATGGGGGCAGACTTGGGATACCTGAGTCCAGGCTCCGCCACTTACAGGTCATTTGACCTCAGATGAGTCACGTCACCTCTAAGAGCCTTGTTCCTCCCACATAAACCTGAAATCATCCTTGTAACGACATTAGAGTAATAACAATTTATGTGATGTGAGCCTCTGATACCAGGATGCCTGCGGAAACGCTCTGCAGACTGCAATTCACTGTACAAACATTAATTGTTCTCGTTGCTCTTGCTGTTTACAGTAGGAGAGACTAAATGGCGCTAAAGAGAGAAAACAGTGGCTCTGAGAGGACTCTCTGAGGCCTGGTAGGAAGAGGCTGGGAAGGGAGAGAGACAAGAAAAAAGTCTTGTCTTGTCTAGGGATGTTAGCTCCCTAGACACTGGGAAGCAAAGGAGAGCAGCTCTTGGTGTGGGGGAGGCTGAGGAAGCCTAGAGCTTGAGTACGGTAGGTGCTGCTCCAAAGATTGCAAATTCCAAGGAAGGAAGGGTCCCGGCGACCGAGGGGCAGAGGATCAGACCACCAGAATTAGGGGCAGGGCAGCAGACCAAGATGTCCGGTTCAGGGCCTATCACAGGCCTGGCCCCACCCGTGGCATGCCGAGGTTCCCAGCCAGGGATCAGACCCACACCACAGCAGTGACTATACCAGATCCTTAACCCACTGAGCCACCAGGCAGCTCCAGATGTAGACTTCGGCTGCTATTTCTAGGCGAGTTTATCCAGTCACAGGGCTACTGACAGAAGGAGCTTTAAATGCGTCTCCTCATTAGATGGTGCCCATCCCTGGCGCACTAGGAATTCCCTTTTGATAAATCCTTTGATCCTTTTGTGGATACCCCAATTATATTTTTAATAAAAATATTGATTTGTTGGAGTTCCTTTTGTGGCTCAGCGGTTAACGAACCCAACTAGGATCCGTGAGGATGTGGGTTCGATCCCTGGCCTCGCTCAGTTGATTAAGGAACTGGTGTTGCCATGGCTGTGGTGTAGGCTGGCAGCTGTAGCTCTGATTTGACCCCTAGCCTGGGAACTCCTGTATGCCGCAAATGTGGCCCTAGAAAGCAAAAAAAAAAAAAAAAAAAAAAAAAAAAATTGATTTGTTAATTATAAAATGTTCAAAATAGGTCATAATTGTTATGACTGTTTGGGCCTGTCTTCATTTTCCACTGTTTCAAGAGCCTCTGGGAGCTCCAGTCAGGATCAGCCACTGCTACATGGGACGTAGCCTGAAACTCTCATGTATACATAGATATGCTTGTATGTTACTCAAATCTTTCTACAATAACATTTTTGTGTTTCCATAATGTAATTTTTAAAATGTACCAAGCATTTCATATATATCCTTCACTGCCTCACAACAACATTATAAGTAAAAGCAGATACTTTTATCCTCATTGTTCTTTTCTTTCTTTTGCTTTTCAGGGCTGCACCTGTGGCATATGGAAGTTCCCAGGCTAGAGGTCGAATCATAGCAATGGCCTACTCCACAGCCATAGCAATGCAGGATCCAAGCCACGTCTGCGACCTACACCATAGCTCACAGCAACACCGGATCCTTAACCCACTGAGCGAGGTCAAGGATTGAACCCACATCCTCATGGATACTAAATGAGTTTGTAACCCACTGAGCCACAGTGGGAAAACCGTATCCTTATTGTTTTTACTCTTTATGTAACAGAGTCCCCCAAACCAAGCAGGATCAAACACCAACAATTCACTGTACATAAATCTTCCATGTGCCCTAGGAAGGGACAGCTCAGCTCGGCTCCGCGCAGCTTGGGTTATGGTGGCTCAAAGCTGGGAACTAGAGTCACCTGGAGTCTTGTTCACTTGCCCATTCATCTGGGGCCAGGTCTAGCTGATTCAAATTGAGGGCTGGTAGAGTGCAGGCTCCTCTATCTGTCTCCTGTGGTCAGTTACAGAAGATACAGGGCATCTCAAACATGATGCTAGAACAGTAGATGCTCGATAAAGGACAAGTACTTGTTTTTGAATGTATCTCCCCAGAGAAAAAACCTCGTAAAGTTATTGTTACACCCTGGTGGAAAGTCAGGGAGAAGACATGGTGTGGTTGGCTATCTGAAGGTCTGAGTGGTATTTGGTTATAGGGGATGTTACCGAAATAGCTCCTTCATTTTCTATTTTTGAAAATGAACACTTCTCATGGTTTTATGGCAGAAAACCAAAATGGACAGGGACACGGACCTGGTCACCTCAAATGCCCTGTCAAGACCTCCTAACTCCCCAAACACAGCTTTAGAGCAATGGGTGTTGAGTAGATGCACATGCCTGTGTCTGTATGGGTTTTGTTTCCAAATTAGCTTGTCTTCCAGCTCGAGCTGGGATTTTTTTTTTTCCCCTAACTCACCGTAGGTCACCCCCCTACACAACCCAAGATTTAGCTGCTAGGAATGAGGTGGCAAAAGGTCAAGCGGTTTTGTAAAGGGCAGAAAATGGGAAAGCTGCTCTCAGAGGCTTTATCTCTCCTCTGCTTTTGAAAAAGCCAGACACAGTTTAATTGGGTTTATATATCTCAAAGCCGATCCAAACTCTAACAGAAAGAGCTCTAACGTAAAAGTCCACAAAGGATACTTGTCTCGCTCAGATTTTTAAGTGCCGTGACTAATCAGGAGGAGGGCTAGATGCATGCGAGTTCTTTTAGAATGCTGATCTACACTTCTGCAAATGTGGAAAATGCCATTCATCTTCACTTAATGAGAAGGGATCCTGTTTGAAGTCTGAAACCCCAACTTTCTGATCAGAACATAGTCAACCTAATGAGCCTTAACTGTGCGGCAGTGGTAAATTCCTTGTGGCTCTCCTGGTAAAAAAAAAAAAAAATGGCTCCAGTGTGTTCTCTCTGAGAAAGACACATTCAAAGGCTTGTATATTAGTATGAATGATGCTACTTTTTTCTTCCTGAGATTTCTTTCAAATATGTGGAGTTTAGGTTCTTGGTCAAATTTTTGCTGGAGGTATGGTAATAGTAATGATAATAATAATAGTTAATGTTTATTTAGCACTTAGAATGTGCCAGACACTGTTTTATACACATTATCTCAGTTAACTCTCTCAAAGACATTAGGAGGTAGGTACTATTGTCCAGTTTTGCAGATAAGAAAATTGAAGCCCAGAGTAATTTGCCCAAAGGCACACAGCTAATAAACAGCAGAGTTAAAATTTAAGGCAAGACAGGAGTTCCCATCATGGCACAGCGGAAATGAATCTAACTAGGAACCATGAGGTTGCGGGTTTGATTCCTGGCCTCGCTCAGTGGCTTAAGGATCCGACGTTGCCATGAGCTGTGGTGTAGGTTGCAGATGCAGCTCACATCTGGCGTTGCTGTGCCTGTGGCATAGGCCATCAGCTGTAGCTCTGATTTGACCCCTAGCCTGGGAACCTCTATATGCCGCGAGTGTGGCTCTAAAAAGCAAAAAAGAAAAATTTAAGGCAAGGCAGTTTAGCTACATGCTCACCAAGGACAGAGACCTAGGAAACTTGTGCATTTAGAGGTATGGATGGAGGGAGTATGCTTGCAATGCACCAAAGGAGGTGTCAATCATAGGATAGGACCTTCCCAGGGGAAGAAGTGTGAGTGGACACGTGACCCAGTTGGCCAATCAGAGCACTTTACCTAGGATATTTGCTGACTGGTTGGGGGTGGGCACTGATCAAGAAGAGCCAATCAGAATTTTCAGAAATACACAGGGCATTCTGGGAAAAAAGATCTCTCTTCTGAGATCAAGGGTGCTCTGAGCCTGTAAAGTATGGAGCTACCAAGGGCCATTTTGGTCATCCTGGTGGGGGAATCGTTCCTGAGAATAAAATCAATACAGAGAAAACCTTAACTGAGAAATGGGTGGGAAGAGGTGAAATTGATGACATTCTTCCATCCAACTGAGCAGGAACGTCAGTGACCCCCGCCTGTGCTCCCTGGCCTTCCAGTTACAGGAGCCCATACATACCCATTTTTTCTTAAGCTAGTTTGAACTGGGCCTGTCACTTTGCAATAAAGGACTATGGAGATTTTTATCAAAAACATTTAAGGGAGCCGGTAGTGGGCAGAGCAGAGCTAGGACCACCAGGCATAAGTTATAGGGAAACATATTTGGTTTAGTGTAAATCTATATTCAGTGACTAACATATCATTAAGTGCTTAAAAACAAACAAACAGAAATAACAAAAAACTTTTATTGAATGAAAAGATGAAAATATGTTTCAAGGTCTGACCAGACTGTGGGTAGTGGTTATAGTTATAGTAATAACTCACGTTTCACTGGCCTGTTGTAGCCACATACATAGCTCAGATCCTGCAGTCTCCCATAATTATTTCCAAATGACTCTGGTGGCAGCAGACAGTGGCCTCAGGGCCAGGCTGCTATTCCTGGGCACTCCTTGTCTGAAGCCATGGAGCCCACAGGACCAACACTGGTCAGTGGTCAGAGATGAGGGGAAGACTATGCTTTCTCCCTTCCCAGGGGCCCTCTGTGGACAGCTCTGCTCCTGCCCCCAAGTCCTGGAGAGTTTTAAGTCCAGTTGTTTGTGTGGATTATACTTTGAACTTCTCTGCTCTTCCTAGAACTCAGACATTAATTTTATGGAGGTCAGATTGGGAGATGGCGAGAGCCCTGAGTGACAGACATTGAGTTATTCTCTCAAATGCCCCTCAGTGCCAAGATTAATGCTCTTTTGCTAGGTAGTGTTCTTTATGTCTCTTTCTTTCTGCCTTTGGTGTGGGTTGTCCCAAGGGACTTCTAGTGCCTCGGCAAATGGACATCTCATGGCCAGCTTCATGGTCACCTAACATGCCTACGCTTGTCTGATCTCACATGTATTGCACATTAATTAAATATAATAAGGTTGCAACTCCGGGATGAACGAAGAAGGTCTTGAAGACTATAAGATAGAGACAGAGGCCCCTAGAGGACCAGACAGGGACTGAAAGTGACTTGCTACCAAGAGAAAAGAAAATTGAGAGTAGAGGTGGGGAAACAAGTTGATTCCTTCCAGTGGCAAGACTTCATTCATTCCACCTTATCTCATAACTTCTGGCAACATCAGAGTAGGTTTCTGTAGCTCTCTTGGCAGTCATTAGCTACGGCCTGTTAAACGACCATTTCTTTAAGCTAAACATAAAAATTCTCATACAAATATAATGTGAACATATGTCAAAGGTTTTTTAACTCATTAAAGAGGGAAACAATAAGATGCAACAGCAGAATTAAAGGAGACTTCAAAATTTCATACATAGATTAGACCATGAAGAATATGAAATGAATTTATAAATAAATTCAAAATTGGTCCATAGCCACAGGGCAATAATCAAGTACAATCTCCCGGAGACACAATTTAAATTCTTTGGACAAGAATTACTTGTGGAATATTTTCAGTCGTCTGCCCCTTACAGAGTTTTAAAAAAAGTTAAAGACAATGAAAGGTGGGGATGACTTGGAAGAGTGCCTAGAAAGGACAAACTGCCATCATTTTTTTGTACATTTCAAAGCCTCACTCTTCTTGCCACATCCCATTGGTGGGGGCCTCCAACAGAATGCAAGGAAATCAGGATCAAGAACCAGTTCTGTGGAAGAAGAGCCATCAGGCAAGAGTGACCAGTGGGACCAAAGGGATGTCCCAGATTAAAGGGATAAAGAGTTGTCCTGGGAAATGCTGGGAGATCTCCATAGAAGCCAAGTTAGAAAGGAATTAAGTTTTAGTGACTGCAGTTCAGGTAAATGAATTTTGCACGCTGATCACCCAGTAGCTTTGTAAGGTGGTCATCAAGTAAGGATCAATTAAATCCAGGATTGTGTTTAGCAGAGCCTTGGGTCTCCATGTTGGAGGAAGGAGATGACCCAAAGGATGGGGGTCAGGACCCACCAGCCCTTCCACTAAGGCAGCCCCACTTCATTTATTTTGTATACATGAGGATTATATAGAAGATTTTACTTGTAAAGGATTGAAAAATAAGTTAAAAAGAGTGAAATATATGTGAAAATAGTTGGGCAAATAGTTGATACTCTTGTTTTATTTCATGAAATTGTATATTACATTGTAGTATTTTGTGTTTATATTAAATGAGACACACATGAGCTTTTTGCCCAATCTTCCCTATCTCCTAGGATACTGTAAAGATAACTATGCTCAGAGTAAGACCATGTTTGTCATCCACATAACAAGGCTCCCCTAACACTTCACTAAACTCACATTCTTATAAACAAAACCCATTTTTTAACAAGGCTAACACCACAAAGTAAATAACTACACTCTCCTTATCTTACAAATTATCGATCAACTACCTTTCCCATGGGCCCTTGCTTATTCTCACCACACGCCACCTGAAAAATTAAGTCCTGGTATCTTGGGTGGTGTTAATCCCTAAAAATTTCCCAGAATAAATTCAAATTTAGAGATAATGGAATCTTTTTGTTCTTACCATGATTTCCTAACTCTAGATCTCCAGTAGACAAGCTTGTTTATGGGTATAAATCCATGCATGGATTCCTATGACCTAAGAATGAAGAGAACCCTTTGAGTTATGGCTTCAATCCCAAATCAATAGTAGAAACTAATGACAAATTCAATGATTTCAAAAGGAAAAACAATTTTTTTTTGCATGGCAAAACAGTACTCCTAGATTTTGGAAGAGGAAAAGAATGATTCGATAGAAAGATGAGCCGAGGACATGAAACAGATAAGATTCATAAAAGGAAAATAAAAATTGCCTTTCATATTAAAGTTACTCAAGCACATTCATAATTAGAGAAATACAAAATAGCGGTACACCGAGATACCATTTCTCACCTATCGGACTGGCAAAAATCCAAAACTTTGATGATATCTTTGGGGGGACCAGTAGCCCCTTCATTGCTCTTAGGAAACAATAGCACAGCCCCTATGGAGAGAAATTGGCAGCATCAAGCAAAATTACAGATGCACTGACCCTTGGACCTGGCAGTTCTAGTTCTAGGCATCTATCTCAGATACAGTAATGAATAACAAAATAATTTATGCACAAAGTTATTGAATGTGGCCTTAAGTAATCCCCCCTTTTTTTTCTTTTTTGGCCACCCCCAAAGCATATGGAAGTTCCTGGGTGAGGGATTGAACCAGCACCTCCACAGAGACAAGCACGATCATTAACCCACTGTGCCACAGAAGAAACTCTGAATGTAGCCTTATTTGAAATATAAAGATTGGAATCAACCTGAACCTCCATCTTCAGGGGACTGATTAAATAAATGATGGTGAACCCACATGATGAAGTACATGCAGCTGTAAGATGAGGAAGAATTCTAGGGAGCTACCGTTGTGGTGCAGCAGAAACAAATCTGACTAGTATCCATGAGAATGTGGGTTCAATCCCTGGCCTTGCTCAGTGGGTAGGGGATCCAGCGTGCTGTGAGCTATGGTGTAGGTTTGAGACTCGGCTCAGATCTGGAGTTGCTGTGCTGTAGTGTAGGCCGGCATCTATAGCTCCAGTTTGACCCCTAGCCTGGGAACTTTCATGTGCCAAGGTTGCAGCCCTAAAAAGAAAAAAGAAAAAAGAAAAAAAAAATGAGGAAGGATTCTAGTAGTTTTATGGTAGTGTGACCTTTGGGATATACTGTTAAGTGAAAAAAGCAAGATGAAGAAAAATACAAATAATATTCTGTTGTTTGTGCCAGGGTATAAACAAACACACTTATTTGTTTACATTTGTTAAAAGAAATGCTAGAAGCATAAATTGAAATCTAATGATAATGGTTACCTATGGGCTGAGAGGGAATGTGGTAAGAGAGAGGAAGAGAATAAAATTCACTTGAGGGCACTTTGAAGTTTCATTTACTGTATAGTTACTAGACAGGCTTCATGTGATTTATTCTAAGGACAAAACTGAAAAATTAAATAAGCATAACAACAACAAAAAACTTTAAAGAAACCTTAATCTTTATTTTTAGGTATTCCCTATTGTTAAAAATAATATTAGCATTGACGTTTTGAAGCTATTTTCTGTTTTCTAAAATAGTTTTATAGTGTAAGATTTATATTAATCATAGTATAAGAGAAAAGACAAAGTCAAAAATATCAGATAAAATTCCATATTATTTAAATTTGAATTATAAATATTAGTATAAACTTAAACTTCTAAAGATACACCTATACATATTGCATTTTTTAAAAGGAATCTTAAGCTCTGTCTTGTCTTTGTCCACTCACAGACCCTGGAAGCAACATCAGCCCTGTATAAATGAATATCCTTAATGTCCAGATTTTGTTTCTAAATATCATTGTCCGTTGGAAAGAGCTGGAGAAATGGCTAGGTGTGGGGCAGACAACATATGGTATAAGCTTGACACATCTTGTCATGTCAGAAAGCAACAAAGCTAACAAAGGTTAATGCTATACTATCTAAAGGACACAAAAGCCAGCTGAAAAGGGGCTCCCATGAGCTAAATTTGGGACAATCTGTGTATCAAAAGAATAAATTGAGACACAGTGACTGCTTTTTTTAAATCAATGTGTTATCAGTGTGAGAAAGCCTCACACTCACCTCTCAGAAACACATCTTAATTTTTCACCATTCAAGATGGCTGTTACACTGGTTTCTTACTCTAAGTCTTGATAATTAGGTGTGTAGACTTAGAATTTCTTTTCCTCCCCTGTAGGAACTATATTTTAGGTGGTGACAGATTGTATTTTCCATTGACGGCCACAATATCTCCTATCCCAAGTGCTCTTCTGCAATGTGACCATCCCACCCTCCCATCAAGGCGTGAGGTCTGTGTCCCCTCCCCTTAAATCGGGCTGGCTTCACACTGCTTTGACGAATAGACTATGTTGAAAGCGAAGCTTTGTGATTTCTGAGGATATGTCATAAAAGGAAATTGGGTTTCTGCCATGTCTGCTGGGACATTCATTCTGGAGCCTTGACCATCTAAGTAAAAGAACTCAATTTCCTTGAGTCCACCATGCTGTGAGGAAGCCCAAGCCACACAGATAGTCCATATGAAGGAACTCTGGTTAATAGTCCCAGCTAAGCTCAGGATACAAGTCATTCTCTCCCAAGAAAAACTTAGGAGTGAAGGAGTTTCCAGATCTTTCAAACATCCAGTTGCTGAGTCATCCCAGCCTGCAGGTCTTTCCATTTGAGCACAGAACAGAGACATGTCATCCCCACTGTGCTCTGTCTGAATTCCTTACCCACAGAATCCACAGACATAATAAAATTTTTGTTGTACGCCACAGTCTGGGAGGTTTGAAACACATCAATATTAACTGGAACGCAGGATCACTAAATAGCCCTAGTTAATAAGGAGAGGCTCTTGTTTACGGAAGAATTCCCATTAATAAATGAGGGGGGAAAAAGAAAGTCTCAATAGAATTCCAGTGAATAAATATAGAGAAAGTGATAAAAATAGAAATAGACATTTTGCAACTCCTAGTGAGATACTCAGTTTAGGTAAGTTTCAGCCATGGATGCTAAAATCACTGGGGCAAAGATTGAAGAAGGGACTGGATATCTGTAGGTTGTAGGATGCCAGAACTTACCCCACTGATTACTTGATGGTCTAAAGGGAAAAAAATACAACTTTTTTTTTTTTTGTATTTTTAGGGCCACGCCTATAGCATGTGGCAGTTCCCAGGCTAGGGGTCGAATCGGAGCTGTAGCAGCCAGCCTAAGATCCGAGCCACATCTGTGACTTACACCACAGCTCACGGATCCTTTAACCCACTGAGCGTAGCCAGGGGTCAAACCCACTTCCTCATGGATACTAGTCAGTTTCGTTACCGCTGAGTCATAATGGAACTCCAAAAAATACATCTTTAAAATGAACCGATCAGATGTCATCATTTAAACTCACTGACCAATTAATCTTATCATCACTTTTGGTGGAACAACTTTATATTATGTACCTTCTGATGATGCAATGTGAAATATGGTCCCCTGTGAAGTTTTTTGGTTTTTTTGTTTGTTTGTTTTTGTTTTACCAAAGATGTGACTAAGAACCAACTTTTAATTTAAATGGCAAGATTAGAAGACTATGTTTAAAGACATTTCCAGGAAGCAACCCAGAAGGTAGAAAGTTCTGATTGAAAACTGACCCAGTTTCCTCCACGAGTCCCTGGGATAGAAGAAGACTGGGAACAGGGGACAGGATTCTAGGTTAAAAGGGACTCAAGAGGTATAACCACAAAATGCAGGGTATCAACTTTGTTTAGCTTTAAGTTTGAGCAAATAAATGGTAAAAAGACATATGAAGACTATTGGGAACTTTGAATATTTACCAGATATTAGACAATATTAAGGATTGTGCTAATTTTGTTAGGAGATTCTGATAAAGATACTTTAAAAGTCTTTATTGTGCAGAGATGCAAACTGAAGTGTTTAGCAGTGAAATGTCTTGTTACATTTTTAAAAGAGAGCTGATTGTTATTCTTTCAAAGTCAATAACCTAAATATTCAACTATCAGAGAACATCTAATTCAGTTATGGAACATCTTCTGGAGAGAATAGTTAGTCATTTACAACGATCATTATGGAGATTAGAAAAATGAAAAAAGAGTTTGCAATTTCTATTAAATATGAGGACAGAGAACTATGGTTTCATAGTGACTTCAATTATACTGGGGTGTGTGTGTGTGTCTATATCTGTGAGTGTGTGATACTATATTAAAAAATGAATCAGGGAGTTCCCGTCATGACTCAGTGGAAGCAAATCTGACGCATCCACGAGGACACAGGTTCAATCCCTAGCGCTGCTCAGTGGGTTAAGGATCCTGTATTGCCATGAGCCGTGGTATAGGTCACAGACGCAGCTCAGATCCTGTGTTGCTGTGGCTCTGGTGTAGGCCGGCAGCTGGAGCTCCGATTCAACCCCTAGCCTGGGAATCTCCATATGCCTCAGGTGCAGCCCTGAAAAAGATCAAAATAATAATAATAATAATAACCAGTTCTACATAATTTCCCATTTTCTTGTTGATTAGCCTTGGGAATGGCTTGTCAGAAGGACCCAAGGTGGATGCCACTATGTGCCAGGCACTGAGGGGACAGAGATCTTCTGCTGCCTGGCCTTCAGCATCACCTCAAAGGAGCTTCAGATCATCTCCTGTGTACCCTATTACGGGAACATACTGTCTTCTTGCTGGCTTTCCATTTAAAATATTTTAAAAACCAAGTCTGCCAAGGTTTGGAAGAGAGCCATGGTGAGATTTTCAGTCACCTGAAAGTCGACAGTGGCCGACTGTTTTCTTCCTCCTCCAAAGACCTTAATGAAGACAGAGGCTGGAAGGGTGGGAGGCAGGAGGGAGACGATCTGGTGAACTCACTGTTCCCCCTCTTCACCCCAACCCTCCTCACTTCTGCACGTTTCCCCAGAGTGGGCACATTCCCCAGTGATGTCAGGCTGTGGTGAAGGGGAAGTAAAGTGTTTATTGCAGGGCCAAGCAAGGAGTCCAGGTGGCTAGTGCTCAAAAGACCCAAACTCCTCGATGGCTTTCAGGAAAAGATTTTTAATTATAAGGGGGGGTGGTGATCAGCCACTGGACATTCTTCTGATTGGTTGATGGTGAGGTAATTGGGGGTCAGCATCATCAACCTTCTGGTTCCAACCAATCTGGGGTCTATATGTTTATGGGCAACCTACAGTTAACTTCTTCCATCTGATGGGGGTTTCAGTATCTGCAAAACAGCTCAAAGGACATGGCTTAGAATATTACCAAAAAAACAAAAACAAAAACAAAAAATGAACAGGGAGTTCCTGTTGTGGTGCAATGGAAATGAATCCAACTAGGAACCGTGAGGTTGTGGGTTCAATCCCTGGCCTCGTTCAGTGCATTAAGGATCCAGCTTTGCTGTGAGCTGTGGTGTAGGTTGCAGACACAGCTTGGATCCTGCATTGCTATGGCTGTGGTGTAGACCGGGAGCTGTAGCTCTGATTTAACCCCTAGCCTGTGAACCTCCGTATGCCATGGGTGCAGCCCTAAAAAAGGCAAAAAAAAAAAAAACAAGAGGGAGTTCTCATTTTGGCACAGCAGAAATGAAGCCTACTAGTATCCATGAGGACTTGGGTTCGATTCCTGGCCTTGCTCAGTGGGTTAAGGATCTAGCTTTGCTGTGGGGTGTGGTGTAGGTCAAAGACTCAGCTACAGCTCCAATTCTACCCCTAGCCTGGGACCTTCCATATGCCCTAAGTACAGCCCTAAAAATAAAATTAAAAAAAAAAAAGAATATTATCTTAGCCCTGGAGGAGGAAATAAAGGTCCTTGACTTTGTCAATGGCTAAACTATTACTATTTGTCTTGCTTGACTCTTTTCCTTTCTGCATTGTCTCACTCCTCTGATTAAATTTACTCTTTGGAACTCAAAAGGGCTTAAGCTTTTCTACAAACAAGAGGAAGGCAGAGGACATGGGAGTTGGGGGCAGTTGTCTGTTGACCCATAAGGTCCTGCTCGGTTCCCCAGCCCCACCAGTCCTATGGCAAAGCTTCCCCACCAGCCCTCTTCCACAGAAAGCCTTCATGCATACTCACAGCTTATGGTGTTCATTTCTTAGGGTAGATTTGGACCCCAAATTTAAAGCATGAAATCAAGCCTGAGTTGTTACGCTGATCAACAAGGTTCTAGGTAGCCAGTAGGTAGTTTTATTTTTAAGGAATAACAACTTCTCAGAGTTCCTGAATTCATGTTACCTTGGTGGCTGCCGCCTCCTTTTTCAGGTAAAGTTATCCCAGCTTAAGAAATACTGAAAATTTAAAAAGACATTTTTAGGAAATTATTGAAGTTGTCGATTAAAAGGTGGAATAGGAAACCACAACAGTTAAGAAGGCACTTAGAGTGTATTCATCTCTTCAACGTTCAGAGATTTATTACCGGCACCTGCTGCTCCAGGCCCTGGAGGTTTTATCATCTGCTACTGAGGAAGAAAGGAAGAGAGATGTGCAAACAAATGATTTACAATAAAGTACATGTAGAAATAGGTACACATTATTACAAGACCACAAAGCAAACAGCAACCATCTCTGCCTGGGTACGTCTGGAAAGGTTTCACAGAGAAAATGACATTGGAGCTGGGTGATGAGGACAATTTATTGAACCTCTCTGGGCCTTGACTCCTCATCTTCAACATGAAAATAATATATGGAAGAATGATGTAGTTGAGAATCCAAAAGCTTTTACATGATGTAAAGTGTTAGGCATAGCGCCTGAAAGGTAGAGATTATTCAAGAAATATCATCAGGAAGAGGAGGAGCAGATAGGAGGCAGGAAAAGTGGGAGAAAATGTACCACAAAGGGACTAAAAACAGGAACAGCACAGGCAAAATAGAGGGTCATGGAAGAGTGCAGAGTTTTAGGAGTACAGGAAGCAGTGGAGAGCACTTGGGACTTTCAGGGACCGGGGTGGGAGTTGGGGTGGGGGTGGGGTGGGGGTGGATTGGGGACCAGAGGAGGAGGATCCTTCCCTGCAGGGCTGGTTCTCTGATCCCCTCTGGCACAGCCTTATCTGCTGGTTGGTCCTCATTCATGCCATGTTTTTTGTTTTTTGCTTTTTAGGGCAGTACCCACAGCATATGGAGGTTCCCAGGCTAGGGGTTGAGTTGGAGCTACAGCTGCCGGCCTACACCACAGTCACAGCAATGCAGGATCCGAGCCTCATCTGTGACCTACACCAGAGCTCACGGCAATGCCAGATCTCCAACCCACTGAGTGAGGCCAGGGATTGAACCCACATCTTCATAGATACTAGTCAAATTCATTTCTGCTGTACCACAGCGGAAACTCCAACTCATGGCATGTTTTTTGTTAAATTCTTAAGGATCACCTCTACATTAACTATAAAGGGAAGTGGGGGACAGATGGGAGCTGATTTTTTTATTTTAAACAGAGGAGAGTTACACAATCGGGTTTTGTTTTGGTTTTGTTTTTTAGGAAAATAGTTTGAAGCTGTGAAGAGACCACATCAGAATTAGGTGGGTAGGTGGCCTGGAGGAGAAATACGGGTTTCATCCATTTGTGCATCGTCCTCTAGTTACAGGAGTGTTTGGTTTTTGTTTGGTTTTCCCTGTTACGCTATGAACCATGGAAGGGCAAGGATCACCTTTTTATCTCCAGCACCTACATTATCACTTTCTACAGAGTAGGTGCTCAATAATTCATTACTGAATAAATTAATAACACAAGGGAGGACATGAAACCCTGAACTGAGACAATGGTAGTGCAGAGGGAGAGGAAGAGCCACATGTGGAAGATAATTCTGAAGCAGGAGCAATGGACTTGGTGGCCACGGCAGGCGGGGGAAATGAGGGTAACAAAGCACCCATGGTGCCAACCCCGTCTCTCAGTTCGACAGCGTTCATAGCTGTTGCCCACAGAAGAGCCAGACATGTTTGAAGGTGAGATGATAAACTCCCTATAAAGTTAGAACACTGGCCCTTGGTCAGGTGAACAGCCACCCAAGGAGTGTGAACTGAAAGGCAGAGGAAGGCCTCCTGTGGCAGACACTGCAAGTTGTCACCCCAGTATCTGTCCTTTGTGTCCTCTGTGGTGATAGAGGTTTGCCTGGACATACAGATCCCCAACCAAAGGATCTATTTCCCAGACTTTCTTGCAAGTAGGCGTGGCCCTTTGACAAGGTTCTAGAAAATAGAATGTGAGGAAAGGCAACTTTCAGTGAGGGCCACCACGAAGCAAAGGCCAGCCCCTTCTTTTCCCTCTCCTGGTCCTGCCGGCAATGACAGCCCAGATGCGGTGGCTAGAGCTGGGACAGGCTTCCCCAGCCATAGGGTGGAAGTGCATTTCGAGGATGGCAGAACAATAAGACAGAAAAATCCTTAGTCCCTGACGCTCTGGACTACCACATAAGCCCTGGCTGCCCATGCTTAAACTTTATGTAGGAAAGAAAGAAATCTCTAGCTTGACTAAGTCGCTACCATCTTGGCCTTTGTTACAGGAACCAAACCAATATTCTAATACTCCTCCCCAGCCAACGTAATTCCTCCACACCAGCCATGCAGCCTGAAACTCCACCACTGAAGGGTTATTCCTTTGTATTAAGCACCGTTCTTCATACCAAGGAAGATAAACACCATCCATGATCAAGTCACTTTATCAACTACCAGTTCACATTAGAGACTTAACTAAAACTTTCCTCAGTGAAATGGGATCCTGAGAGGGAACCTCATGATTTCTCATAGGAGATCAACCCTTTCTTTTGGACAATGAGAGATACGAATGGAAAGGTAAGTATCTCTGAAAATGATCATCTGCACTTCCTGAACTTTTATAGACCATGGAGAGAGAGGCTGGAAATGCCCAAAGGCGCCCTTCTCCTGTGATCTAACTTTGTCCAGAGTCTCTCCTAGTAGGGACAGAAGGTACAGTGGGGCTTCCAGACACAAGAGCTCAGTGTTGACTAGATCAATATGAGGAGACTTGGGGGACGGTGGGGAGGAGGGGGCAGCAAAGAGAGGCAAGTCTATTCCAAACTGACATTTTTGGATAGTGGAAGCAATAAATGTCGTAGTATCATTTTTAAACTGGTGAAGAAGCCAAAAATCCTCTCTCTCTCTCTCTCTTTCTTTTCTTTCTTTCTTTCTTTCTTTTTTTTTTTTTTCCTTGAGCTATATTTGGGTGCCAATTATACATAGAAAAGGCAAACTCAGTTTGTTAATGTCAGACCCTGGATACATGTGATCTGGCAAAGGGATCACCCTTTGCAATTTTGGAACTTGTCATCAGGATTAATGGGCCTGGAGCAAAATGTCTAGAGCAATGTTTGGTCCTTCAAAGACTCTGATGCTCACATCCAGCAGGGCTGGGCAACCTCCCAGAGCTGGCCAGGCGCATTCCATATCTCTTGGCAGATGTCCAGGCCTGCTGCTCCCTCTGTCCTCCCCAACACTACAGAAAAGTTCAGAAGTGTGGGGTTACTCCCACAGGTCACCTGGCAGATCCCCAGTCCCCCGTGGGAGAGGCTAGCCTTGGAAACAGAGAGTGGAATGTTCCTGGGAATGACTTGTAGGTTTTCTCTTTGCCATCTTAGGAGCCACGGGCACGGAGATTACCCCCAGTGCAGGGATGGCCACCTCTCCCAGGTCAGTGGTTGCATCCTTTCTTCTTGGACCAGCCACTTACGGGGAGCCTTGGGCTGACCTTGGTGCAGCTGGTGTCATGTAGACCAATATAGTCCTCTGGAGGAAAGGTCCAGGATCCCTCCAAACCTTGCACCTAGTCTTTGTAGTTATGGAGTATTGCTTTTTGTTTTGTTTGTTTCAATTTTGATTTTTAGGGCTGCACCAGAAGCATATGGAAGTTCCCTAGCTTGGGGTTGAATCGGAGTTGCAGCTGCTGACCTACACCACAGCCACAGCAATGCTGGATCCTCAACCCACTGAGTGGAGCCAGGGATCAAACCTGAATCCTCATGGATACTAGCCAAGTTCTTAAGCTGCTGAGCCACAACAGGAGCTCCCTATGAGAGTACTGTTTATTTTCTAGAAGGCAAGAGGGCCGAGTCACACTTAGTATAATCCTGCTATGCCAATTATCACAAAGGACTTTAAGTTCTGATGTATGCTATTCAACTTTGTACTTACCTCCTATGCCTGCTTTAAGAACTAAGGGGACTCCTCCCTTTTCTAGTGCTTTCAGTGAATCTCACCTTTTGGTACATCTCTGAATTATTTGTGGAGCTTTTTACAAGCAGACTTGTCCATTCTCCATCCACAAAATCGCACCATGTAGGTAAAGAGAGGGCCCTGTGCTGTGAACAGTGGTGTCTCTAATCTGCCCAACATTCATGATTAATTCAGCTGAAACCACCTCTTTTTTTCCTGGGAAACAATACCCATCCCCACACACTGCTTGGAGGGGTTGTTCAGGAAAGTTGCCCCAGTTCTGACCAAGGGATGAGCATGGGACCAAGTCAGTCATGTGGGCTCTCCCAGGATCCACGTCCTGGACAGAGGAAAGAGGAATGAAAATTCATTGCCTTTGAAGTTAACTGCTTGCTATGCCCACACAGAACCCCCGGAACCACCCATTTCATCCTTTCCAAGGACTGGCTCTTCTGCTTTCTGTCAGTTCTGTGAGCCTTCTGTATCTTCCCAATAAAAGTCTTGCTTGGTTAATTTTAGCCAAGCTTCCTGTTTATAACCAAGTAGCTCTGACTTCTGCACCTAGCTACCCATGATTTGTAAAGCTCTGCAGGTCACTGTCCTGAGGAGTTGAGCTGAGAACCACTGGCCATCTGTGGGTCAGGCTCTGTGCTAAGGTTCTACATACATTTCCTCAATTAACCCTCATAAAAATCCAACAAGTGGAGAAACCAAGGCCCACAGAGGCTTAGTACCTTACTAAGGTCGTACAGCTAGTAAACGCTGAATTCCAGAATCTGAAACTCTTTACTTCTGAAGCCTCTCGACTACCTTGCAGTGGCGATATCTTACTCTCTTGGGCTCCCATGACCCTTTGACTCTTTTTAAACTTTAATTTTCATCCTTTCATTATGCCTAGTATGTGTACACATCATGATCTGCATCATTAGACCATAAACTCCTTGAGGTCAGTTTTAAAGTAAGATATACCTTTATGTGGCCTAATATATGGTAGCTTTTATCCTTCTATACTGCACACAGAAATTCCCCTATATTTGTTGAATGAATGAATGAATGAATAATGGTTACTGGTTACAACACAGGGTGAATCAGTGAGTGACCAGCCATTGATGAGTTCATACCATAGTGGGGGAAATAGAAAGTGTTGACATGGGCTTATGTAAACATGGGGCCATGAAGGCACTTCTTCCTTTGGAGACTCATCCAATTAATGACTTTCCCTGACCCTGGAAGTTTTTCCTCCTTCTGCTTCTTGGTTCAACACTCAACCTGAGCTAACCTTTCCCAGACATCCTCATCTCCTCTCTGCTCCAGGTCTAACAGTTGAGGACAGCTAGGTAGGATGACTCAGTCTCTGCAAGCTTGGAGAACTTCTCTTGATCACCCAAAAATAGAATCTGGAAAATCAGGGAAATAAGCTGGAGAGAATAAAGCTAACACTCAACCTTGCAATTCTCTGGGTTTTACAAGTTTGCCCACTTAAGGAAATGCTACTAGCTCTTCTAGGACTATAATTTATACCATACTGAGTAAACATATTTAGTTTGCCTCCTATCTGTTCCTCAAGTAAACTGAAAAAGAATCCAGGGAGTGATGCTTGACCATCACTTTGCTTCAAGTTGGAGCCCCATTGATCCATCCATCTGTTCATAAGGTGTCGAGCACCAACTTCATCCCAGGCTCTGGGCTTGCTGCTGAATTAACAAGATAGGCCTTAAGGAGCTCATCCTCAAGTAATGGAGACCAACCTGTAAACAGGCTATTCCAACACCATGTGACAAGGGCTAAATTGAGATGAGCACAGGCTACTTGGGGGTGGAGAGGAAGGCCATCAATCTAGCCCCATTACTTGGAGTGGGGCTACCTAGAGAGGGTGCCTTGGAGGACAAGCCAGAATATTCCTCCTGCAAAGTAGCTCTCTTTAGACTTTGGCTTAGCTCCATGTAAAAGCCTTTTACCCAACAACCCCCCACCCCAAACACTTTGCCTCTCACAGTTGTTTCCACATTGTAAATGACCATAGGACAGGGTGGCCAGTTAAGATGGGATAAACTTAGATGTCAAGGGGTCATCTGACATAATGGTCAAGCACTTCCTACACTCCTGACAGGATGCTGAGAAATTCCCTGAAGCCCCCCATTGAGTTGTAACCATAGACAGATTTCATAGGATAAGCATTCTGCCTGCCATTTTCTAGATGAGTAAACTGAGGCTCAAAGTGGTTCGAGAACTTGCCCATGATCTCACTGGAGCAGAGCCAACTTGCAAGCCCAGGTCTCTCTGACTCAATGACACTCATAACCACTTCATAACTGCTTCCCAAGCTCAGGCCAGTAGCATATAGTTTATTGATGAAAATTGCACCCCAAGAAAGACTTCTCAAGTCTATCATAGGAACAAATGATGTTTTAGAGTTTTGTTGTCACACTCCACCTACCCCTCCACACTCAATTCTTAAAGCTGGAAAACAAAAAACAAAGTTAAGTTTAGGAACAATTTCCAACTTGCAAGATGGTGCCCGGAGGCCTGGAAAAGCTAGTGGGTTTTGAGGAGGTCCTTTCTGTGGTGTGATGAGCCAGCTGACTATTGTCTCAGCTCTAAGACCCTCCTTCTGGAAGCCTTCCCAGATTCCCCCCATGAGGGTAAAAATCTCCCACCTACTCGTCCTGACCTGTGCCTGTCTCTGCTGGGAGTCTGCCAGATGTGGGCACCAAGGCAAGTTTTCCTTATTCCCCTTGGTATTGCTCCTGCAGCTGGATGGGCGCTAGCATATAGGAGGTCCCCAAGAAACGCTCATCAGGGGATTGGAGATTTGGGGAACAGTAGGTCCATTCTCAGCCCAAAGAACTGGATCCTCCACCAGTTGCTCCTTTAAATACCTGAAATATAAACTAAGAGAGCTTCCTCCTCCTCCCCAAAGGACCCCTGTATTTTTCGGAAAACACTTAACAATATACCTCTATCTACACTTCCCTGAGAGCAGATGAGCAGCACTCAAAAAAGACGTTTAGCTGTGCTTTGAAACACACATTATGATCAAGCACAAACTATGCTATTTTAAAATTAGAAAATTGCAGTCACACACACACACACACACACACACACTCTCTCTCTCTCTCTCTCTGTCTCTCTCTCTCTCTCTCTCTAGATTTCAAAGGGCTTGTTTATTTCCTGAGTCTCACAAAAATGTCAGCCTGCAAAATAACCTGAAGAAAATCACCTATGGCAAATTCTTGCCAGACTTGGATCTCAGAAGCGCTGTCTCCCTCAACAGTCAGTTATAAAGTCTGTGGTACGTAATTAAATGAAAGTCGTTTGTTATTACTGCCCCGCAGACGCTCTTCAAAGCTTTGAACCTCAGTGCATTAACCTCTGCAGCCAAACCATTTCACCAGCCACTCGCATTTGTTTATGCCTGTTGCCCCCAGGAGCCCCCTCGGGGGGCCTCCCAAGCTGCCTCTAGGACCCCTCTCTCACCTCCATTCTTCTAAACACGACCAGATGGCTCTGGCTTGCCAGCTGGATTTCAGAGCCCTGTAGGGAAAGCTTGGAACATTTTAGGGGCAGAGTGATACACTGATGACTGTGAAACACGATTTATGATTTTTAGAGTCTTGCTGTATCTTTTGATGGAACAACCCAGGCAGTTGGTTGGGACTACATCCTAGGAGAGCAATTTGAAGCCATTCAGGTCGTGCCCAGTGCTTCATCTGTGATGCTTGTGCTCGACTGCACGTCTGCAAGTTCCATGAGGACCAGAACCACATCTGTCCTGTCACTGTTGCATCCCTAGTGTCTAGACAGGGTGCTGAGACATAACAGGTACCCCACAAATGTTTGGAGAATGACTGCGTAGCTGAAAAGGGACGCTTTTCATAAGCTCGCAGTGTTACCACTGGAACAGACGGTGTTTACTAACCGGTTTCATTTCTTTTCCCCACCAAACTGACCGACCAGGTAGACTGGCTGTCCAGGTACCTGACACTGACCTGGGGCTTTGTCACGCGAGGTCGACATTTGTCCGGCACACAAAAGAAACCCTTCGTCAGATTTCTGAGTAACACATGTAAGAATAGAATTTTGTTTTCTCCTCAGCAATATTCAGAACTTTCTGTGGTGATGAAAATGTTCTATTTAAACAGCCACGTGTAAGCTCGTGGGCAGCACAGCTGGGGGTATTCTAGATTAACTTGTCAAATTTCCCAAGAAGGAGCCTGAAAATAACTGGTCGGTCCCTTGTTTGCCACAGACTTGGAGATAATCAAGCTCGCTTGGGTAACTTTCTGGTCAAGAGGATTTCAGTTCCTCACTGTGCCAGGCCCCGCAGGCTGAGGCAGGAGGCTCAGAGCCCTATCCTGATCCCTTGCCATCTGGACATAACACCTTGAGTTTTATTAGTGCCGTTTGAAGAAGGTGTAATGATCACCAGCCCCGCTCTGTGCAGCCCTGGGCGCTGCTCAGGTCCACCGCTCCAATCTGCCACCCAGCTCCTGGCCAGACGGAGGTGCGGCTGGGAGCAGGACTAAACCTTGGTCGTAGTTCTCGACCTCTAGAGTGATCTAGAATCTGCACATCTAGCCGGCCCCACAGGTCACTCTGGTGTTACGGGTCCTCAGCCACACTGAGCAGCTCTGCCAGTTGCTTCTCAACGTCTCTGATTGAAGAGTCACCCTGGGCAGGTCACCAATCCCTGGAAACTGCCCACACCTTGCCAATCCCCCTCATCCCCACCTATGGGATCCTTCCTTCCCACTCCACCTGGCAGAATCCCTTCCTTCAAGATTCTGCCACCTGCCACCTCCCCAGAAATGTCTCCTCCCAGGTCAGTCGCGTGTCACTTGGTGACAGGTGTGAGCTGGGCAGTGAGACATGCAGGGCAGGGAGTGGGCTTACTCACCTTTGCCTTTGCGGCACCAAGCCCCCATGCCTGGCTCAGCACAGGTGTTTCCTACCCCATTCCTCTCGCTCCCAATTCCCCAAAGAGGAATAAGTTCCTGTAGCAAGTCATTCAGACAATTATACAAGGCCAGGCACCCAAAGCAAATGAGAAGGTCAGATGAGAGAAATAAAAACAGCTTAGACATGGGTGAAAGGCTTTAGATTTCTCATGCCAGGGGTTTATGCCAGTTGAAATCCAACTTCAGATCATAATCAAAGGCTCCAGGAGGGGAGAGGGTGGGAAGGGCCCCCGGGTCGATTTTCATGGACTCTGGACCATGTCACACTCTTCTCCAAAGTGTGCCAGGGGCCTGGAGAGCAGGGCTCCCAGCCAAGGCTGCCACCCCCAGCAAACACACTCATACCAGCCGGCCCTCTGCTGGGGTGCTCAGCCTCAAGGCCCTGAAGCTCCCTCCACATGCAAAATAAACCAGAGGTGGTCTGGGCCATCTACCCTCCCTCACTGGAGCCCAGGATGGGTGTGATACCGTCAAATGTCACTTCTTCATAACCACCCAGGCCACCAGACCTGTGTATGTTATCCCTGCTTTTATAGGTGACAATCCTGAGTGCAGAGGAAGATAAACAACTGAAAGCACACAGTCAATGAGTGGCAATCCTAATACAGGCTCCCAGGGCTCCTGGCACCAGAGCCTGGCTCCCATGCTGCACTGTGACACTTCTCTAAGACGGCAGGCTTTTTAATCAGAGTCAGTTGTGGTGGAGATCAAGATTTCCAGAGGCCCCATGGCTGGGCTGGTTAGAATTGCTCTAAGAAGGAGTGAAGCTTATCAGTAAGGAAACCCCAGAAAATCCGCATCCCCACCCCGTGAGAAAACCTAGTCCTACTTGACAGTCTCAGGCCACCCCTATCCTGCTTGGTCCATCTAGGATGGAGATGGTCTTTCCCAGAGGGATTGGGGGGTCTACCACCATACAGTGAAGTGACACAGTGTTCTACCCTTGATGGAAACCAGGACTCCAGGGGATGGAGGCAGAGCCTTGTTGCCATGGCAATGAGATAGGATGGTATGGTGATGTGACGACCTGTTCCACTTCCATCTCTACCCTTGAAACAGCTCTCAGGATCTCTCAAATTATCCCTTCTGCCATGAGTGTATGTCCTAGCATATCATGACAGGGGTGAGCCTGTTGATTTTGGAGAGGACACTTCATCCCCAGACAGCCTGGGGTGCCTCTCTGTAGCTCTGGGTAAAGAATCACAATCTCAACACCTGTTCTACAAAGTGAGCCATTCTCCTAGCCTCTGGACCACTCCATTCTCTGATGAGGACCGTGGGTAAAGAAAGAGGCTAATGTATTTCTGAATTCTGCTCTTAGCCTTTCTGCCTCTTCTTCATAGTTTAGGTAGAAAGAGGAGGGGTGTGTGTGCGTGCCTGTGCCTGCTGCTTCAGGGGCAGGGGAGTGGAATGTGTTTTCTGGTGGGAGAAGCAGGCCTGTCTATGTGTGTGCGAGGGTAAACTGGAGGAAGCACGAGTGTGTTCATGCACAGGCCCCTGTGGGACCCTGTATGTGGTGGGGGCTCTTCCAGCTACATTTCAGGCCTCGTCAGCTTCCGCTGCAGCCTGAGGGCCCTCTGGGATCTAGCTCCATGGAGGCCCTGCTTCAGCAGACAGCCGGAAGGGACCAGGTCCCTGTCTCATGTTTCTTGGCCTGGGACTCTGCAGCTTGCAAGACTCCAGGCTTTGCAGTTATAAACCCCTGGGAAGGGATGGGCATTTCTTGGGATGAAAGGGGTTTTTCTGCCTCTTGTGGCTCCCAGCCTGACTCTGACCTGCTGTTTCAATTGGGTGGAGGGTGCAGGGCAGCATGGAGGCTGTGACAAATATGAACATTACTTGCCTTGAGGACGCCATCCCCCTCTCCAGATCCACTCTGGTTGGGCTTCGAGAGCTGGGTACCTAGAGATGCCCAAACCCAAACCCACTTCTTCCTGGAATCTCTCTGCCCACGATGCAAGGAACCAGGAAGGCCTGGGCATTCCTTGAAGGGAAGGCGCTTTTCCCAGGTACCACCCTCTTGGTGACTCCATTCCAACAGTAGTGGGCTGGGCTTACATCACCAGGAAGGGAAATATGAGCAGGAGGAGTGGAGGAGGTTGGGATGCAGAGAGAGATTCTAGCGTCACTCTTAATATTTTTTTATGATTTTTATTTTTTCCATTATAGCTGGTTTACAGTGTTCTGTCAGTTTTCTACTGTACAGCAAGGTGACCAAGTTACACATACACATATACATTCCTTTTTCTTACATTCTCATGCTCCATCATAAGTGACTAGACATAGTTCCCAGTGCTACACAGGAGGATCTCATTGCTTATTCATTCCAAAGACAATAGTTTGCATCTATCAACCCCAAATTCCCAGTCCATCCCACTCCCTCCCCCTCCCCCTTGGCAACCACAAGTCTGTTCTCCATGTCCATGATTTTCTTTTCTGTGGAAAGGTTCGTTTGTGCCGTATGTTAGATTCCACATGTAAGCAATATCATATGGTATTTGTCTTTCTCTTTCTGACTTATTCACTTAGTATGAGAGTCTCTAGTTCCATCCATGTTACTGCAAACGGCATTATTTTGTTCTTTTTTATGTCTGAGTAGTATTCCATTGTGTATGAGTACCACATCTTCTTAATACAATCATTTGTTGATGGACATTTAGGTTGTTTCCATGTCTTGGCTATTGTGAAGAGTGCTGCAATGAACATCACTGATTTTTAGAGAAATGCAAATCAAAACTACCATGAGGTAACACCTCACACCAGTCAGAATGGCCATCATTAATAAGTCTACAAATAACAAATGCAGGAGAGGGTGTGGAGAAAAGGGAACCCTCCTCCTGCACTGTTGGTGGGAATGTAAATTGGTACAACCACTGTGGAAAACAGTATGGAGGTACCTTAGAAAACTATACATAGAACTACCATATGACCCAGCAATCCCACTCATGGGCATATGTCCGGAAAAAAACTTTCCTTGAAAAATACACATGCTGTTAATATTTTAATAGGCAATTTTCGAGTGCCCACAGCGGCCAAGCACAGGGCTGTCTCATTTCACCCTTATAACAGCTGTTATGAGGTGGGCACATCCTGCCCATTGTACAGAAGAGAAAATTGAGACTCAGCGAGGCTGAGCAGTGTGTCTAAGGAAGCGTAGCTGCAAAGTTACAGAGCCAAGAGTCAGGCTCCCACATTCAAACTCCAACACCGTAATCTTCCTACACACTACAGACCGTCCTCTTTTAAGCAGAGCCAACCCTGAATGTGTTGTCCTGAGAGGGCTGGTGGTCAACCTTGTTCTATTCTCACACCTCTCCATGCCGTCCTGGTGACAACAGAGGTGAAGCCACCAACTCCCAGAGCAGTTCTCCTCCAGGTGTAGTCACAGGGAGGTAAGGGGCAGGAGTCCGAGGAGAGCTGGTGTGCACTTTCTCACCTTTAGTGCCTCCTTCCAATCTTCACCTTTCACATTAAAACTCCGTCAGGAGTTCCCGTCATGGCTCAATGGTTAACGAACCCGACCAGCATCCATGAGGCTGTGGGTGTGATCACTGGTCTCGCTCACTGGGTTAAGGATCCGGCATTGCCATGAGCTGTGGTGTAGGTCACAGATGTGGCTCGGATCCCACGTTGCTGTGGCTCTGGCGTAGGCCGGCGGCTACAGCTCCGATTGGACCCCTAGCCTGGGAACCTCCATGTGCTACGGGTGCAGCCCTAAAGAGAAAAAAATGACAAAACAAACAAACAAACAAAGCAAAAAACTCCATCAGACTTGTGGAGTTCCCGTCATGGCTCAGCAGTAATGAACCCAAGTGGTATTCGTGAGGACTTGGGTTCGATTCCTGACCTCGCTCAGTGGGTCGGCGATTCGGCATTGCCGTGAGGTATGGCGTAGGCCGGCAGCTGCAACTCCAATTCAGCTCCTAGCCTGGGACTTCCATATGCTGCAGGTGTGGCCCTAAAAAAAAGAAAGAAAAGAAAAGACCTTCAGATCCTGACATCCTGACATTGGAGGGTGCCCGAGGGAAAGCCAGCTTGGAGCCTGCTCTTGGGGTTACTTGGTGCCACCAGTCTAGGAGTCCTGCCCATCACTGAGCTTCTCGGACCATCCTTTTGCTTCTTGACCATGACTGGGGAAGAGAGCTGAGGGGTCACAGGAGTTTGATGGAAGCCTGCAATTTGGAAGAGACCAAAGCAAACAGACACACACACAAAGAGACAATGCAGGATGCAGAGATAATGTTTAAAAAAGTTGTCTGTAATCAATCTCTTCCAGAGGTATAAGAGGAAATTTTGCATCCATAAAACAAGTAGTGGGTGCAATAAAAATAGGAATCATCAGAGACTCAGAAAAGGTCTTTGAAGTTAAAAACATGGGAGCAAAAATGTTTCAAAGTAATAAAAGTGTTGGAAAACCAAGTTAAGGAGATCTCTGAGGAAGTACAACAAAAAGAAAAAAAAGAAATCAGGAGATAAAACAAGAGAAACTTAGGAAAACAAACCAGAAGTTGCCTTTATCATGAGTCCTGAATCCTGACACAAAATGTAGGTATGAGTTCTGCAGCCCTGTGCTGGGTGTGGGACTGTGGAAAGCTGTTCCTCCTGGGGTTGGCATCCCTCAGCCCCAGAACAATGCCCTTCTCTTCTGAATCCCATTGGTTCTGCCAGTTGTCTCTGTCCCTAAAGCCACAGGAGGGGGCCTGGAGTCCCAAGGTGGAGCCCTCAGTCCTTTCTTCTCTAATCTCTCCAAAGCTTCAGCTTTTTCATCTAAACAGTAGGGCTAAGAGTAACCCTATAATTGGGCTGTCCAGAGGATGAAATACCATTATTCAGAGAACTTTACTGTACTGTATATGTGCTCAATAAACAGTGGCTGGGGTGCTGGTGTCACTCACGTTCTGATGCATCCCCCAGGCTGTCGTCTCCCCACCACCCCTGCAGGCCTGCTCCCTCCCTGCTCCTTGCTCCCTCTAGTCTAGGGTTTGGGGGGAGGAGGGAGAGCAGAAGGATGGGTAGTCAGTCCCTGCCACTAGCCATGACCTGTCACAGTTTTGTCACGCTTGCTGGTGGGAAAGGAGACAGCCTCACTCTCCTGACACTCCTGACCGGCTGTCCACCAGCAGATCCCTCACCGTGAGGTTCTGGGGCAGAGCACCCACCCCCTCAAATTTGGACACGTTACTTAACCTCTGAGGTCCTGGTTTCCTCCTGTGTCATAGGGATACCAATCCGCTTCCCTCACATCCCAGGGCTGATGGGACATGGGGAGAAGATCCTGCTCCTTTCCAGCTCATGCCTTCTTACCTTGGACCCTTTCCACCCACCCACTCCTGTCATTACTGATTCCTTGTCCCATCACATCATTAATCAAAGACCTTGGCTTCTGACTTACAGACTTCCTCTACCCCAGGCTTCCTGTGATCATCCTGGATGGATCACCATAGCACAGGTGTTCACCCAGCCAGCACCCTGGCCCCTCAGTTCTTTGCGTTGAGACCCTCCAGACAATGGCCCTCACCTTCACTCCACTTCAGCCATCCACTCCCAAGTCCTGCTCTGGATTTTGTTGTCATTTGTTACTGCTCTGCCTCGAAAAGACTATCTCAAGCATCCACTCTTGACCAGCTCCCCACCTTCCCACTTTATGGCTCAACTGTTTCTACCGAGCTGCTCTTTCTTTTCACCTGTCCATGGTCCTCTCTGCTTTCTTCCAGTTCATCCATCCCATCCAGTCTTAACTTCGCTTTCACATCCGGCTTATGTTCCACAGTCTATCATGCAATAACTTTTTTTTTTTTTTTGCCAAGACTCTAAATTCCTTTGTCCTCCATCATTTATCCTCACATTTGGCAAAACCCCAGTGAGGGTTTGACCTTGGCTGAATCCAGCCTTGCATTTTCTCTGCGTTTGTACCCAAGCAGCCAAGTACTCTAGTGGGGGTAGGGGGCATCAGAAAACAGGGCGGCTGGCTTCCTATAAAGCCATGATCTCATCCCCTTGGTTTTCCTGGTCAGCTCCTTTCCACTTTCTACAATTATTTCACACTATCTCTGTTTTCCTCACTCCTCCCAACCCCTTCCCATCCCCAACTCTCAACAGAAGTCTTTGCTTCCTACTTGTCAGAGAAGATAATAGCTACCACACACAAAGTCCCTCAGTTTCCAATACAGAGCAATAAACAACCAACGCGGCATACTTCTTGCCTTCTTTTCCAGTTTTCCATTGCAGGGGCTGCTGGTCCAAGCTCATCACTTATCTCAGGAATCTTACTGTGTAGGTTATCTCTTCCTTTCAACTGAATCCTGTCTATGCCTTTATTTTATTTTATTGTATTTATTTTTGCTTTTTTTTTTAAGGGCCACACATGCGGCATATGGAGGTTCCCAGGCTAGGGGTCAAATCAGAGCTACAGCTGCTGGCCCACACCACAGCCACAGCCATGCCAGATCCGAGCCATGTCTGAGACCTACATCACAGCTCACGGCAACGCTGGATCCTTAACCTACTGAGCGACGCCAGGGATTGAACCTGCGTCCTCATGGATACGAGTCAGATTCGTTACCACTGCGCCACAACGGGAGCTCCAATGCCTTTAAATATATTCAGCTCCCTACCCCCTATCACTGTGAAGGAAGGAAGGAAGGGAGAGAAAGCGTCTCTCTTGGTCTTCATTCCCCTCCAGCTATTGTCTCCTTTCCTCCTTTTTACAGCTCAGCTTCTCAAAATAGCTGCCTTTTTGATGCTGCTTCCTCTCCCGCCCTCCTCCCATCATAGCTCGGCCCATGTCTGGACTCTTGCCCCTCTGATTCACTGAACAGCTCCTGCTAAAAAGCACCCATGGCTGCACGTCCACTTGTTACCCTGAGTCATACCTGACTTTGTAGCCACACCAACCATTTACTCATCACTCCTTGTGTGGGTTCAGGGACACCTACTGGCTTTCTCTGGCCACACCCTTTGAGTCTCCTGTATAGACTCTTTTTTGCTCCTTATCCATTACAGCTTGGAGCCCTTGACTTTGCTCTGCTGGCTAATTTCATTCAGACCCATGACATTAATTACTAATTGCAAACAATGTATACGTCTTTCACCAGATCCATATATCCACCTGCCATTTGGCATCCCTGAGATGTCTCACTACCAGTCCCACATTCAACAAGACCTTGAACTCATGATCTCCCCAAACTTCTTCCTCTTCTGGAATCTTGGTTCTTTTCCATTGCAACACACACACACACAGACACAGACACACACACACACACACACACAATCACCAGGCATCATCCAGAAACCTCTCTCCCTCATTCCTATATCAAAATAATTGCAAAGTCCTGTGAATTTTATTTCCTAAATTTCTCTCAATGCAGTCCAGTCTTCTCCATCTCCACCACAGGCACCTACCCCAGTCCAAGCTTCTGTTGTAAGTCTCAAGTTCAAATGCCATGGCTTGTTAATAGGTATATGCTACAGTATTCTAGACCCATTGCAGTCAGAGTGATCTTTGTAAAATACGTTTAATTACATCATCCCCTGCATAAACCATCAATTGGTTCTAAGGCAAACATAGAAATTCTTAACGTGGGGCTGAGCAACTTTTATGGATCAACACTTAAGTCAGCTATGTACCAAGTTCTGGGTCATATTGCCTAAATTTATAGCCTGACTTTCCGTTACTTTCTATCAGTCTGACCTGAATCCTCCTGTACCCCAGTCTCCTCACCTATAAAATGAGCCAATAAAGGCACCCACTTCACAGGGCTGTTGTGAGAATTGAACATGGTAAGCACTTCCAACGGTGCCCGGCGCACAGGAAGCTCTCAGCAAGCATCTGCTCTCGTCATCCCCCACCTCCTCTCTCTCCCCCCTCCTCCCATTCCCTCTCAACAGTCTGTTTCAGCCATGCTTGCTCTCTCTCAGACCCTTGTTCTCCTCCTGCTTCCTCTCCACAGGCCTTTTGCATGTGTTCTTCCCTTTCCCCAGCAGAAAGACCCATCCTGAAGGCACAGAAGTGAGAATGTTAGGGGCCTGAGCTGGAAGGCACCTTAGAGGCTGCCTAGTCATCTGCCTCATTGTGCTTATGTGGAAACTGAGCCAAGAGAGGGGAAGGGTTGGGTCCAACATCACACAGCAAGTCCATGGTAGTGCCAGGACTGGAATCCAGACCCCTGCAACTGGCCCAGGGCTCTTTGCACCGCCCACCACAGTTCACCAGTTCACTCATTTAATGAGTGCTATCCCCTACTTTGTGCCGGGTGAGAGGCCGACGCACATGCACATAAACAACTGAGGTCGGCGCTTTCAAAGAAGGGATCATTCCTGTGCTGTGGGACCCAAGCAGAAAGCAGTCAACTCCAGGCTGAGTCAGGACCTGCTTCACGGAGGAGCTGGTGACATTGAAAGTGGGCCCTGGAAGAATGAGCAGGGCGAAACCAAGTAAGGGCGTCATAGGCTGAATAATTAGGGCCCATCCTGAGATGCAGGCAGAGGATGTGTGTTTAGGGAGCTGACCCGGACTGGTTGAAAAGCTACAGAGAATAGAACGCACAGACATGGAGCCCAAAGGGAGTTAAGGCCAAGCAGACAAAAGCAGGAAGACCAGCTGCCCCTCCTCATGTCTGCGGAAGCCTCCCCAAACCCCGAGGGCCACCAGTCCCTCCCCCCATTACTAGGTAAACCCAGGATGCACAGTGCCCCTTCTTCCAGCTGCCTGTTTCCAGAAGATTCCATTAGGTGCTTCTCCCAACAAGCTATGGTGCACTTTCCCATAAACAGCTGCTGCTAATAGAGGCTTGGGAGGAGGCAGCAGCCAGACCCCTGGGTCAGGCTCTCTCAGGGAGTAAGTCAGGAGGACCCACCTCACACATCTTCCAGATGGGAAAACTGAGATACCCTGGGAGAGGGCAGCCAGGGGCACAGCCAAGGTTAATGCAGAGAAGGGCTTTGGAGGGGGGCGGACTCTGACCTGGGGGGTTGGAAATCTAGGTTCTATGTCCTTCTCAGCCCTGACCTCGACCCTGAGCAGTGCTCTTCCTCATCAGCTTCTGCTCCTTCTGGGGAGCCCAGGGCCAGGCTGGGATGTGGGGAAGCTGGCACCACTGGGCACAGCATTCTTCTCCCACAGCCCTGCTTCCTCTAGCTCCCTGCCAGTTGAGCTTCCCCCACGCAGTTGGGTGCCAAGGGAAAGACTTAAGACTGGCCACCCTGCCATCTACCCCAGGATAATAGATGAGCACATAGCAGAACCACAACCTCCCCGTGTGTGTGGAGTATGCAGAAGGAGAAGGGCTCCGTGGCTACAGGCTTCAGTGGATCCCAGAGAGAGAGCCCCCAGAGGGAGCAGTGGCATGGACCTTGGGGAGCAAGATGCCTCACGGGGGCCTCCTGCTGGTGCTCCGGGCTCCCACGCCATTGGTCTCCACTCAGCCTCCAGAGACAGTGACTCCAGGGTCCCTCTCCCTCTCCCTCCCCCACCTAACACTGCTGGCTTTTGGATACGTGATGTCCTCAGGTCCTCACCACCAGCTAGGAGCTGATGGGCAGGGATGCTAGCAGCTAGCTGAGCAGGGATGGTCCCGTTCAAAGAGGTCAGGAAGCTTGCCAAGAGTCACACAGACATCGTCAAGCCCAGAAACCCTACCGCTTGATTCCCATCCAGAGCTCCCATTAAGCACCCCTCACTAGGCACAGAGCAGAACTGGGAGGTGACTAAGACATGCCATTGCCCTCAGGGGGCTCACGGCTGAAGTATCCAGAAGGGTGTGGGCACAATGAGTTCTACCAGGGAAGCAACCTAGGCTACTAGAGTTGGGTTTGGGGATTTTCTTGCTTGAAATGCTGCTCCACTAGCAGAACTAATCAGCTCTGAAACCATGGACAAGTTCCCTCTTGTCAAGTAATGTCCCAAGTCTCAGTTTACTCATTTTTAAAACAGGAATAATGCCAGGACCTACTGCAGAGGGTGGCTCTGGAGATCTACTGAGATGGTGCATGGGCCGTCCTCACCATGCCACAGGGAATGTGGTAAGGACTCCACTGTCATTAGCACTGCAAGGCGGACGGTCATCCGTGTTCGGGTTTAAAAGGCAGCAAAAAGGCAAAAGCAAGGCTGAAGGCAGCTGAAAGGACGGGCGGGGGAGAAAATATTCATTCTGTGCCAAGTCCCGTGGGAACCAGCAGTTCGTTGGGGCTCTGGAAGGGGAGGGCAGGGTTAGGAGAGGGCCCTGATGAGGAGGAACAGGGTTCCCATTTGGAAAGTGCAGCTGGGACCAGAGGACCTAAGGGAGGCGGGTGAGCTTGGATAACAGGAGTAGTTGCTAAGCCTGTAAAATGCCTAGGATTTCACAGGCTTTCTTCTCATGTCTCATCTCAAATCAGCCCCCAACAGCCCAACGTCGTACAGAGCAGGACACTGCGGGCTCGGGGAGGTTGAACTCAGTCCTCAGGCCGTAAGTCAGAGGCTGAGTTTGGACATGCACCTGATGGGTTTTTTCCAAAGCCTATTTCCCCTTCCCCAAGTTCCCAGAGAGAAACTACGAGGTTGGGAAGACAGGACAAGGACAGGGTAAGGTCAGGCCTAGGGCAGCCCCACCCCCAGGGGAAAGGCAGCGATCCCGACCCGGTGGACCAGAGGGCCGTCAGGCTTTTCAAACACAATGATGGCAACTCTACCAGCTGCGATGTGCGGGGCACCACACAAGGCATGTGGGGCGATCCAAGGGCATGACCCTGTTCTCAAGGGACTTTCATTGCCTTACGTGGACGCAGTGGACATTTCTCGGCCTGTGGGCAGCTCGTTTAATCCACACAGAGACCCTCTGAGCTAGGCACTACCATTAAGTCCCCCCCCCCTTTTTTTTCTTTTTTAGCCTTTTAGGGCCACACCAGTGGCCTACGGAGGTTCCCAGGCTAGGGGTTGAACTGGAGCTGCAGCTGCTGGCCTACACCACAGCCATAGCAATGTGGGATCCAGGCCACATCTGCGACCTACACCACAGCTCACAGCAATGCCAGATTCCCAAACCACCAATCGAGGCCAGGGATCAAACCCACCTCCTCATGGATCCTAGTCAGGTTCCTTAACTTCTGAACCACGAAGGGAACTCCCAAGCCCATTTTTATAGAAGGGCTCAGCAGAGGCCCGAAGAGGGTGGGTAAGTTGCACAGAATCACATAGGTCATAGGTCGGGAGGGGAGGCACCTGGATTCAGGCACTGCGCCCTCCCTCCACCACGCTGACTGCCCCCAAAGCATTAGGCTGTGCGGGGTTGGCTGCGAGCACCCAGGAAAAAAAAAGGAGCAGGAGCCCAGGGAGAGGCAAGGCCACTGTGGACTGTGGGCCTGGGGACAAGCTTCCTGGATGAGAAGCACCTGTTGGACTTTGAAGGATTAAAAACCTTCGTGGGAAAAGGAACAGAAAAGAAAGTGATTTTCTGAAAGAGGATTCTTAAAAGTAAAGTTCCGGAACAGAAGCCTCTTTGGAATAAATAATGGGAGGTGAATCTTCTTTCAGGTAAGAATCTGACCCTCCTTTTCTCTACCTGTAAAATGGGAATAATGAAATTACCCACTTCATGGGAAGGCTGAGAATCAAATATGGTCCTACCTTTTAAATACTGTGAACAAGAAACCACTCTATAAATGCAATAAGCCATTTCCATTATAGGAGCACGTGGATAGGTGTGAAAATAGCATCCATGTTCTTAGACACAGTGGTGGACAGTCAGGAGAAGGGGAAGGAAAGAAGAGAAGAAGTAATGGACTCAAAGCTGAGAAGAAAGCAATTGCCATCTGGATGGAGAAAGCCTGCTGCAAAATTCAACTGAGCGGGGCTCTGGCCCCTCCCCCCGCAGCACTGGGAACATCTTCCTCCAGGCATCTGAAAGCATCCTTCCCATCAGCAGAGCCCAGGGGGCTTTTATGGAAATAGAGTCAGCTGCTTTGAATCCCTGCTCCATCCCTTCTGAGTCACCCACATCCCTGGGAGCCTCAGTTTCCATGTATATAAAATGGAGGTGAGGACAGCTGGTTTGCAGAGTTGTTATGAGGGCTACGTAGGGGTGTGTACAGTGTCTGGCACCCACCCAGCAGCAGCCCAGTACCCTGTGAGTTTCCCAGGTCACTTAACATCTGCCTCCCGAAGGTGATGGGAAAATGTCTGGACAAGAAGATGAGGAACTGGGACTTAGGCTCAAACACATCTTTGTAAGGAAGAGGTACATGGGCACTCTGGAGAGGGTAGCCTCCGTTCCTCTCCGACCCAGTTCCATGGGTCCACTGCCTCTCCTGGCACCTGGCTGGCTACCTGCCCCCAGGTGTCTAGGAGGCCCTGCTGGCTGCAGTGGGCATCTGCTGCCACCTATAGGCCCCACATGGCATTGCCGCCTCCATCCAGCATCATAGGGTGCAGCCTTCCCCTCCTCAGAGATGTCACTACATCTTTCCTTGTCTGTGTCCCAGGCTGCCAGCATTCCCTGAAGCCAGCAATAATCGTCTCCATCCATTTCCCTAGCATCCAGCCCAGTGCACCTCGGAGCAGGTGCTTAGCACGCGATGACGGACTGGATGAATGGGTGAGTGGCCTTTCAGTGATGAAGAGAACACCAAACAAGCACTTAGCTGAGGCTTATTGCATGCTGGTGTGGTTGACTCACAGAGACGTGTGAATCCTCTTTCGGAGGCCACATGGAGCAAGAGTGAGTCTTAGATGCCAGGGTTAAGGTTGGGGGAGTAGGAACAGAGGGAGTGATAAAGGGGGTAGCTTTAGGGACTCTGCCATTGGGGGAGTACAGGCCTCCTCTACATTTCCTGCCTCCACCCTGGGCCAGGATCTCCCTCTAGAAAATGGCCTCCGTCTGGGAAATCGGGAGTAAAGAGGAGGCGAGAATGCGGCCAGGCTCCGTGCTGAGTGGAGCCAGTTCAGCAGGAGACTGTCCTTTGGCCTCTTGCCTCCCAGAGTTTCCCACTTCCTTGGAAGTCTTAAAACAGGAAGCTTTCCTTGGAGTTCCCTGGTGGCTCAGTATGGTTAAGAATCCTTCATTGTTGCTGCTATGGCTAAGTTTCAATCCCCGGCCCTAGAATTTCCACATGCCATGGGTGCTGCCAAAAACAAAACAAGACAAATGAATGATGAGAAATAAGTTTCTGTTGTTAAGCCCCCAGACTTTGTTACAGCAGCCTGAAAGGATTGACAGCACCCTACCCCAGACCTTCAGAGTCACTTTTTTTTTTGTCTTTTTTGTTGTCTTTATTGTTGTTGTTGTTGTTGCTATTTCTTGGGTCGCTCCCGCGGCATATGGAGGTTCCCAGGCTAGGGGTCCAATCGGAGCTGTAGCCACCGGCCTACGCCAGAGCCACAGCAACGTGGGATCCGAGCCATGTCTGCAACCTACACCACAGCTCACGGCAACGCCGGATCATTAACCCACTGAGCAAGGGCAGGGACCGAACCCGCAACCTCATGGTTCCTAGTCGGATTCATTAACCACTGCGCCACGACGGGAACTCCAAGAGTCACTTTTGACACAGGTCCAGCCAACCTCTGGGTGACCCTACCCACCCCAGCAAGGCAGCTTTCCTTCCATGCTGGTGGTGAGACCCAGGGCCTCTGGGCCACTCCCCAGCCCCTGCCTGCCATGCTTGGGTGGTCCTGACCCACACCCAGCTTGAAGCCCTCCTTCTGCTGTTTGGGGTTTTTTGGTTTGTTTGTTTGTTTATTTTGGTCTTTTTAGGGCTGTACCCACAGCATATGGAAGTTCCCAGGCTAGGGGTCAAATCAGAGCTACAGCTGCTGGTCTTTGCCACAGCCAGAGCAACAGCAACACAAGATCTGAGCCATGTCTATGACCTACACTGCAGTTGGCACCAGTACTGGATCCTTTAACCCACTGAGTGAGGCCAGGGACCAAACCTGCATCCTCATGGATACTAGTTGGATTCTTAACCTGCTGAGGCACAACAGGAACTCTCTCCTGCTGCTGTTTGAACTACTTCCACTCTACCTCTGCCCCCTTGGTCCTGAAAGGAGAAAGATATCACTCATTTTCTAGATATGCCCACTGAGAGCAAACAGCAAGTTCCTGAAGCCCCTGGCCCACCCAGAAGGCCACATCCCAGCTCTCCTGAGTCCCAGATCAGGCCGTTCTCAAACACAGCCCAGGCACTTGTGTTTCTCCATCCCCAGCGTCAGGCGGGTTGAATACCTTCTGCCGAGAAACTTCTCTTCACTCAGGTGTTAACAGGTACTTTATTTAAATTTTTTTGGTTGCACCCATGGCATGAGCAAGTTCCCGGGCCAGGGACTGAACCCACACCACAGCAACATCCCTAGCCACAGCAGTGACAACCCCAGAACCTTAACCTGCTACGCCACCAGGCACCTCCAGCATTTTCAGAGGTATAGGCACAGAATAGGTGCTCAAGAAGCACAGTCCTTGACTGATGAAAGGCATTCTCCAGGCACCCAACTCCAGGACCACCCCATTCCTGCACCTAAGTCCTCAGCCACACTAGTCACACCCACTCCCAGCCCGCCTCCCAGCCCCCTTGCCTTGGCCTCCCTTGGACAGACCTGAACTCATGTTCCTCTGCTAAAGATTCTGAGTCACTAGGATTCCTTGAGATCCTCCAGCTGCCTGGAAAGTGGAGTGGAATTCAGCACCCACCATTCACTTGTAGAGTTCAGACAAGGTCAAAGGCTTCTTGAACCAGGACACAGTGAGAGTCTGGAGGGTAACTGCAGGTTGTCTGACTCCCTTCGTTGTGCTAGGGCTTGCCCCCAGCCCTGAGGATCACACCTGGGGGATCCAGCCCACCCCTGGAGCCTAGGAGTTGAGAACACCTTGCCCCGCTGCTGTAGCTGGCACCGCAAAGTAGCAGAGCTGGCAATGACGCGAACCTGAGCTCCTCCAAGCGGGTGCTCATGAAGGACTTTTCATCTTTGTGCGTAGGGCCGGCAACCTGGGGGCTCTCCCTGTGAGGCTCATGGCTTTTCTCACACAGAGACAGCCACCTTGATTCACTCACTCATTCGTTCACTCAGGCATGCATTTCATTCATTTGCTTGTTCATTGATTCAATAGATACTGGGTGCTTATGTGCCAAGCACAGTGCTAGACTCTGGGGGCACAGCCATAAGCATAGTGTGTAAGACCGAGTCCCCATCCTGACAGAGCTTACAGTCGAATAGGGAAAACACCAAACACGACCCTATGATGAGTGGCAGGGGCACACAGGGAGCGCAGGGCTGAAAGTGGAGATGCTTTTCAGTTCCTGGCTGAGCTTAAGGGCAGCTCAGCAAGCCTCAGGGGAGCTACTGTCAGCTTTGAGCAGGGATGTGATCTGTCCAAGCTGCTGGGTTTAGAAATAAACCAGCATGAATGGGAGACAAGGAACAGGAGACAAGGAGTCAGCAGAGTAACGTGGCCAGTGGCAGTGAGGATGGAAGGGAAGGTCAGAGTCCAGAGAAATCTCAGAGGTAAAATGGAAAGGAGTCTGCGGTTTGGTGAGACAAAGGGAGGCATCGAGACCAGGCCACGAGCTGGTGGCTCTGCTGGCAGGGGTGGTCTTGGGAGGAGCGCTTTTATGTAAAACAGGAGTCGGGAGAGCAGGCAGATGAGCCGCTAAGGGGGAGACATTAGTGTTGGGAAGTGGAGGTTGCAGTTGCAGAGACATTCAACAGGCAAGGGAGCTCCGGAGGCCAGAGGTGGAGAGAGATGCAGGAGAAGCCGACCGAGTAAGGAAGGGTGCGCGTTCTGAAAGGCCAGTGGATGCCTGAGCAGCTCACACTTGTAGGAAAGAGCCAGGGGGAAGAGAGAGATTGAGAGCTGGGAAGAGGAGGAGATCACTGAGGGCACGGGAGCCTGGAGGCTAAGGGAGGGATGTGGATCCAGCAATAGGAAGAAGGCAGTCCTGGCAGAGGAGTGGGTGGAGAGGGCGTGCCTCTTCCTTTACCCCAGGGGAAGGGGAGGGGACGGCTGGCCAGTGGGATCCAGAGCTACTGGGGAGGGGCCGGCGGGCAGACTTGTGCGAACAACTCCTGCACCTTCCCACGGAACTTGGCAAACATGCAATTCCACTTGCACAAAGTAACACGTGCACACCTTCACGTGCACACTGAAGGGGCATGTACACAGGCCCCTTCCTATGAATTCGGGAAAGCCACAAGACACACACACACACATTGGGGGAAACTAGGCTCAAGGTGGCCTCACAGCCATGGGAGGCATGGCACAGGGCAGCGGGGAGGAAGGGGGGGGGATCAGCTCCGGCCTGGGCACCAGGAGCCCTGGCTCCAGTCCCTCCCTCACCCCGCTCAGCCTGCTGAGTTCAGGAAGTGACTTCACCTCTGGGTGACTCCGTTGCCCAAAGGGCAAACGAGAATGAATCACACCCAAACAACAGGCCCGTGAAGCTGACCTGGAACGAAAGCTTCTTCGCGGCTGGCTCTTTCTCTGTGGAAATTCCAAGTAGGGAGATGAATCTCACGTGGTCCTGACGCACCAGCACTCCCTGACCACCTGGCCAAAATCACACAGGCTCCGCCTCTCCTTCTGCTCACCTGGTGTCCCTGCCCACAACCACCCGACAGCTCCCCAGCGTCGCCTCAGCAGGCACCTGCTCCACCTGCCACAGCAACCCAAACCCAAGGGGTGGGGGGCAGTTCGTGCCTTGTTTGCATTATTCTGCTTACTGCTCTTTTTCTGTGACCTGTCTGGGGATAATTTGTCAGGCGTGGCTGAACTATCCTGGAGAACCTCTGGCTGGGCTGGGGGAGGGGCAAGAAAGGTGGAGGAGCTGCTCTTCCGCAGGCTCCGTGGGGCAGCTTTCTGGGGCTCCTCCAGAGCAGCGTTCCAGTGGGCAGGGGCCTTCAGCAGCGCCCCTGTCCAGAACATGTGCCTGGATGGGGACTCCGCCTTGATTCCCCTCTGATTCCCCATGTGCCCCTGCCCTGCCTGGCTTTATTTCCTCACCATGGAACGAAGGCGTGGAGTCAGTATCCTTTCCAGCTCCCATATGCTGGGGCACCATTGCCTCCTATACTGTCCAGAAGAGTAGCCACTACCCACCGGTGACTGTTTACATCTACATTTAAATGGAATACAGTTAAACAAAAGTCTGCACAAGCCGCCTTTCAAGAGTTAAGTGGTCACATGGCCAGCAGCCGCTGCTTAGGGCAGTGCAGATATAGGACATTTCCATCATTTCAGAGGTTCTTTTGAACAGAGCTGCATTCTGGACAACAATGAGAGGACTCTTGTGATGGAAAAGTCCCCGAATAGGCTGAAGGGACAACATGGAGCAAAAGAAAAAGATCTTTTCTCTGAAGGCACTTTCCTGGATTGAGCAGTAAGAGATCTGGCCTCCTAAAAAGAAGGTTCTTGGACCAACTCCCAGTCCTCCTCTGCTACATTCTGGTCCATAGAGGTTTCTTTCAGGGCCTGATGGGAGAGTGAGGATGTGGAGGGACCTTCTACAAACGGAGGATGGAGGATGCCTACACTGCCAAAGCCCAGACCCTAGGAGCAGACCAATGAGCACACCTGACTGAGGCCAAGTGCCATTGTTCCTGGGACTCTAGTCTACCACAAGTGCTGGCCACAGAGGAACGTCTTAGGAACCTCCTGAGCTCTTTATTAGGTAGCAGGCCAAAGAACAGGGGCTTCTGTGTGGTTATGTTCAGCATTCAAATAGCATCACATAAGAGGAACGGATAAAGATGTAGCACATATATACAATGGAATATTACTCAGCCATAAAAAAGAATGAAATAATGCCATTTGTGGCCACATGGATGGACCTAGAGATTATCATACTGAATGAAGTAAGTCAGAGGAAGGCAAATATCATATCATTTATATGTGGAATCTTAAAAAAAATACAAATGAATTTATTTACAAAACAGAAGTAGATTCACAGACCTCAAAAACAAACTTACTATTACCAAAGGGGAAAGGGAAGGAGCATAAATTAGGAATTGGGATTAACATATACATATTACTATATATTAAAATAAATAATTAACAAGGACCTACAGTATAGCATGGGGAAATCTACTCAACATTCTATAATAACCAATATAGGAAAAGAATATGAAAAAGAATAGATATATGGATATGTATAACTGAATCACCTTATTGTACATCTAAAACTAACACAACATTGTAAATAGATTATACTCCAACATAAAATAAAAATTTTTAACATACCCTCACACCATGCACAAAAATAAACTCAAAATGGCTTAAAGACTTAAGTGTAAGACAAGACACCATCAAACTCCTGGAAGAGAACATATGCAAAACATTCTCTGCTATCAACCTTACAAATGTTTTCTCAGATCAGTCTCCCAAAGCAACAGAAATAAAAGCAAAAGTAAACCAATGGGACCTAATCAAACTGACGAGCTTTTGTACAGCAAAGGAAACCATTAAGAAAAAAAACAAAAAGACAACTTACAGAATGGGAGAAAATAGTTTCGAACGATGCAACTGACAAGGGCTTAATCTCTATAATATACAAATAGCTTATAAAACTCAACAGCAAAAAAGCCAACAACCCTATTGAAAAATGGGCAAAAGACCTGAATCGGCATTTCTCCAAAGAAGATACACAGATGGCCAACAAGCACATGAAAAAAATGCTCAACATCATTGCATTAGAGAAATGCAAATCAAAACTACCATGAGTTAACACCTCACACCAGTCAGAATGGCCATAATTAATAAGGCCACAAACAACAAATGCTGGAGAAGATATGGAGAAAAGGGAACCCTCCTGCAGTTGGTGGGAATGTAAATTGGTACAACCATTATGGAAAACAGTATGGAGGTACCTTAGAAAACTATACATAGAACTACCATATGACCCAGCAATCCCACTCTTGGGCATATATATGGACAAAACTTACCTTAAAAAAGACACATGCACCTGCATGTTCATTGCAGCACTATTCACAATAGCCAAGACATGGAAACAACCTAAATGTCCATTGACAGATGAATGGATTAAGAAGATGTGGTGAATATATACAATGGAATACTACTCAGCCATAAAAAAGAACAAAATAATGCCATTTGCAGCAACAGGGATGTAACTAGAGACTCTCATACTGAGTGAATAAGTCAGAAAGAGAAAGACAAATACCATATGATATCACTTATATCTGGAAGCTAATATATGGCACAAATGAACCTTTCCACAGAAAAGGAAATCATGGACATGGAGAACAGACTTGTGGTTGCCAAGGGGGAGGAGGGGGAGTGGGACGGACTGGGAATTTGGGGTTGATAGATGCAAACTATTGTCTTTGGAATGAATAAGCAATGAGATCCTGCGGTATAGCTCTGGGAACTATATGTAGTCACTTATGATCGAGCATGATAATGTGAGAAAAAAGAATGTAAACATGTATGTGTAACTTGGTCACCTTGCTGTACAGTAGAAAACTGACAGAACACTGTAAACCAGTTGTAATGGAAAAATAAAAATCATTATTAAAAGTAAATAAATATTTTTAAAAATAATAAAATAATTTTTTTTTAAAATCAGAGTTCCCCTTGTGGCTCAGCAGAACCGCAAGAACCCAATATAGCATCTGTGAGGATGTAGTTTCGATTCCTGGCCTCACTCAGTGGTTAAGGATCTGGCATTGCCCTGAGCTGTGGTGTAGGTTGCAGACATGCCTCAGATCCCACAGTGCTATGGCTGTGGTGTAGGCTGGCAGCTGCAGCTCCTATTTGACCCCTAGCCTGGGAACTTCCATATGCCACTTTTTTTTAGGGTGCAGCCCTGAAAAGAAAACAAAATCAAATAGTGCCTTGTGCTGGAGCTGGAGCCGGAGCCGGAGCCATGGGGTGAGACCAGAGAGACTGTTCCACACACTCTTGTTCTACCCTCTTTCCCATGTTAGTCCTTCCTTGATGGTGTCCCCAACAGACTGGAGGACCAGGAGAAGGAGTCCAGGAACTGCCAGCAGGCTTTTCCAAACTCTTCTCCACCTTTCAAAACAGGTTGTGCCATCCTTGAGCCCTGGCTCTTCAGGTGAAGAGGGTACTCAGGGTACATCTTCATCATTCCTGAGGCCTTAGACTTTGAAATCCTTGGCCAGCTTTCTTGGTATAGAGTAGGGTCCATGGATAAGAATCATAAAATCTATGAACTCCCTGAAATTGCATGGAGTGAGTGTGTTGGGGTGGGGGGGTGTTGTGCACTGCTCTGCAGAGGGGGCTATTGCATTCTATAAATTTTCAGTGGTCTGTTGGAGGGATGGGTTTTAGGGGAGGAAAGGATGAATTTTGGTGAGCCTGGGACCAAAGGCCTGGTCCCCCCAGGGATTAATAAGGGACCTGCTTTCTGGTCCTAGATCTCAGCTCTCTGCTCACCCCAGATCTTATCCTGGAGCCTTAGAAGTGACCTGAGCCAAATTCCCAAGGCACTCAAGGTTTTGCAAGGAGTGTGGGTCCCCTCCAGGCAGGGCCTGGCTCTAGCAGCCTGGAGAGAGTTTATCCTTCTTCATCCCTCATCATGTTTATTCATCCTTCTTCCAATATGACAATGTGGAAGCTTCTCTAGGTTGAAAGGCTTCTTTCCAGAGGCTCACAGGGACCCGTAGCCCCCAGGGAGTGCCTCCTTCAGTCATACAAATGCCTGGATGTGTAGGACCCAGGTCTGGCCCTAACAGTTAGATAGCTTAGCACAAGGCGGGCCTGCGTGTGTTATAGGTGTTCTATTATTGTCATTATTCAATGCTGTGCTCTGAGGTTTCTTTCCCACACTCCCACTCCCCACACCCAGTTGTCCTCAGCTGCCTCTCCCTGGCATCTAAGCACTTTCTCTGAGTGGCCAGAAAGCCCCTCAAGCAGTAAAGCAAGTTCATTTCCTTTGGTTTTCATCTCAGGACAAATAAGAAGCATCTTCCATAGTTTGGGGGCTAAAGACCCTATTGAAATTCTCCCTAAGTCTCTTCTCTTCCCAAGACTTGACTCTCAAAGTCTTGTACCCCTTCTTTACAAAGTATGCCCTGTGCCTCTTCAATCCTCCATATGTTTCTAAGATGCTTTTAAGGTCACAACCTCTCCTCTCTCTAGAAGCTCTGAGGCCAAAGGAAGAAGACCTGAGACCTCTCTCTGGGTAAAGTTAAGTCTGTTACACATGGCCTTTGGCCATGGTCCTTTTCACATGCCTAAGATTTGGAGGAGCCACCATAGGGTAAGGGTAGGAGGCTTTGCTCAGTTTCCCAATACACTGGAGCATCAACATCAGCACAATAATTTTACCCAAAAGGCCAGTGTTATGCCCTAGCACAGCATGGTAGATGTAACGTGGAAAAAACGCTGGCACACCACGAGAGTCCCATCCATTCATTAGCGGTTAATCCACTTCATCGTCATGTCACATGACTAAAATATCTTCCAGGGCGAGGCCACTCAGGTTTGCAGATTTCCATGTGATCTTGGCAGGTTCCAAAGACAGGATTGGACCCAATAATACATGGCTTCACCCTTTCAGGCATCTCAGATAACTGAGCTAAGCGATAGCATCTCTTACTCCAAGTTTCTTTTCTAGCATGTCGTGTTAGATCCTCCTCCTTGCATAACCATGTACTTATGCCTTTACTTCAGCTGCTGTTCCTGTCTCCCCATTTATACCCAAACTCTTCCACCTTACTGAGGGATATTAGCTTAGGCCACTGCGCTGGTTTTGGTTGCTGGCAGCGTGACTAGTGCAGCAAATGCTTCCTACTCAATCCACCAGCCACAGGCGCCAAAGGTCCCCAGACTACCCTTACTTATTTTTTTTTTTTTTCGGTCTTTTTGCCATTTCTTGGGCCGCTCCTGCGGTGTATGGAGGGTACCAGGCTGGGGGTCGAATCGGAGCTGTAGCTGCCAGCCTACGCCAGAGCCACAGCAACGCAGGATTGGAGCCGCATCTGCGACCTACACCACAGCTCATGGCAACGCTGGATCGTTAACCCACTGAGCAAGGGCAGGGACCGAACCCGCAACCTCATGGTTCCTAGTCGGATTCGTTAACCACTGCACCATGACGGGAACTCCTACCCTGACTTCTGACTAATGGGCTCCAGCCCCTCCCACAGAAAGATCCCCCTCTCTTCCTCTACTCCACGGCCACGGCACGTGCAATCAGAACCCCAAAGTATACAGCAGGGTTTTTCCTTCCTTCTGGGTCCCTCATCCAGGACCACGGTCTGGGGGCTCTGCCTTGTATAAGACACGATTCCCAATAGGAATTTGCTGAGATGCCTGCTGATTGCCCCCTTAACCCTTGAGGTTATATTTTCCATAAGATGCCCCAAAATATCCTTGCTTAGTACAAATGGAAAAATGCAAAGCCAACATCTTATTATTTTTGGTTATTTTCAGTTGTACTTTGATGGAAAAAGAAGTTATTCCTTACATTAGGCCTTAACCTACAGCTATTCTGATTACATTTCTGAGAAACATAGATTTGGGTTTTTTTTTTTCTTTAATGGGCTCATCTCATGTTTCCTTTTCTTTATCCTTAGATTAATATGACTACCATATACATTTTATGTCTCCAAGTCATTTATAAAAACTGAAATTTTTGTCCAGGAAAAAACACAAATGTCTTTACGGTTTGGCCCCTTGTTTGGTTTGCTTGTACAGCCTCATCTCCACTCACAGCCCCCAACTCACACCCTTATTTACATTCCCCAAGCTCCTGGGTTCTCATCTAGCTCCCCGGCTATTTGGGATCAGGCTTGGGAACACAGAGCTGGAGCAGGATGATCTCAGGTTAAAATGCTGCATGTGGAGTTCCTGTCATGGCGCAGCAGAAATGAATCCAACTAGGAACCATGAGGTTGCAGGTTCGATCCCTGGCCTCACTCAATGGGTTAAGGATCCAGGGTTGCCATGACCTGTGGTGTAAGTCGTAGGTGGGGCTCAAATCTGGTGTTGCTGTGGCTGTGGTGTAGGCCCCTAACCTGGGAACCTCCAAATGCCGAGGGTGTAGCCCTAAAAAGCAAAAAAATAAATAAAATAAAATAAAATAAAGTGCTGCGTGTGCCAAGTATTGGCCAGATGACCGTAAGAGAGTTTCTAAACTTTAAAAAAAAAAATTTTTTTTTGGTCTCTTGTTTGTTTATTTGTTTGCATATGGAAGTTCCCAGGCCAGGGGTTGTATCAGAGCTGCAGCTGCTGGCCTACAGCATAGCCACAGCAACGCCAGATCCTTAACCCACCAGGTGAGGCCAGAGATCAGACCCTTTTCCTCTTGGATCCTAATTGGGTTCATTACTGCTGTGCCACAACAGGAACTCCACTTTTGTTTTCTCATCTGAAAAAAATGCTGGAAATAATGGACCTGTCTCCCCATAGTGTAATTCCACTTCTCACCCGTTAAGATAGCCATTATCCCAAAATAGAAAAGAACAAGCCTTGGCAAGAATGTGGAGAAATTGTGCATTGCTGCTGGGAATATAAAAACAGGATGGTGGTTCTACAAAAAAATTAAAGATCTGATTTTCCCAGGTAATCCCAGCATTGCCAGATGATTCCACATTTCCACTTCTGGGGAGAAACAAAAAGAATTGGAAGTAGGGACTTGAATAGATATGTGTACTCTCATGTTCATAGCGGCGTTATTCACAGAAACCCAAAGACAGGAGCAACCCAAGCAACCATCACTGGATGAATCAGATCCACTGAGTCACCAGTCAAGCAATTCCAAGGACCCACATGTGAACTACTAGTTTAATTTTTAATATTTGAAGATAAAACATTTTATTGTGACCTGTTGGTCCTATAAATGTAGCATTTTTAACTGAGCCAACACACAAAGTTTGATGAACATACAGATTTGTAGGTCAGCGGCTGTAATCCTGGCCTCTCAGGGGTCTGGGACACTCCTGTTGGTGACCACACCTCGAACGGATACGGCGTCTTTAGAGCAGGTTAACGACTTTTGCAGCTTATGAGTAAACCATAATGATGTTTGAATTAGAAAGATGACAAAGCATTTTTGATTTGTCTTATTACTGTGTGGATCTAAAAAAGGAAGCTTGTGGAGCTCCCACTGTGGTTCAGTGTATCCATGAGGATGCGGGTTTGATCCCTGGGCTCTCTCAGTGGGTTAAGGATCCAGCGTTGCCGTGAGCTGTGGTGTAGGTCGCAGATGCGACTCGGATCTGGTGTTGCTGTGGCTCTGGCATAGGCCAGAAGCTGCAGCTCCTATTTGACCCCTAGCCTGGGAACTTCATGTGACGCAGGTGTGGCCTTATAAAGAAAAAAAAGAAAGGAAGCTTGTAACTATTCGGAAGCCTTTGTCGAAGGAGGAAGAACTGTTCGAAACAGGCAATCCCAGAGCTGACAGTGTCAGGTACTGGAAGGCTTGCTTGTTGAGTTGGAGTTTTTTGAGAGAAAGAAAGCACAGGCCCTTAGACTCTTATAAGCTCTGGGTGAAGTAAGTGTCCCCCTGGGAATAGAAGTGGCCCCTAGAGAGATGGTCACTGCCATCAAAAAAAGCCTACTTGAGAAACTGTGAACATGTGTGTATTAGTTTGCTGGGACTGCTTTAACAGAGTACCGCACACTGACTGGCCAAAACCACAGAAATCTATTGTCTCACAGTCCTGGAGGCTGAAAGTACAAGCTCCAGGTGTAGGCTGGGTGGGCTCCTTCTGAGGGCTGGAAGACTCTGTTCCAGGCCTCTCCTCTCACCACAGTGCTTTTTGGCTGGCAATCTTTGGTGTCCCTTGGTTTCGGCAGCATCACCCCATCTCTGCTTGCATCTTCACATGGTATTTTCCCCGTGCATTGGGGAATTGTCCAATTGCCCCCTACCCTTTCTTTCTTTCTTTCTTTCTTTCTTTCTTTCTTTCTTTCTTTCTTTCTCTCTTTAATGGCTTTGCCATTGATAGAAATAGATCCTGGCAGAGATCTGAGTGGTGGAGAATCTGAGTGGCACTGAGTGGCGGAGAAAGGTACAGACTCCATAGTCAAGGCTAGGGCTGGGCAGATGTTTTCTGTAAAGGGCAAGATAGTAGATATTTTAAGGTTTGCAGGTTATATGATCTCTGTTCTAAGTACTCGTTTGCTGTTGCAACATGCAAACAACCATAAACAATTCAGGGGGACTGTGTTCCAATAAAACTTCATTTGCAATATCAGGCAGCAGGTCAGACTTGGCCCGTGTGCCTTGCCGATCAAGACCATTGCTTCCCCTAGTGAATCCTTTCCCTTTATGCTATTATTTTTTTTCTTCTGTGTCACTCCCCACATCATAGGCCGCCTCTCATATCCTCTCCCCCAGCCCTACTCTCATGATTATTCTTCTCCTCATGAAGGGTCTTCTGCCCTCACTGCCACCCCCTTTCCTTGCCATCTTCCTCTTCCTCCCATCCCTCCCCACCACACAGCCTCATCCTCAGAACACCCTTTCTTCTCCATCCCAGTTCTAACTCTTATACTGATTCAAGCCTCCACCCCCAGCGCATGCCCACAATGGAGACAACATCGGGCAAGGCTGTTCAACACTGAGCTCAGGCCAGGCGGTGTAGGTACCAGTGTATGTGTGCAGTATCTGCAGAAAGTACTTGCAGACCATCCATCTCAATTTATGAACCTCCTTGGCAGCCTTTGTTCTGCTCTCACATGAGGCTCTGCCAAGTTTATAAATACTTCCTCTGAATGACTATAAATTCGGTCTCCCTAATCTTTCACTCCATAGATAAAATCTCACTGAGGGTGCAGTACCACTGACGCTTAAACTGTTTTCTTGCTTGATCTTAACACTCTAACCAAATGGATTTTGGGGGCCTCCTTTTCATGGTTCACAGCTGCTTGACTCAAGGATGTTTGCCTAGCCATATCCTGAAAGTTGGAAGCTAACCGGCTTGGATGCCTGCCTCTCACACTGTTCCTTTCTGTGAAGTCAAGACCATTGATAAAAGCCAGACAGTTTACAGAAGGACCTAAAGAAGGTTATTTCTCTGAACACTTGGCTGTACCTTCTCCAACAACAGATGAATTTACCAGATGTAACAGAAGCGGTTCTTTTGTTTCTCAAGGAGGATAAGATTGCCTTTTGTTCTGATGAACAGTGAAGAACTTTTAGGTAAGGAAACACTTTTTGTTGTTGTTGTTTGTTTTGTTTTGTTTTCCTCGTCTTTTTGGGCTGTACTCGCGGCATGTGGAGGTTCCCAGGCGAGGGGTCGAATCGGAGCTGTAGCCGACGGCCTACACCAGAGCCACAGCAACACCAGATCCGAGCCGCATCTGTGACCTACACCACAGCTCACGGCAGCGCCAGATCCTTAACTCACTGAGCAAGGCCAGGAATGGAAGCCTGCAACCTCATGGTTTCTAGGCGGATTAGTTTCTGCTGCGCCGCGATGGGAATTCTGGGAAACAAGTTAATAATATATCATCTCATATTTGCTTTTTTCTCAATTCTTTCCACTTATTCTCTCCTATAACTTGTCAGTTGTTTAGGACAGTACCAGGCACATGGGAGACATTTTTTTAAAGCTGTTTTCTTGTCATCACTGCCAACATCACAGCACTTTTTCCTTTCTCCTGTACCTACTCAGCTACGTAAGGTTCATTCAAATGCCTTATAAAATTTTAAAAAGCAGTTGGTCTAGGCTACACATATCTTAATTTGATTTCACTGACTGAATTAATAATTGACTGATCACTTTTCATTGCACTGAAATAGCCACATAGTTAACATTCGAACAATTAAGGTGTAAGGAGGAAATTACCTTTGAATTCTATTTTCTTTTCCGATTCATTTTCAAATGCGTGCAGAGGGAAATGACATGGAGATGCAAAGAAGAAATAGACAAAAGTAGAGACCAGAGGATCTAGAGGAAAGATACAGGTTTCTAAGCGGAAACTTCTAATCACCTCTTTTTGTTCCATTTTCTTTTCTGTCCTCTTTTGTCCTTCCTCTGCTTCTGTTTCCTCTTTATTTGTCCTTTTTTTTTCTTTTCACTCTGTCTCAATTTAAAATAAATTATAAAATGGAATCAAAAAGTTATGCTTTCTTTTCCAAGATTATTATTTCCACCTAACTGACTGGTGATTTTTATTTTAAATTCTTTGCAATCTAATTACTAACTAATTATTTGAGAATAGGGTCTATTTCTTGGATCCTTACCCTGTTGCTTCCATGAGCCTAAAGAGGGGTAACTCAACAAGGAGGGACCTAGAAATTATCATACTAAATGAACTAAATGGAAAATAAACATATTCATTGTCAGAACAGAAGGAGACAATGATGATTTAGGTTATTTTGTTTCTTCCCTTATTTCCTCTCTGTTTCTGGTTATTCACTTAATGAGCAAGGCACTCACGTTGGGCTCCTCCTGGGGGCGGTAATGCCTCACAGCATCCACCTCCCTCCTGTGGAAGCCACCTGTGCCATTCACTGCCGTGGGCTCAGGACAGGGCTCGGTACACAGCATGAGCGTTGATTGACCAAGGGGCCAGATGGCCGACAGGCTGGGTCCTAGCTAATATGTAGTAAAAAGGACACCAACCACGCTCAGAGTCAGAGATGGTGGTGGGGAGACAGGCATGACATTCCCTACCCCCCAGCACACGGACTTTGCAACCCCACAGACCTAGATTCAAGCCTTGCCTCCAGCAGCTGTTGAGCCTGCAGATGGAGAGACCTTGGGCTTCTAAGTTCATCTACCTGAGTCTCAGTGTTCTCATCTATAAAATAGATAATATTGCTGATCTCACAAATTTCTGGTGAGCATCCAGGTAAAGCACCCAGCATAGCACATAGTAGATGAGAAAAAGCAAGAAGAATGAAGGGAAGGGAGATGAGGACAAAGGGCAGCATCTAGGAGTTAATCTGGAGGCTGCCTGGGGAAACTGACCAAACAAGCACCAAATACTGTAAGGCAGGGAGGGGAAAGCTGGGACTCTGCTGCGCTTCGAGGGGGTTACTTTCTGAACTTGCTAACCACACAGCGCCATCTAGGGGCAGGCACGCTCCGCGCTAATGGTGGTCTAGGCAAGGTCCTCTGCCCAGCAGAATTCCTCTGTCCCTCTTTTGCCCTTTCCCCTAGCCCCTCTCTCCCTGGAATCCCTTCTCTTCTTCTCCATGTCCTTTCCCACCCCACCCTTTTGCTTTTTTCTTCCTCTTTCTCCTCTCCCTGGTGCGGTGTTTTTCACAGTGGGGTCCTCAGGGCTTTGGACAAAATGATTAATCTGTGGGAAGACAGATAATGACCATTCCCAAACATCTCTTGCCCGCCTCCCGTGCTCCATGTTGATGACGCCTTTGGATGGCACCGGAAGCTGCTGCACTGTCGCAGCCACGCTGTCCCTGGGCCTCTGCTGAGGGCCCCCCGTGGTGCCCTGGCCAGCAAGACCTTGGCTACCACCACTGCAGGCATCAGGCTGGGGAAGAGAGCAACCCCCACATCCCTTGGGCCCACTTTATCTAGTGTGAATTCCACTGCGACTCTAATTGTTCCCTAACCAGAGCGAGAACTCTACCCAGAGAGCTCGGAAGCTCAAGGCAGCTGCAGAGTTTGTACTTAAAATGGAAAAAAACAAAAACAAAAAAACCAAAAAACAAAACAAAACCCCCAAACCCTTCAAAGAGTGAAGGACAATTTCGGCCCAAGCCTGCATCTACTCCTCATTCCAGAAATCATGATTTAAAAATAATGCTGAATTATTTTTAAAATACATTTATAAAGAGATTTTGGATCCCATTCAACATTCTCTTCACACCTCTGTAAATCTCTCTCATTCTTCTCAAGAGCTAGATTTGCTTTCAAATCCCAACAAGTTGCACTTCAAATAGACTCAAGTTTGTACAATATAAAGTATTTTTGAAAGCTCAATAGGAACACTGTAACATGATAATGAATTTCCTGAAACAAAGGCATCACTTCCACACACACATGTTCCTGCGTTTTCCAGCAAATTATTGAATGCCTGTTTCAGTCTGGACGGGAACAAACTAGAAATATGAACTAGTTGTGTTCCTGTTTGTCTTTTCCTGAAACCAAATGTTATTCTGTACCCCTTTCTACCCTGATTGTGGTCATTAGTAAAGTAAAATTGGGGTTTTACAAATGGTCTAGCTCATATTAGGGAGTTAAACTCAACATACACTTTTAAATTTTAACAGTTTCGATCAAGGCAAAAATTTCTGTGGAAATGATTACCTGCGTCAATTGAAGATGAAATGGAAACACAACACATACATTTTCTTCTGATTTTCCCCTTGTTGGTGATCATCCATTATATGTGTAATGAACCTACTCACCCACACAATTTCTCTGTCTAGAGCATTCTCTCCCTCTAATGTCTGACTAGAAAGCACCTAATCATTCTTTGACTGTCAGACAAATGCCAGCTACTAAGTAAAACCATCTCTTAACTCAGAAACAAACTTAGACGTTGCTTCTCAGTGTGTCCAGAGAACTTAACGCATTCCTTAAGGCAGTGACCTCACTATGTAATAATTTTTGGCATTAATGCCAGTCTTCTTCCCCATTGCAAGTTCCTTTGTTCTCAGTGCAACAGTAGCTACTGCTTTGCACCGGACGATCTTCTGAGAACTTTGCACGTATTACTGACCCATTCAATGTTCATAGTAACCCTCAAAGCAGAATTTCTCAAAAAGGGTTCCATGGAACCCAGGCATTGTTTCTACAGATTTCGGGCTGTGTCTTGACTGGGGGAAAACAAATTGCCTCTTTTTTAACTGACCACACATCCAGATGCTAGTACTCAGTGATTGGTTAACTACGGCTGAGCGCCCCAGTTAGTGATTTCGTTAGAGGTCTTTCAGCCCCATAGGGCAGTGTGCAGTCAGACCACACTCATTTGATTGATCTCATTCTCAGGTCTGGATGTGATTGCTGATTGGCCACACAGAGGAATGGATGATGGGCCTTTGAGCCCAGCCTGTGTCTTCCGAATTACCTTCCAACACTCACCTTTCCCGCCACAGCTTTATCAGACCAAGTAAGCCCTAAGGTATGAAAGTAAATCAGAGAGGAATCTTCATTTTAGGGGAATTTTTTTTTTGCCTTTTTTTTTTTTTTTTTTTTTTAATAGGGCCACAGGTGCAGCATAAGTAAGTTACCAGGCTAGGGGTCGTATTGGAGCTACAGCTGCTGGCCTACGCCACAGCCACAGCAACATGGGATCCGAGCCTTGTCTGTGACCTACACCACAGCTCACGGCAATGCTGGATCCTTGGCCCACTGAGCGAGGCCAGGGATTGAACTCACAACCTCATGGTTACTAGTCAGATTCGTTTCCACTGTGCCACAACGGGAACTCCTAAGGAGGAATTTTTATGTGCCCAGTTACCTCCCTGATGCTTTACTACTGTTGTAACATGGAAAACCATGGATTGTGTAAGTTACAAGTGAACTGTATTGTGAAATATTTGTGCTTTTTTGCAGTTTTCTCATTTTAAGTATTTATTACTAGTGTCTGTTTTACAAATATGGCTGACTGTCCAATATGACAATATTTGAAGATGAGTTATGAGAAGGAAGAGAAAAATTCTAAGGCAAGAATACAGGATATGTGTGTAATAATGTTACAATACTAGATCTTTTTTGAGTCTGGAGTCTGATGATGTCTCAGTAAGAAAATGTTTTCTCAAAGTCTTATATAAAATTGCCTTAGGCTGTATTTTTATTTATGGCTTTGGCTTTACCATTCAACATAGTCAACAAAATTTTGTGCTGTCCGTTTCTCCTGCAGTGTCCTTATTTGGCTTTGGTATCAGGGGAATGATGACTTCATAAGATGAATTTGAGAGTGTGCCTTCCTCTTAAATTTTTGAAAGAGTTTGACAGGGAGTGGTGTTAATTTATCTCTAAATGTTTGGTAGCAATTACGAGTGAAACCATCTTATCCTGGGATTTTCTCTGTTAGGAGGTTTTTGATTACTTATTAAATCTCCTTACTCGTTATTGAACTGTTCAGATTTTCTCTTCCTTCATGATTCAGTCATGGCAGGTTATGTGTTTCTAGGAATTCATTAGTGACTTTTAAAATACGGTGGCAAAGAAGGTTCTGCTGAGAAGATAAACACCTTCGAGTACTTTATTTTATTACTGTTTCCAACTTTATTGAGATGTAATTGACATACAATGTTGTGTACATTTAAGGCGTATGTTATGTTGATTTGATACACTTCTATACTGCAAAGTGATTACTACCATAGGTTAGCTGCACTTCTATCATGTCACATGATTACCATTTTTCTTCTTGTGGTGGGAACATTAAGATCCACTCTTGGCAATTTTCAAGTGTGCAGTAGCGTTAACTACAGTCATCATGCTCTATATTAGGGCCCCCAAAATATTTCATCTAATACCTCTAAGGTAGCATCCTTTGACCAACATTGCCCCACTTCCTCCTCTTCTCTCTGCCCCTGGTAACTGCCATCCTACTCTGTTTCTGTGAGTTGAGGTTTTTTCAGATTCCACATAAAAGTGAGATCATTACAGTATTTGTTTTTCTCTGACTTATTTCACTTAGCATAATGCCCTCAAGATCCATCCATGTCATAACAAATGGTAGGATTTCCTTCTTTCTCATGGCTCATATTACATAGTGAAAATTTATATATAATATCTATCCATACATACCTATATGAATATATATAAATGTATATGAGAACTCTCCATCCTGTTTTCCATAGTGGCTGTGCCAGTTTATATTCTCACCAACAAGTGAGTATTCTCTTTTCTCCACCTTCTCACCAAAACTTGTTTTACCTTGGATCATTCTTTTACCTAGGAACATCCAATTTTCCCAGCACTATTTATCGAAGAGGCTGTCTTCTCTCCATTAAGCATTCTTGTCTCCCTTGTCAAACATTAGTTGACCACATATGCAAGGGTTATTTCTGGACAGTCAATTCTGTTCCATTGGCCTATGTGTCTGTTTTTATGCCATGACCACATTGTTTTGATTAATACAGCTTTATAATATAGCTTGAAATAAGGAAGTGTGATTCCTCCAGCTTTGTTCTTTTTTCTCAAGATTGCTTTGGCCACTTGAGGTCTTTTGTGGTTACATATGAATTTTAGGGTTGTTTTTTCCATATCTGTAAAAGACATGTGAATCTTGGTAAGGATTATATTGAATTAATAGGCTGCTTTGAGAGTATGGACATTTTAACAATATAAATTCTTCTGACCCATTAACATGGGATATCTTTCTATTTGTTTGTATCTTCTTCAATTTCTTTCATTACCATCTTGTAATTTTCAATGTACAATCCTTTCACCTCCTTGGCTAAATTTATTCCTAAATATTTTATTGTCTCTGGAGCAATTGTGAATGGAATATAAACATTTCTTTTTTGGATATTTTATTGCTGGTGTATAGAAATGCAACTTATTTTTCCTAGTGTTTGATTTTTTTTTTTTTTTGATCTGCAACATTACTGAGTTTATTGATGAAATAAATCTAAGAATTTTTTTGGTGGCATCTTTAGTGTTTTCTTTTTTTTTTTTTCTTTTTGTGTTTTAAAGGTGAAGGAACTTTGGGTGAAGAAAGTATGCTTGAGGGAGGGTGGTAGAAGTCTGGGTGAGGGAGAGTGAGGGAACTCTGGGTGAGAAAGTAACTGGGGGAAATCTGTTTGAGGGAGGGTGAGAAACTCTGGGTAAGTCTTTAGTATTTTCTATATCTAAAATCATATCTGCAAACAAAGACAATTTTACTTCTTCCTTTCCAACTTGGATACTTTTTATTTCTTTTTCTTGCCTGATTGTTCTACCTAGGACTTTCAGTACTATGTTGAGATTTCTCAAAAAATTAAAAGTAGAACCACCATATGATCCAGTATTCTCACTTTTGGCATATATACAAAGGAAATGAAAACAAGATCTCATAGAGATATCTGCACTCTGAAGTTCACTGAAGCATTATTCGCAATAGCCAAGAGATAGAAACGACTCAAGTGGCCATCAATGGATGAATGGATAAACAAGATGTGGGGGGGGGGGGATAGATACATATTTATCTAAGTATGTATAGGTAGATATTATATATAATTTTTCACTATGTAATATGAGCCATGAGAAAGAAGGAAATCCTACCATTTGTTATGACATGGATGGATCTTGAGGGCATTATGCTAAGTGAAATAAGTCAGAGAAAAACAAATACTGTAATGATCTCACTTTTATGTGGAATCTGAAAAAACCTCAACTCACAGAAACAGAGTAGGATGGCAGTTACCAGGGGCAGAGAGAAGAGGAGGAAGTGGGGCAATGTTGGTCAAAGGATGCTACCTTAGAGGTATTAGATGAAATATTTTGGGGGGCCTAATATAGAGCATGATGACTGTAGTTAATGCTACTGTACTGCACACTTGAAAATTGCCAAGAGTGGATCTTAATGTTCCCACCACAAGAAGAAAAATGGTAATCATGTGACATGATAGAAGTGCAGCTAACCTATGGTAGTAATCACTTTGCAGTATAGAAGTGTATCAAATCAACATAACATACGCCTTAAATGTACACAACATTGTATGTCAATTACATCTCAATAAAGTTGGAAACAGTAATAAAATAAAGTACTCGAAGGTGTTTATCTTCTCAGCAGAACCTTCTTTGCCACCGTATTTTAAAATTCATTCTCATCCCATTCGCCCAGTTTGTTTTCGTAGAAATTATCACCTTCCAGCATAGTTTGTAATTTACTTGTTTACTTTGTTTATCCCCCCCTCCCATTGGAATGTAAGCTTCTGAGAGTAAGATGTTTCATCTGTTTTGTTTCTGTTGTATCCTCAGTGCCTGGACCAGAGCCCGACAACTCCTTTTTAGTGAATAAGTAAGTGATTAGGATTCATAAGTTGAATTTAAAAACAAGTGAGAACTGAGATTTGAATGTGTAATTTCTTCTTTATTTCCCTTCCTTCCTTCCTTCCTTTCTTTTTCTTTCTTTCCTTTCGTCTTTTGTCTTTTTAGGGCTGAACCGCAGCATATGGAGGTTCCCAGGTTAGGGGTCAAATCAGAGCTGTAGCCACCGGCCTACACCACAGCCACAGCAACACCAGATCTGAGCCGAGTCTGCAACCTACACCACAGCTCACGGCAACATTTGGATCCTTAACCTACAGAGCAAGGCCAGGGATCAAACCTGCTTCCTCATGGGTACTAGTCAGATTCATTTCTGCTGAGCCACAACTAGAACTCTGAATGTGTCATTCTAATAAAATATTATTTGTTTAAAAAAAAAAACCGTAAATTTTAGGTAGTCTTTTCAGAATACAGAAACTACCCTCAAGTATACCTCAAAAGAAAAAACTATAAACCCCCTCCTTTGGGCTTTATGGTGCAATGTTGATGGATAATACAGGAACAGTAGGATTCCTTGGATCTTACTTTATTCCTGCTTCCATGTCCAAGAGAATTCTCTCCATTCTGAAAATTATCGGTTAGGAAGGGGTGAGAGTCTTTGAGACAGAAAAAATTATTAGAAAGCACCCCCTATCCTCTACATTAGACCTGGCTTCCCGTCCCAGAAAACTGTGGAAAAAGTGCCAAACGTTAAATGTGAAATTTGGAAATATTCTTGAGGATGATTTCTGTTTTCTGGAAAGACTACCCAGAAGTTTATCTGTTGTAGGGAGGAAAATGTTTTCCTTTACCCATCTTAAAGTCTTGGCTGGAGCTCTGTGTAAAAGATAGATTAACAAGAGAAAAACAAACAAGTTTATGAGCATCTGTATCATGCATGTAACAAATGGGAGTATTCAGAGCCCAGTAACTAACTCAAAGAGGTAGCTTGGAACTCAGGCTTGTAAAGTATCCTCAATAAAGAATAATAAATTCGTAGAAAAAATGAAAGGACAAAGGAAAGAGGTTTTAGGCTTTCAAGGGGGATAGATAAATATATGGGGATCTAATGGTAGATAAAGTCTAATCAGTAAAGTTTGTTATACAGATTCCTCCAGTGCCTTCTTCAGCCTGATAAGTAGTTCCTAGCGATTAACTTTTGTCCTTCCTGGAAGAGAGGGGAGAAGGGAATCTTTGTATATTTATGTCTCACTTTTAGGCAAAGAGAGGAAGGGCAGAGCATTTTTCTTGTATCCATTTCTCAATTATTTTCAGCTCAAACTCATCCTTATGCCATAGTAGTTTCTTTTACTATCAATTGCTTCTCTGGGTATTGAGAGCCAGAGAAGACATCGTCACAGCCTCCAGAAGAGGCTTTAAGATGATTCCACATGTAGAGACAAAAGAATTAATCTGCTGAGCATATTGGGACAATGCCCGAGGAAGCCAGAATCCTTGAAAATGCTATGAGGAAAGTTAGTCTTCCTAAAAAGCAGGAGACACCAGAGACAGAGAAACATTGTAATGTTAATTTTACATCCTAGCTGCCAGATGGAACATATGAGTGATGTGGGAAGGTTGGTAGCTCTGAAACGGAAACCAAAACACCTTTGACTTGAATCCAGCCCAAACCCAGATTGGGACTCAAACCCACTTTTTTTTTTTTTTTAATCTTTTTTAGGGCTGTACCCATGGCATATGGAAGTTCCCAGGCTCGGGGCTGGATTGGAGCTGCAGCTGCTGGCCTACACCACAGCCACAGCAACGAGCCTCATCTGCAACCAACACCACAGCTCACAGCAGCGCCAGATCCTTAACTCACTGAACAAGGCAAGAGATTGAATCCTTGCCCTCATGGATACTAGTCAGGTTCATTACTGTTGAGCCAAATGGGAACTCCTAAACCCACTTTTTTAAAATTGGAATCACTCACCTGGTGTCTGGACTTAGTGAGGCTCAGGATCTTGGTGTCTCGGCACAGAAGGAATTCAGTGAGAGACAAAGTGATAGGCAAGAAATAGATTTTTTTTAGGGTAAAACACTTGTAAGTGACACAAGCAGGCAGGCCCTTGTGGGATTAGGTGGGCTACATTTTTGTTGTTGTTGTTGCTATTTCTTGGGCCGCTCCCACGGCATATGGAGGTTCCCAGGCTAGGGGTCGAATCGGAGCTGTAGCCACCGGCCTACGCCAGAGCCACAGCAACGCGGGATCCGAGCCACGTCTGCAACCTACACCACAGCTCACGGCAACGCCGGATCGGTAACTCACTGAGCAAGGGCAGGGATGGAACCCGCAACCTCATGGTTCCTAGTCGGATTCGTTAACCACTGCGCCACGACGGGAACTCCTGGGCTACATTTTTATATTGAAGGAAAGTGGGAAGGGGGAAAAAGACTGTCTTCTTCCTCGTTCTTCGAGTAGACGTCAGGCTTGCATCATTAACTCCTCCTTTGTACTGGATGAGAGAGTCTTTGACCCTATGAGGTCAAACTAGGACTATCATGGTGCTTGTTCAAATCAGCAGAAGGGTGGTAATAACATATGCTAAAAAATGTTGAATCATCTCATGTCCCCATATAAATAGGGTCTCCTACTTTGGAATGTCATTTTTCCCTTAAATTCCTCTCCTTGGCCCTAGGGATCATTATCTTGCTGAATTTGAATGCTGGCCTCATTCTATCTTTCACTTAAACACCTGAGGCATATCTTGGGCTTTTATTTATGGTTTTATAGTGAGGCAAGCCTGCTTTGTTCCACAATATTCTGATGGCTTTCTTGAGCAACTCTTAACTTACAGTGGTCTCCCAGAATTCTCTATCTCTGGTCCCCGACTGGGACGTCCACAACTACCTGTGTAACCATCCCCCTCTACCCCTATCAAAAGCGAGCAGGAGGGAGTGCCTGTCGTGGCTCAACGGAAACAAATCTGACTAGCATCCCTAAGGACACAGGTTTGACCCCTGGCCTCACTCAGTGGGTTAAGGATCCGACGTTGCTGTGAGCTGTGGTGTAGGTCGAAGATGCAGCTCGGATCTGGTGTTGCTGTGGCTGTGGTGGAGGCCAGTGGCTATAGCTCCGATTGGACTCCTAACCTGAGAACCTCCATGTGCCGTGGGTGTGGCCCTAAACAAACAAACAAACAAAAAAGACAAGCAGTATCCTGTGGGGCCCTCCAGGGTACAAATCGTTCCCATGCCCCCCATTTCTTGTTTGTAGGAAATAGTCTTCACTCAGCCTGTCTGTCGCTCCTTTCATTCTATCTCTTTTTCATCTCCTTGCCTCTGTTCCTTTGTTTGAGTAGGCAAATAAACCCAGAAAGCAATGTTTAAGAGACAAAATTCTAAAAACAACCAAACAAACAAAAATCCAGCTGCTACAGTTTAAAGCTCACTAATGCTTGGGGAGAAAACTGCTGAGTGTAAAATATATTTCAGTAATACTTTCAAAGGGGAGTTTGGCAATATCTACCAACTTTTAAAATGTGTGCATCCTTTGATGTATCAACTCCACTTTGGGGAATTTATTCTGTAGAATAAATGTGCAAAAGTGTATGCACATAGATACATCATTATACCAACTTACAATGGATGCCGTAGCAGCATTGAAAGAGCAAGAAGTTCATAACAACATAAATGCCCATCAATAGCCCTGTGTAAATAAAGACACATTCACATACTAGGTTACCACAGAATCATTAAAATAATGAAGTAGATCTCGGAGTTCCCGTCATGGCGCAGTGGTTAACGAATCCGACTAGGAACCATGAGGTTGCGGGTTCCATCCCTGGCCTTGCTCAGTGGGTTAACGATCCGGCGTTGCTGGGAGCTGTGGTGTAGGTTGCAGATGCGGCTCGGATCCCACGTTGCTGTGGCTCTGGTGTAGGCCGGCGGCTATAGCTCCGATAGACCCCTAGCCTGGGAACCTATATATGCCTCAGGAGTGGCCCTAGAAAAGGCAAAAAGACAAAAAAAAAGTAGATCTATATGTATTGATTTTATAAAGACATGTAAGATCAAGTAAAAAAAGCAAGTTACTGAAGAGTATACGAAGTTCCTTTTTTTGTTTTTCTTTTTCTTTTTATGGCTATACCTCTGGTATATGGGAATTCCTAATTCCATATGGAGTCTAATTGAAGCTACAGCTACAGGCCTCTGCCACAGCCACAGCAATACCAGATACAAACCACATCGTGACTTATACCACAGCTTGCTGCAACACCAGATCCTCAACCCACTGAGTGAGGCCAGGGATTGAACCCGCATCCTCATAGAGACAGTGTCTGGTTCTTAACCTGCTGAGCCGCAACAGGAACTCCCATAGTATATTAAGTTCCTTTTGGGTTTTGAAAAAGTAGGTGTGTGTGTGGGTGTGTGTGTGTGTGTGTGTGGGTGTGTGTACACACCAACATTTTCTGAATGAATCTAAGAATTGTTAGTGGTTGTTGCCCCTAGGAGTCAGATTGGAGGCTGTGAGGGGGGTGGGAGTATGATGGAGACTTATTTTTCACTTCATAATGACCTGAACTCAGAAAATTTTCCTGAGGGGCATAATTTATATTTATAATTTAAAATAAATTTGAGTATTAAATATATAATTAATTCAGCAAAGTTGTACATATCCTCTTCCATGTCCCACGTCATCTGTATCATTCAGGACATTTAATTACTCACAGTCAATCCCCTCTGGTCAGTTTGAACGGCAAGGGATTTCTTACAAGATACTGGATATCTCACAGAATTGTTGGGAGGCTGGAGCGCTGGGTTCTAGACCAGATTTCCGGGAACAACTCCTACGGCCACAGGCTTGCGAAGAGGAAGCTGCCGCCACACTCACTGTCCAGGCCCAGGTCAGTACCCACGCCCAGCCTCATGGACTCACTCCAGACACATCCTGACCAAGTCACATGTCTGTCCCCCAGCACAAAGGAGGCTATGAAAGCTAAGGATGAAAGAAAAAAATCTTCCATAGGAAGGGAGAATTCAGAGTGTGGGAAATACTCAAATGTGGAGGGGCTGAATTTAAAAGACGGGGGTAGTTATAGATGATAGACATCTGTGGTTTACGGGTTACCTCCTCTGGGATCCTATGAACTAGACATATTTTATCAGAGAAAAAAATAATGCCAAAATTAAGCTTGTGTTCACATTGAAAACGAATGATAGCAGTGATCTGGACTATCCCTGAGTTAACCACTTGCCAATTACGTGTGGGAAGCTTTTCTGGCAGGAATACCTAGACTTTCAAAGTCTGATGAAACCCAAATAAATCCTGGATTTAGCTTGTTTTCTCTGAGTTCTAAAATAGTAATGATAGCTACCACTTAATTAATATTCACTGAATGTTAAGTACCATGCCAGGGTCTTTACACATAAAAAAGGAAAAAAATCAGGCATTCCGGTTGTGGCTCAGTGGGTTATGAACCCGACTAGTACCCGTGAGGACTTGGGTTCGATCCCTGGCCCTGCTCAGTGGGTTAAGGATCTGGCATTGCCGAGAGCTGTGGTGTAGGTCGCAGACATGGCTCGGATCTGGTGTTGCTGCGGCTGTGGTGTAGGCTGGCAGCTGCAGTTCTGATTTGACCCCTAGCCTGGGAACTTCCATATGCCGTGGGTGTGACCCTAAAACAACAGCAGCAACAGCAACAAAATTTCTCAAAGAATATCACCATGGCCACGAACCCTACACCCTATTTTATGTCATTCACCATTCATCAGAAAAATAAAACCAGCATGCAATATATACTAAGAGATTTGTTTTGAGAAACTGGTTTACACCGTTGTGGGGGCTGGTGAGGCAAGTCTGAAATCCAGAGGGCAGCCTGCAGTCAGGGGCAGGTTGGAACTCTTGGGCATGGGCACAACTGCTATCACTGGTAGAGATTTTTTTTCTTCAGAAAAACCTCAGTTCTGCTATTAAGCTTTCCAATGATGAGTCATGCCCACTCAGAATCGCTTTGGGGTAATCTCCCTTACAAAATCAACTGATTGTGGACTTTAATCATGCCCACAAAATAGCTTTGCAACACCTATACTGGTGTTTGAATAACTGGGGATTATAGCCTAGACAACTGATACATAAAACTAATCATTACCTACTTACTGCCAACTATTCAGCAAAAGATAGGGGACTTTTTTTTTTCTTTTTTGTCTGTGCTGCAGCATATGAGTCCCTGGGCCAGAGATCGGATCCAAGCCACAGTTGATCTATGCCACACCTGTGACAATGCTGGATCCTTTAACCCACTGTGCCGGATCAGGGATAGAACCTGCGTCTTGGTGCTACAGAGACACTGCTGATCCTGCTGCACTGAAGTGGGAACTCCAGATATTCAACATTTTACTCTGCAAAGATCATTAATGGATTCTTTAATTATGCAAAATTGCCCATTTGGTGCTAAACTAGAATGGGGATCTTTGGAAGAAGAATGATTTGCACTTATTTAATTTGCTCAATTCATTCTTTCGTTGGACAAGTAGGGAATGCCTTACTACAGGTTATTGGTTTGGGTGCTTGGGATAGAACAGGAAAGATCCAACTTCCTGCCTCCATGGAATTTATATTCTTTGTGGAATAGAATGGTGACCATTGTGAGTTTTCTTTTGGCAGCTGGAAAAGATCGAGGTTTAGAGGAACAGCATCCAAGAAGAGAGCTAAGGAAGACAGATTTTAAGAAAGAATGGCTTTCAACATAGTAGCAGTTTGGAACTGAGGAAATGCTAATTGGTGGGAAATCCTGCTGTGCTGCCAACAGATGACTGTTAAGAAAAATGACATTCAGGAGTCTAGTTGCCTGCTCTGTCGTATTTTCCTCCATTATCACCGAAGCCCCTGTTAAGGTTAGTGACACACCCAGGCTTCGATTAGTGAAGTTTGGTGGTATCCATGCACTGAGCAAGCTGGTACAGAGTGAGAACGGCAGCTGCAGGAAGCAAGAGGGCTGGCAGGAGAAACAGAGCCAGTAGCTAAATATAAATATCCATATAAATTTCAAAAAATTGAAATATACATATGTATGATGTATCTAAATAAATTTTCAAGAAATTGACTTTTGTGATTGTGGGAGCTGTCAAGCCCGAGATCTATGGACAGACCCACAGGCTGGAAACCTTCAGGCAGGAGCTGATGCTGTCCTCTTGAGGCAGATTTCTTTCTCCCTCAGGGAGACCTCAGTTCAGCTCTTAAGGCTTTCTTTTTTTGGAGGGGGGAGGCAGCACCCACGGCATATGAAGTTCCCAGGCTAGGGATTGAATCAGAGCTGCAGCTGCCAGCCTACGCCACAGCCACAGCAACAGCAACACAGGATCTGAGCCACGTCTGCGACCTACACCACAGCTCACAGCAATGCCAGATCCTTAACCCCCTGAGCAAGGCCAGGGATCAAACCTGCATCCTCATGGATACTAGTCAGGTTCTTAACCCACTGACACAAACAGCACTCGAAGGCCTTGAAACTGAGGATCAGACCCATTCATATTATGGACATCAAGTCACAAAGTCAACTTATTGTAGATGTTAACTATATCCACAAAATACCTTTGTAGCAACCCCTGGATTCATGTTTGATTGAGTAACCAAGGGCCGTAATCTAGCCAGGTCGACACTTTAAAGCTACCCATCACAGGCAGGAAATGGAAGTGACCAGAAGAGTCTAGGACCCCAGGAATTCTCAAACAATAGAGAATGGAATTGGACTTTTGTGGAATGGAGCTTGAGAGAGTTTGTCTATTAAAGTAGTGCAGAAAAAAAGATCAGCAGCTTGGAAATGGGCAACAGGATGACCGCACGTCCTCTGAGTGTCATCCCGAGCACAGCACCGCGTAGCAGCTCCACCCAAGGATTAGCTCATTCTCTGGAGGCACGTAAGTGTTTCACTCACGATTTACTATTGACTAGGAGGGTTTACAACCCTGCAAGGGTGGATGTTAACATGCTGAAGATGATTCTTATCTGACCGCGATGCAAACATCTTGGGGATAGAAGGGGTGCGGGAAGAAGCCACCCCCAAATATGCCTCTCCAACAAGTGGATTCTTTTTAGAGCTAGAGATCATTGAGCACCAGCAGAGGCAAGAAAAATTCTAACGACAGGGCACAAGTTTTTCTTTCATTAGGGAAATTTGCACATACAAAGAAATTTTTAATTTGTAAAAATATCTCCCTGTCAGACCAGGAAAAGGAATTAAACGACTTTACAAAATGACCCCTCCTTACCATGCTTTTCTTGGTTACCTTCCCATTACTTGCCTCCTTGCCCCTCTAACCAACCCCCCCCAACTACCCAGAAGCCCCAAACCCCTTTTCCTTGTTTTACCCTAACTTGATGTATAAACCCTGGTTCTGATGACTTGCTTATGACTCCAGTTACTTATCTCTGGGTCCTCCCATGTGGAGGCAGGTCCCATGTGCTAATAAACTTCTGTTTGTTTTTCTCTGGTTAATCCATCTTTGGCCAGTCTCATTTACAGGGCCTCAGCTGGAGAGCCTAAGATGGGTGGAGGAAAGGAGTTTTTCCTCCCCCCCACATAGAAATGAAAATTATTTCCACCCAGAGAAAAGATACTCCCCAAAGGTTACAGTTTTGTTGCCCCGTAGATCATGAACCCGTTTTGTCCCTAATGCAGCAATCTGATGCATCAGTCTTTTTTTAAGGGACTACGAATGTTTCTGTCTCTGCTGCGCTCCTTGGAAACGGGTTTGCCATTCTGGTGCTTCCCGCATCCATAACTGACGTAAGTCTTCGATGTGTGTACATTTTCCATCTCTAGGAGAAGTCCGCTTTTAACTTTTTTTTTTTTTCCGCTTTTAACTTTTGAAAACTATAGTTGATCAAAAGGAAAGTGTGAAGGACCCAAAAGGTTATATAACTTGGGGGTTAAAAAAAAAAGAATGCATATACATATGACATGACTGTGTCACTTTGCTGTACAGCAGAAATTGACAGAACACTGGAAATCAGTCATACTTTAAAAAACTAAAAATAAATAACTGAGTGATACTTGCCTTATCCTATTTAATTTTCGCAAAACCACAGTGGCTTCATATTATTATTGCTAGTTTAGTATATGAAGAAATAGATACTTTCCAAGGTTAAAAACTTACCCAGGATTACATAAATAACATGTGGCAGAGCTAGGATCCAAGCCCTGGGTCTACTTGCCCCTCCCGAGGCTGTGCATCCACAGCTGAAGGGTTGGGGGAAGGGATTCTCCAAGTCTGAACCATCACCCTCCACCTGAATCCGCTCCCTCAGATCCTTGATAGGTAGTTACTCTCTTCAGTCTGACAGGACCACAGGATTCACTTTCCTACAATTTATTTTCTTTCCAGGCTCATCCTCGGTGTCCTCACCTACTCCTCAAAACATCACGGACTTCATCCTGCTACACAGCACAGGGAACTGTATCTAGCCACTTGTGATGGAACGTGGTGGAGGATAATGTGAGGAAAAGAATGTGTATATATACATGTACGTTTGGCTGGGTCACTTTGCTGTACAGCAGCAATTGACAGCACATTGTAAATCAACCATAATAGAAAAAATAAAAATTTTTTTTTTTTTGGTCTTTTTAGGGCCATACCTGAGGCACATGGAGGTTCCCAGGCTAGGGCTGGAGCTGTAGTCGCCGGCCTACACCACTGTCACAGCAACTTAGAATCCAAGCCGTGTCTGCAGCCTACACCACAGCTCTCAGCAACACTGGATCCTTAACCCACTGAGCGAGGCCAGGGATCAAACCCATGTCCTCATGGATGCTAGTCAGGTTCGTTAACCAATGAGCCATGGTAGGAACCCCAAAATCTTTAATTAATAAAATCACAGACTTTAGATCTATAACTTCCTAGATACTGAAACTTCATCAGTTTGTGAATATCACTCCTCAGACATGGCACCCTGAATGGCACATCCTAATAATGTGCAATGAGGGATTTCTGCTATGGCACAGTGGGTTCAGGATCCAGCATTGTCTCCGTAGTGGCACAGATTAGATCCCCAGCCTGGTGCAGTGGGTTAAGGATCCTACGTTGCCACATCTGTGGCATAAGTCACAGCTGAGGCTCGGATTTGATCCCTGGCCCAGGAAATTCCGTGTTCTACAGGTGCAGCCCAAAATAAATAAATAATAGCTCAATAATAATTCACTGAGCTGATAAATGAAAAGCAGAGAACTATAATCATCTTCCTTGTTGTAGAAAATATTCTTTCACTATTCTGCCTAAGATTGAGTTAACTTTCTTGGTAGTTTCCATAATTGATAGTAGACATTAACCTTGTATGCAGATAAAAAAATTATGTCCTTTGTGTCTTGGCATTATTTATTTCACTACTTCTTGCTTTCTGTTGTTTTTTGCTGAAATGAAACAGAAATGTATGGCCCAGATAGATCTAAGAAATCCATGAGACGAGGCGAACAGTTCAAATGGTTTCTGTATGTTTTAATTTAAATTAAAAAAAATTTTTTTTTGGTAAAGTAGCTAAGCTGAAGCAGCCAGCTGCAAAAGTTCCTAGAGGACAAAAGATATATAAAAAACAGATCAAGATTTGACTGACATAGTCTAGGAAATATTTTAATGCAGACGAGTCATTTGAAAGTTTTTCAGTGGATTTCTGAACCATCAAAATAAAATGTTGCAATGACACAAGAAACAAAGCTGTATTTTTCAAAACAAACAAAACTGAATTTTGAAAGCAAGTCACTGGTGTTTGGTTTCATAAGGAGTTGAATTACATGGAGTGCTGCTCATTTTAGCAGCTGGATGCAAATGACTGCATGAGGACAATGATAACACGTGCGAATGCAGGAAAATCATCTCCTTATACCAGGAATAGCATTAACCTCACCTGAAATTGCTGAGTCTGGAGCACCAGGCTGAATGAATTAAGTGTCTTCAGATTATAGAAGCCTATTCATACTTTCTGGTAGACAGAGGTTTCATTTACTGTAGGAAAGGCCCAGGGATGCCCATCAAGCCACCTCTGACTCTGCTTCTCTTCAAGTTGGCATCCACCTCTCCCGCTGAGAATAGCAACTTCTGCCCTGTGGGAAGTGTGGTCAGTCCATGGACTCGCCTCTCCACCCCCATGGATCTGAGACTCTCAAAGTCACCCCAGTGAAGGGCTCTCATTAGCCCATCTTAGACTTGGTTCACATCTAGCTCTGAATAACCTGCTGTGGCCAAGGAAGGATGGCCTGGCTCAGGTGAGGTAATGACCTCTGAAACAATCACTATGGCTGATAGTGGAAATGAGAGATCCTATCCAAACCATATGGTTATTCTGGGGAGAAGGAATGTGCCCAGGAGAAGGTTGGAAGGTATTCTCTTGGGCACTCTGAATAAAAGATATTCGATAAAATAGGGACAGTAAAGAGTCTGGAATTTTGATTCTTACTCAAAAACAAACAACCAAACAAACAAAAAAACCAAGGTGTTTTTACATTCACCTTAAAGCATTATCTATTTCAAATGATTTTCCATATATGTATAAAGTTAAGAAATGTTCGCATCATGGGTTTTTTTGTTGTTTTGTTTTGTTTTGTTTTTGGCCATGCCTGCAGCATGTGGAAGTTCCTGGGCCATAGATCAAACCTGCCAGGGATCAAACCTGTGCCACAGCAGTACCCTAAGCCGCAGCAGGAACAAGACTGGGTCCTTAACCCACTGAGCCACCAGGCAACTCAAGCATCTTGTCTTTAAGGGCCTGGGTGAATAGAAAGGATTGTTGCCATTTATGAACACATCTCTCCCTTTCATACCTCCAAGATCTGCTGCATCTCGGCAACACTCCATTAAGCCTTTGATTAAGTTCAAGGTGATGAGACTGTAATTCACATTTGTCATCCTCTCATTCCACTCCCTCAATTCTATTCCTTTGATCATTGTTTTATTCATTTGCTCCACAAATATTTAATGAGTGCCGATTATGTGCCAATTGTATAAATATAGAAAGATACAGAGAGAGAAATAAGCATGGTCCCTGCCCGCAAGTGCTACATGGGACAAGAAAACAAATGATGTGTGATACATCAGTGTGATAAACGCTGTGATGGGCCTATTCTGTTTTTCACTAGCCTCTAAGGTCACAGTGAACCCCCTGTTTCTTTGCACCTAAAAATACTTACTTATCCTACCTTACTGATGTCCACTTTTTTTCAAGCTAGCTTCTACTTACAAATAAAGAGAAGGATTAAAGTGCAAATGCCCATGAGAACTATTTTAAACTCACACTGAGGTCAAATGACTAATCCTTAGATCCTTTCTTATAAGTAGGATAGCCGTCTAATTTATCATTGCCAAGGGTGAAAAGGGGTGCTGCCCAGAAGAGACACCGGGGTGACAGACATCAGCTAGGACTATTCTAAGCCAGGTGGGACAAGAGCTCACTATACATTTGACAGGAGAGAATATCAGAGGGACTTCATAAGAGCTGGGAGGAGGGGAGCATGATGAGAAAAATATAGAGGAGAGGGTCCAAGCATCAAATCCCCTACTTGACATTGTCACCAGAGGCCGACGGGAGAATTGGGAGGCTATGCCTAGCAATGGGGAAGGCTGGTTTAACTTGGACCCATTTCCAGGCTCACCTGCTGGCTGTGAGTATTTGAGTGACTGAGACGTAGATGGATGGCCAAGGCAGCGGGTAATCTGGAAGTAAAGAGGGCCTCCATCACCGATATTTAGATCCCATTTTTATGAAATCTGGTGCAGAGCAGTAGATGCGTAACAGGCTGTGAGCCACTCAGGATGGGCCCGGGGCTTCAGGCTCTGGGGAGGCCCCATACTAGGGATGGAGGCAGAAAACAGCCGGAGAGCATGAGAGCTTCCACCCTGGGGAGCGGCAGGAAAGTGGGAGCAGGAGAGGAGGTGAGGAGCTCTGCCCACAATGCTCATTTCCCAATTTTGCCTAAAGTGAGAAATCCACCGATGGAAGAGGAGGGCTGCAGTGCAGGGCCGAAAGGCATGATGGGAATGACAAGAATTGACAGCGCCAAGAGCAGGTGAGAGAGGCTTATGCAGGAATGTCCTGCCTTTATGAAACTCCACAATATTCTGCTCCCCAAAAGTTAAAGAATCAGTGCTTTTTTCTGTCAAGAAAGTAAGAACTTGTAGTTTGTGTCTCCACAGCTTCTGATTAAGGCGAGGATGCTGGTCAGCAAGGAAGCACCTTGGAGGTGCCAAGAACTCTTCATAGATGGTCCCCTTGTGGAGCAGTGATGGATTCGAGAAGGTAAATCATTGGAAGCAAGCGCTCCTTAATGCAGTCGAGCTGTGTACCATCACAGGCTTCATTTGCACACGTGAACTATTCCTGACAGATCTCCCAGCTGACAGCAATATTCTGCTGAGTCTAGATGTCTCTGTAGCTGGCACTTGGAATTCTCAGGAAAGTAATTGTTCAGGAAACCCTCCTGTCTTTTTTTGAGAAGAGACTGCTCCAGAGCCACGGGCAACTCTTCTTCCCCCCACTCTGCTGGCTGCCTGCTTGAAGTAAAACTTGGGGTTCCCTGTGAAATGAGCAGGAACCAGGCAGCACTTTAAGGCGTTGCTAAATGGGTAACAGCGGCACTGAGCCCTTTCACTGCACAAATGCTACGTAGCATATTTCATGCACTTTGCTTTTGTGAGTCCTTTGGCTCTTCTAGGCTTTTCTTTGCCTTAGCTCAGCCCACAAACCAAAGTATCTGTTAATATTTCCCCAGACCGCTATTCAAGAAAAGGAACCACTTGGTATTAATCATGATGGCAGAACTCCCTGTCAGTCTTTGGTCCAGAATTCTCCAGGCCACGCTGCCCGTGGCACACTGCTAGTCCAACTTCGTGAGCCCATGAAACTCCCTGAGGAGTTTCATGCTGAATCCAAATCAATCTCCCAAAGATTCTGAGCCAGAAGGTCTGGGGTAAGACCCAGAAATTTGCAGTGTAAACAAACCTACCAGCTGATGCCACAATAGGTGTGCAGAGGAACAAATTTGAAAAACCCTGCAAGGAAGGGTTTTTTTTTTTTACCCTTACTAGCAAAGTTGTTGGCTCACAGGACAAACGTATTCATTCATTCATTCACTCTTGTGATCCAGCACTAACTACATGTCTCCTAACTTGATTTTCCATTTCTAAAGACTTTAAATTCCATCATCAAGTTTCACTTTTCTTAGGAGAGTTGCCAAGGGCGAGGCTCGTAAGAGACAAAGTGAAATTGGCTGCAAGAATGGTCACTCCAGCTGCAGGCCTGGAGGTGGGAGGGATGACATCCAGGTCGTTGGAAACCATCTGGAAGGGAAACAGATCTGAAGATGGCCCTCACCTAAGAGCTTGGCTATTTGTCTAAGCCTCCAGAGGGAGCGATCCCTGGCCCCACAATGGGCTGAAGCAGCTTCAAGTGTCATGAGGGAATGGAGATTTCAACATGTGTGATCAGGAAAATGACTAAGATCTTTGTTTGGAAATCTAGCGGGCCTCTTCTGTTTTTCTTTACTATTGTGCCGTGACCAACAATTGAGAGATTGATTTTTGTTATAACTTGGAAATTGTGGTCCATATGAATTGAAGGCTTATAAATATTCCACGTGGGTGCAACCCACCCCCACCAACCCCACATTCTCAAGTCTCACAAAGTATTCCTGGGGGATTACAATCCTTCAGTACAAACACAAGTTCCGTTTTAGGGCTGACCCCAAATCAGGAGGTGGATGTAGACTCCTTCGCAAAGGCCCAGGCCACCCCTTGGGTTGGGGAACGTGACTGAGTCTGTCATGAGCTCTGGGTCAGTAGGTTTCATTTTTTCAGTTTTCTCTGTTGGGGGAGCAGGAGGCAGATTTCACAAAGACTTGGGGTGAGTGAGGAGAGAGCTGTCCCAGGGAGGAGCAGGACTGTACCCCCCACATCACTCTCTGACCTCTCTTATCCCTTTCAGGCTGTGAGAACAACACCACAGACTCAGGGGCTGATGAACAAGATGGCACCTGCCATCTGCCAGACCCTGTGCTGGATACAACAGTGAGCAGGCAGCAGTCAGAGCCCATCCTCACGGAGCCAAGTGGGGAAGCCACGTGAGTCAGGATGATCCGAGAAGGCTTGTCTCAGGAGTTAACTGGATTTAGGGTACGGAACAGGGAGGAGATTTTCATCTGCGGGACGAGGCTGTGCAAAGCTAGTGGTGGGCTGCAGCAGGACCGAGTCCAGGAATTGGGAGATTTTAGTTTTTAATCCTAAAATCCATGGAAAGCCATTGATGAATTTAAGCAAAGTGACAGGATGCAGATTCAAGTTTAAGAAAATTACAGTGGAGAACAGATTGAAGAGGGGCAAGGGTGGAGTTGGATGAATGGATAGTCAGCTCTTCTAGAAGTCCAGGAGAAAGACATGGTGGCAATGACGGGTGGGGGGAGGGAAAAAATTGAGAGCGAGTAAAGAGGTAAAATTATAGGTGTTAACTCTGATTGGATGGGGGAAGTAAGAAAGAAAAAATTTTCAAGGATTTGAATTCAGGTCTGTTAGTCTCCAAAGACTGTACTTTTAATCACCACTCTTAAGTACTTGGTTATTCATGATAACGTTCAGCTGTATGTTACCAAGAACTCCAAATATCACTAGTTTAAAGAAAATAAAAATTTATTTTAACTTTTTTTTTTTTTTTTTTTTTTTTTTTGCTTTTTAGGGCCGCACCTGCAGCATATGGAGGTTCCCAGGCTAGGGATCAAATCAGGGCTACAGCCACCAGCCATAGCACCTCAGGATCCAGGCCGCATCTGCAACCTATACCACAGCTCATGGCTATGCTGGATCCTTAACCCACTGAGCAAGGCCACAGATCGAACCCACAACCTCATGGCTTCTAGTCAGATTTGTATCTGCTGTGCCAAGACGGGAACTCCCCTTATCTCACATTTTGAAAGCCTGAAGATAGCGAATCCATGACTAGTTTACGGTTCCCCCATGTTAAGGGCCAGGCATCTTCTACTTTCTTGCTCTGACTTCCCTGGCACACAGAAACCTCCTAATCCAAACTGGCAGCTTGAGCTCAGCCATCACATCTTCATTCCAGCCAGCAGAAGAGGAGAAGAGGAGAAAGGACGTGTCTCCTCCCTTTGAGACTATTTCTTGGAAGTCACATACCAAACTTCTGATTACATCTTATTTACCAGAATTTAGTCAATGAATGTACAACCTGGATTAGGAAGCTAAGAATTGTCACCTTTATTTTCGGCCATGAAGTAGCAGCTTTAAATCAAGGGTTCACTTACCAAGAAGGGAAGAATGGATGTCAGGGTACAGCTAGCAGTCTCAGCTATAACCACTAGTCCTAAGTCTGTGCAATGCCAAACAACATGAGTGTGTGGCAAGCTGGGAGTGGACATGAGTGGGAAGTAGTCTGTTTTATATTATTAAAAATTTAAGAAACATGGACTTCCTGTCGCGGCTCAGCAGGTTACAAACCCGACTAGTATCCATGAGGACATGGGTTCGATCCTCATGGATGGATCCCATTATGACCCAAAAATGACAAAAAAAAAAAAATTAAGGAATGTAACAACAAAATGCATCTCTGATTGGATCTCTATTCCCAAAAAAGTTATAAGATATATTTTGGAATGATTAGGGAAAATTTGGCATGAACTAAGTATTAGATGATATTAGGAAATCATTAATCTGGTTAGCGTATAATGTTAATGTGGTTATGTAAAAGAACGATTTCTTCTGGAAATAACTGATGAAATGTTTCGGGATGAAGGGTCCTTATGTCTGTAATAGTTCAGCAAACACACACATATATGTATACGCACAAATGCATATATAACATATATGTAATATATATAAATATATAATTTGGCAAAATGCTAACTAGCTGGTAGGTTGTTCATTTTTCTGTTCTTTTCACTCTTCTGTAGGTGTAAAAATTTTTATAATAAAAACGTTTAAGTAAAAGAATAGAGTTAAGAAGTGACACCAGGAATTCCCGTTGTGGCTCAGTGGGTTAAGAACCCGACTAGTATCCATGAGGATGTGGGTTTGATCTCTGGCCTCAATCAGTGGGTTAAGGATCCTGTGTTGCCTCGAGCTGCAGTGTAGGTTGCAGACATGGCTTGAATCCTGCATTGCTGTGCTTGTTGTGTAGGCCGGCAGCTGCAGCTCCAATTTGACCTGGGAACTTCCATTGGCTGCAAGTGCAGCCCTAAAAATAGAAAAAGAAGTGACACCAGACGGCATGGTGAGGAAGAGAGAAGAAACCAGGGCTGGAATGGTCCGAACCCAGCATTATGCTGAGAGAAGGGGTCTCGGGTTTGGGGTGCAGGACCCCTCCCTGGAGGGCATGGTATTTCATTCACCTCAGTGGCAAGAAGGGGCACCTTCATTCTTTCATTAAAGAAATTCATTTTACGGTTGGTGTAAACCCACTCTGTCCCCAGTACATTCACACATGCTAATTTATGTAATTCTCACAATAATTTTGTGAGGCAGCTTTTGTCCTTAATACTCCCATTTTATAGGTGAGGAAAATAAAGCCCCAATTACAGTGATTGTTTTTAGATCTCGGAACTAGCACAGGGCAGAGTGAGAACATGACCCCAGTTCTGCAGGTTCCAAGTCTTATGTCATCCTAAGATCTTGCAGTGTATTTTTCTGAGTAATACAAGCCAAGGCCCTCAGGACAGAGCCGTTAAGCCCGTGGAACTTGTTCTGGGTAGATTTGGGGGGAAAGCAGAGGGGGCCCCATCCTAGTTACCCTTCTTATCCTTTGGGTATGATAACTGCAAAAGTAGTCTATTGGACCTCCCTGGAGGGTTTCCTGGATTCCTCCTGACATCTCCTGCAACAGCGAGTTTGCTAACCGCAGTGTGGAGAGATGCTTGCTGATCCCTTTTAGCCAGCAGGCCAGCAGGCACCACGCAGGACTCTGGGGATTGCACCGGGGAGTGCTCTTGGTGATTTCCAAAGGCAGCAAGGAAATCCATCCACCCTCGGGAGCCAGGTTCTAACGAAGGAGAGATTTCTGAATCAAAGCATCTGGTAGACGCTCAACCACATCAAGAGAAAAACAGACTTGCAGGCAGACGTTGAGTTGCAGGGCTGGGGAACAACACTGATTAGCCCACCGCAGGGCAGGATGTCTTGCGCTCCTGGGCTGAAGCGAAGCGGAAGAGTGAGGCGGAAAGGTGAACCAAAGCAGGCAGGGAGGCACGAAGTGTCAGGATCTATGAACATCTGGGGACGCTTAATCGGGAGGAAATGTAGACCTCCCACACAGTAGCACTTTTATGAGCTCTGATTATACACCAGGGTACAGAAAAAAAATAACAGAAACTAGTGCGCTGGTAAATAATAATCCCCTTGACACAGTTAACCTGCCACGTTCTTGAATCTTTCTCCTTAGCCATATTTAAAAGGCAAATGATGCCAAATGCATCAGTGGGACAGGAAGGGACCAAGCACGTGTTTAACACTGACATGTCCTGGGAGGCCCATGACGGGAGGAGCCCCCTGAGCCACCGAGGGGAGCGATGACCCCAAAATTCCTCTGGGAAATTGGCAAATATGTCACTTGGGTCTTTAAGTCTCAGAAATTGTGCAGAAGCTAGGAGGCAGGGTGGGGCTGGAGGGTGACAGAGGAGGGCTTCACTCACTTGTTTACTTATTCACTCATTCATTCACTTGCTCATTCATTTGGTATAATGTTTAAGTATATGCTGTGGAGTCACCACATCCAGATTCAAATCCCAACCCCATCATTTGAGAGTTCTATGGACTTGGGTGAGTTGCTTGATCTCTTTAGGCTTTGGTGTCCTCATCTTATACAAAGAGGTCCTGTTATGAGGAATAAAAGGCATAATAGGAGTTCCCGTCGTGGCGCAGTGGTTAACGAATCCGACTAGGAATGATGAGGTTGCGGGTACGGTCCCTGCCTTTGCTCAGTGGGTTAAAACGATCCGGCGTTGCCGTGAGCTGTGGTGTAGGTTGCAGACGTGGCTCGGATCTTGCGTTGCTGTGGCTCTGGCGTAGGCCGGTGGCTACAGCTCCGATTCGACCCCTAGCCTGGGAACCTCCATATGCTGCAGGAGCGGCTCAAGAAATAGCAAAAAGACAAAAAAAAAAAAAAAAGGCATAATAATACAGTGAGGCCCCCACTGGGTAGGTACATAGCAGCTGATCCATTGACATATGCCATTGTTGTTACTGAGTCTTTTAATAAATGCATAATGAGCTCTGTGCTAGTTGCAGGTTGAGCAAAGATGGTGACTTTAGGGACACAGTTTTACCTTCTACTTGTGGAATGAGACATGGGCCAAACTTTTCTTCCAGGCCTGGGTGTGCCTTCCCTTCTTTTTCCATTGTCCCCACTTTCCCATATATAGAAGAAACCTAATGGGTGAAACGAGGGAGAAAGGGGGCTCTGCGGTCAGAGAGGTGATGAGAATATTCTAGAATCCCCTCTGTGCCCGGTGCTTGGCACACAGTAGGACTTGATAGTTGGATAACATGTCTCCTAGGAGGCAAATTCTCAGAAGAATGGAAATTTTAACCTACTCTTCCTATTGTTTTTAATTTAAAAAGTGTCACTCATTTGGATTTCAGGGGTCAAAAACTGAACCAATGGATCAGTCTGGTCCAGGGATGAGTTTTATTTGACCTGTACAATATTTCATTTATTTATTTTTCCTTTTTGGCCACCCCACGGCATATGGAGTTCCAGGGCCAGGGGTCAGATCTGAGCTGCAGTTGCGACCTATGCCGGAGCTGCAGCAATGCCAGATCCTTTAACCCACTGTGCCAGGATGGAACCTGCATCAAATCCTCCAGAGATGCTGCCAGTCCTGTGGTGCCACAGCGGGAGTTCCAACCTGCACGAAATTTTAAAAACTAGAACATTTCTCAGGAAAGCCTGGTTTTCTGGCTTCTTCTGGAAAATGAGATGATCTTCAAACCCGAGCCTGCATTCCCGTGTAGAGAGGGAGTCCGTGGAGGCGGCCACCAGTCCAAGGGACTTTCCCATCCTGTCCGCTCTGCTGCCACCACCCCTGTTGTATTACGGCCACCCTCAGCTAGGACACTCCCTTTTCATACACCTTCCAAGTGAACCACGATTTCATTTGCTCATCCTGGCCCCCCGTGAAGTGATCACAGTGAGGAGAGCAGAGCGCAGAGGGCCCCTGGCACAGCCCTCTCTCAAACCCACGCTCCCCACCCTCCCTTTGCTGCCTCTGTCTGGGCTCCCACCCCTATGATTGAGCTTCCTCTTTCTATGCAGGGTTGGCTCCATGTCCACACTACCTACACCAGCCTTCCTTTATGATGACTCCCTTTCCAGGGAGTCAAACAATTGAATGACAATCACTGTGGCATCTGATACCTACCAGGGCGGCTTCCCTCTGATTGGCCAATCCCCGGGTGGAAGAGAGCTGCACGTTCCTTGCATCCTGACTGAGGGCGAGCCTGGAGTGTAGCCTTTGCTGGTTCTGAAGTCAGGATGCTCCAAAGGGAAGGCTTAGGGGGACTTGAGCAACCCAGAGTACGGTGGCTTTCAAGCCACTTTGTTCATTTATGACACTTTTATTTTTTTCCCAAGTGAACTCTTACATGGCACCTGATAAAACCAAAGCTTCACCTGGCAGCTCATCCTGGGATTCCTGGGGGAGCAGAGAGACCAGATTGAAGGACACCGGTCCAGCCACACTAGCTCTTTTACAAATGAGGTGGCAGAGGCCTAGATGGGACAGTGGCCTGTTCATGCTCATGGATGGAGGAGCTGGCAGAGCAGATTCAGAGAGACCTCATTCTGGGTCTAAGAGCCCCCTTTGCCCTCCAGCATGTCCCCAGGGAAGTTCCCAGGGCAGCAACAGTAAGAGCTGAACCCCTGGGTGTCACTTCACTGAGTTTCCAATTACTAGATTTGTCCAGTCTGAGCACAGCTATTTCCTCAGGGTCTGTGGGACGATAGAGCCCAGCATTAGTGATGGGTGTCACATCTGAGATCAGGTTTAAAAGACATAGCAACTGGCATTTCTCTCTCTCTCTCTCTCATCATTCTGGGAGGAAGTCCTATCAGGAGCAACCCTATGAAGGGGCTCATGTTGGGGCACTGAAGTCCACTGCTAACAGCCACTAAAAGCATATCCTGATTCCCTGTGCAGGGATCCCTGGGCTCCCACCCCTATGAGAAACCCCATGAGAAAATCCAAGGCAGAACCATCCAGCTAAACTGCTTCCTGATTCCTGACTCCCAGAAGCCATGGGATAGAAAAAGCTTGTTGTTTGAAGCTGCTGAGTTGTGGAGTGATTTGCTGCACAGCACCAGACAGATTTTACGCAGCAACTGTGCAGGGACGTGGGATGATGGGCATCCTTAGAAAAACTGCAAAATCCAGCAAAAAGAAAAAAAAAAAATCTGGCTTCCTATAGCTAAACATTATTCTGAGGCTATGAATCAAAATCCAGAATTAAATAGTGTTATTTCATTAGATTTAACCAAAATATATATTTTTATGGGATGTCGAGGGAGGTTTTAAAAAAGAACTACACATGAACCTAAAAATGGAGTATTTTTTAAACTGAGGTATATTTCTCATAACAGGAAATTCATCCTGTCAAAGTATACAGCCTTTATTGTGGCTTTTATTGTGCTCATTACCCCGTGCAACCATCCCCTTTATCTAAGCCTGGAACAACTTCATCACCTCAAATGTGCCTCTTACTCGTTCCCCCACCCCAGCCTCTGACAACCACTAATTTCTATCTCTATGGCTTTGCCTATTCCGGACATTTCATAGAAACAGAATCATCAATATGTGTCCTTTTCTATTTAGCTTCTTTGACTCAGCATAATGTTTTCAGGGTCCAGCTATGTTCTAGCATATATCTGTTCTTCATTCCTGTTGATTGCTGAGTAATATTTCATTGTATGGATATACCACATTTTACTTATCCATTTATCAGCTGATGGGCATTTAGCCTGTTTCCACTTTCTGGCTGCTATGAATAACGCTGCCATGAAAGTTTGTGTATACATTTCTGCATAAACTTATATTTTTAGTTCTTTGGGGTTTATACCTAAGAATGGAATTGCTGGGTCATATAGTAACTTTATGTTTAACTTTTTGAGGAACTGCCAAACTGTTTTCCACAGAGGTGGCATCATTTTACCTTCAAGTGGGTATTTTTAACCTAGTAAACATTCTAACAACTATACAAAAAGGGAGCCCCAAAATATGCATTACCTAGAGAAATTTACCTCTTTTTTTTCTTTTCTTTCTTTTCTTTCTTTTCTTTTTTTTTTTTTAGGGCCACACTTGTGGCATATGGACGTTCCCAGGCTATGGGTCAAATTGAAGCTACAGCCATTGGCCTACACCACAGCCACAGCAACGCAGGATCTGAGCCATGTCTGTGACTTACACCACAGCTCATGGCAATGCCAGATCCTTAACCTACTGAGCAAGACCAGGGATCAAACCACATCCTCATGGATTCTAGTCAGGTTCATTAACTGCTGAGCCTCGAAGGGAACTCCCCTCATTATTTTTGAGTCTCTGCTTTTGACTTTCTATCACTCGGCATGTTGTTTGGCATTGCACAGACTTAGGACTAATGGTTATAGTTGAGACTGGGAAGTAATTTTTTAAATGTAGATGGACTATGCTCCCTGAAAGTTTTTAAATTTCATACTTTTTACCCATTATTGCTCCTATTGTTACTTTGCAGCTGTAAAACTTAGTTTACAGCTAGGGAAATTTCAGCCCAGCCCCTGGCATAATTTTCAAAACTTCCTCCCCCAAAAGAGCTGAATTCACAAGATAATCCTGCCCTGTTGAAGGTGCCAGAGTCAGGTGGCTGGGGAATATTAACTTTCATTCCAGGAACTAGGGAATATTGGCACTTGCTTATGCTTTATGCAGTTTCCTGAGTCAGAAGCTGAATGACAAAAATACACATTTACCAGTACCCCCGTAAGCCCACGAACTGTTTCCACCGCTGCTCCCCAGCACATTTCAGCCACCATCCTTCCTCACTGGCTGGAAAGAGCACAGGATGCACAAGGATTTGTCAAAGCAATGCTAGGGATGCTTCAGAACACGTCAATAAAGCAGAGGTAACCCGAAGACTGAACACAAAGAATTTCTGACCTAGCCCCAGGTTTGGAATATCTGCATGAGGAATACCCACCTCAAGCAAAAAGGAAAACTGACTGCAGAATTTCGAAAGCCTGTCTTGGTTACTGAGAGCTCATTTCAACAGCTGGCTAAACAATATCACCAACTTAATTGACTAATCAGTTCAATTTCTTCTACTAATACCCTTTTACCTGACTGTACATTTACATTTGGAACCGGTCCAGCTGTTGCTGCTACCAGATGGTTTATAGATGCATGCTGAGACACATCTGAAAAGAAACATCTGGAAACCTTCAAATCACATTCTTCTTGCTAAAATATCCCTGGGGGAACAGAGGCCTCAAAGAGAGAAAAAAAAATTCAAACTTTTAGTGTATATTGTGAAGGATGTGAGATATTAAAGTTTTTCTGTCTTAATTAAAAGTTCCAGAGAACAAAACAAAAATTGACCTAAAATTCTCATTGCAAAAGCATTAACACTGTGCATAAAAGGGTATCGCCTTTCAAATTGCATTATGAAGACGTCATTTATGAGAGCGTCATCTTTAATACAAGTTTCTGAAAATGCCCCGCCGCTCATAAGGTCTGGGCTCAAAACCATTTGTCCAACAGTGGTGACAGATTTGCACTGACCCTCTACATGCATGTGTGCTCCAAGTGGCCTGGAGCAAACCACTTCCCTGGATTGTTCCAAGGTTTAATGAGATAATGAACGTGAACGTGCTTTGTAGAATAGCGTACACTTTATAAAGTGTAAAGGTCTACATTAACACAAGATTAGTCGCTGTTAAAGACAAACTGTTTGACGAGAACTCATAGCACAGCAAATAATCATGCGTAGAGCAAAGAGAAATGATTAGCTCAGGCAGATACAAAACCACAACTCAGTCTTTATTTTCAGACCAGCGATGAAACCACCACAATTAAAGAGTCGGCTTGCATTACAGATCTGGGCTGGGATGGGGAGGCCGTTCTCATTTTTTTTTCTAACTTTGAAAGTACTCTATATCGAATACTATCCTGATCTGGGGCTTCCTTCCCTTACTTGTGATTTCAGACTTTCTGGGGCCACAGGGTTATTATCAAGCATCCAGGAAACCCTCTGCTGAGCCAGCCCTGAAGGTAGTCTGGACAATGTGTACCTACTAGGCCCTGGTAAATATTTATTAAATGAATGAATGAATGAGCCACCTCATATATTTCAAATTATGTAAATACCATTGAATTTATATTAACTATTGCTGTATAACAAACTACTCCTAAACGTAATGGCTTAGAACAACAACGATCTGGGATTCCCGTCGTGGCTCAGGGGTTGACAAACCCGACTAGTATCCATGAGGACACAGGTTCGATCTCTGGCCTTGCTCAGCGGGTTAAGGATCTGGCATTGCCGTGAGCTATGGTGTAGGTCGCAGACACAGCTCTGATTCCACCCCAAGCCTGAGAACTTCCATATGCTGCGGGTGCGATGCAAAAAAAAAAAAAAAAAAAAGACCAAAAAAACCCCGACAATCTGTCTTTTTTTATGATTCTATTGGTTAGTTGCTTGGGTGGTTCTGCTAGTTCTGCCTAGGGTCACTCATGTGGCTGCGTTCAGCTGGCCATCAGCTGGGCAGCTGGGCCTCTCTCTCCCCTCATGAAGCTAGACCAGCTTCTGTACCTGCTGGCAGCAGGTTTCCAAGAAGGCAAACCCCCGTGGGCAAGCACTCCCCAAGCTGCTGCTGTGTCAAGTTAGTGATTAGCCGAGTAGGTTCCTCCATCCAGAGTCACTGTGGCAAGAGACTAAACCAGGAGGCTGATTCTTTTTGGACCCATCTACAACATGATGACTCGTTAATTGCAAATTCATTTAAAAGAGTTACTGAATTCATAACAGCTTTTGATCATAATGTTTTCTCCATCATCAGAATGTTTTTAAAGTTCACATAGTCTTCTGAGGCACCACTAAATGGTTTGGCACTTTAAAGGGACCTTCGTAGTCAAAAGAGATGGGAAGAATTTAAAATATTGTTCTTAGTGATATGTTTGGGATGAGATTTAATATATTTGGAAAATCTTGCTTTACTTTAATATTTATTATATTTTCGACCATACGAGGACCATGAGTGTTAAGTGAAGAATGTTTGAAAATTCATTCACTTCTGCACATTTGCTAAAGAAATAGGATGGGGTGTCTGTTCTTTCTCATCCAGGGCAGACCTTGTCACGCCAAACACCTCAGGCCCACTCCTGGCTCCTACGACTTTAATCCAGCAGAAATCAAGGATAAAGTACCAAAGGCCAACATTTGCCAAAAAGAAAAAAAAAAAAGAAAAAAGAAAAAG